>NW_026902266.1:2444666-3055833 GCF_033783945.1 Neopsephotus bourkii
CATTCCTATAAACTGACCAGGCTGAGGTAAAGGTACTGGATTATCTTGACAGCTTCAGGCAGCATCCTGCAGCAGCAAACATGTTCAGTGGGTTTCAAGAGGAATGAGCATGAGCACAACTCATGCAGTATCTGTAAGACCAGCTTCCTCTCATGAAGCAGAGTATCTCCTTGTGATCTCTTTTTCCCCTCTGCCTAATCTGATAGCAAAGTAATTGCAACAAACTCCATTTTACACTGCACATCTGGGATTGGATTTTCCAGTGCAAAAGCCATTCAGTCACCAAGAGTTCAGTGACATGACCTTTCTCAGGGCAACCCGCAAAGAAATTGGCACTTTTAGAATTATATGATGTTGACAACATCTGGAGTTCAGTTGTCTCTGGTAAAAAAAACAGATGTTTTGCTTCTGCCGATCACAAACTTCTCGCCATGTTCACCATTCTAATTTCTGTTAAAATTGGATTCAGCCAAAAAATGAACATAAATTTGCTTGGAAACTGTCCCAAAGAGTCTGACATCTGAACTTTAGAATGTTTTGCAGCTTTGCTTGCTCGTGACAGGCTCTGAAACTTATCCAGATCTCTAGTTGGGGTGGAATTTCTTTTTCATTTTTTCTATTGGCCCAAGTGATGTGAGGACCATCCCAGTGAAACCCTGATACTGTAATAACTAGGAACAAGGTAAGGGAAGAGGCTGTTTGTATGTCCCTTGCTGCTACTATAACCAGGAAAGAGTAATGCAGCCATCTACACTCCCAAATTATGCTAAACCCAGACCATATTTTGGTCTCTTACAGCTGTTGCCATAAGGAAAGGGTAGGCAAGAATAACGATGCTAGGTAGTACCAAGATCACAGAGGTTTTGCTGACTGGTTGATGTGCTTTTTTTTATAACTCATGCTGCAGCTTGTACGGACTGAGAAGCTGTTGCAGACAGAATACAGAGTGTTAAGAAATCAACAGAGTACCAGTTTGTATTCACTTTTCAATTGCTGTGCAAGCCCTTTACTCTTAGATGTTCTGGAAGAGCAAAAGGGGTCAACCAGCTGTTTCTGGACTGTTTTGCTGTTGAGGAATACCAAGACTGGCAGAAGAAACTGAACTAGGAGAAGGCGGCACAGCCAAAGTACTTCTGTTCTCCAGCACACCTCAGCAGCTGGGACAGTCTTGCTACATGGCTCAGAGCAGGTGTGGGAATATGTGCTAATTTTGCTAGGAAATAGGAGAAAGAAGAGGGAGCAGCAGGAGGCCTGGCATGGTGCTAGGCTCTGTCTTGACTCTGCACACCAGCTCTGGCATAGGTATAGTTCTGGCTCTATGCTTTCTGCCCTCCCATGCCTAGCACAATACCAGACACATGTGAAACTCCTGCTGACTCACACTCATGGCCTGGAACAGTCTTGGCTTTGCCTGTGTTTAGTTCTCCTTGCAGCACAGCATGGTTCTTGTACAAAAGTCTCACTGCTAAATGTCACTATCACTGTCCTAGCATCACATGCATGCCCATTTGCCAGCTGAAAACTGTATTTCTGGCCCACCTACTACTAATTTCTTCCCAGTATAAAACTTCCCCACTTAAAAAATGAGTTGGAGTACCCTGGACCAGGAAGATGGCTGTGGGATAGCAACATAATGGCTTTAGACAAGCAAGAAAGTAATCAGCTCTAGGGCAGGGTACAAAAGGGGGACCAGCCAAAACAGACAGCTGTTTTGCCAGTGCTGAGAGCTCAGAAATAAAGGAGCACTAAAGAGTTAAAAAGGTTTTCAGGGAAGTTGGACTGCTGAGAGAAGGGGGGGAAAGAGGAGGAGCAATCCTCTTGTGCACACACTTTCCAGAGCCTCCAGAGATCAGTAAGTCCCAGGGAACCACAGGCTTATGCATAGGATGCTTTTATTTTAGATCCAGTTTAATTTAGATGTTTGGGTTCTAAATAGATACGATTTACCCTAAAATTGATGTATGGTGACAAGTTATAGCTTGTCATAGCAAACAGAGCTGCAAGAAATGACCAAAATTCAACCCTCAGATTCAGCCTAAAATTCAGCCTGAGATCAAGGGAATCTTTGGATCATAGTCAGAGACAAACTGTTTGCTGTGAATCATTAAAATATTTGATATCTGAGAAGGTACCAAAATAGCTCAGACATGCACCTATATGTGTCACACTTACCCACATCTTACTGATCCCTGGTAGCCAGCCTTTCTGCAGTTTAATTTCATCTCATTACCCAAAGAAACGCCCCTTGTGCATTTATTTTGTTAATGAAATGCTGTCTCTATTGGAATATCAACTCTGTAGGGGTTGCCAGGACATATAAAAAAGAACAGCCATAAACTATGTTCATTATTATTGCAATTTAATACTAGGTCTAGTACTGTTTCCAGAAAGCAGGAGAGGGAGAACAGAACTTAACATGTCCCTGACCTGTCCAGAGCGACAAAACAGAGAGCTTTTATTTTATTTGTTTCTACAGTGACTCAGTCTGTAGTAACTGGGTTAAAGTCCACTTAGAAACGAACAGAACAAAAGGCCTCCTGTTAGTGCTGGACATTTTCCCTCTTCAGATATCACCAGAAGGATTTAAAAAAAAAAAAAAAGAAGAAAGAAAAAAAGCCCTCCAGAAGAATGCAGGAAACCACAAGCTTATGGGAATGTAGCAGCACTTTGGAAAGGAAAACACTGCCTCAGACTTTCATCTGCAGGGCTTGTTTCCCTTCCCCCCCCTCCCCCTCCCATTTTTTCCTTACCTTCTTTTAATCTCCTTACAACTAGAAGCATTTGCCAGGTCAACACAGAGCCTGGAGAAAAGGCTGCTGGGGAGAGCAGTTAGGTTGCAGGAGGTCATTGCCAGATCCCAGACAGAGAAAAAAGAAAAGTGGCTTGTGCAGATCAGGGTAGTGTGCAAGGGGGCTTCGGCACAGAGGGAGTAAGCTTTGGGGCAGCTAGAGCTTGCAACCTCATGTCCCAGCGTTGCTTGCCAGGCTGAGGGTCTTACCGGGGTCAGAACCCTGGATCCTGCAGGCTGTGCTACAGGGGGAAAAAAGGTCATTTTCATCTTTATGTGGTATGTCTGGTCTTTTTTTTTTTTTTTAAATGTATCTTAGTGACATGTAAGTAACAAATTGCATAATGTTCTTTAAGATACAAAAAGTATCTGAAATGCTTTCTGCCTTCCATTCTAAGTGTTGTCAAGGCATGCCTGTGTTTTCATTATAAAGCAAACATTTTCCAGCAAGCATTCACTGGATTTCATTAATTTTCACTTCATCTTTTTCCTGAGGAATGTGAGCTGACAGTACAGAAAAAGCATGTTGACATTATATTTTGCATATGAGAATAAGCACTTTATTGAATTTTCCAAAACTTTCCTTTCCCCTCTCAAAAAAATAAAAGAGAACAAACCAAAACGGACCCCCAGACCTGAGGAAAGTTGCAGCTATCTAAAATAAAATAGAAAGTGGAGTTACATTTTACTTCTTATTTATAGCTTTAGCTGTTACTGTGATCCTGGTTTGTAAAAAAGATATGTTGCTTAATGTTGGGTGACCTAGATTGGGGAAACAGCTTGGTGAATGGTGTAATAAGCAATGTGTTGGGAGTAAGGGAGGAATGGAAAAGCATAGCTAGAGCTGGACCGCATAAGCCAACTGTTAGTTTCATTTAGACTGCTGCAGAACCATAATCTCAAGTGGTAAGGTTTTGAGTGACTTGACCAAGACCACATAGCACATACGCAGTTACTTTATTTAGTTAGATGACTGATTCTGTACTGAGTTACAAAAGTTTGTCTTTTGTGTATTCAAAATAAACAGGTAAACAGAGTCAACCTTGCCCTGCCTATTTCATTGAGAACTGATGACACAATGCATAAAATTTAGTCTTTAAAACAAATTTCCATCCTTAATACAATACTAAGTGTATCAGTTGCTTGTAGTAGTTTGTACTGTGATACATAGTGTCTCCTCTCTAGGTCACTGGGGACTTCTTCCATTTCAGATAGTGATGAGAATAAAAAATCAAATGGCTGGGTTTATCTCATGTGCAATGAGTTATTACAGATCCTTGTGGACAAATAATCTGTAAATCCTCTAAATTTGGCTTATCAGCATTTTCCTTAAAGTAATCAAATACAAGTATTCTGTCTTCTTGTACAAAGTCTCCTGCCTTAGCATTCTCTAGGCTGAAGAATTTATGTTCTCCCAGCCTCTCTTCATATGCTACCTGCTCCTACCCTTAACCATTTTAGGGTCCTTCCACTGGCCTTCACTTCAGATTGCCAGTGTCTTTCTTGCACTGCATGCAGTAAGACTGTATACAATATTCCAGTATTTGTTAACTAACACATGGCTAAAGGCTATTTTGTCCTTAGTGTGATCACAGCTAGTCACAACTGAAAGCATGTTTTTAAACCCTGGCCAGAGCTAGAAATTAAGCTCAACTACCCAGGATGTTTTAAAGCCCAGTTGGGACTTACACTGAAAAATTCCAACATCTTGCAACATGTGCTAACTACATGCTGTTGGGCACTCAGAATAGGTAAGAAGGGTGACTGTTCCTACCTAGATGGTTTTAAGTCTGGATCTTACGAGTTAGCTGCTTTCAGACATAATAGTAAATGTAACAGTTAGATTTAGCATCATCCAAGTAAACAGCTGTTCTAACACAAAACCACCTTCTAGTGTGAATGTGCTGACTTGGAGCAAGTTTGGTAGCTAGTGCAGTTTATTACATGATGCACTTTGATCTCATCCTTATGCCTCAACCATCCAGATGGAAATGGAAACTGCTGGTTCATAAGGGAGCTCACACAGCTCTGACTAATGGGTGATTTGAGCATGTCAGTCTCTGCCATGTCACTGTAAAAGCATTGCATTGCTGCAGATAGACAGCACATTCATTTCTTTTTAAAGTCCAAACCATCCTTGATAACGAGCACTGCCAATACCCGTGTTCACAGGGAACCAGGAATGGAGAACATTCCCTGATGCCTGTTTCAGGTTCAGAGCTTCTAACTCCACTTCCTGAGCCTCGAGAGAGAAGTGTTTTTCATCGGATCTGTCTGGTACAGTGCTCTGGAAAACTTCAGCTTGGCCCACGCCCTCCTCAGCCCCTGAACTTTGTAATTTCTCAGCTGCCAGAATCACTAACTGCCCAGTTTTATGTAACTCCAAATATCTGCAGTGGAGCTGGAGAATACACACATGCAGGAAGTCTTGTGGCTTTTAAGCTATGCCCAGAAGTTTGCCTTTTTTTGGGTTTTTTTGTGGGATGGGAAGAGGAGGAATGCAGTGGGGGTACACACAGGACTTTTCAAAATAAAATGGAAATTCTTTCTGCTGCGAGGATAGGTATAAGTTTGCTTTTGAAACCCTCCTTTTTGGAAGGGACCCAAAACATATTTCAGGGAGTGGGGTTGCCGTTATATTTGATAAGTGTAAATATATCAATTATAGTTTTTAAGGTTTTCAATTCTTCTCATTTGTTGCTCTAGGGAGCTAAATCTAACTTGTAACAGCTATTGCCAGTGTCTGTATAGCCAAAAGGGACCAGTGGTTTTCCTCAACCCCAGCTAGCAAGCTTCCCAGATGAATATGCTGTGCCTGGGCTTCTGAAGCCAAGCAAAGCAGACATGCAGCTTTTGTGGCACTTGAAGCTTTATATTCCAGAACCACAGAAAAATGGCACACACTCAGCGAAGCCAGGTGGGGCATGGAGGCTGGCATTTCCAGGCCCCATAATTTCCCTTATTCCCTTTCAAATTGTTTGCAAAGCCCAAGTCAGTTTTTTCATTTGCCATTCCAAAATAAATATGTTGTGGTGGTTTGTGTGTGTGTATAAAAGAGAGCAAACTGGAAGAATGAGGCTTAAGCACTGTAATAACTTAACAGCAAACAGCCTGTAAAGCCAGGGACACCCCTGCAATAAACAAGCATATCCAGACCTGTAATCACAATTGACCTAGCAATAACAAATCAGTGCATGCCTGTGCGCGTGGGAGGGAGATGAGCAGAAGTGAAAGAAATATATTCCCAGAAAAGCAGAGAAAGAGAACAGAAAATCTGAGGTATGGAGGAGATAAACAGGAGGAGTTTGCATTTTGAGTGTGTTGTTTGTACATGTACATCCTAAAAAGATGAAGTTAAAACTTTCTTCCTGTTTCCTACAGGGAAGGGGGATTTCATGCTTCTGCCAAATGTTGAAACAGGAGCAAAAATCAGCATCAGTTCCTCTTGAAACAAAATTAAAACTGCATGAAACCAGCAAACTGTTAACACAGCATGCAAGTCAGAGTTGTTATCTGCAGGCCAGTTGCGCCAATGGTGATGAGCCAGAGGTAGGAGCTACTGCAGTCAGAGGGGGATAAAACTGAATGTATAGCAAAATGGAAGCTTACAGAAGTTAAGTTGTCAGTAAGGTTAGTTTTAAAGGGATGTGGTTAAAGATAAATATCGAAGTGTGCATAGCAGAGCTATGTTAATGAATTGCAGTGACAGAATTGAACTGAAGTGAGATTGTAGATGTGGAGGTATGATGCTCTTGCCATATGACTGAAAAGTGTCAGTCTTCTCCAGGGTTGCAAGATTGCCTTCTTAAATGTGAATAAAATGGAGCGGTTTGTTCGGACAGCTATGTCTCTCCCAGGGAGGAAGAGCGACTGAAACAGCAAGAGAAGAGTTGTGCTGACAAATGCAGTGATTCGTGACCATGTGTATCCTCTGTCCATGGGAGAGACAAATATGTCAGTGCAAACAGAATTACTGCTTCATAATCCTTAGTGAAATTTTTTCTGCAACCCCTTTGGGACCCTGTTGATGTACAGCCTGTGTGCTGCAGGCTGAGTTGTTTCCTGAGTGCACTTAGTATTTAAAGACATTAATAATTTAGGATGCCTGCAATGGCTTCATTTGGTGTGATTGGAGCTTCTGACCTCTCCAGGCTTTAATTCCCTGGACTGGGGCACAGGCACAGAGAACCCCCTCTGTGGAATACCCTGCACATCATTGTATGACTGTGGACTTCAGGGAGAGCCTTCCAAAGGAACGGAGATTAATGCTTGGCAAAGACAGGAGATATTTTACCAAAGTCCCCCTTTTTTGTCAGACGTCTTCACCATATTGATACTGTGGAGCCATAGAGGTTAGGGGTCTGAACAGTGTTGTTACTGCAGCAGTCCTGCTTGCTTCCATACGTTGTCCTGGCTTTAAGGGGCTTGATGAGTTTTGGGTCTCTGACATATAACCCTCACTCAGTGCTGTTTGGTGCGTTCTTAGCCAGCACCAGGCTTCAGAGGGCAACAGATGAGACTCAGGAGGTTGTAATGGAGGTAACAGTAATGCTGGAATTTGCAGCAAAGTCAGGGACAAGAGAGCAGACCATCTTTGGGGGAGGCCATAAATGGTTGTCTAGTTCAGACTGAGGAAAGCAGCAAATGGATGTGTCTGATTTTCCCTTTTCTTCCAGGGCTGAGTGACTAAAGTCTGACCATACACTGAACCTTGCACATTCCAGTGGGGACACTGATCAAAGCTGGGCAGAGGCATCCATTGTGTGGAAATGGGAGGTAGTGCCCTGTGTGTGTTATCACATTAAAGGGTTTTTTCTCTCAAATCAAATTTGGGCAGCGCGTTGGCATAGCACTCCTTCCCTCTCCACCTGGCCTGGGTCAACTGGCTTAAGGCTCTTGAGCTTGGTATATATGTTTTGCACTGGGTACATATCAATAGTGTTCTCCCTCTCTTGAAATTCTTAGTTTTACATGAGCTGCTGTTAAAAGAGTGGAGTTATTTGTGCAGAGGATGAGGAGACCTGAAAAGAAAGCGGAGGTCGAGAAGTCCAGCTTTGAGTACACATCCAGGGCTACTGCGCAGGGTGTGGCTGGAATGACAGAAATGACAAGGGTGGTAGGCTTATCTCGTGGTGCTGCTGAAGAGCAGAGGGCCAGAACCCTTATCTCTCCCTGCACTTGCATAGGAGAGATGAGCCCAGCATCCCTCGGACCCTCCATGTCGGGTGGCTATGCAAGGATGGGGAAATGGGTCTCGGTGTGACATGTCATTACCTTGTACAGTTTCAAGGTGAAGTTGCCCCATGTGCCCTGTGGCTGGGGAGAGGTGCCTGCCGTGATCCCTCCCATCATGGCGGAGGATACTCTGTGCACCATCACAGCCTGCACCCAAAGACTCCCAGCTTTCACTAACTGCCAAGAGGATGGAGCCAAAATTGGCTTTGCTTTATGATGCCAGGTCCCAGCTCAGAGGATGTGCATATATTTTTATAAGCTACACAAATTGACAGAGCAAATAGTCCCAGCATGGGAGGAAAAGTTAAAACGCTGTCACCTCATTTTGACAAAAAACTCATCCATCATATGGAGAAGTAATTAAAAAGCATGGCAATTAAATACATGCCAGCAAGTATCTTCAAATCCTAAGTCACTTGTGCCCAAAATAAGCAGTGCCTGTGCACATTTGGAGGAAAAGGTAGTGCGTCATGTTTTCTTCTTTCACCTTGTGCAGCCTCCAAGTGCTGTTCAGCCAACTTGCTTCTTTGGACTTCCTCATCAGAGGCAAAGGGTTAATTTCAGGAAAAAAGAGAAGTTCTTTCTCTCTGGATGATAAAAATGATGAGGAAAAATCGCAGTGGCTGTACTGGGAGTGAAATTGTTGTGTGCCAGCCTTGCATCCTGGAAATCAGCACTTTCATAACCAGGACCTGTAATATCTTAAGTGGAGAGGTGATATTCCAAAACTGCAGATAGCGCATTCTTGTGAAATTTAGCAGCTGCCCTGGGAAAGGTCTTCTGTAAATTTCCTTTTTTATTCCCTTCTCCTTGTTGTTATTTGGTTTCTGTTTCTCTTTCTGCAAAAGATGAAACAACAGATTTAGAGCTCTTTTTGAACAGTCAGATAAGTATTCAGATTTTTAACTTGGTTCAAGTAGCATAATAATGGGTTAAATCAAAGCACACACAAAACCAAACACCCCTGTGTTCTAGGAAAGCTTGCTTCCAGATCCAAACATCATATCTAAATTAAATTGTTTCCCTGCTGCAAGCCAGAAACCATGGTGAGATAAATGAGATCAGATGGGGAAAAAAGGAGGCCTGAATTTATAGCAGAAAATTTCTCAGTGTAACAGTGTATCTGTGGCTGCCCTGTCAAGGAATGAAAGAGAGGAATATTTCTGTCTACTCCCACTTTACAGCTGGCTAGGTACACTAACATTTGTGTTCTTCTGAAAGAGTTGACTTTCGCTGGAAGCAGGGTACTGCCATGATCTGGTATGAAAAGTCTGTGTTCCCATCTGCCTGGCCTCTCCTCCTGAGCAGATCTGACATAGCTTTCAGGTAAAATGCTGCCTGCCTTTGCTGTCTTTTGCTCAGTTACTAACAATGTAGGAGCTTGTATAGGAGCTGATAGGAAGGCCTTGAGTCTCACTGTGGCCAAAGTCTCATGCAATTGTAGAAAGCAGACTGTATGACAAGGTGTACAACAAGGCCAAACTGCAGGCCTGATAGATGGAGTAGATGGCAAGGGAGAGGGAGAATGAACCTACTATGTGTTTGGCCTGTGAAAGCTCACATAATGAGATTGGAATTTAAAGGAATATGTAGGTGATTCCTGTCAGAGGCCTTGGTATGTGTATGGGATGTTATGAACCCCTCTGTCCCCCGGCCTTCACCAGCACCTTCTCAGGGTCACAGCAAGCCTGAAGGAATGCCACCACATATGCCCACTTCAGCCCAAGTGGACATACATGGTGGTCTTTATTCCCATTACAGCAACAGCAAGACTTGGAATCATGTGGTAGGTCTGGTTGTCTCTTGTGACTGTTGTATAGGGGTGCAACTCCATTACTTGCAGAAGATCCACTCTTGACTTGTGACTATGTGTGAAAGAGGAATTAAACTGAGTAAGTCCATGGTGGAGCAGAGCACACAGGTGAGGGCTTCTGACAGCCTGGCACAACTGTGCTGTGTCTTTGCAATGTTTCTTTCATTTGTACTGGAAAAGATGCACACGTGTTGCAGCAAGCGAAACGTCTTGGCAGTGGTTTCACTTCCCTTGCACTGCTTCAGCTGGCATCTCCTCTCTGAGCACAGCTTCTCCTTGCACAAGAAACCACAAGCACGTGGAGGCTGCGCTGCTGCAAGCAGAACAACGCTGTCGCATCAGCTGGTGTGAAGCAGGGAGCCCTCTGCTCCCCCTGCTCCCTGGACAGACACTGTCAGCTGTCTGTTCCTCCAGGTTACCATGAGCCCAGTCCCTGGGTTTCCCAAAGCGCATCTTAAGTTTCTGGCAGGAGGGCTTGGAGGACCCAGAAGCAGACCTTCTGCCTGTTCCAGCAGCAAGCCATCGTGCCTGCCTAGCACTGACCTTCCCTGCCCTTCGGCCTCTGCCCTCTCCTCCCGACCTTACAGGATTATTCCTGCTGTGCCTTCTCCAGGAGAAGGCCCATTGGCTGCTGCTTTAGTGTCCAGGGTGACCGTGAGAGGAAAGAAGAAAACCCTCCTCTGATGACTTGCTTTTGTGGAGGGCAGTAATCAATACCTGGGGCACTCTGCTGAAGTGCAGTGGAAAAACCCATTAACCCTCCATGCACTAACCTCCCCCAGGCTGCCTTCTTCCCCCCACAGCACACTCAGCTGCCCTCGTTTCTAGTCTGGAGGGTCCCTTCTCTGTCTCCTTAAGCCAGTCATGCCCATCCTGCCCTATTTTCTGGTTTTAGCCTGAACAGCAAGCTTGGAGGTGGGATTTTTGCTGGAGTCTATCCTTGTCCTATCCTCATCTGCTTGAAAGGTCAGCTGCAGGTAATGGGACAAGCTGCTTCCTTACTTACAGCATCACAGACCATTGGTGCTGGAAGGGGGAAGCGGGGGGGGGAGGTTTTGTTTGTTTGTTTTTCCCTGAACCATGAAGCTCTGGGCCATGCTGAAGGCAGGATACCAGACCTGATGGACAGAATCTGATCCTGCATGTTCTCTTTCCCCTCTCCCAGAGGAGTGGAGCCTATGGCCCCAGCAGCCTTTTCATGCCCTGCCAGTGGGGGGAATGAGAACTAGGCCCACAAGTTGCATCAGGGCTCTCTTCCTGGTCGTGTTGGTTTGCTATAATGAAAAAATACTCCAAATTCCTCATGAAAAATCCTTTCTTCCTTTCATTATTACTGGGCCAGACAAACTAAGCTAGCACCGGATCACTGAATGGTGGCTTTGCTCTGTGGTGATTTATACAACCTAAAAAAATTAGTTAACTTGGTGTACATTCTGTCTGAACATATCTGGGCATGAAGCAGGATCAATGATACAATCCCAAATGTTTAAAAGCTCGGTTAGTTGATGTGAGTAAAAAAGATCTTGCAGTTAAAGATACTGAAATGCAAAGTGGTGGGACTGTCTCAGACTTGATTTCCAAGCAAAGCTGCTTTCAAATGCAGCAGCAGGTACCTTGAAAATGTGCTTCATTTTTCTGATTTCTGTTCCTCCTCTTTTGCAGAAATTTAACATATGTTCTGGACAGTAAGTTGGCTCCAAAACGGATTAAGACTTCCAATTCAAGGTGCCTTGCCTCATCACTTAGGCGTTAGCAGCGAGATGTGACTAGGGGTAGTCAGCAATGCAAGTTCTTGTGTAGAATGTACTGGTTAAATCCTATTGGCAGGCTGTGAAATGTAAATGAATTAATATTTAGAAAATATTTTGTGATTTTTCAGCTGCAAACCCAGGTATATGTCCAGTGGGTAACAGACTAGTAGTGGTTGAGGCATGAAGACACCCTGTCAAATCCTCATAGTCTCTGAAATGGGAAAATCTATCTTGGTTTATGCCTGAGTTCATTTCTCTTTGCTTCTTTCTCAGGGCTTTTTTTTTCATTCTTTTTCTGTGATTTGGATCATTGCTTTAACTCCTGGGAACTTTGAGAAGCACATTTTCTCTTTTCTTTGGAGTTGGACACTAAATTTCTTACAGAATGGATTTGATCAACATGAAATCAAGGGGGAAATTAAAGCGCTCATTCTCACTATAGGTGCACTTTTGTCTGTGTGGGTGTTATTTAAGAGCAGGATGAAGAATGGAAGTTTGAGGATCCAAGATTTGTATATATCCTGCATTGTCAGCCTCTGTCCTGTTATGTGGAGATAACCTTCAGTTCATTCTCTGGTTGTTTCCCATTTCCCCTTTTATTTTAATTTGTGTTTCAAGTCACAATTTTCTTTATCCTTCTTCAAATCTTTCTAAAATATTCATTAACCTTATAATAATCTTTCTAGGTAAGTAAATGTCTTTTAACAATGAAATCTTTTATATGTGGGAAAACTGAGGCACAGAGTATTAAATAATATAATTATTTAATGAATTTGAAAATATTTCACAACTTTTAAGTACCTTTCCTTGTCAGCCTATATTTTGTACTTCCTTGAGCATTCTTCAAATCAAAAACATGAACTGTGTGATGGTGGGCAAGGAGCAGACAGGGAACATGGTAATTTTGGAGGAAATCCTTGGGAATTCCAAGTACCCATCGTATCTCCAGATAGCCTGAAGGCCATGTTTTATATCTGCAGTATTTCTATGTTTTTTTTTAAATAGTTTTGAGACATTTCCAGATGTCTTGATTGGAAAAGGTGCTGCTAAAGGTTGAAGCCCAGATCACCACTATAAAGGTGTAAAAATCTCATGGAAAAAATCCTAACCTTCTTTCTTTCGGTACTTATGTAACCCCTATCAGCATAGTATCTGACCATCTCACATGTATTTAAAAATAGAAATAACAATAACAAACCCTCTGTCTCTCTTTTCCTTCCCAGCCTGTAAATGAAATGGCTTGATTTGTTCAAAGGACTTTTTCCTTGTGGGTTCTAAATATTTAGCTGTGGTTTTGCACAGTTTATCTACTGTTCCATTACTCCACTGGGGGGAAGGAGGGGGAGAAATGCCATTTCCATTATTTCGCAGAACTCAAAAAAGCCACAGTGTTACGTGTTCCCCCTACTGATTCCCATGTAGAGCTTAACCAACACCATTCCCAGAGCTGTGCATTCATTACTTTATTGATGCTCAACCAGGGATGTTTTGGCAGGATTCAATGTTGTGTAAGCCACGTTATGTTAAGGGAAAGCTGCTATATATGTTAATTGCAGCCATTCACAGGATGGGTGTGGAGATTTAATATTTGCTTGTTTGAGAAATCACCATATCCCCTTGTTAACATCTTGTGAACTTGATAAAGTAACATTATGTTAAACAAGGGTCATTTTTTTCTGTTTTATCTATCATTCTGGCCTCACTATAAAGCACACTGATTGTTTTAACAATCAGCTTGATTTCTCATTTAAATTTCTGTTTTCTCCTTTGAGATAACAGTCTGTACAGCTCCGTGTTTTCAAGATTAATTATTGTTTAAAAAGCACTGTACAGGATTACAAAGGAGTTTCCCGAAGACACTGAAATTTATGGCCACTGTTAGCCCTTTTTCTAACAGGGTTCTGAAGATTCACTCCTTTCACATGTCAAAATTCTTATATTTATCTCCCTGAAAAGATCTGAAGGCCTTAAACTGAACAATGTAATTTGTACAGTCACTTGTGCTGGGGGAGGTTGCTTGTTATTTAGGAAGCAAGACACTTCATGGAAAGTGAACTCAAACCTCTTCAAATTATCCCAAATGCAGCAACTAGTGAAGGTAAAGCTTGATACCATAAAGACGCACATCACAATATGATCCTAGTCCTTACAGCTGGATGCTCATGTGTCCATGGCCTTGGACATCACAATGGGGCTATGTTCCTTAAGAGTCACCATCTAGATCAGCTTTTTTTGGCTGTCATAGTTGCTTGTGTATCCTACATCAGGAGACAGGCAAACCTTAATGCTCTGCCACCATGACAGCAGCCGTATTCTTTCAATGCAGCATAATTTCTAGCATATCTTAAATTTCTTCTCCTCTGCCAGCATCACTTCAACTTTTTCTGTGTTTGACTAAGCAGCAGGGTTTTTCTTTGGCTTTTATTTGAGCTGAGAAATTCGGATGGCTGGGAAACAGTGCTGTCAGTTTCTGAACTGAAGGTAGTATATAATTAGGCATCATAAATGCTCTCCTGGCATTCAAGGGTGATCTGTCTCACACTTCCGTACATGTCTAAGGGTATGGGGAAGATAGCAATAAAATGTGGGCCTTTGTGGTTGCAGAAGTGTCTCTGTGTATCATGACCCTTTAGGAGAAGTAATGTGAGATGAGTCTTGGTCTTTTACATTCACATAGAATAGAATGTTAAATTGAGGCAGCAGCATTTTGTGACCATTAGAGCTAAAGCCTGCTGAGAAATGTTATCTGAGTACTTCCTGACCCTTTCCTTGTAGTACAAAATAAATTTCCCAAATAGAAAATATTTCTCTTTCAGAAGTGTCACATTATTTCCAAGTTATACAATCTAACAGTAGGAAAAAGTAATTAAGAATAAAACACAGTTCCAAAAACAGGATACAGGTACTTGTCCAAATTTATGAAACATCTGACTTCCCTGCAAGAACTTCTGTGGTGCTTCTAGTTCCTTTATACCATTAGAAATGTAACAGTTTCTTATCATCCAAAGAAGGATCTCCTCACAGTTAATAGTTTTAAACAGCTTTCACTGTTTAAGTGGAAACTTCAAAAAGTGCTTTCCTTTTGTAAGTTAGTTCTGCCAATATGTCACATTTTCTGTCCTTCTTTACTGAAAATACTGTTAGTTCGGAAACCGGACATCTGCTGCTTCTTGTCTCTGTCTTTTGGTTAACCTGCTTGTGGTATCTAATCATGCAATTTCTGGTTTGGGAAATTATTCTCCTTCTTTACAAGCTCAAACCTATACCAGTGTTCCAGCAAGTGTCTGCCTGCTCATGTGTACAGAAATGCAGAAGTACTCCCATTGCTGTTCTTCTAAGTCTTTTATGTACACTCATGTGTTTTGGGATCTGTTTTGAAATCATTCTCACTGTGGTAAGAACCTCTTGAGTGACTTGCAGAGGCTTAAGTTGGTGGCTTGGTTTGCCTTTATTCTGGCCCACTCCTCACACATCTTGCACCAGCCTTCTTTGTCCATGTGTACTCTGTTGCTATACCCTTCCCCTTCCTTTACCTTGTTTCTCTCTGTCCATCTGATTCAAGACACCAGCCCCAAATACTTCCTCTCTACCTACAAGGCAAACCCTGCTTTGTTAAGTACTTTAAGTATGGGAGCAGGAACCTCATGAATTATAATGCTACCTCTGACACCCAAATGTTGGGCAAGACACTTTAACTTTCATCTCCTGATTGTTTCCCTGGGTGGCTAAGTAGGAACATAATTCCTACCTAGTTAAATGCTTTGCAGAGGTTCTGTGAGCTTAATTAGATGTTGGTCTGTGAGCTACCAACATTAAAAATACAGGCACAGTATGGGTGCTGAGGAGTTTAACCACAAACATCTCTTTCAGTCTCTCTTATTCTTTTAACTTAATTAACAGGAGTTTATCTTCTAACTTTATAACTTAATAGTTTTACAGCTTGGAGTTTATGAAAGGCACCACAGCAGATCTTCTGGAAAAATGTAATTGTGTGTTATTATAATTACAGCTGAAAAATTTTACTTTGTGCATTAGCAGAACAGGAAAATAAGTATACTTTGCCCTTCTCAACTACTTGGCCCTAAAGCATCCAAACCCCTGCAGTTTCAGCCTTGGTCTGTTTGTGTGCCTCACATCATACAAACGAAAGATTCTTTTGCCTAAATGCATAGAGCATTGCCTGGTTACAGACAACAGGTTTTAGCCATAGATCTCAAAGAACTTCACCAAGAAAGGCATGTAGGACTATCATCATCTGACAGTAGAAACCATGTAATACAGTACATGGTAGAATGTGGCATTAGCTACCCAGTGATTCCTGGCTCCCTTTTGGCCGGTCTGACAAGTGGGAGCTGTAGTGACAGTCTTTGCATCCTTCATTTTAAAATACAGATTGCAAATGATAGTGGTCCTTTAAGCTAGCATCTTATACTCACTGCTTAATTCAAGAGAGATGCACAAAACTGTACATGAGTAAGGAGGGAAAGTTTTCTAATTCTTTCATGTATAATCACTTATGCTGTTTCTAGCAACATATTTAAGAGCACTTTTAACATACACATCCACATCTACTTGCACACAGCACATGCTCACTCAGCCTTTCATGACTGAAGTTGGATGCATGTACAAGATGGCAGAAATGAAACCACTGTGAGTAAGATTTATGAATGGCAGAGGACTGAAAGGGTTAAGAAAAACCCTCTGCATATACCTGGTATATAAAACTGTCATGTAATCGAATGAGAGGAATGCACTCCATAGTGTATATTAGCAAACACTCCATGCAAGCTGGCTGGCAGAGGCTCAGGGTTTTCAGTGCTGCCTTGTACTACAAAGCCCTTCTTTGTTCTCTCAGCTCTGTTTTAAATATCTGATGACTGTTCCACACCATGTCAGTGCCAAATCCCCAGCTTCACTGCAAACTCTTTACAAGAGCACATTGTGGGCAGATCGGATGGGGATGGGCTGGCAGAGTGTGGGTATCTCCTCTTTCTTTGCTTCTCAGGCAGGTCCTCTCACCAACTCTGCCATCTCCCTGTAATTTCTGTAGCCCCTTGTGCAGCCACCTGGATAATGTTCAAAGCCAGAAGGAGTAACTTGGGAGAGCAGAAACTGAATTTGGATCCTGACGTGGCAATGGCACTCCACAAGTGTGCATCAGGATGGGTGTAGTCAAGGTTCAGCCAAGGAAGGGCAAATGAATCAGAGTGTTCTTGCAACAAATATTTTTGTTGAAACTTGTTGTGCCTATAGTGTTGTTGGCTGGATCTTGCCTGAGCTTGCTAGCCAACTGGGATTGAGCTTTGAAAAAAATCAGATGAAAGATTTCCTATGAACATGTACACAGAAAGGCAGGAAGTGATGCTGATGACTCAGGAGATGGTGATGTTCCTTCTAGATTTGAAATTAAAGTACTTCCCTGGAAGGATATTAACACAGCAGAATACATCTCAGCCTCTCTCAGATGAGATGCTAAACCAGGGGCTCATCTAATGTTTGTCAAGGATTCTTTTTATATGACTTCTACCTATATTTTAGTTAGAAAGATGATGTTCTTATGTGTTTTTGCCTCAACTGCTACACTTATGCTTATTCTGCAGAAGAAATGTTTTTTCATTCCAGGAAAAAATTGTGGCTTGAGTACCTGAAGATGTACAATAATAGTATGGCATCTTCTTCATGGCCCTAAAGCTACTAATTCTGTTAATGAAGAATACTTCTGTTTTTCTAGATAAACACAATTACTGTTGTTTCCTGCAATGTTCTGGGACACTGTGGTAGGAAACAAGCAGTAGAGCTTTCTGAATTAAGAGAAGATTTTATGCAATATTATTTCAATGGTGCTGCCCACTTTTGGTGATTAATGTGAAAAGAAGCTAAGCTGCTCAGTTACCAATTCTGGTTTATGTTTCCCTTCCTGAAGCTCCTTGGCATCCAGTACTGCTGTGCTGGAAACTCAGTCATGTAGTGGGTGGCTGCAATGCCTTCTAAAATAAACAAACCTGTTTTCTGTCAAATTTTTTCATTTCACATGCAACTATTTCTTGGTGGACTCAGTCAGAAACCCTTTCTAAAGTAAAACCCATTTATTAATGGCCACTTGAAGGTGCATTGTAACACTTTTGCTTAATCATTTAAAATCCATGAAAGCTAAAATCATTGAAAGCAAGATTTACAGCACTGCAGAAACTTGTGCAAGGCCATATTTGCCACTAAAGCTCTTTGGCTTAAATAATCCCGTTCAGTTCATACACTGTATAATTGATTGTATATCAAAATCCTTCAGGGGACTTGAAGTGACTGCTTAGGTTATGCAAGTGCAGGTACTCTTGTCTTTGCCACGTTTGATCCCTAGTACAGGACTGATTACAAATAGGCATGAATTCCTCTATGGTGAAGTATTAATACATGGTGAGGAGGTGTTACTGTCATTTTACTCAGAAAGGATATAGAGAAAGAGTTGAAGGGACTCTTTTAGTGTTATATAGAAGTTTGTACCAGAGTCAGAAATTGAAATCATATGTTGTATGATCCTTTTCAATGCCTTATTCATTAAACTGTTGGCTCTCATTTTGTATAGTACCTCCCATTACATACAGAATCCCAGGAAAGTTCACAAACAAGACCCTGTCTCATTAGGGAGAGTGACTAGCCAGCAAGTGTCTCACTTTTTAACACTGCAGCAGGGGCTATGAACAGTGTACAGGTCCCTTTTAAAAAAGAAGAAAGTACCATGGGGCATTTTTAATGTTTTCCCAGAGTTTGGTGGAAGCCAGTTTAATGACTAGTATTTTCCCAAAGGGGAATCAGTTAGCTTTTTTATGATACAAGAGATTCCTGCTTCGTTGCTTGCCCTGCATCTTCACTGTCACCCTGCAGAGGTGGTCTATGAGTACCCTGTTGGTCTTGGTTAGTTCACCACAGATGAATGAGCAAGAGTTCCAAAAGGGACTGACACTAGAGAAATCTTTTCCTTTATGCAACAGATTATTTTTCAAGATTTTCTGGAAAATCCTGAAAAAATAATCTTCTTTCCCCATCTTTACATACCACTAACTGCTTCCTCCCAGCCTCCTGCTTCAAACCCCTTGAACACAGTTAGTGCCCACCTAGCTATTTGCATAGAAGTGCTCTAGCATAGGGACCCATGGTTACCTTGCTCTTCCAGCTTTATCAATCACCAGAAGATATTACAGAAAGTCAGCCTTTTGAGAGACAAAGCTAAGACAGGTCCCTTGCCTTGCAGGTGGGTGCTTGTGTCCTTTCATGCAGGCTGCCAGGAAAAAAAGTGGAGTCAGAAGGACTCAGGAAATGCTCCAGCTGTAAAATGCACGACAGGTAAAATTACTTGTTTCTCATGAAAAGCAAGTTGCTCTCCAGGCGAGTACTATAGCAGGCACAAACCAAGGGTATCTAAAGAGATGTGCAACAAAAAAAGAAAAAAAGAAAAGGAGTTAGGCTGAGTAAAGAGAAGGCTGTGTGCTAAAGTGCTACCTATGTTTTGTTAGGAATGACTGAAGTAAGTATAAGCTGTTTTCCTGGCATTGTTGAGTGGAGCTGAAAGAATGAACCAGGTATTATGCCATTACTTTGAGGTTAAACATTTGGGAGAAGTTAAACAGATTTGCTCACTCCCAAAGTACTTCTGGATCTTAACTCAAGAGTAGGGAGTTTAGCAATGAAGTCTGCAGCCCAGAGCAACCAGGAAGGTCAAGAAGGATTTGTGATTCATGGTGGTTTGAGCTGAGCAAGGGGTGATCACTTCATGCAGAAGTTCTCTTTTTACTGCTAGTGAGGACTCTGCTCCCGTGTCCCACAGCAAATGTGCAGGTCCCATTTTCTGTCAGACAGGTTAAATGTCATGTAGGTTTCCTTTCCTCTCTGATTTGATTGTGTCTGCAGCTTCTTGTTGCCATTCTCAGGAGGATGCCATCCAGATGAAATCCAGCTGTATCTGTCCAGCACCATACTGCTTATGTAGTGTCATCTGCTTCCTTCCAAATTATACCCCCCCTCTTTGCTTTCAAACTTTATCTGTTGCAGTGGCAGGTGCTCTTTTAACTACGTATCTCAGCTTCCAAACTTTCTGGCACTTAGTTTCTTTTGCTTTCCTGTGAGCTACTGAATCTTTGGGACCAATTCTTCAGTTCCATGACTTCTCACATAAATCAGTCATTACATAGCATGAGCACAGCCAGGCTTTCTTTTGCCTTTTCTCCAAACACCAAAGGAGTGCAGATCTTTTGTAAACTTGTGGAAGTTGAACTCTGGATTGGAGAAAGAGCAAATGAATCAAAAATTCCCAATATGTTTGTGTAATGGAAGGGCACCTCAGTACAATCCCAACCAAGAGCTCCAGCTGCCTGCAGAAGAAAAAATCCACTTGACCATTTGAAGTGGCAAGATCCTTCCCTTTTTTCCAGTGTAAAAGAAATGCTTGCTAGTATGTGGATGGTGTTAGTGAGATGTACTGTGTGAAGATTTGTTTTCACTGAGAGTATGACCATACCACCCTGAGGAAGAAAAAGATTTCAAGTGGCCTTTCTCCACTTTGTTGGCAAGTCAGCCGCTATCTCCCAGGATAACAGGAGTGCCTGATACACTGAGCAGATGAGCCTTGAAGGATGTGAGGAAAGCTACTATACTGGGATCAATAGCATACTTTTTCCTTCTGTAGCATGTAAACATTCGACCTGATAAATACTAGAACTCTTCATCTGCTTCTACCTTTTTACTTGTGTTTAAAGAACAACTAAATCCCCGTATGTATAGATGGAGAAGTCCATCTGAACATTCTTCCTTGGGAAAACCTGTCTGTATTTGCTTGGAAAATCAGAGAGAAATTTAGGTATAAGAATGTTGGAGGAAGTTTTGTATTGAATCCATTTACATTTAGATGGAATATATTGAATTAGATTACCTGCTGCAGTCAGAAGAAACAGAGTTTTACCTGTACCAGTGACATGTGAGTTACAGTGTGCTCCAGGCTGTGCTAAGGGGACCTCAGCTCATTAGAAGAATATTTTATATGTGTTTTTAGTGGTTTGAGGGGCTCTTACAGTATAACTCTTCCAACAGCAATCTCTGCTTAAATGTTTTGCTCTCTGAGGTGTACATATTCACTAAGAGAGTAAGTGGGGAATGTATTTAATTGTTTCTTATGTTAAACAGGGATGCCTTTCAATTGATCAACTGGAAGTAAACAGCACTTGCCAAATGAACCTATAAGGCTGCTCTTTTTCAGAAAAGCTAACGTTTTGTTCCTGAGACATATCCTGAAACATACTCTGCCTGTGTACTGGTGATGCAGTGCTGAGTCAAACAGCATCCATCTGTAGGAGCAGCAGAGCTGAAGGTCAAGGAACAGACTCTGCAGGTGTCTTCCCCCAGGGAACTTTTCATACCTGCTGTTTGGTGCAACCTAGCCTATTACATAAGTGAGAGATTCACTCTTCTGGCAAATGTTAATGATCCTCAAGGATCATATTGTGTTGGCAGGGATGATTTAGAAGGATTCAGAGTGAATGTGAGAGGCAAAAGGCCGCCTTCATCTACTGCCATATGTTGGATGGTGCTGTTTGACTACGAACGTGTCTGATCCTTCTCCAAAACATAAGTGATACAACTTCTCTCCAGTATTAATAGATAAATCAATAGTAAGTATATATTTTTCCCCTTTTGTACGCATTTTTAAGTAGATTTGAACCTGATGAAAAGTACTGGTGTGACAGCCCTGATGATTTCACTCTTCTATTCTAAAACCAAGATGAGTAGAAACCATGGGAATGCAGGCTGCACTGACAT
Organism: Neopsephotus bourkii; assembly: GCF_033783945.1. Taxonomy (NCBI): domain Eukaryota; kingdom Metazoa; phylum Chordata; class Aves; order Psittaciformes; family Psittacidae; genus Neopsephotus; species Neopsephotus bourkii. The sequence goes on from NW_026902266.1 coordinate 2,466,058, forward strand.
GGGGGGAAGGACATGCATTTTCAGAAGGTTGGTACCCACTGAGACACAGTCTAGAGCAGACGTGGCTTATGGTTTGCTCTTCTGTCACTGGGAACAAGAGTAAGGGAAAGGCAGTGCTGTTGTACTTGGCAGCAGGACAGCACACCAGCCTTTGAAGAACTGACTGCACTTATGAAAAAGACCTGCTTAAGATGGTTGTATGATATCTTTTTTCATCTTCTCTCGGTAATGCTAAAGAATCAAAACACACGGTAAGCAAAGTCCGATACTCGCTTGGAATGACTTGGACACATGAGGGCTTCCAGTGTTGAAAGAATAACTGCAGTCTGTTGTAGGACAAATTCTTTGTAGGGAGCTGCCTAAAATCCATGGAATTTCAGTCAGAACTAATTTGGCCCTTGCCTTTGAGTCAGCTCATACAGTCACACAGTCTATTACGCATTTTGAAAACTTTTTGCTCTACCAGAGATCCCTCAGGCTCTGTCAGTGAGTATTTCTAATGTCTGCTGTACCTGTTCCTGCTAGGAACAAAGCACTGTACTGCTGGCAACTCAGTACATCCCACACATGGTATTATTGTCAGCCTTTTTGTTTGTTTGTTTTTGCTGTTGCTGGAATAGCATCATACAGAATCTGCCTTTTTGGAGTAGAAAGGTAGTGCTGACTTCTGATCCAGAAGCCCACCCCAGTCTTACAATGCAGTCTATAAAAGGGTGCTGTAGACGTCCCCAGGGTGAACACAAGGTATTAATTCACTGGAGCAGTTGTGATGACATCCTGGACCGTGAGAGTGCAGCTGGGTCAGTTTAAGAGCAGCAGTCAGGTTCCAAGAGGGAAGCCAGGCTTTTATTATTCACACTATAGTCACCTATTGTTTTGCTTCTTGTTTTTCTCAAGATATGTAGACATAGTCTGGTGGGCAGGAAAGTAAAAGACTGGGAGTGCCAGCTCTAAGCAGCCGCAGCACACCCAGGTACTCTGCAAACTTCCTTCTCACAGCTCTGTTCCTGCTGTTTCACAACAAAGCCATGGCTCCTGGCCTGCGCATTTGGTCCTGAATAGCAGAACCAAAGCACCTCCAGTCTGGCCTGCACACGTTTGGCTAATTTCAGTGTGTATTCCCGCACAATGCTGCCAAATCATCTCAAGTTCTGTCAAGAGCAGCCAGGCCAGGATGTGTTTTTAAATGCAGCTGCAAATAGGGCTTAATTATACAGTGTTCTGTAATGATTTTATGATAGCAGCTGAAGGCTGGCATGATCTTTTTGACTTTCATTTCAGCTGGGATCTTGGACATAAGTGAATATGTAAGTCATTAAATGACTCTTCACAGGGTCAAAAGGATACTATTAATGAAATCAGAATACTTAATATCTGTTAGTTGAATAAACCCCAACAATTCTGATTCTCTGGTCTGTTAAGCCATGCAAAAGCATAAAATGGCCTTAGAGCAGTCAGCCACCCAGTAGAGAATTCCTCCTGCTTAGCATTTCATTGATGAGAACAACCGGCTGCCAATTCCCTCCCTTGTAGATATGTATAAGAAAACAATTTGAAATAAATCTCAGTGGTCTCTATCTTCTGCTGAATCAATTCATCAGGGTAGTCCTGTTACAAATGAGAGCTTGGCACCTCAGGGCCAAATATCTGCAACTAGCTTTCCCCTGTGCCCTAACCTTGTCTGCCAGACGCTGTCAGAGAGAGTGGAGAAACAATTTTTGCAGTATTAAAAAAGCTTGAATCTTTTGTGTTAGTACAGAAGTCATGCCAGGTCCACCCAGACCCAGAAGATGATTTTATGCTGTCACAGAAATCTTGGGACCCCCTTCGTCACTGGTATAAGCATCACAGAATCTTAGAATACCAGTGAAGAAGGGACCACACTGATCATCTGGCCCAACCTTTCTAGACAAGCATGACCTAGACTAGATGTCCCAGCACTTTGTCCAGTTGAATCTTTAAAGTACCCAACATTGGGGAATCCACCACTTCCCCGAGGAGATTTTTCCAGTGTGTGCTTGTTCTCATTGTGAAAAATTTTCGTGTCAAGTCAGAATCTCCCCAAGAATAACTTGAGCCCATTATCCCTTGTCTTTTCCATATGACTGTAAAAAGGGAGAGTCTGTCTTCTTTGTAGCCACCCTTTAAATACTGGAACATGGTGATAAGGTCTCCACTGAGCCTTCTTTTCTCTAGGCTGAAAAACCTGTTCTCTCAGCCTTAAATCCACAGGGAGGAATTTGGGCTGTAGGATGGATTCTGTTTTACAGAATCTGATCACTGTCTGGATTCATGTGCCAAAAATTCCTTTCATAGCACTCAGGGTGACACCTTTCTTCCAGGTTCCAGTCTGCCCAGAGTAGATTGTTTGCACAGAGTGAAAATGTGTGCACTCAGTTTCCCATGTTAAATAAAGGTAGTGTAATGGTAAATAATAAACCCACATGATGGTGGAGGTGAGGGTCATCTGGTGTTTACGTAGGGAACAGAGATAGAGGAAGAAAGTTCCAGTTTGCTTTTGAGAAGCATTCTAGATTGGTATCTCCAGCCTTCTGAATATAACCTGCAGTCAGAGCTCCTCCACAGCCTCACCAAGTCCAGGCCCCTGACTGTGCTTTGCCTCTTCCTATGCATTGTGATAGATTTTTATGTGGGAATTCACTCAAAAGGTGGAGTGATTCATGCAAACTGCTTGGTGCAACAACATGTGAAAATCTCTTTCTCATTTTTGCTATAAGTTGTGATCTACTGGCACAGGTTGCCCAGAGAAGCTGCGGGTGCCCTATCCCTGGCAGTATTCAAGGCCAGGTTGGACAGGGCCTGGAAAAACCTGGTCTAGTGCAAAATGTCCCTGCTCAAGGCAGGGGGTTTGGAACTGGATGATCTTTAGGGTCCCTTGCAACCCAAACCACTCTATGATTCTATGAAATAGGGCTCTTTGGGGCTGGTAATGACCATCAGAGTCACAGTACTGTAAAAAAATGTCTTACCTCTGCAAGGATAAAAATACCATCATTTTTTATGCATCCACACCTTCTCCATATTAGGAAAATTGCTGGCTGCTACTGATGGAGAATAAAAATGAGTGTAGATAAGCCTCTGGTGAAAAGGGTTTCCGTTCAAGGGCAGACTGGGACAAGCAGTGATTGGCACTACTCAGAAACCAAGCACAGAAAGCTGCAAGGCTGCAGCAAAATCATGTCTGGTGGTAGCACGTGCTATTGGCATCCTATGGCACACACTTCGTAGTGTGAAGAAGGTCTTGGCTGTGCCAAAGAAGGGCAGTCCAGTCCTGCTTTTCTGCAATTCACTATCAATACTATAAATAGATGCTTTGGGAGTTTGTTTCTGGGAACATCTTGCAGTTAGAAGGTAGCATGTCAGTAAAGCCAGGGATTACAATTTGTAGCCACAGACTAAGGCCAGGATGTATTTTCAACAGTGGGAAGTTACTGCTGTCCTACTTATTCTTCTACCTGTGCATGTTGATATGTAAGCTCTGACCATGCATCTGTGATTGTGAAGTGAGCCACAACAGGGAATATTAAGGTTTTGGATGTTTTTTGTCCAACCAGACTATCCCTAAATCCGTTTGTTTCCTTTATTCAGATAGTGCAACAGTTGTGTAAGGAGCTGCGCTGCACCAAGGGTAGGGAGGTGCACTATGAAGGAATGTGTTGATTTTGATCCAGAAAAAGGCCATATAGAAGAACAAATGTAAAACATCTTGATTTTCTGAGCTAGTCACATTTCATCCCCTCTATCATCAGTGCTAGTTGCAAAGGTAGATTTCTGGCTTAAAAAAAAGATTAATAACATGCCAGTACTAATACACTGGAGATCCATGGACATGTGTTGAATTCCCATGACTTTTGCTGCCTCTTAGCAAAACCAGTGGGAGTTTTCAGGTATAGCAAGTATACCTAATATTATAGGAATACTTGTAAATAATTGTATTTATTATTCCATTTTTGGAGAGCTATGAACAAGGAAACAAATGCTCTTTAGCAAAGGTAATTGCTTTAAAATGTGTGAGAGTTCACTTTGTGCTCTGTTCTTTCTACCTTTTCGTATCACTCCTGGTTTACAAAGGTACTGCTCATGGATGAGGGATGCTTTTAGCTTCCTGCATGCCAATATCTCTGTCAGCAATTTAGGTGGCATGTTGATGGAGCACATTACATTTTTATTCCTAGCTAAATAATATTTAATCTAAAAGTGATATCTAATCTGTTGGTATTATCTTGCTAATAAAGCGCCTGATGGAGTTAGATGAGTTGAACTGGAAATGTTTTACCTCTGTTTTTCTGTAAGTACAGGTTGTAGTCAGTGCCTGGATAAGCTGACCCTGGAGTGTTTTGGCCAGTTCAGTCTTACATGCTCAAAGCAAGAGGTTTTTTGCCTTTTCCTCTGCTTTCTGAGGTCTTCTGTGCATACCGTCTGTGGGAAGTGTCTGCTCACACCTGGGGGAAATACACAAAGCCAAGTGCCTTTAATTGCTTCTGGAACAGTACAAGGGATTGTTTAGACTAGATTTACTTTTCTGATTTGTGCTTAGAGACAGAGCTGACCTCTGCCAGAACTACAAAGAGCACCCAGCTGAGGCTGTTAATATCTCTTAGGAAACAGTTCAGGAACGAGCCTAGCTCACTGCCCTGTGCTGTAGTGATTACAGTAAATCCTCATCTTCTGCAGACTTCAGCAGGGTGTTTGCAGTCAGCAGTTCTGATTCGAACCTTAGAGTTCAAAGATGTAAAATACGTATCAAAATCCACTCAGTTGTAACAGCTTTCATTTACAGTACCTCAAACCAATACGTTTTTCCTCAAAAACAGGACATGTGTGAGTGCTCTGCTTGAGGGGAAGTGTGAGGAAGAAAAAGCTCTATGTTGCCTTTAGTGAGAGCAACATCATCTTCTTGTCTTTTGTCATTGGCACTTTGATTTCACCAAGTCAGATCCACCACACAGCTCTGCTCAAGCCTCAGTACTTTGTTTAATAACTGCCCTTATTTCCCCAATCCTTATATCAGTCTAGTATTGATACAATGATTTACATGACTGTTTCTAACATTGCCCTTGCACACTGCAGCATAGGCATTGCTACAGTTCCTGTTGTTTGTTAAGTCCCTATAGCTTTTATGTCAATCTCTGCCTCATTTTGTTGGCATCCTCATCTCACTGTGCTGTGAATCCTGTATGTTGCCTTCTTTCTGCTCAGCTCTCAGGGTAACAAAGGTACCTACTTCCCATCCTTTCTGTTGCTAGATAGGTATGGATCTAAAAAGAGATAAAATGCTTCTGTCACTTTGTGTTCTGCATTGAAAAAACATTCATTGTTTTAAATCATGCACATTTATTCTAATACTCGTGAAGAGCATGTGAGCATACTGCAAAATAAGTACTTCTGCAGCTTCTGTGTGTAGGTTTGGTCTTGCTCCAGTTCATATACATGTATATCACAAACACTGGTACATTACTTGGCAGAGTCTAGCCTAGAAACCATGTATTTAATACAACAAGGAACAAGATCTCTCCTTTCCCCCTTAGGAACAGGCCTGTAGTACATATGAGTAATACAGCTGTCTAATTACATAGAAAGGCTGATTCTGAATCTATCTCAAAAGCAGCCTTACCTGTGCACAAGGCACATGGCATTACTAATTTAGAGAGCAACAACTTGAAGTTTATAAATAAAAGGACATACAGGTCCCTACAAATCTGAGCTAATCTTGAAGCTGGATCAAAAATGGATGTTTGTTTTTGACTTCCTTGCAAACGGCCTGTTTCAAAAAGATGTCCCTTTTTTGGTCTGTTATTTGTAAATACAAGCATAGTAAAGAGTGATGGCTAAAGCAGCCAAATCTGAGAACTCCCTGCTTCTTTTCAAAATGGCTGCTGCTCTGGTCTGTGCTTTGAAGGCAACGAGCTGCTTTTCACCTGGTACTGCAGGCAGGACCCAGCTTCTCCTCCCAACTCACAGCCCCCAGATCTCTGCTATTTTTCACCAAGTTTAGGGACTTGGTGCCTGTGCACAGGTAATGCTTTCTGCTCAGTTGTGGGTTTTTTTTCTCTTGGCAGCAAACCACTGCCTAGAAGCTGAAAACTAGATTAATTTGAATACCAGGAAATACTTTGGCATTTGTGGATCTGACTATCTTTCTACTGTTTTGTCAGTGATAGTATTTACTTTCATCTCAGTTATCCTTTAAATAGCCTCAGTGTGCCTGAGTTCAGAGCCTCAGCTTTAATGAAAATAGGTTTTGTTTGTTATTTGAGATGTCCTTCAAAGTGATGAAGATGGAGGCTCTGGGATCCTGGAATCTTAGATCTGAGAAACTGCCTGGAAACAAGAGTGACACTGAAGAGCTGATTAAATGTTTATATCAAGTGAAGGGCAGAACAAAAACTGTGTAAGTGACGGAAGGGGAACTCGACTGTTCAACACCCTGCTTTTATAACTGTAGTGAGGAATATAGAAAGTGTTACACCATTTTAATTTTGTATCTACTGCATCTATAAAAGGTAGACTTACTTGGTGCTTGTTCTGTTTACAAGTAGGTGTAGCAGAACACATGGTAGCCTACAATGCTTTGCAAAGAATTTGTAACACATTCATAACTGAGCTCAGTTACACCATGGAGTACCCTTGCAGATGCAAGTTGCCTTAGGGAAAAAGTTTTCCATGCTAACTAAGGAACATATTTAGGCCATTTCAGCCACATGAAGGAAATTAATGTACAGAAAAGGTCAGTGCCCTAACTGTTCTGTGCCAGAAACTCTTTGAGGTGGTATTTATACTGAGCTATGCATTATCTGTACCCTGTTTATATATATGTGTGCTAACTCTACACAGCATTTCTGCTTTTAGAAGCTCTTATAATAACATATACCCCAGGGTTTCATTTATCCTTCTCCCAGCCTGATTGTTCTTTTTTCTTTGTAATTCACTTCATTGCCTAACACTGGCAAGTTATGTTTTGTTCATTTTTTTGCTCTTTTTTGTTCCTTTCTTTCCCCCCTCCCCCTCCACGAATTATTGCAAGTCATTGTGCACTAAATATAGTTCTGCTTTCTGCTTTCCAGATGCTGAGAGCTTGGCTTACATCCTTATAGCATTCCTGCCTAATTCTCTCTCTCTCTGTCACACACATACAACTATTCAAAGCAAATTTATTGAGTTCAGTGCTTCAAGAAAATCTTGATAGTTCTCTTTGTGGAATGGAGAGTAAGTTTTACTAAAGCTTACTCATGTTAAATGTTTGCCAGGTTTATGCTCAACTACTGTACCCTGTATTCATTGTTGTGAGAGCCCAATATATGGTTCTTGCTGACTTAAATATTCTGTAAAAGCTTTCATCTCTGCACACTGTGTGTTTTAGCTATTTAGATCTCAGGTTTTACAGCCTGATCTAGCCAGGCAAATTTCACTTCTAGTCCCACTGGAGTACACTGGAATGTTAGGCCAGCTTCAGTGATGTTTCAGCTCAAAATGTGGAAGTTCCACAGCAAAAGCCAGTATAGTAGAAAAGTATATACATGTTTGAGCCACAGCTGAAGAGTCAGTTTGAACATGATTAGAAACTTACTACAGCTATCCAGATCAACACTAACTTTCAGGAAAATTAACTTTCTGCTCTATTTCTTTTGTGAGTTGGTGCTGGTATTCTCATGAGAGCTGCCCACCAGGCAAGTGACTGTTTTGGTAGGGATGAAGTAGTTCCTTTATAGGATATGTAATATCCCTAGCTTATAAAGCAGTTTGGACTAGCAAAAGGCACAGAACAAATCTGTAGTTTTCATTTATCAACAATTAGTAGTGCCTCACATCAGTGCGGTATTTTTTTAATAGGAAGGATCCCAATTTAAGATCCATATTTATGCTGAAATTTGTAAGAACCAATGTATTTGGACCCTTTACCCACTATTGAAATTCAGCTGTGGTACAGCATGGCAGCTGTTTAGGGCGGGAAGCAAGGAAAATGTTGTGTTTAATCGAAATTGCAGTGGTAATTGATTGTCAGAACATATTTACCCTGAAGATGGGTCTGTACTGCCAAACACAGTGGGTAATCCTGACTGGGGCTTTGGCACATTATTTTAATACAAATTCAAAGAACTATTAGGTTTTAGACTTGCTTAATGCACCAGGATTAAATTTCTCTGCAATCTTTTGTAAACTGCTTCAAATCTGTGTTGGCCATGGCCTCTTCTCCCTCTGGACAGCACTGTTCCTCTTCAGAATATTGCCTGGAAGAAGATCAAGCCCTGTCCCACCAATAACCCCTTTCCTGCAGCATCTGCTTCTGAGAATTGCAGCAGCCTAGCAGGCTGTGAGATGGGATGGAAGAAACAGAGGACTCTGGCTCTGTGCCATTACTTAATTTCCATAATGCTTACTTAAAGTCATAAACCTACAAAGCCTACAGAACATCAGCAAAGTTGTGAGGCCGGATAAAATCTGGTTCTGGGACAGATCTCTGCAATGCACAGAGTATTCTGTGGGGCTGATGAGAAGCAGCTTCCCAGGAGGTTTCCAGCCCTTGAAATTCCAGAGGAACTATGGTCCCAGGCACTGCTGCCAGAGCTGCCCCATAGTAGCTTGCACGTAAATGTTAGCATCAGCCCATGGCTTTCTGTGCATTCACTTCCAAAAATGCTGCAGCAACCCCCACCCAGAGTCTCTAGCAATTCAAACCAGAAAATAGCTGTAGTTCAGCACAGGGTTAGTGGGAAAGGATCATGCAGGGCATGTTACAGAAGCTCTCCTGGCATCCTGCTCTCCTGAAGGCTGAGTAGGGAAGGGGCAGGGGGGGTGAAGGCAGTGACCGTTCTTGGGGCCTAACAAGGGGCCACATTGTTCTTGGGCCTATCGGTTGGTTTCTGATTCACCCGCAGCCAGTGTGTCATGATCAGATCACAGCTGGCCCAAGGATATGCTTTCCAGTGCATTTAGTGCTTGGAACAGCCCCAGGTTTCGGGAACACATGGTGAGGAGGAGGGGACAGCTGTGAGACAAGAGAAGGGAGCTGATTTTTGCCTTCTCTCACAATGAGCTTTTCTTTCATAATTTGAACACGTTAGCAGCATTCCAGGTAGTAAAATTAATTTGGAGCCTATCTAGATCTGGGTGAAGGGCACACAGAGGGGAAGGAGGGTGGAACAGGCAGTGGGTGCTTGCATGGCTGCGTGCCCCCACCAGCAGTGCCCTCTCTTGCTGGTCAGCTGTGTGACTGCTCATGACAGATTATAGATGGATGCCGAGTACTCAGCCTGTGTCTTTGCTCAGCTCAGAGCTTTACAATAGCTTTGTTTGTTTCCAACCTGGGGGTTATGTAGCTGCTACATCCCAGGGGGGTGTCTCTGGCAGTAACTGAGCTTCCTTGTATGTGAGCAGCGACTGGCTTCATGGCAAGGAAGGGAAAGGTCCCGAGTGCAACTGCGAACTGAGCTGGCTTTCAGTTCCGGGCAGACCTTCTCATTTATCTTTGCAGCACAGTGCTTCTGAGTGATTCCTGACTTTTTTGTTCCAATTTCCTGTTAAACAATAGCACACCATTCCTCGCCTCCTATCCTAAGCTTCCCTGTGTTTTGTAAGTGGTTTTGCTGTTTCACGTAGGGCTGGCTGCAATTCAGGGAGGAATGAAGTGGTCCCTGTCTGTTTGCAGGTCTTTAAAGCAAATCTGGAATCTTCTTGACATTCACATCCCATCAGGAATTTTCATCTCCCTTTCCTTCTAGAGCTGATCTGAGAAAGGCAGCTGTGAGTGGCATGTGCTGCCATCAGCTTCTCTGCTCCTCTGCAGAACATCAGTAATAAACTACAGCTTGTCAGGGAAATCTGCAGTTCCCTGCCTATGACCTATACTTTGTGGGCCTATAAAGTATTTTAATGCTAGAGAAAGTCACTGTTAATCGGCAAAGGTAAGAAGCCAAGGTTTTCCTCCTTCCCCTTACAGGGCCCCAATTCTATAAGGAGTCATAGAAGTTAAACATTGAAAAAGACCTGCAGTGTAATTGAGTCCATGTCCTAGTAGTGCGGGGGTGTTCTCTTATTACAGATTTTTATTGTTATGTCAGCCTGATTTGAAACAATCTCTGCAGCATGATTTACGCATTCTCTTGAAATACTATGCTCAGTTTAACACATTCCAACATCTTGAAGGTTTTCCTGATACAGTTATCTAAATGGTTCCTCTCAAAATTGATCCAGTTTCTCTCAGTCAGACCTTTCCTCTTCTACAACATGGTTCATTCTACTGAAAAAAACAATTCCCTTTTCCTTTAAGGGGCTAGTGGGACAGCCAGTCTGCTGTTTGGCCAGGCTGCAGTGGGATCTCATTTCTCAACCCCACCCTTCCCTTTCTCTGAGGAGGAGGAGGGGCAGTCTTCATATTTTCCCTTTAAGCTGAGCTATGAAAAATAGCTGTTTGCCAGAATCTTTCACCTTGGCCGCCTACCCTCACAGATGTTTTCTACAGCATAAACAAAGCAGCAAAGAATGTCGGGGCACGGGAGAGGCACTGTAGCTGGGACCGGGAGAGATCAGGGTGGAGAATTACAGCTCCAGCCGCTTGACTGTAGTCTGCCTTTCAAAAATGCACAAGAGCTGCTCCCAGCTGTCTATTAGACTACAGTTGTATGAATGAGTTAGAGCATGGGTCTTGAGTACCACAACCTCATAATAAGAGGTTTTTGCTGGACTTTGTGGGGGCACAATGTCACTTCATCCGTTCTGCTACATTTTAGACCAAATAAAATGTCCAAATGACTGTGAAGTAGGTTGCAGCTGCTGATTTTGAAGGAAAATTACGTAAAGAAAGGAAGGCAGGAACCATTGTTGTCAGGAACCTGACAACTGTCAAAGAAGGTGATGTTCTTTCTAGGACAAGTATTTCTAGCTGTTGCTGCTGATTGAATACAAGGCAGCCATGAGTCCAGTAAGATCCTGATGAGATTCTGACAACAGGAGGTGGTGGCAGGGATGTGGTTGTTCACCTAAGCCTCTGTGTTGTTTTAGAATACTGCTTTGGGCCAGTGGAAAAGTTTTTACTGTAAACAAAGTCGATTCTTATTTAGGAGCCTTGAAAGGAAATTCATAATGATCACTGTAAACCACCTGGTGCAGATGAAAGAGATCGGGAATCTGAGCACTACTTAAACAATCTGAGGCTTGGGAGGGAACCTCAAAATCTCGCCTATCATCACATACAAATCACAAAGAACGTATTGGTCATATTTGAGTATATCCCAGAGGATCAGTTTGTGAGCCCTCCTGCATATGCTGGTGGGTTGAGAGGCACCGAAACAAAGGGGACCATGGTTGGAAAGATTTGCATATTAAGGAAAAGAATGTGGAATGTATGTATTATGTGTGGCAAGAGTGTGGAACTAATGACTTATGACAGGGATACAACTATGGAATTAATGTGATTTGGCAGCCAGGCATTAATATGGAATGGACAATTTTGGATGACGCAAAACAAGAGTGCATAAGACAGTAGCTGAAGCTAGTCCCTTGCATAGGATCTCTATCAAGAGAAGGTTTCTTACACACATATACGCAAAACTGGACAGAGTTTATCCTAATGTCATTATTAGGAAGTAGATAAAGATCTTTATTTGTATTTGTAGGGTGTGAGAAGCTTTTACTCTGTTGAGTTGACATGAAGAATCCTTTTGAGCATAGGTCCTGCTGGTTTGTGTGGTTACGATTTAACTGCCATCATACTTTCATTGTTTATGGCTCTAATAAATGTAGGATTCTCTGTGGAGAATGTGAAGATTAATGTATTTATGGCTATCAAACTTAAGTTTGTGTATAGCTGAGCACAAGATCTACTACCTTAAATACTCTTAAAAATCCTTGACAGCTTGGGGCATGGTGAAGTTGGTTCTTGTTTCATGGGGGTCCCAGGAAGAGTTGGTAGTCCTGGTACTGGGTTTTTGTCAGCGAAAAGTTCCTGAGAAACAGCTTCCATTAAGAACAGCACAGCATTTTCCAAAATTATCTCATTCTTTACATATTTTTCTGTGCCATGTAAGGTATCATGTTAAGATTCAGACTCTCACCAAAGCATTCTCAGCTGCTCACTATTTATTCAAGCTAATAAACAAGAGTAAATAATCTCTGAAATGTTATTTGTAGTCATTTGGAAGTCTGTATCAGTACAGGACACACTGCTGTATGCTGTGGTTAGGGCTCTGTTGAAGGAAAAGATTTTCTATAGCACATTGGTAGCTCCAAGTGATAAACTGTGGTCATTACTTTGAGCTCCATTTGTTCACTGTGCCATATTCCTGACAGTTTCTAGAGAAGATACACGTTCACATCTTATCTTGCATTTGCTAATGGAGAAGTTCTCATCTGGGGCCAGCACTCTCCTGGCTCTCCCTATGTCTAACTAGTGCACTAACATGCATGTCTCGGGTCCCATCATCTCTGCTTGACATCCCTGTGCTGAAAGAGGGGAACATACTGGGGTTATGAGAGTGATTAAGAGAATGGTAGACATGAGTGTGTTACAGCAGTGTGCAGGCTGACTCGAAATGGGGGTGAGAAACAGATGTGCCAGGAATGAACCAACAAAGAGCTATGGATGAATGAAGTGTGGCAGAACTGTGCAAAGGGTGTTTCTGTGGAAAGGATTTTGTCTTTTCTGTGCATACTTCTTCTGTGTCTGTCAGCCTCAATAGAATTGTCCCCGCTGAACTGTCAGCTTTTGCATGACTCCAGCATGTCCCTGTTCCTGCAGCCAGTCCAGTCTGAAATCTGTTCTTCTCTATGGTGGTAAGAATGCAATCCTTCTGGGCTTTTTAGTGTAGGAAGCACCTAGATATAATTGTCTTAAAACCAGGAAACAAAATGTTAAGTTATATGCCAGCCTGTAACTCATCCATGAGTACTCAGCATGCTGGTAACACACACTAATGCTATTGCTCTCACCACTGCTACAAAAGAGTGTCACAAGAGCTCTGCAGGAGGCTAACACCTTTTCTTTGTTGAAGCCACGGTTGCATGAGGTGATAGAGCAGCATCAGCATTCTATAAATACTGCTACCTTATAAGCAGTATTTTGCAGTATCTCTGCCATTCAAAAGAAGGTGTTACCTACATGCAGGAGTTCTCACTCACATGCTTAGTTTGCTAAGCATAAACCATTCCAACCATTCCAGGCTTGGTAGGTGTTACCAGCAATAGCCTCTCACCCTACAGAGCCCTTCCAAAACATGGCTTGTCAGCTCAACTCTGGGATCTGAGAGACACACAGCAACATAGAAATACTGTCCAGAAGGGACCTCTGAAGGTATCTACTCCAACATCCTGCTCAAAGTAGAGCTGTTGCCAGCACTTAACAGGTCAGCTGTGACTTTGTCTAGCCAAGTCGTGAAAACATCCAAGGATGGAGATTGCACAACCTCTCTAGGTAACCCATTCCAGTACTGTACTACTCTCACAATGAAAAGCTTTTTCCTGAAGTTCAATGCAAACCTTAATAGTGCTCTCATGAGACCTCACTTGAAGTATTGTGTACAGTTCTGGTGTCCTCAACATAAATAGGACATGGAACTGTTGGAACAAGTCCAGAGGAGGGCCACGAGGATGATCAGGGGACTGGAGCACCTCCCATATGAAGATAGGTTGAGAAAGTTGGGGCTGTTCAGCCTGGAGAAGAGAAGGCTGCGTGGAGACCTCATAGCAGCCTTCCAGTATCTGAAGGGGGCCTATAAGGATGCTGGAGAGGGACTCTTCACTAGGGACTGTACTGATAGGACAAGGGCCAATGGGTTAAAACTTAAACAGGGGAAGTTTAGATTGTATATAAGGATGAAGTTCTTTACTGTAAGGGTGGTGAGGCACTGGAATAGGTTGTCCAGGGAAGCTGTGAATGCTCCATCCCTGGCGGGGTTCAAGGCCAGGTTGGACAGAGCCTTGGGTGATGTGGTTTAGAGGGAGGTGTCCCTGCCCATGGCAGGGGGATTGGAACTAGATGATCTTAAGGTCCTTTCCAACCCTAACTATTCTCTGATTCTACTATCCTACACTCTTATACTGACATATCTGAAAGACCCACAGGTGTAATGAGACATACCTGATCCTCTGAAGTTCACATCTGTCTCTCACCATTACAGCTCTGCCATGTTGCTTCTGTTGTTGTTTCTACGTTACAGCTACATGTCACATAGCAAACAGAGCTGTGGAACAGGCAACTGAAAGCTGGATCTGAAAGCTGATGAGCGCTTTCCAGATAGTAGCTTGCTCACTTGGCCATTTTTTTGCATCTACTGACTGTAGAGTCACATTATTTAAAAGACCCTCTACAGAACCAAGGATGATCTGTATAACACTGACCACAGGCTCTTCGCTGGTCACACTGCCTTAAGCATAAAGCTTATTCTTGGCTATAAAGGAATTCCCATAAAGCTGTGATTTGAAGATTTCAAGAAATGGAGACTATGAGAGTACTTTGGCATTATGTTACTTTAATTTGGCAGCAGCCTTTCTGAGGAGCCGGAAGCAGTGTTGGGATGGGACAGAACTCATACTGCTTGTGGCTGCTGTGAACCTTAGCTTGTAATTTTATGAGTTTGGGGGAACGGTGTTAAACTCCAGTTGCTCCTCGCAGTACAGAGTGGCACAAACCACCACTGTGTAGCCCTAGGGGTATACTATTAACTGTTTGCAGTATCTAATACAAAACCCAGGAATGAATGAGTCTTTTTCATTCCTGTGATTGCATGTGCAGACATTGATTGAAGTCACCCTGGTGCTGTCTTTTTGTGTGCACGAAGCTGTGCTGAAACTTCAAAATTATTTCTCTCGCAGCTGTAGTTTCTTACTAGAAAGAAAGATTGTCTTGAGGGGTGATAATAGCAACTGGGAGTGGTTTTGTCTTCTTGTCACCTGTCCCACTCCACTGTTAAGACTCTATAAACTGTCATCATAAAATCTATGATGAATGAATACGTTTCTTTTCTACTTTGTAAATAATGAGTCTTTCCCACTTTTATTTTTCTACCAGAAAGTTTTCCCTTTCTGTACTCTTAGAAATAAGTTCACTTCCCTTGACATCCAGAACTTATTTCTGAAGAAACAACTTAAGAAATGTTTTAAAGATGATCCCTGGTTGAATCCCCAGTACCACTTCCTGCTTCACCCTCCCCCCTCGCTGGAGTTCTCTCAGTCACATACCTGACCTGAACCTGATTAGTTTTTGAGAGCTGGAAAGTTTGCCGCCCGTGGTGTGGCTGTGGGCCAGGCAGGCAGAGTTCTCCGTGCCTGGTACTGTAGTTGGGAAATCTTGCGTGATGGACAGGAGGTTATTCTGCTCTTTGGGTTTATTTTATTTTTTTTTCAGCAAATGCCCTGTGAATGTGCAGGAACACATTTTGGAGCTCAAAGAGCTGACTCTTCAGAGACCACGGTGCCAGAAAGATTCCCATGTCTGTCACATTGCTGAGAGCCAAAGAGAGCCAAGAGCACTTTCAGTTCAAAGAATATTAAAAAAAAACCCAACAAACCAACTTCACACTTTTTTGTCCTGCGTTTACAAAAGTCCTCATTCTTATTTTTCAAGATCTGTTTACAACTCTTATCGCACAATGTATCCTTTATCAGGTCCTCAGCAGTAGTGTGTATATTGCTGCAGCAGTAGGACTTGTTACTATGCTTCTCTACCAAATAAGGGGCTGGTTTTGAGCTCTTACAAAGAGCCCTGCTGAACAGTCCTGTTGACTTCTTCAAAGCTGCTTGCATCTGTAAGGTTTATGGCATTGAGTGCTGCTCCTTGTACAGCCCTAGGAATCAAGCATAGTGGGGAAGAATACTCCTGCCATCATAGGCGATATGGAATGGGCCACCAGTCTTTCTCATGCCATTATAGTGTTCTGCACAGCAGAGGGACAAAATGCAGCCTGGTGGTGTGCATCCCTGCATTTGTATCTTGCTTAACTGTATATTTTTCCTCCCCTCTACTGTTGTCACTGTAGATTTTCCAAGGGATGTAATACTCAACAGTAAATGTGTCCACTTGCTTGCATGGATATTGTGGTGATGTAATCTTCTCTCCCTCCTGAATCATCAGCATTCTACATTTTTGTTGGGGCAATGCAGCACTCTGAAAAAGAGGGCCATCAGGCACGTAAGAGCCAGGCATCTTGTGGACAGACTCTATGCAGCATTCACAGTGTAATTCCACCAGTTCATCTCAGACCTAGGTAGCCTCACTCTTCTGGAAGTCTGGGGTTCTTCAGCTCTACTGTTAATGCACACTGGTCCCAACTTGCAGTTTTTATTCCAGTTCTTGTGTTCTGTCAAGCTTGTACCCAGTCCGCACTCTCTCCTGAATCTTCTGGAGCCTAGACCTTGTTTCTAGTCCTAAAAGTCTGCCAGAATCTCCATGTAATTTACTCTGCCAGACTGTCAAATCTTTCATCAGTCAACCCCTTACCTGAGGCTCTAAAAATAACTATAAATACGAATTGCACAATGATTTGTACTGATTACTGGGCTGGAACTTCCGCTTTGGAAATTGAGTCTTTAAAGAACTGATGCTCAAAACAGCTTTTTGTAAGTCGTCCCCATATGGCTTTTAACAAACATTGCCCGCAGATAGTTGTAGGTAGAACACAGATCCACATCCATTCCAGCCAACCTAAATCAGGGCTGCTATTGCCCAGCCATGCTCCTGTGTTTCCTCAACACAAACAGTACTGTGTATCTGATACTGGAATAGCATAGTTCAGGGAGATAATCTGGCTGCAAATTAGGACTACAAAAACCCCATGGTTTTTACCCATGTCTGTTCTCAAAGTAAAAAGCACTAAAAGTACATGAAGATTCTGTCTAGTTAAGTAATCAGATTATTGGATTTTTGGATAAGGAATCTCAAACACAACCAGAATTAGAAATTATGAGGTGCATGTATGCCATGGTTGAATTTTCAAGATTGAGACTTCAATGCTAATCTGAGTCCTTAATCTAGCCTACTAGTAAAATTGAGATCCAGAAGAAAATAACATCATCCCTAGGGAGCTAGTGGGAATTCTTTTCACTGCTGAGCTGAATGTAGTTTTAAAGGTTTTGTGGAGTTTGGGAAAACTAACTAATAATTTTTGTTATATTTGGTTAAATCACTGTTCTGTTTTCAGCATAAGGGAGTGTGAATAACATTAAAACCACTATATCAGTTATTTTTATCCCATTGTCCATGGGTCCATCAGGGCCCACTGACTTCTAAGCAGTCTGCTAAAGATAAATGAAAACAGCAAAAACACTGTCGGGAGACTTACATTAACAACATAGTGATCAGGCACTCCTTTGGAAAATGGCCCCTGCTCCAGGTAATTTCTTCAAATTAGTAGAAACCTCAACAGCAGGGAAGAAATGATCAGGTGCAGATCTCTATCGTATCCCCAAACTCAGGCTGTTAGAGGTATATGGGAATCATTCCCATCTGATAGCAATTTAGGTACCATTACAAATGTGTTGTTTCTGTTAAGGTCCTTGAGAGTGGATGGCTGCATCACAAAAAAACAGCTTTACATTTTGGATTATATGGATTGATGATGATAATCCCAACAGAAGAATAAGAGGAGAATTGTGATGGGACCTTAGTAAGCCTCAGCTTTGGAACTGATCCATAGGTTGTGAGAAGGGTGGGACAAGTTTGAAGTGGTCTTGAGATTTCTGTGTAATGAGCATTCAACTTCTTATCAATGTTTAGTTTTATTTAAAAATGAAGGCTGTGAAAGTTAGTTGCTTTAGAAGGTCTTTAGAAATGTGCTCCTACCTTTCCTCTTATCTTTGGAAATTCTTGTTTATCCAGCATAAAAAATTCATGGGCAGATTCTGCCTTCAAGATCTGTAAGCCTGATCAGTGCTTTAAAACCCCTGGAAGCAACGGCTTTGTTTATCTCCAGAAGTCCAAGAATAAGCTGATTTTGCTATTTTTAATCTGCCCGGAAATATGCAAAGAAGAGAGCTTAATTGCAAACAGACCAAACCTTATATAGGAAATGGGTACGTCCCTCAGGGGCACCTAAAAAGTGAATGTCTGAAATTAAACTCATATACTCTTCTTCTTTACTCCCTGAAGCACGTACTCTTGGAATGAAAGGGAAGGCTGTGGGCTAGCATCATATCCCAGTAGTTTCTATCCATTACAGCACTCTGGCTATCTTAATAGAATCATAGAATCATAGGTTAGGGTTGGAAAGGACCTTAAGATCATCAAGTTCCAACCCCCCTGCCATGGGCAGGGACACCTCGCTCTAAACCATATCACCCAAGGCCTCGTCCAACCTGGCCTTGAACACTGCCAGGGATGGAGCATTTGCAGCTTCCCTGGGCAACCCATTTCAGTGCCTCACCACCCTCACAGTAAAGAATTTCCTCCTTATATCCAATCTAAGCTTCCCCTGTTTAAGTTTTAACCCATTACCCCTTGTCCTGTCACTACAGTCCCTAATGAAGAGTCCATCCCCAGCATCCCTACAGGCTCCCTTCAGATACTAGAAGGCTGCTATGAGGTCTCCATGCAGCCTTCTCTTCTCCAGGCTGAACAGCCCCAACTTTCTCAGCCGATCTTCATATGGGAGGTGCTTCAGTCCCCTGATCATTCTCGTGGCCCTCCTCTGGACTTGTTCCAACAGATCCATGTCCTTTTTATGTTGAGGACACCAGAACTGCACACAATACTTCAGGTGAGGTCTCACGAGAGCAGAATAAAAGGGCAGGATCACCTCCTTTGACCTGCTGGTCACCCTCCTTTTGATGCAGCCCAGGATACGGTTGGCTTTCTGGGCTGCGAGCGCACACTGAAGCCAGCTCATGTTCATTTTCTCATCAACCAACACCCCCAAGTCCTTCTCCGCAGGGCTGCTTTGAATCTCTTCTCTGCCCAGCCTGTAGCTGTGCCTGGGATTGCTCCGACCCAGGTGTAGGATCTTGCACTTGGCATGGTTAAACTTCATGAGGTTGGCATCAGCCCACCTCACAAGCAAGTCATTCAAGCGTTAGTATTCAAATAACAGATGTTTCCCAGCATGTATGAGCGCGAGGTGACTAGTTGTGTGTGTTTGTGATGAAACCATTAAAGAGAACAGAGAGAAATTAGAAAAATAATGGCTCCATTGCTATTGCTAGGATCTTAATTTGGTTACCAGAGAAAAATGAAGCAGGAGTACTGTGAGTCTGAAATTTCACCCACACTTTTCTCAAGAGAGCACTACCACACCCAGCCAACAAACAGTGGTGAAGCCTTGCACCATGAAAGCCATTACCATCACCTGCCCAGTGATTCTTATATCCAGGTTGTCTTTTCCTCAACTTCCAAATGTTGCAGTCTGTAATGGGTAACATATAAGGTCCTAAGGTGAACCAGATCCATTTAGCTTACCTAAACATCTCCCTGACCATGGAAAAAAGGAATGACGTTTCTGTATAGGCACAGCAGCAGGTTCTTGACTGCCATTGCCATTTTAGTGGTTTTGCATTTAGTTACTGCATGACCAGTAGGCTCATCAGACATTACTCTCTGCATGTGTCCTACTCTGCAGCATGGATCTTGGACAGAGCATTGGCTCACAACTGTGTGTTACTGCACGTTTGGAAGCAAGCCCATCCCAGAGTTCCTCAGACACCTGCTCTGATGCACATCTATCAGTCAGGCATGTTTTGCTGGATTCCAGCAAATGGCAGTGGCATGATTGGGCTCCCTTGGTTATCCCAGAGTCTTGCAACTGCATCCCTTGTCCCATTTCATAGAATCATAGAATGGGTTGGGTTGGGAGGGATCTTAAAGACTATCTAGTCCAGCCCCCTGCCATTGACCGGGACATCTCGCACTAGACCAGGTTTTTCCAAGCCCCGTCCCACCTGGCCTTGAGCACTGCCAGGGACGGGGCATCCACAGCTTCTCTGGACAACCTGTGCCAGCGCCTCACCACCCTCACAGCAAAGAATTTTTTCCTAATGTCTATTCTAAATCTCCCCTATGTCAGCTTAAAGCCATTCCCCCTTGTCCTGTAACTACATGTCCTTGTAAAATGTCCCTTTATAGGTTTCCTATAGGCCCCATTTATGTATTGGAAGACTGTTATAAGGTCTCCTCTGAGCCTTCTCTTCTCCAGGCTGAACAAGCCCAACTCTCTCAGCCTGCCTAAATACGAAAGGTACTCCAGTCCTCTGATAATCTTCATGGCCCTCCTCTGGACACGCTCAAGCAGGTCTGCATCCCTCTTATGTTAGGGGCCCCAGAGCTTGTTAACTTTCATGCCTCACTCCACTCTGGCCACCTGAGGAGTGCACCAAACAATTCCTGTGTGGTGCCTGCTTGCCTTCAGTCCAGAAAACTTGTTGCGCCACGTGCTCTCAGTAGCTTCTGCTGTGCTCTCTGGGCCA
Source organism: Neopsephotus bourkii (assembly GCF_033783945.1). NCBI lineage: Eukaryota > Metazoa > Chordata > Aves > Psittaciformes > Psittacidae > Neopsephotus > Neopsephotus bourkii. The sequence continues at coordinate 2,486,461 of NW_026902266.1, forward strand.
CAGTCTCTTGAATCTGTATCCTAGCCTCCATGTTCTGTGGCCTGATAGCCAAAATGGTCTGGGTAACATCCTACATGCTGAGCAGCCTGCCGGCAAGAGTGCACACAGGGGACCAAAGAGCTGTAGATTTATTGCTTGTAAACCAAAAAGTATATTAAAAAAGAAGAGATAAAAATAGATGGGGAGCTTGGGGACCAGAAAGGCAGCCAGTGGAGATTAGATGCACTGCTGGTTGACTCATCCAGCTTGTTCTATTGTAGCACAGTTCCAATAACGGCTGTATTATTTCAGCTTTTGTGCAGTGAGCAGACATTTGTTTCACATTGAAGCTTTTTCACATGAATGTGCTCCATTTTTCATTTCTTCTTGCCTTTCCCAGCATTTCGGCTGGCAATTATGAATGGGAGAGGTGGTGACTCCAAAAGAATATTAGCCAACTTCTCAGCTGGTGTAAATCAGCAACACCCCCTGGTATTTACTAGAGCTATGCAGCTTTATACCAGTTGAATCTGCACCAACTGTTCTTTTAAAACATGTCCCACCCTATAAAGAGCTGTGTTTTCTTCAGTGGTGGATTCTGAAATTAATGGGAAGTAGTGGACTGACTGCCTCACAGAGCATGTGCAGCACACATCTTGGCAGGATCCGTATCCTAAGGTTCTGTTCAACCTTTTAAATCCACTTCTGTTCAATCTGAGGGATTTCTGTGTGGCGGCCTGTTGCATCCTATGTGCTGGACATGGGCTGTGATCTGCCACCTTGCAGAAGGCCTGCACACAGGCCACCCACTGCCTGCTAGCTCAGTGTGTCACCATGCTTTTATCTCCCTTCTCACTGCAATTAGTTAAAACCCTCCTGGACCTGCATGTAAGTGGCTATGAGGAATAGTTCCTCATATGAAAGTACGTGGAATGTGTGTCAGGCTTTGTTAGCTGTTCACAGCTTGCTTTGTGGTTTGGAAAGTGCTGCCCTGCCAACTTGGGCTCCATTCAGAGGCAGAGGAGTTTTGTAGAAACGGGCTTAGAAATAACCACGAGGAAGAAGTATTTACCTGAAATGAGATGAGATCAGATGGATCTACATGTGCAGTGGAGGCTGTGCATTTGTTACAGGGAGGTGGTGTTTTGTGGCTCCTACAACATGTGCAGACTGAAGGAACACTTCGTGTTCTATGCAGCTTTTCAGAAAAGACCATTTAAAGGTGATTTCATGAGGCAGAACCTGGTGACCAGGTGGGTCACTTCCCACCCATGTTCTTATCATCAGCCTTTGAGCAAGCCAACCTCTGCAGTGTTGACAAGTGGTGACTAGGTACCTTATATTTTCACTGGGATTTTGCTGTGGTTTTGGTTGAGATGTTTATTTGCATGTTGCCTTCATTGGTTTCTCTACACGTATTACAGAGTAAGTACTACAGACTGTGTAGTTGTGCTCACCAGAAAAAAATGCCTTTCTCTCTTCCATTTTTTTCTTAGCAGCATGGAAGTGGGAAGGAGAATCTGGCAAAATGTGACTTTGTTTCATCAGAGTTTGCTCCTTGATAGTGGAAGCTGTATGATAAGAGGCTTTTGCATGGCCAGCTTCTGAGTAGTGTGTGTAGCTTGTAGCCCACCCCTACCAAAGACATACACAGATCCTTAAAAAAACCCCACAGTTAAAATCCTGATTTTGATGCCCAGGCAGCTATATAACCAGAAAGAAGGTCTAAGTGAATCCACAGTCAATTTCCACAAGCACATATGAATAAAGTGACTCTGGAAGTATGTGAGTTATCACCACCTATTTTCTACAACACAAAAAATAGCACTTTTTTTTTTTCACAAACTTTTTAAGCTCGTGAATTTCTGATGACAGTCACTTACAGGAATAAATGGTGAGGTAACAGCAGCTTTGTGCAAGATTGAGATAAATTTGGGTCTGAAATAAATGAAGACCTCTGTAAGAGGTAGAGTTAGGAAATAAGTGTGTGGGAAAATTGGAGTGAGTGAGAAGGCAGCAGGGAAAAGGAAGCCACAGTACAAATTAAAGATTGCAAGTAACAGGGCTGGGTGCCAAGAGCCTCAGAAAAGAAAAGGAAAAAAAAATCCTTGATTAGCTAAACTGTTTGCTTTACTATATAAAAAACTGACCTCCTTGAGGAGCCTGGAGCCCTGGCCTCCTGGGAGTCTGAGTACGTGCGGGCGAGCTGCTGCCCTGCTGATGGCAACACAAATGCTCCAGCGCCAGTCTTCTGCCCTGTGGATTTCCAGGTGCAAATGCTTAATCTGGCAGGAGCTCTGCATGCATCAGCCTTAAGATTTTATCCAGCCTGGCGATATATAATTTCTTTCTTCTCCAAACCACTGCAGTAATCTCAGTTCCACTAGCTACCTGAGAGGTAGTGTGTTGAAGGGAACCACTGTCTCTCCAAGCAGCTATAATGCGTAGGCTAAGCATGGCTTTCAAAGGGACAGATGAAGGACAGAGCGTGTGACAAGCCCACACCTCCAGCAAAGCTCAGACTCCAGTTTTGGTTACAGCAGCCAGTGAGGCTCCCCAGCTTCTCACAGCCCTCCTAGATGCAGAGCACTGTCTGATGATGTACCTTGCCCTCACTCTTGAGTCCTTGCTCCTCAAGGAATATCCCAGTCCTCCTGCCTCAAAGTCACAATGACATCACCAAACTGAATCATTGCTGCAGAGTGGGAAAGTGAGTGACCTTGGGCACCTAACACTTGTGTGGGTGTGCTTTTCATGCCTGCTGATACTTTATGTGAGTTGTTCTGTACTGCACACAGTGGGAAAGGGGAGCTGTCACAGAGCTGATCTGAGAACACGGACAGGGAGAGTTATATATGGAAAACTTCGGCGGGCAATTCCCTTCACTTTTATTTGCAAAGTTGTTACTTGTTTGCAAAGTTGTTACTTGCTGTCTAAATGTCCATCTTCCTCCACTCTGTAACTGCAAAAAGCCGTAAGGGAGGTTAGCTCTTGAAACTACCGTGTACAATTTAGTTATTTAATATAAAAACTGCAAGGGAAGAGCTCTCTTTTAACAGCAGAGGATGGAAGAATTGCAGAAGAATTCTTTGGAACGGAACAAGGTCAAAACAACCAAGGCAGCCAGGAGCCTGAATGCAAGGCAACCATCATGCAACAGAACACAGAGCCTAGGACATGCTACTAATGAGTAAAGTACACCCAGAATTCAAAACCACAGTAATGGCATGAGATTACTGGTAGCCATTTGTTAACGAGACAGAGAGAAATGGAATATGAGCAGCCTCTGAGCACGGGCTGGCTGCACACACAAGAACTATTTCCATCACAAGTTTTTTTATTCTGCTGGCTTTATCGAATGCGGTGAACTGAACTGCTGTTCCAGCACAGAGCAAGGACATTTCGAATTGCAGTGTGACTGGCATAGCAAAACCAGGAAAACAATATGAAATGAGAGTTTGTCACATGAGTGAATTAAGCAGGTTCTGTATAGTGTTTTCATCCCAAAGTGCTTGAGAGGTTTCTTTGTAAACGGGTTCCTTCTCTGTGGCTCAAATGCAGCCACCTTTGGGCTGAAATGCAGTTGTCTTCATTGTGCATCCAGTGCTTAGGCTGCTTTTGAAAGATTTGCTTTATTATGCATCTGTTCTCATCCAGCTGTTCATAATGAAATGAGAACTATGCAGCACCTCATTCAGATTCTCATACTGGAAAGGGCAGTTGTTAATGCCAGACGTCCTAAAGTCACTGAGCTTTCCAAGACAAAATTCAGGGAAGTAGTGCTAATATGCAATTGCAAATGATCAGAACCAGCATCACATAACTGTGCTCAAAGAATCCTGAGAACGGGGCAGTGTTGCTTATGTCTCTGGAACATCACAACCACGCTCGCTGGGGTTGCAGGTCATGTTATTCTGAGGTTTCTGTTTCTTGACTCTGTTTCATTAGTCTTCTTCAAGACCCCCATAATTCTGATGACACCCTTGAAGATGGCAGGGAATTGAAAGACTGCAAGAATTAAAATTATTCTATTTTATTTTTTTGTCAAGCAAATGTCAGTAGTTCACTTCATTTGTGGGTTCCACCTTGAAATAACGGGTGTAAAAGCAGATCACATCCCAATTTCACACTTTTTCTGAATAGCAACCAATCTGTTTTGGCATTTTTTCCTAACAACTTGTTGATTAGAGTGGTAGAGCTAAATCTTGTTTTACTGAAAACATCTTACACTTATTCCTGCTGCACTATCAGACCTTGTTTTACCTTAGCAGGTACTGGATGTGTAGTAATGATAAGCTAGATATACCCTGTCACCTGTTCAGCTATACTACCTCAAGTAAACTTACCTCAGGGAAGTAGAAATAACAAGAAAGGTTATATCATTTTTCCTAGCCAGGATATACTATCCATACTTCCCCTGAAGTCAGCAACAAGAATATTCTGTGATAGGCTCATAGACTTTCCCCTGGGTCTTATCCCATGATAAGCAAAATTTTTAAGCAAATCGTCACATACAAAGTCTCGCTCTGGACTTTGCATCATTGCTTTTTCATCAAATGCTCTAGGGATTAAGTTTGAACCCATCAAATCCCTCCCAATCTTCAAATCGTAAATTCATAACTGACCAAAAAATCCCAAACCCTGGTGTTCATGAGGCGAGGGGGCTTTGCCAGGCCATTTTGGCTATTGCAGTAAGTGGGTTATGGTCAGTTTTCTAATGCAGGCTTCTCATTACAGAAAAAAAAAAAAAACCACAACAAACAAACAAACAAAAACATAGGGAACTTTCTGCATTCGTGGACAAACGCCAAATCCTTCCCCTCTAACTGAATGCACTGACACTCAGCTTTTGTCAGCATTCATGGCACAACATTTACTGAACTCCAGTTTTGACTGTATAGCTGCAAGATGATTCTGGGGACAACTCTGTCTCATGTGTAGTGTTAAGATACTACAGGGCCACATTCTCTTCATTCTCTTTAAAAGCCTTCTTCAGTCTCAGGAATTGTTAAGTTTTGTAGTTGAAGTCTACTGCCTGTCTTTTTATAGCAGTGCCCTGGGGCTGGCAGGTCATGCAGCCAGGTAATATGCGCACAGAGCTCCCATTCCACTGAGTTCTTCTGCCCACCACTTCAGCACCCAGTCCAGCTCCTCTGTGATCTTTGCTATGGCAATGTGTCTCCCCAGCACTGTATAGCTGTTGTGAGACGTTAACATTTTTTTCTAGCCCAGCTTAGGGTTTGGGTTTTTTTTTCAGGACAGTTCTGAAGCCTTTTACTGTGTTATTCTGTTATTTTTTTTTTCTGCTGGTCTAACATCATCTGATCTGTGTAAATGCTGAAAACTTGGTACATCATCAGACATCTGCTGTATTTTTGGAGAAATGTCTCAAGTTTGGTGAAGCAATCCAAATCATCAGAAATTGTGATTCTCAATTTGCACAAAATGCATGCTCTGTTTTCTAAGGTTTCTGCCAGACCCTGCTGACACATGAAGCATAAGAAAATATTTGGCATCAGCCACTTCCCCAGAGATTTTTCCTCTTGTAGGTAGTGGAAAATGATCCCTCCATACACATGTATTCAATTCTTTTAGGTCTCCTCATAAGCAAAGGTTTCATCTCTTTTTTTAGCATACCCATTCTGATGGTTACTCTGTGCAGTTTATGGTAATGAATATATTCACCTCCTTTTTTAGCCTCTGCTACAGGGCACAGGGAACCATGCCAGCATTGTAGATGTCGAGCAGCCCTCAAACCCTTTTTCAATGGCTTGACCCCCCAGCCTTCCAAAGAGAAGGGCCTGGCTGCAGAATGGCTCCCCACTTCTCTTAGATTATGATTTTTCCAGGTTATTGTTTACCTGTCCAGCTGAGTTTGTAAGCCCCTTGCAGGAATAAACCCACCACTATTAGTCCTGAGTTTTACCTGTTTCCCCTGTAGCATGGCTGGTGGTGGCACAGCTGCTGACAGCACCCATGCTCCTGCACCAGTCTCCACCTTCAGGCCAGTAAATGTCATGCTTGCTTTATAGAGGACGTAGTCTTGAGGGCCCTTCATGTCTCAGAGACCTCTATCAGCCCACTGTGCCCCTCCTCAGGGCTCAGTACCACTGTCCTTCAGGTTATGTATCTCCTGTTGATAACTTCCAAAGGATAACAAGACCCTGCTTGTTTAAGGTCTCTATCCAAGCATACGCCCAACATCCCCCTTTACCGGGAGGGGACTCAAGGTTCCATTGCACTGAATTGTAAAGACAAGGACCTGCCATGAATCTTGGTTTCTGTTCTCTTCCAGTTCAGGGGAGGTTCAGGTTCTGGCCTATCTGCTGTTACCTAGGAAGCTCAACAAAGCAGACTTACAAAGCAGGCAAATGCAAACAACATTTAAAGCTCCATGGCCCCTTACTAATGTGACTATGCTGTGTCAAATCTCAATAGCTCACACTTAACAGCCATGTCATTATGGAGTATGGGCACACAACTGCTGTTAAAAAAACAGACAGCAAGGAAAAATAATAAAAAAAAGACAAAATGCAAGAGGCTTAGGAGGCCCCTGGATTTCCTTAATGGAATTAGTCCTTCCTTTATGAATTCCAGGGCTAGATGCTGTAAATGTGATTCGCATACTCCCTCCCCTCACCAAAGCAGAAGGATCTGCTAGACACATGTTCGGAGCAGAGCGGGGGAAGGTATGACGTGACTCAAGGGCCTGGAAGGCTAAAAGGAATAGATGGGGGGGAGCTCTGCAGCCCTTGATCTTTGTAAGATTTACTGCCTTTGCTTCTTGCAAAGATTTTTTTTTTTTTCCTGGAAAATTGCTAGCTTCTAGCAATTTAAAAAAAAAAAATATTGGCTGGGGCAGTAAACAAGATCTTTGAAGGGGGAAGGAAGCCAAGAGAAAGTCAGGCCCATTAGTCACGCAGCTGCATTTCCTGTCACAAAGGACCCCAGTTGAGTAATCACTCAAAATATTCTTGTTATTTTTTCCTATTTTATTTCAACTTTCAGCCTGCCAATATCTACTGTAAGGAAAAATCAAAACAAGAAAAAAAAATCTTTTTAGCCTCAGAGGGGGAAGCAATGTAGAATCAGACATTGATTTACATTATTTTTCCTTTTCTTTAATTTTCATAGCCTAAAAACACTTCAGTCATATGAGAGGAATGTTGGTAGTGCAGAGTGGGTCTGAGACAGTGCCGGTGTTTTCAGGGCATATAATTTCAGCAGGAGTGTGGGTGTCAAAGTTTCTAGGCTACACTTCCAGCTGCTACCATTAATTCACTGCACAACCTTGATGGAGTCATGTGTTAATTTATCTGCAATTTATTATAAAAAGTAAAGATGGTAATAGCTTCTGCATAATTGTTTTGTCAGGGTTCATTAATGGTGATTATAAATAATGGTTGGTCTTCTGATGAAAGCTTTGTAGAAGTATTTGTCTAAAGGAAAATATAGTCAAGACTGGAAAAAAACTGGTAATTTAAAGCAGAACTTTTTCTTAATAGATTTTAAAGGAACTTGTATACAAAGAGGTGAAAATAAGAGAAAGACTATGAAATGTAAGAAGGAAAATCTTAGTGATACTCTCGTGAGACACTCAGCTGAATCAAAATACAGCAAACCTTTCATAGGGAAGAATCCCCATTGTAATGTTGGAAGAGACCACATGAGTGATTGACTATACCACCTCCCTGCTTCTAGATCTTGGACTGTAAGATGCTGGCTCTGGTCAATCTGGTACCAACTTCAAAAGGAAGCCACAGATACATGATGAAAGTAAAGCTGAAAAACTTCTGGTTTTGCAGATTGCTGCAAAAAAAAAACCAACCTCTTTCATCAACAAACACAACTCCAAAATACAACCCCCCACTTTTTATTTACTCAAAGTAATGAGTGTGGTGACCAGGCCACCTATAAAGAATGGCCTTAAGCATGCTTCAGGGCACATAACAGTTTGTAACTTACGTTCCTGACTGGGGTACCTGACTATATGGCTCTGTGAAAATGATTGCAAAGGGATTGCAAATCCCTGCTTGGATCACTACCTAAGTAGAGAGTAGATGATTATAGTTTATGCTATATAATAATATGACTTCAAATATTGCACAAAAAATGAAGCTTACATTTGCATGGTAACGTCATATAATAAAAATGTCACATAATAGAAGCTGGTAATGTCATATAATTCTCTAATTTGCACACACTTGATACCACAGATGTGCAATGTTTTCAAACAACAGCTTATGAGCAGATGTGATTTACACAGCAATGTAAATCACAGCTTCCTAAGGCTAGTTAAAAGGTGTAAACTCAAACAACATGAGATTTACCCTAATTTGTTTTAAGAGAGACTTTGAAAAGCTGTTTACATGTATTTTTTTAAAGTAATGCATAATGATCGTTTATGCATATTTACATTGAATGAAAAGTAAGAATCTTGTGAGTCATGACTCAAGTATGAAAAATTCTGCTCCAGATTATCTTTATAAATTATGTTCATCCTTTGTCTTTCCAAATGTCAGGTGAGGCAAGGTGTGCTCCTCAACAGACACACAAGTGTGCACTCCCTGGTTTGTGGTCAGAGCTAGCACTAGGTCATAGGGACTGTCTGCTACTCTCACACCAGATGACTTTTGCTTCTATGTGTCCCAGTCTACTGGATCCCCACATCGTATGACATTCTGTGCAATAGCAATAGTCATGATGTGGAATTATAAAGGCCATTTCTAACGATTATTGGTATCTACACACTTTTAAAATCATATACTGGTATGTATGAATGAATGGAAATTATTTGTTTGCAAGAACAACATAAACTTTGCACATTTTATGAGTACCACAGTATATGATAATATTTCCTATACTAGTGTTGTAGGGATGTATTAATATAAATCACACTAGTATCTAATACATCAGGCTGTGTAATAATAACCGGCGATAGAATGAATTATACCTGACAAGTGTTTGGGTAGCAATTGGCATTTCTCTGTTTACCTACCTAGTTATCCTAGGAATTTCTATGGCTCTGTAGGAATGGTGTCTGAGTGTCTCCAAACCTTGAACCTTTGATGTACCTGTTCTCTTCACACAGATCTGATGCCTATTAGTACAATTATCCCTGTTTAGGTGTGCCACTGAAGTCCTAAGGTGAATGACTAAGCCAGAATAACCTCAGAAGTCTATGACCTCTGCTGGCTGTGAAGAATTTATCTGTTGCATAGATGGGAAGCTGAGTCATAAAGATGTAAAGTTACATGTCCATAAGCACACAGATAGCAACAGAGATGGAATCAGAGAATTCATTGTGTACAGATCCTCAATCACTGGCTGGGAACATTAAGTTAGTCTCTCTTGTCTTCAGTGAACTGATCATATTTGGTAAAATAGCTAGCAGTTGTTGCTCTGTGATGTGCAATGCTTCTGTGGTGTGCATGAAGAGGACTCAGCAAATAATTGCTTATAAAAAAGGTAAATTAAGTAGGGGACAGGACAGTTGTTTAGTACATTGACAAATGAATGTACCAGCCCTTCTACTAAACTGCTGCCTGTATTTGGGCAATTACTTCATGACCGCATGCTGCCATTTCTCCAATTTGGGACAATAACACACACAGAGATCCAGACACAAAAATTACCATATGGTGCTGCTCCACTTCTCATACAAGAAAATGGAATGGTAAAAGGGAAGGATCAAGGAGAATAATAAATTTTCCTATTTAGTTGAATGAAGTTTCTATGATACAACTTAGAAATCTGACTCTTAAAACAACAGTGGCTGGTAAGAACATGATAGTTTTAAATTTCATGTTGCCAGTGGACATGTTGATGCAGGGGTGCTGTGCTAGAGAGGGTCACAATTTTGCTGTTCTGGTCTGGGGGTGCTGCACCTCTTGCCAGTCCACACTGGACAGAGCCCTTTGGATCTTTCTTAGAGCTGGTTTTACTTTCCTTCACATACTGTGTAAGACTCTGGAATTGGGCTACATATAGCAGAGGTGCAACTTCACTTTCAGAGCAAAACTGACTATGAAAGGGTTAACCTGATTAATGGCAACGCTTCAGTAAAATTGAGGGAGGTGGAACTTAATTCCCAGATCTTAATAAAATGCAGGTGTTTTATTGTTAGGTTAAAAACTCCTCTTAAGACTCCAGCAAGCATTTAAAAACAAGGAAAAAATGTGCTATTGAATAAGAAACTTGGAAAGACAACAACAGGCCATGCAAGGCATTCACAGAGAATGCAGCATTTACTGGCTAAGGCCTACCTTAAAGTTCACTGAGGGAGAACAAAACATAAATATGTTGTTCATGTTAGATGAACAACACCTCTTACAACATGCGTCTGACCTCCAAGGTATTATGCCTGGGATTAATTTTTGACATTCTCCTTTCCACTGTCATGACTTTGCTGTCTTCCCAGCTCCCTACAGAGCATTTACACTCTCATTTTTCAACCTTTCTGTCTTCTTGTTTCCTAGTCTGTCTGGGGACTCAACAGGGGGACAGGCAGCATGAACATTGCAGTTGCAGTTGCACAGATAGCTCCGCTATGCTTGCGGCTGCTTTTCTGTCAGGGATGGGACATTTTTTTAAAAACAAACAAGCAAACACCCCCCCTCACACACACTTTAGAACTAGTTAGTAAAAACACGTTGTAATGAAATCACTAATCACTGTTTTCTCACTTTCCCTCCTTATCCCAAGGAAGCAGAAAAAGGGGGGCTGAGGGAGGTTTGGAACATAGACATTTAATGGTAAATTTCACTGGTTACATCACAGGGTTAAGGGATTGCACTGAACTTTGAGTTTGAGCTTCAACTCCCTTATGTATTTGGAGAATAAAAGAAGTTAGGACTTATTAAAGGGAAGCGGAAAATGAAAAGCTAGAGAAGTCTAAATGTACTTACGGTGGCTGAAGGCCTAATATTACTGCATCATCATCCCCCTGGGCCTTAAGTGCCACAGAGATAGGCTGGGTATTTTTGGTACCTGTATAGTGAAAATAGTTAACTAGCTGTTATCCATAAAACCTCATCCTGGGAGAAAGTTGGGCATCAATTTCCCTGTCCTTAGCCTTGGTAATACAAATCAGCTGCCACTATTAGAGGAGGACAGAAATAGTTCATGGAGTACCAGACAGGATGGGAAGCAAAAGGGTAACTTGGGTTTTGACGCCATGGTTTCACAACTGCAATTTAGTTGGAGAAAGAGAAGCAATGAAGATGGTCAATATGCTAGTCATTTCATTTAGAAGACTGATAGGTGAGATACAAATAGTCCTAAGCAAAAGAATATAAATGACTTTCAGAATAGTCTGAGACAATGAATAAAAATGAAACTGATGGAGCTGTTAAGCTAACAAACATGAGTATATGCCAGTTCTCATTTACATGGAGTACAGCACTCAGGATAGCTTGAGTAAATAATTCAAAAAAACCAAAGAACAAAAATAGAACCTCTCCATAATCAGAGCAGGAAACCTGAAAAAGCCCAGGGTGTTTGCTCTCTGTGCACCATTGCACTGCATCCTTGCTACAGCTGCTGTAGTGAACCATCCAGACTGATGAGCTGGAATACATGCATCAGGCAAACATGGCAGAGATGGAGGAGAAGGGTGAAATATAAGGTGCAAGCTCTTCTTCACACACCTCTGTGACTCTCAGCCATCACCAAAACCAGGTGTATTTTTAAGAACCATTATGTGAAGATGTAGTGGAAATGCAGACAGCAGATTAAGGGAGGGACAAGTAGTACTCATTACAAGTATCCCAAAAATGCCTGTAGGAGGTTTTATGTTGGCCCAAATGTGGTCAGGATCAGGCCGTTAAGGAAAGAAGTCTCTGTCAGCATTTGTTAGCTGCTCCCAATTTTAGATCTTCCACGTCCTTGTCCTTTCCTCCTTCACTTTTTAAGGCTGCTTTTCATCCCAATCCTACTCTACTTCACAGCTGCCATTTCCTGTTGCTGGTATCAGCAGTTCTCAGTCTTTTCAGACAACCCTGCTGTTTGTGCCTAGCTATGTGAGGGAAACAACCCATGCTTTCTGTTCCCTCCTGAAAGTCACTGGAGCTCAAGCTGCAGCAAAGCAAGACCCCTGCTGAGTGCAACCTCTGCCCAAATCCAGCATGTAAGACTGTAAAAACTGGCAATGATTCTGGTCTCAGCACAGGGAAATAGCCAAGATCAAAGTTAGAAGCATGGTTTCTTTATTCTTCCATCAAACTGGCCTTCATTTTTTCTTTCCAGTCCTAGTTATTCTTTTCTGATGTATGTTATCTCTGGGAGTCACTGGGAAGTACTGGATGGATTGGCAACTATTAGGCCTTATGGTTATCCTTGCAGATACTGCTAACTCTGTCACGTCATACAAGAAAGGGAAAGATTCTTCCTCTAAATAAACTCACTACTTTCTGTGCTGTCTTGTGTTTGACTTAAAGAACTGATGACCTTTGCATCCTGTTTCTTATTCCTCCATCTTTGCATGATGAAAATTCCCCGTCCAAATTTCATTTCCCTCATGTATTTTAAATGTCTGAAAGGAAAACAAAAATCTTCTTCAGCTTTATTCTGTACATTTAAATGATGTACTTAACTACTTGTAAAAGAAGCAAAGTTCCCCATTTTTAAAAGTAATAAATAGGTACCACCAAGACTGAGATTATGCCAATGGCACAAAGAACAGAAAAGATTAACTTCAGAATTATTGAAGAAGATCAAAACTTCGCTTTTGTGCTGCTCTCCCTGTAGCATCTTAGTGTATTTTAAGAAATGGTTGAGAGTATTTTTAACCTTAACCTTATTTTCCAATTTTTCAAAGTGGAGTAAAAAATGTTTACCCTAATTGATTTGTTATTTCCTCTAGCCTAGCCTATAAAGTTTCAGAGTTATCTCTCACAGGTGATCTGTAGCTTTTTTAATGGGAGTGAAATACCTGAAGAGCTTACATGCAGGGCAGCAGAACCCAATGGTCTTCATTCACAAAGGGTTAGAAATGGACTTAAAGGGCAGTGGTGTAGATGCCTCCACCCAGGCCAGGGCTCAGAAAGGATAGGTACAAGTGAGTACAAAATTGTTTGCTTTCCTTTTCCCTTGCATTACTGTGGGATACTCACAAACATTTAATTATACGTATTGTATGCAAGCTTAACTTGGAGATATCTGTGGTTCCTTGAAACCATTACACAGGAGCACCATAGAAAATACAAGGGAGTCACTGAAGGAAAATACAAATGAATTAGAAAAGCATAGCAACCAGAGAATACATTTCCCATAATACAACAGTCAAAGGTCATGAGATCACAGATGCTCAGTTGCTCATGCATATCTTCTATTCTCTCCACTTGCATGCTTGCTCCAGGGAGGGCAAAGATTTAATGAGGATGGGGCTAGCTTTAGCAGTTCTCACCCTTCCTCACACCCTGCATCTGAAAGAGCATTGAAAGCCTCTTTGAAGTTGCAGTAGACACACATTGAACTGTCCCAGTGCACACATACAATCTGGGGTTTTCTCATCAGGTACAAAAATACAAGGTGACTGTTCTCTTCCGGCTGCCCTGGATGTGAACAAAGCTGTTGAATCAAAGACTTATTGAATTTAGGAGTGGAAAGAAGTTTCTCCATGGCATCTGTCTTTTCAACCTGCAGCAGTGGCCCTTCTTAGAGTCTCACAGTTTCTATTAGTCAGTTCATTTTTCCTGGCTCTTTAAAAAGAAATCCTGTTCAGACAAAACAGCACACTATTTATAGGAAGCTTGGCAGGGTCAGAAAGTGGCTGTAAACCCGATCTCCAGTTAAAGCATGCAGTATCTGTTCTGATGTAGATACTGTTAGAACTCAGCAATCTCTGATTTGCTAGCAAAGCCTTGAAGATGATTTCAGAGTCAGATTTTTTAAACTTGGTGACACTGTGTTATCACTTGTCATTAGCAGAGCTAACTTACTTGCTCCAAGTCCCACTTAATCTGTCCAGCTCACTACCCACAGCTTCTGACCTACTTAGTCATTTCCTGTCTTTGATTTTTGCCTTAAAGCCTCTTTTCTGTGTTGGCCTGTGGCTGCTACTTAATCTTAATCAAACTTCCTTGGACTTCCATTACTGTCAAGTACAACTCCTCTCACCATAATACCCACCCTTCTGAATGCAAGAAAACTGATTTACAGCCAGCAGTCTGCCTCTTCTCTTATGCTCAAAGTTCATCTTTGCTTTGTTTTTCTTCCTGTATGAGTCACTCCTTCCCCCTCACTGAGACACTGTACTATACTTTCTGTTCCCCTCAGTCTGTCAGTGGCTGAGAAGCTGCTGTGCACGCCTTTACTGCAAAGATCTGGTGAGTATTATCGTGTGTGCCCCACTGCCATTTGCAGATTTGGAAAAAGCTGAACACAAAGAAATTGAGTTGGCCACAGGCTTCTACAGAAAGTCATCTAGTTTAATATGCTTTTGCCTCTGACCAGAAATGATGACCTACTCTGTTCCCTTACGCTTTTCTTAAGAGCTACTTATGCAAAACACAGCTGTTTCGTCTACTCTCCCAAGCCTAGCATCTCACCTCCTACTTCAGGGCACCTGTTAACTCTACAAATGGTGTAACATGGGTACCAAGTTAAGGACTTTCCCAGTTCTCACTGGGTTACTCATGCTACAGTAACATGCCTTTGAAATAGACTTCTTCAGCCAGTTTCCTGCTATTACCATAATCCAGTCTAAAGGTGTTAATCCAGTAGCATGGTGACTTTTGCATGCACAGGGGCACTCCTGAGCTGGTGAGGTCTGATGTTTTTTTGAGCTTCTTTCACCAGCACAGGTTTCAAAGATGGCCTTATGCTCTTTGAATGTCAGATACAAAACATTCGATGACAATGGCAGCTGTGTGTAACACGTAGATTTGTTCAGTCTCTCCTTACATGTGTGCTTTCCCCCAGCTCTTTATTTTAATATACTCAGTTCTGCTATTCCATCTTCCTCCTGCTTCTGTGCTCATCCGCACTCATACTCTTTTGGGTTTTGTCATTGTTGTTAACATATGGATGTTATATGATCCCTCACTGAGTGCAGCCTTGTCCTCTTAATAAGTAGAAAATACCATACGTTCTGGAAGGAGGAATTAGCTACAGGCCATTCTCATTAAGCCTCTCCTTCAACTTAAATCAGTTTAAATTGTATTTTTGAACTGCAGTCACTATGCAGCATTGTAAGTTGAAAACAAGCACTTGAGCCCTTTCCAGAGAGGCTTTGAGTGGCCCTGATACTAGGCATGGAGGGGAGATAAGCAGCACATTGAAGTTGTAGTATCGCTGTAGCTGAGGGCGAGGAGTGCATGGAAACATACCCTCCCTCTGGCACTGCCTGGCTCTGGATGAGGGGAGAGGAGCAAGCCAAGCAGCTTGGGTTCACACATGCAGTGGGAGCCAGTGGCCTCTCAGCTGATGACAGATTAGACTCAGGGCCTGGTTAGTGGGAAGACTGTGATTAGACCTCAGCAGCATCTGTCTCTAGCACTAAAGGAATTACTGCTGCAGGCTGTGATTTTCTCAACAAACTGTAATTATACCGGGAACCTCATTCCTGCCATTTTTCTCAACAACTTAAGTGCAAAAAAAAAAATGTGGGTGAGGGTACAGGGAAGCAGAAACTGTGAAAGGAGCAGGAAAAAGACACCTGTTTATTTTTGCTCAGCTCATTCCAATTATTTTCTCTCAGTTTCTTAGATTCATATGAATCGCACACTATTTTTTTTCCTAAAGGTCAGTGACAAGGTTTAACTCCCTGAAGCTGTTCTGCCATTCACCTGAAGCTGATAGGATACATCCTCTCTGTTCACTTATGCCCCATGGCATCTTAGATGAGTGCTTACAGAAGATGCCACACCAACCTGTACTCTGGCAGTGCGCTCTCCCTCCTCCCATGGGAGCAGCGGTGTGGGTGGGGGACTGCAATCACGACTGTTCCCAGGACACCCCTGGGAAGGTATGGCCTGGGCGAAAGTGTGGAATATTGGAGATTGGGCAGGGTGAATTTGAACCTTACTTCCAAAGGCCCTGTGTAGAGAAGGATTTAAGAGTTTGAACTTTAAATGTGTTAGGTTGCATATACTAACTCTCTGCTTTAAAAGATGTAGAAAGGCAGTGTAAGTTTGAACTCCCAGTAACACCTGGTAGTTTTGCCAAAGTAACAATGTTGAAAAAAGAGGAAGATTTCTTTGCAAGATTTCTCTACCAGAAAAAAAACCTTTTTGTTTGTGCAGTTGTAACTCCATAGAAGCCCGCTTGCCATTAGCGTTTTCTTTTATCAGAATATAAGGTTCGGTTTGTTTGGGGTGTTTTCTTTTTGGTGTTTTTTTTTTGTTATTATTATTTAAATCTAGGAGAGGAAGAGAAATACCTAAGAGTAGAGTTTTCCAACACAGCTTCACCGTCTAATACGTAAAATGTAGGCAAAGTCAAAATAATTCAAACTAATCTATGTGCTCCTTTCTTAACTTTCCTCAGGGCTTTAATGTGACTGTTTCGTATACTTTAAGGCAAGAGTGTCTTGTCTATGTAAAATGATTTTACATCAACACTATACTCATCTAGAAGAAAGCAGAATTGTTCCTTACCCGTACGTCTGCCGTCCATCCTGCAGCATGTCTGGCAGCACAGCCAGGGATGAGTGTGGCAGTGGAAACTTGACCCTTGGGACTGAATGCACCCAGAGGCAGTATGCTGGCAAGCAGATCCCAGTCTCCAGAGCCAAGTCTTTGCAGATACTGGTGGGAAAGACACACATCTGGAGTTGCCTGGAATTGGCACAAATTGCTGCGGACAAAGAGGAGAGAAAGGAAGGGTTATAAGGAAAGTGGAAAGAACGCTTCTTACACATTTCGCTTTCTTTTCCATCTGCTTGTGTGATGTTGCTGTGAGCTGTTAAACAGCTGCAGTGCTGTGCCCCAGAAGGGACTGTTTCAGTAGAGATGGAGAATGATTCCTACAACTAAGTGCTTTGGGAGCCCTCTAGAATGAAAGGGGCAATAGGAATAATGTTTTTCTGACTTTTGCTAAATACACTTGGGACTGCACTACCTGAGGAAGGAGTCAGAGATGCTGGTCTTGCTTCTCAGACCTAGAGCCCCTGGCAGGCAGTGGGTATTGCTGGGTGTTTCTGACTCATCCTTTGCACAGGAGGTGAATCCCTTGTCCATTGCCTCCCAAGCAGAACGTGCCAGCTCTCCCATGCTGGTTCAAGGAGAGCAGATTACGCAAGCAAAAGGTGTTTGCAGACTGTGAGACTTTGTAGCTTGGGGAGATAAGGGTAGAGGAGGAGGAGGAATGAATGTATTGTGATTGCCAAGGACGGAGCAGAAGAGCATTTATTTTTTTTTTTGCATCCATTCAGACGCTCAGCTATTTCCTGCGTTGTTCCTGCAGTCAGCATGCTCCACCTGCTTTTACTTAACCATTTCCTGTTTATGGCTTCCAAAAACTTTCTGGTTAAATCACTGATCTGCCACAAGATCAGTCTTACAGTCCCTTTTGGGCAGGCTTCACTGACTTCTTTTCCTCTCTCTTCAGTACACAGACATTTCAGCCCAAGGACCTGTTGTGTGTGCATGCAGTCAGTAGCTGTGGCAGGAAAGTATGTGCTTCCTCAGTATTCTTTATGTCTCCATATGCCCTTTTTTTGCTTCTAATGCTTGCCACTTTTAGCAAATGTTGACAATGAAATGAGCAGTAGTACTGAAGGCACATTCCCCTTTCTGTAGCATAGAGGGCTCCAGATGAGAAAAGACTCTTCCCTTTACTTTCAAGCTCTTAAGAGCTCTCCCACAAACAAGGAATTTATTTCTTGAATAGCTTGCCCAAGCTTTGAGAACAGCGGGGCAATTTGTTCTAATCTGTGGTTCAGTTTCTCAAATGTGAATGGCAAGGTGTGAGGAGCAGGAAGGATCAACCAAACTAAAAATAAATCTCTTCCTTGAAGTGTAGATGGCTCCCAAGAGTCCCTATCGCACACTTAGTCACACGTCTTGTAGAAATCACTAGAAAAGCATGCATACTTCAAGCCTCCTCTCCTTAGCCATGCTATAGATAACACTGCAGCCACCACTAAAATAAAACTTATTTGTCACTGCTTTTGCTGTTTGTTTACTTTTTTATTTCTCCTCTGGAGCAGTGAAAATAGATTCTTCGGTTTCCCTCCCTGATTCTCATGCTCTTGCACAGTGCTGCAATGTTTGGGTTGCGGTGAGCACTGCAGGGGAATGTTCCCTTCTTAAAATAAATCCTGGAAACATTTCTGTTGGAATCAGGATTTGTAGAAGTTGGGGTGGTTTTTTTTGTTTTTTTTTGTTTTTAATAAGAAGAATGTTTGGTCAACTTTGACCTGACACCATATCCCTTTAAAGGGAACAGGTTTGTGGTGCATGTCAGTATAGATATACTGACATGTATATATGTATGTGTGCATGCGTGTGTGTCATAACAGGATACATAACAGTTATACTGGTATAACTGAGCACTGAAATCATCCTCTAAGAATGCTGGATATGTCTGCCCTGTCTCCAGCAGACAGATCTGCAAACACCTTAACTAGGCCTACTGAAAGTTAGCATAAGCCAGGATGCTTAGTCTGCTGACTTAGGCATGGGAGGGACAGGTCTATAAGCATTCACTGGCATTGTCACTAAGCTGTTTCACACTCCTGCAATTATGTTGATGGGCTCACATGAACATTTCTAGGTATTTGAAAAATAACACTAGACAGCCCCCATTTTAACTGTAACATAAATATGAACAGGTAGTACTTCAGTATGGTTTGGGCATTGCTGATGTCCAGGCAACTGTCTGCTGTAGGCATAGCACAACCCCGCTTAGATCAGAGTTTGCTGAGGTATCCTTCAAGCTGCCTCTGAGCAGCTTTTGAACTTTCTTTTTAATCAGGAAAAGGAAGCAGCTATTTTCTGCATAGAAGTGTCTTTCAGATTGGCCCAAGTATGTAAAATGGTTATTTTGGGTCACATCCAGCCCAATTCATTCAATAGTTTGTGTCAGGGTACTTGTCACCAGTGGCATTTGCCCAGGGTGAGTCACACCCACCCAGGCAGTCATCTGAGAAAGCTCTCAACTCTTTTTCATTTTCATTTTACAGGGTACAGCCTAGTAAATTCATTACTGTATTGTACCACACAGCTCTTCCTACAGCAGCAGCTTTTCTTCTAACCAGCATTCAGCCCGAGAGGCAGCTACTTCCAGAAAAGACTTTCTGGTTCAGTGCCCGTCTTTGTTTTCCAGATGTTTCTTTTACCACACTGCTTTCCAGTTACACTGCAAATGTGGGTGCACTCAAGATATTTTTGCCTCCTGCCTCCACCCCAAAAATGGAAGAAAGCTGAATGATACAAAAATGTAGCAAGAATGAGACCCTCGAGGAAAATGGCAGGGAGGTGTAGAGGACCGCGCAGGACTCTTTCCAGGAAATGGGTAGAAGGTTCATCACATGAGTCACTGAAACCTTAGATGACTAAATTCTTGAAGAATAAACTGTCAGGAATATGATACTGGACAGGACAGTTGCAGGGAGGGAGAAGAAAACTTCTTAAATAGCTCTTGTTTGGTTTTTTTCATGATTCATTCCTGAGGAAATTGCTGTGTGGCTGGTCAGGGACGGGGGCAGTGTGCAGGCACTGCCAGCCTGTGCAGAGGCAGCAGATGAGGCTGCTGGGGTGCACAGCCTCACCACTCCTGGCCCCAGTGCTCCTGCCAGAGGGGATCAGGAGCACCCCATGGCCAAGTGAATAAATAAGACAGAGTCACTAGTGCACATACGCCATTTGAAACAATTCACTTTGTTTTTAGTATCTCAGCAACTATGTGACCAAGAGGAAATGAAGGTATTGAAACTCTGATTCTAAGCTCCTTTTAAAACATTTTCTTTCTCTACCTGCTCCAACCAGTAAACCAGGTTGTATCAATAAAATTGGCCCAAAGCTCTGAATTTGGGTTTCAGAGAAGGTCTTAAGATTTTAGATGCCAGTAACAACAGAAGCAGTCAGACTCCCTCCACAGCCACCTCCAGAGGAGCTAAACCAGCATTAGCAGTGGCAGAAAATGTTTGCAGTAGTATTTGAGTGTGGAGAAACCCCAATGTTCCAGCATGCCGCTGCCAGTTCCCATTTTGGTGAGTTTGACCCAGAGCATTTAACATTTCAACATCAGTTCTGTGTCTCATAATGCTGTTTACATAATGACCGCTCATTTGGTTCCCATTAAAATCATGGTATTTCTTCTGCAAACCATTGCTTGTAAAAATCAAGCCACCCAGTTTTTCATTGGATTGTATTACAGGAAATAAACAGCCTGTCTGTAGGATGCATACTATAATTCTTAAGCAGAGAATAGGGGCCTTTTTTCCCCTCTTGGACGTACCAAGTTCAGAAGTAAGAATGAGAAAGATCTGTTAAGGGTTGCTGAATCCATCTCCTACAAAAACACAATGTAGTTGCTCCCCGGCAGATGTTTCTCAGATGCTATATTGATAAAGAGAGTCTACAGTTCTTCACAGAGCAGCAAGAATCATCTTAAAATTGTAGAACTGGCAGGTGTGGCTCTCACAGGTCCTCCCAGCGCCATTGCGTTTCAAGGCAGCACACAGCGGTTCCTTGTATTATATATACCTGCACTTTGAAGAATTCCGTTTCAAATGTCTCAAACAATGGGGGTTTCACCACTTCCTGTGGGAGTCTGCTCTGCAGCCTAACTCGTTCTACCATCTGGAGCATTTTCCTGAGCGTCTGCCTGCTTTTAACTTTCTTCTAATTGTGTACCCACTATTTCTTCTTAAAGGCAGCTCACCAAAATGTTCTGTCGTGTGAAATCCACGTTATGTGGTGCTTTTTTATTTTTCGGGAGGGTCAAGAAAACCTTGAAAGATTGATGGTGGCTTCTCCTCTTTGCTTTTTCTTCCTCAGAAATAATAATTAATAAATAATTAATAATGTATTACTGCTTTTCTAGCCATTCATCTCAGCAGTTTACAAGGAAGGTCAACATTGTTGTACTCTTTTTACAGATGGGAAAAGATGAAGCAGGAGGGCAGGAAACAACTTGCCCAGGATCATTCAATGCATGCATGGCAAGACTTGGATTTTTAACCAGGTCTCCACAACAGCGCCCTGCTTTTATTTTTTAACTCTCTTTTTTTTCTTTTCGACCCACTCAGGTCCCCTTGGCTTTGTTGGAGTCCTTAGGAAGAGCAAGCGTTCCATGAACTTTATTCAGCATTGTCATACTGTAACTGAAGGGTCAGCTTGTTGAATATTTAACAGTTACTATTTTTCTGATGTGTTGGTTAGGCATCCTAATTAAGTAGTGATAAAACCAAAAAAGCATTTTAAAAGACTGATTCAGTCCCTAGGGCCTCCAAGCTGAATTTCCTTCAGCAAGCATGTGTTTTCCCAGCTGCAGATTGTCCAGATTGAGCACAGTTTATATCTAGCCCATTCTTATCAGTGCATTGCAGGGAGATTTCCTTCCTTCTCAGTGCCACCATACTTGCTTCACCTGTCACATTTCCCTTAGCTGTATTTTTTGGTAAGTGTGTTTCTCAGAATCTGGACAGTTGCTGAATTATAAATCTTCCAATCTGGAACAATCACACCACGATCTGTACAACAGGATGCACTGGGTCAGAGAGAGATCGAGCACTGAACAGGCTCACCTGGGTTCCAGAAGTAGTCTGGCCTTAGCATCACAGAGCCCTCCACGGGCTGCTAGCAGGCAGGTGGTTTCTCCTACCTGCCCTAAAGTTTCTGCCTGTCCAACCTCCCATTTCAGTGAGAATTACTGGGACTAGATCCACCTGAGCACATGGTAAGACAGGTTTAGTTCCTCTGCTCCCCAGGGGAATGACCAGGGAAGGCAGCCAGAGCAATATGCTTGCAGTCTGATCAAAGGGTGTCTCGTAACTGCCCCACACTGATCAGACACTGAAGTGACAGCACCCATTATGTGGAAGGTCCAGCACTCTGCATGGATTGAGAAATGTGACATTAAAACTCTGTGTAGGCCAGAATTATATCTGAGGGACAGCACATAGATCTTCCTGGCTGCTGACCATGTTCAAAGTATATCGTAGGTGAAACCCTTGCCATCTGTGTTATTCCCCCCACTGCTCTTTCAGACTTTCTTTATTCCAGATATCATTGAGCCAGCATCTGAGGATTTACCAAAAGCTGCAAGACTGCTGTAGGTCACTGAGCACACTGTCTGTGCTTTCAGATTGAGTTTGAGAAATTACCAGCACTGTCATGCTTATGCATCCTGGCCGTGTGAATAGAGGAAGCTAAGAAGCAACAATAGATTACATAAAGCAGGGAAATCCCCCTCAAACTTCTCCAAGACTATCTCAAACTGAAGTTGATTTGCATACATACGCTACAAATAACTTCGCAATGGCTTTTAGCCACATGAAAAGGTTATATATGTTTGCCTATAATCATTTAGGCCAGTTCCAGCAGTTGCAGCTAAGCTTCCTTATACAAACCCTGTTTGGTGGAAAATGGACCTTAGTGAAAACCAGAAAAAATCTATAGTATCTTCTAGTTGAAACCTATGGCCAGCTTCTTTACAAAATCAGAGGTTCAAATGGCCTGAATTCCTGAGTGATGCTGTTTAAAAAGCATTGGTGTTAAACAGACTTCCAAAGTTCCTGTGATTTTTTTAAACATCATGATTTCATAAAAAAAAATAAGTGAGCAAGAAAAGGATAGCATATTGAAAATGCATATTTACTGGGTTATCTCAGGCTCAGAAATGTGGTTGGCTAATATGACATTACAAAAACCTTTTACAGTATCTTTGATGCACTAAGAATGACAGTGTTTATAAACCTGTTTATAAACCTATAAACATCATGACTACAGAATGCCTAAATTCTTCCTGAAGACATACGTTTTCTTTTCCCTTGCAGAGAGAGGGGGCTTTTGGGGTTTGGGGGGTTTGTTTGTTTGTTTCAATAGGATAGGAATATAAAGTTTCCAAAGGCTTGCTAAGAGCTGCTTCTTTGGAAAGAATTTGCTCACCAACTCCCTTTCCTAGCTTTCTGTTGAAACAAGTTCTCATACGCATTTTCTGCCAGCCCTCTCACAAAACTAGACAGGTCATAGACAACTGCACGGATTCTTTAGGTATCCCAGTAAATTCAAAAAAGTATGTTTTTTCCTGTATGTTTTCTGGGTTGTCAAGCCAGCTTTACACTAGAATTAACTACACTTGGCAGTAAATTCCAAGTCTGTTTTAAACAGTCTTAGAAGTGCTTTTGTCAGTATAGTGTATTTCCCTTGAGGAATTCATCAAAGGCACACTGGCAAAAGTGGGGTTTGTTCTACCTGCATTAGAGTTATCATCATTGTCAATATAGATACCAGGACAGCTGTATGAGCAACTCTTTTCTAGTGTAGCTGCTTTTCATATAGTTAACAAATAGAGCTAGAGAGGAAGAGGAAAACTGAGACACAGCTTCCCTTGACAACCTGTGTAAGCCTTGTGTTTCTTCTACAGTATCACCTCTGCTAATATTAATAATGTCATGGCCTGTTGCAGTGGAATGCCTTGCCTTTCACCCTTCTCCTTTCAGCTTTATTGACTTTCTTCAAAGCTTTGATACAGAACAATAGGAATCATGTCAGGAATGAACTGGCTCCTTTGCAGAGTCCTTCAGGCAGCTGCAGTTTCCCTGTGTTATGATGGAGCTGGTCTCAATGAGTCAGATGTAGAGAAAGGAAGAGAACTACATATTTGAATAGGCATGGGACACCTTGCAGTACAGCTGATGGTAGCAAACATAAGAACATGACATGATCTGACAGATGATTCATTGCTACCTTGGATATTTTAGTCCTGATAACTGCGTATTTCTTCAGTCTGTGTTCTTTTCATCACCTTGCAGGTTGATCAGCAAGGCTTTAATGTTGGTTTTTTTTATTATCTCCTCTCACAAATAACAGTCCATTTTCTACATAAGGTGTCTCATCACAATTATATAATAGCCTCTATTTACATAGAAAACTTTATCCCAAAGCACTTTACACGCCTGGCACTGATGAGATTAGAAAAGGAGCAGCTCATACTGGTTAGGAAGCAGGCTCTGCTCTCAGCCTATGTGTTAGTAAAGCATATAGGGTAGAACCACAGTATTTTCTATGAATACAAATTATTTTGCTAATAGTTGGAAAATATACAGGTATAAGATGTGCTCTGCTTAACTCCAGGAAATGTATTTGAACTGTAGAAAATAAGCTGATAAGAGAATATCACAGTATCACAGTATGTTAGAGATTGGAAGGGACCTCAAAAGATCATCTAGTCCAATCCCCCTGCCGGAGCAGGAACACCTAGATAATATCAGTCCTCTTGCACATACCATTCTCTCTTCATAGGCACTGACTAGAAAAAAAGTTTTACTGGAAAATTAGTGTGATACAAAGGTCTCAGCAACTATATCATGGCCTTTGGAAAGTTCTGCCAAAGAATGGCAGAGAGACCTGGACTGGTCTAAGGTTTGGCTCCAGAGCATGAGAGGCATCAGATACTTTGCCAGCCAGAATCAGGAGAGTCTGGACACTGGTAACTGGAAGGATAGCCAGAAAGAGGATCATTGCATGTAAGTCAATCCATTTTCAGCTAGTTTGTGGAATTAGTTCATACTGAAGTAATTACCTTTGATTTGTTTTGTGGATTAAAAGGATTTCCAAGTGGTGGTTCACTGGAGGAAACGGTAACTTTGTAATATCATTCTGACGTATCAGCATTGAGGTGTCTGTATTGTGTGTTTCAGATGGAAAGGATCAAACAAATCTAACCTGGGAAGGAACCAATCCTGCCCTGCAGACCATACGAGTGAGGAATACCACCTTGAAAAATCCTTTACTTGATGGTGCTTTACCCAGCACTACTGGTGAGACTCCAAGCAATACATCCTATCTATAGAAGGGACAAATGAAACGTTCATTAAGAAATGAATGAGTGACAACATCGGTTTTCAAAAATACAGTGAAGCAGACAGTGAGCATTCTTCTTCTTTTGTCTCTTTAAAGACTTAGTTAAAAACACGTGCTCTTCTTCATATGTGTGCGGCCATGGTTAACTCTGAACTTAGGAAAATCCTGTATTTTGTTCAGGTTTATTGAAGTGACATT
Source organism: Neopsephotus bourkii (assembly GCF_033783945.1). Lineage (NCBI taxonomy): Eukaryota > Metazoa > Chordata > Aves > Psittaciformes > Psittacidae > Neopsephotus > Neopsephotus bourkii. The sequence continues at coordinate 2,511,612 of NW_026902266.1, forward strand.
GTAATAAAAGCCTCTGAACAACACACATGCTGCTAAAGAAGCATAGACCACATGTGCCTTCCTAATTCACCCCATTACCTCACCAATTTGGAGGAACCAACAGTCAAACATAAGAGTGCTTGGTGTCCACAGCCCATAACATAGTGAAATATTTGCTTCTGCTTTTCACAGTATCACAGTATCACAGTATGCTAGAGATTGGAAGGGACCTCAAAAGATCATCTAGTCCAATCCCCCTGCCGGAGCAGGAACACCTAGATAAGGTTACACAGGAACGTGTCCAGGCGGGTTTTGAATGTCTCCAAAGAAGGAGATTCCACAACCCCCCTGGGCAGCCTGTTCCAGTGTTCTGTCACCCTCACTGAGAAGAAGTTTCTTCTCAGGTTTAAGTGGAACCTCTTGTGTTCCAGTTCGTACCCATTTCCCCTTGTCCTTTCATTGTTTGCCACTGAGAAGAGCCTGGCTCCATCCTCGTGACACTCCCCCTTTATATATTTATATACACTAATAAGGTCACCCCTCAATGTCCTCTTCTCCAAACTATAGAGACCCAGCTCCCTCAGTCTTTCCTCATAAGGGAGATGCTCCACTCCCTTAATCATCTTAGTTGCCCTGCGCTGGACTCTCTCCAGCAGGTCCCTGTCCTTCTTAAACTGAGGGGCCCAGGACTGGACACAATATTCCAGATGAGGTCTCACCTCAGATGAGGTTTTCAAGAGAAATTATAAACCCACTCACTGGCTTGATTGACAAGCAGTAGTTAAGGGAGGTCTTATTCCTGTAACTCACTTGAAAATCTTCAGAGGTGATGTAACAGAGTTAGTAATGGCTAGGCTCTGACAGTTTAGAATGGAAGGAGAACAGGTAGCAATCCAAACGGTGGGAAGATTGGTGTGCAGTACAGCTGCTTAGCTTCCTCTGTCTTCAAAGCGCTTTTAATGTATTCACAACATGACAGCAAACCACAGAACTATTTACTCATCTTACAGACGTAGAGAATATGACTCGTTCAAGGCTGCTGAAGGCATTACTTACTGGCTGTGCTGTGATCAGGTTCAGGTTGTTCCTGGCTCTCAAGCCTCACATGCCTAAGGGAAAGCCATGGGTTCACTTAGTGTTGACTGCCAATGTACAGTCACCATTGGTCTGAGAGGCTTCTTCTGTCCTCTGCAGTCACAGGGAAAGCCTCCCAGAGCAAACTCTTGAAAAGCAGAGTAATCTGTACAGAAATACGGGAGGTCTGGAGAACTGCTGAAGGGGATCTAGGAAATCCAGCAAGAAAATCAGTTGCAGAGGGTCCACCTGTGTCAGTGAGGTGAGCAGTTTGCAATCTGCTGTTTTGTAGGCAGCCTTTGGGCAATGAGAGAGTTCCTGGGGAGCACGTGGCCCCTATTGAAAAGTACTGCATACTACTACTGTGGCAGTGCAAGAGGGTGAGAAGCTGATGGGGTGTGGCAGCTGGTGTCATGTCACTCCCAGCCACCAAACAGGATGGCATGGAGCAGGCTACTCTGCAGCTACCTACCTGCTCACGCAGCTTCAGGCTCTCCTTTAACAAGGAAATTTCCATCACAGGAAGGAAGCTACTCCATTTCAATAAGCTACTTTTAAAAGCTAATACGTTTCACCTTGGGGAAGAGCAGTTCTCCAGCTTCAGTGTTACCAGTTTTGTGCTTTGAAGAGACCTTTGTAAAAAGAAAATATTAATTTTGTTTTAACTAAAGTTTAGATTTTCTTGGCAGTGCTGCACTCCTGGCCATTCACTCAAACCCTGCTGAACTTGCTTGTAGCCATTTTATGTGGATGTCTTGTAAATATTTGGTAGAGCACTCAGACACAGAAGTGTTTCTTGCTCTTAGAGTCACATGCCTGGTTCCAGGAACTTTCAGAAGCACAAAAGGCTGAAGGCAGGGAAAATTCCACTGAGATGCATTTGAGTCTCCAGGGAGCAACTGCACGCTGTTTAGACTAAAATTTCTCATTGCTGCCTCTCCCTTTTTTAAAAACCATGCAAGGATAGAGAGGAGAAGCTGGAGGGTAGGGGTTTTTTAATATCATAAATACCAAAGTGTTTTCACTCATTTCTCTCACATTGCAGGACCATTTGCAGATGGAGAGGCAGATAAGCTTTTTAATGCTCTCTGCATACCTGGGAAATTTCCATCCAAGTTTTAAAATGTTTTATAAACATTAATGAATTAAAGCTTAATCCCCTTCTTCTCAGCCCTGTGAAGCAAGTACTAAATACAGTTTAAAGACAGGGCTAATAAACTAGGAAGGTTGTGCCTTGTCTAAAGTCACACAGGCAGCGTGGTAAAAGGGTTCAGGTCTTTGCGTCCAAGCTTTCGACCTTACACCACAAACACACATTCCGTCCCTCTTCAAGGCTTGCTGTACTTCCCCTTCTGGGATATAGTGAAAACATGCTGGCATCACACCTTGAGATAACCTTGTTTTTTCCCTAGGTACAGGGAGACTACTCATAGCTGCTGTCCCATGGGATTAAGGTGTTGAAAAGATCAGAGAGGGATGTGAGGGGAATGGGGAAGAAGCAAGTCACAGCTCTGTCTGCCTTTGGGAGTGTTCTACTTCCTCTGCTGCCAGTGAAGTTAGTGTACTATCAGGAGCAACCTCAAACATTTTTGTACGTGCTTCCATGTAATATTCAAGCAGAATGTGCTTCCATATAATATTCAGGCAGGACTGTGGTAAAAATGCCATAACCGAAAAGAGAGCTTGGCCAACAAGAAAATTGGACAGATGAGCCAGTAAGTCACTCCTGTAGTGAATATATGTGATTTCATTATCCTTCTGTATGTGACTTGCATTTCTTACTGCTGCTTATTATCAGAGTCCTGTAACTACTGCTGCAGTCATCTCTTTCACCTCTTCAGAAGAGAGGGATAATCCATCAGCCAGTTTCTCTCCAGTGGTATGAGTCAGTTTTTTTTCTAGAGGGATTAATGGTCAGTTGAAAAGAGTTGTTCCCAACAGGGCTGTGCAAAAAGCAATGTGCACATGAGTCATGAAGTGGAAGAGAAGGAAACCAATCTATAGATTTAAAGGTTTTGAATTATTTCTTTTCCCTTAGCTTACCTTGTCCACACCAATTGATAATGAGATGTGCAAAAGCTGGAAATGTATTGGCAGTGGCTGGCGTAAGCAGGACTGAGAGCTTCTCCCACTGTGCAAACAGACCTCAGGTCAGTCAGCCAAAACCAGATCAGTGTGTACCAGCTATTCCAGCCCTTGTAAGAGAGAGATGCTGTGAGAAAAGTCAGATCACAGTGCAGCAGCCCCATCCTGTCTCTCCTATGACCCTGCAGTGTATCCCAGCATTGGTACCTTTGGCCTCTTCATGCCATTACCTTTTATGACAAGGCCCCAGCTCTGGTCCTTGGGTATGCTTCTTCTATAGCACCCTTCCCTGCAGAGGATCCAGACTCACTTCAAATGCTGTGCACAGTGCTCATTTCATTCCCTGCTGAAAGGCAGCCAGGCCTGAGGTGGAACATGGCAAGCACTTCGCCACACCTGGCAATTCCATGCAGCTGCTGAAAACAAGCAGGGAAGAAAGTGGTGTACAAACGCAGGGGAATTTTCACATAGGCAGGATGTAATTAGCAGAACTGGAATTTGGCCAGAATGTTGGGGTCAAAACACTGACTTGCAGGTAACACACTGGGATCTTTCAGCATTCAAATGCTCAGGATCTCCCGTTTCCATCTTACCTGGAAGATATCAGAAGACTGTTCCCTATTTAATGTTCCTGGGAAGCTCTCGAACTTCTGACACAAAGGAAAAAGTGTCTAATGGTGCTGCACCTTCAGTGCTTCTCCAGCAACTACCAGCCATGAACAGCATCTGAAAGGATCACATCCTGACAGGACTACTGCTGCATCACAGTAAAATATGCCACAGCTGCCTTCATGCTTTGAGATTCACTTCACCCTTAACTCTCATTACTCAGTTTTGAGGCCCCAAATCCCCACCTAACAGAAAGAAAAGATGGTATAATTAGGGCAGCCCATCACACATAAAACACAAGAGAGAGAATATTACCATTAGGTGCTGCTTCAACCTCATTCTTTGCCACTTAAAATAGTACCAATTTGGTACTGGACAACAGAGAATTAGATGAAACACTTCTCTCCCCAGTGCAGATGACTGAGCTTTTCCAGCTGGCTTTGCCAGTAAACGACACAGAGCATTAAGAGTTCATTCCTGCTCCCTCCTTCCAGCAAAGAAATCACGTTCAAAGCAGCAAAACATTTTTTTCACCTTCATGATCTCACTTTCCATGTAAGCAATCTTTGTGTTTACTACGAGGATGCTGAATGTCCACAAAAGGTTAGGGAAGTCATTCATGAACTTCATGTGTGGAAAGTCCGTACAATGTTTCTACCACGATGTGGCCCACAGTCTGAAATATAAATAATTGCAAACCTTTAACCCCGTGTCTGTCAGACCTGCAGATCATGTGCAGTTCGGAGAGCTGACTTCCTCTTGTGGTGCAGTGCTTGCAAACAAAACCAGAGGTGTTCCTGCCATACAAACAAGCATAATTTCTTCATCAGTAAGTCATTGAAAAAGGACCCCTCCTATGCATGTGAGGGCTGCCCATACCAGCTTTTGGTTTGTTTAGGGTTTTTGTATGCCTAGGCTGCCATGCAAGTCCCCCTCTCTCTCAGGTGTTAATATAGCCACCAACCAAACTTGCTTAGAGCGCTTCAGTCAGTGGGGTAACAAACCTATGGACTGACTCCAATGGCAAAGTGAGCTGGTAAAGTACAGGCAGCTGCAGGCAACAGGAAATCCAGCACTAATAAATAAAACGCCTTACAGCCAGAGAGAGGAAATAAACAGCAGCAGCACAAACTGAGAGGACAGAAGAGAGGAACACAGTGTAACTGTGGTGCGGGAATCACTGCATTACAGTGAGCTTATTTCTACAGAAAGCTGTCCTGGTTTGTGTTCAGACTGCAAAAAAAAGTGGGGGAGTGGGAGGGCTGCTCAAAGAGAGGGTCTCTATCAGAAGAAGTTGTCAACAGCCACTGTAATTAAGGAAGCAGCCAGAGCACACACAACCTGAGCTGCCGCCAAAGTGAAATGAAAGCATTTTTTGTTTGCAGCCGCAGCCCCGAAGGATAATAAAAGATGGTTCTACCGTGCCAAGTGAGGAGCTGCAAGGACACCATTTCTAGATGGTGAATGCTCCCATATTTCCAAAATTACTTGCCGTGGGGAGCCAGCAAGTTACTCTTCTGCATGTGCTTTTGAAGCACGTGCCCGTGCACCCCCTCTGATAGCAGCAGGCACCTTAGAGGCCAGCCACGAGGCAGGTGAGCCCCCCACCACTGTGCTAGCAATCGAGGTGGGCTGTTCTGGCACTGCTTAGTCCAGATTGCCAATTCAGCCATCCCTTAATTTTCTGCCCTTGCACTCAGCCATGGGTAGCTGCCGCATTCGGAAGAGCTGCACCCCACTCTCCTCCCAGGGGCAGCTGTGGTTAAGAGGCTCACTGGTGCCTTGGCAAGGAGCTGTGTGCACAGCATGCCAGAACAGTGCTCTTCTTTGCTGCTGGTAGCATCTTTCACCTGGAACACCGTGGGGCCTGTGCCGGTGCAGTGGTGGAATCTGGGGTGGGCCGGCAGAGCCAAGGACTCGGCACCAAACTTTGGGAGCCTACCACAAGGCTTTCACTGGCAACTGTAGGAAGAGAAGGTTCAGCAAAGGGAAAGAAGTCATTCACAAATTGCATGCGTATTTCTGAATTCATTCATTGAGTGGCATTTGCCTTTCATCCTTCCCCTGAGCCCTGTGTGCATTGCTCACATTCTCTCCCAATCCCCTATAATAATTCCCAGGTCTCCACAAGCCACTGCCTGCCAATGGAGCCCGTGGTCCCTGGACCGGCAGCTCGGTCACATGAAAAGTTACATGCAAAGGTTTAATGCTTTCTCTTGACCCCATCCGCTCTTCCCATGAATCCCCTGCAGTGTTTTCCTAATCAGGTGTCAGGGAAGCTTTGCACTGGGCAGGGTGCTAAAAAGGTGGCTATTTAGCTGCAGCATTTCCAGAGTCTCTGAGCTCTCTCCTAAGCTGTAAATACAAGCAGTGAAGCCAGGTGAAGGTCTGACAAGGCTGCCATTTAGACCTGAAGAAAAAAAAAAAGAACTGCTGCTTTCCAACCAAATGCATGTTGCTGTCGCCCCACTTTCTCTGGCCCAGCAGCCATACTAAAGGTTACTTGCTTCAGCAGGGTATGGAATTCACCTCTTAAAGCCTATATTCAGGGCATACAGCTATGATCCAGTATAATTTTAACCTTCACTGGACTTTGCCAATGTGTTTGTTACTAGGGAATAAAAAAGAAAACAGGTATTTTCCCTAGAGCCTTTTATCACCAGATTCTAAATGATAGTGCAGGTATTTAATGCATCACACAAATAATGAAAGTGACAAAATGTTATCCTTCCTACCTGTGAGAGAAAACACGTGCTTTTGGAGAATCTCAAATGAAAGTGATTTTTTATTAAATACAGACAAAAAGCAGAAATGTTCAAAAGCTGTTTCTAATAGCCAGTGACAGTCATTTCCTTGCCTATCGCTGCAACATGAGGGAGTGCAGGTATCTCCTGCAGAAAGTTCTTGTTCTTGGCCTGATGATACCACACAGGATTTCACATGTGTGACAGCGTATGAGTCATGAATTGCAGCTTTGGAGAGCCTGGGAGTTGTGTCTGCTGTCAGGGCCCAGCGCTCATCTGGGTTTCACATGGCCCACAGAAAGATGTGCCAATTGCACCTTTGAGCCAAACAGTTGGATAATCAAACTGAGCATTTGGTTTCAGTTTTGGTTCTTTTTTTTGGAGGTGAGGGGGCAGGCCAGTTATGAACTCCAACTTATACATGCATTTTTGTGGGTTTAAGTGAAAGTCCATCTATACTGTTCTGGTTTCAGTGCCATCATTACCAACATAACTTTAAAAATTGAATAAAATCGACAGTCTTTTTCAAATTCTCTCTTCTCAAGCATTCAGAAGTGTAAGCCTGTTCTGCCTGCCTGGCTGGCTAATTGTTGCTTTGTATTTTATTGCATCGTTTAATTCTTACTTGTAAGCCTCCAAAATCATAAAATCTGAGTTCTAGTGTCAGGCTCTACACTCAACTGTAGCTACTGAAAAGTGGCATTTCTAGTTCTTAAGTATATATGGCATTTAATGTACTTTGCTTAAATAGGGTATTTCCAGCTCATTCCAAACAGGAGACTTGAGAAATCCTGCTTCTCCCAGACGAGAGCATACCTGGATAATACAGGAATGACTTTTCTCACCGAAAAGGATTAACAAAACACATACGTAAATACTGGGGTTTAATCAGCCAGTACTGCCTGTTTACTTAAAGGAAAAACTGATTCAACCCTTCAGGAGGGATTCAAACTACCTATGAGAATGGAAGTAGGTCTAAGCACACCAACAGTAACATGCTTGTAGAAGGAAATACAAGTTGGTGATGTCTGTGCCTGTGATCAGCTGGCATTGCCTACCCTGCAACATGACAGCCTGGAGACATGCAGAAGGATTTTCCATTTCTGAAGCACAGTGAAATGGGGAGACAGGTGATCACAGAATTGTCTTTTCTTCTATGAAGTACCGTCTTCAGGATTCTGCTTGACATTCATTCAGTCAAATATTTTGACCATGAACAAACAAGCAGAAAATGGTTTTGATTTTTGACCCTGGTCAGCCATCTGCGAAGAAGAGTAAGTAGTGCAGCATGTGCCATGTCTCTGAAATACCCTTCCTTGCCAGAAGCATATGTGGCATGTTTCCCAAGCTCTGGAAAGGGTTATCATTCTCAGTCCACTAAGTCATCCTTTTCTCTCTGCACACACACCTCACCATCCCCAGCCCTGCATCTAGCTGGGGTGAAAGGAAACATCATTCTGAATTGCTCTGCTGTTACCTGTCAGAGGGGAGGGGATGCATGTGCACCTAACACATGTTGTGCATGTTTCTGAGAAGTATTGTATTTGCAGTCACGTCACAGTGGCACAAAAGAGAAGCAGCAAGTCAAGGCAATGCTATGCAGGCACGTAAGAGCCAAACTCACGCTCCTCTCTGCCCCGCTCTGCAGAGCCGTGCCCGGCTGTGCTAGCGTGCTGCCGACACGTACCTTCCGAGGAGCCGTGGGCCAGGGTGCCACACGGCTTGAGGAGATGCCAGAGGAGCTTTTGTCTGTGCTCTCCTGGCGAGTTTAAGAAGGGCAATTAGCATTTGGGTCAGAGCACACGGAGCAGCCCCGGCTGGGGTGGGAGAAGTCACACTGCGAGGCCACACTTGAATATGGCCACTTCACTGCACTGCCCCGCACACAAAGCCTACTTGTGTGGGGCGCGTCCCGTCGTGCGTCACGCTTCGGTTGTCAGTGGCAGTCATGGGTTCCTGGGGGTGACACAATAACCCCTTTATGCTTAGCAGAATAGTGGGGGAATTGCAGGAGGCCACTGGAAACATAGCGGCAAAGAAGTGGTTGGGCTTTTGTATGTCCCTCAAGGTTAGGTGCCGCGGCAGCAAAGGAGCCCATGCATAAAGCAGCAGCGAAGGTGAATGTGGGAGTTTGGGTATCTGGATGGGAGAAGAGTTAGGGAAAACACCCAAGGAAGACCCCACACTGCCTCTGTGCTAGCAACATCATAAAACTGCATATTTAGGGTGCTGAGTTTTACAGCCGCTCGCTCTGAAGTTGGCTGCCACAGTCTTGTCACCCCACTGCCTTCAACACCAGTGCAGCCAGGCAAGAAATCAGCTCAAAGAGCTGATCTCACTGGAAATTAAACTGGGTTTTTTTACAAAAGAAAGAACAGGTTTGCTTTACTGGAATGTCTCAAAGCTGCATTCGGAGAGAACTGGACAAAGGCAAATGTGAGGAATTGACCAGGGCCAAAACAGATAGAAATTTGGAAAAAATACTGATACAGATGGTTTTAGAATAAAAGCTAGTTAGATCTTTCTTACTGTATCCATCACTGTCCCTTTGCCAGCCCCTCAGCCATCCACTCCACAAAGCAGTAAGCCTAAACAATTCAGATATGCTAAGCAAAGCTATTCTGAATATGGCTTGTAGCCTAATAACTCAGAGCCTTATCCAATTCCCATGAAAAGCATCAGGAACGTTTCCTCCAACACTAATAGACATAAGATTGGATTGCAGAACAACCACGTAACTTTTGACCAAAAAGTGAAGTTGTTATAAAGCACTGATAAAAGATTCATGCAGGAGAGCATGGAAACTCTGACTGGAGCAGTTGCATTGCTAAGTACGTTTCAAGCAAGCATAATCATTTTTGTAGCTACACTCGTTCTCACTACTGATATGTGCTCTAAGGGGAAAATACAGACCAAACACCTTTTAACAGGAAAAAGGCATTTATAATTTCTTTATTATGGATGTGCAAAAGGACCCCCCCCTCTGCTGCTGGGAAAACCAGCTCCTGCTCCATAAGCATTAAAGCACATCCTAATTTTTAGAAAGCATTTGTTAGGCAAAACAGGGAGGTTTTTGTGATGCTTTCTTTTTTTTTCTTCCGCAATTGGAGCCTTTCTGTTGATGCCAGCTGCTTAGTCGTAGGTATCTTGCGGGAGGGAGGTGGTGTCTGTCCGTAAGCCCCACGTGGGTGCCCCCTTGGCTAACTCTCATAGCCGCCCTTCTATAAATCACAGCATATTAAAAAAAAAAGGGGGGGGATAACACTGACATGTGAACTAATCCCCACATCAAAGAGAGCAACTCTCCCTCCTCTGAACACCCACCCCCTTCCTTTGCTGGGAAAAGTCTAATGCCTAGAAGGTGATTTGTGTAAAACTCCATCCCAGTTGTTAGGAAACTTGCAGTGCCACTTACTCGCCAACTGGAGAAGAAACCTGGGAATCAGGGTAACCACAATAGCTAGCCTGCGGCTTCCAGTATTTGCCAATTCAGGAGAGAAAAAAAAAACCAATTGGCTTGTTGCAGCAAACTTGTGTGTATGTTGATTGCATGGCAGGATAGGCATGTATATAGACAGATGTAAACGTGACTAGCAATGTGGGTCTGTATGGGCACATATACATCTGCATGTGTCTACAAGTACTTGTATAAGCACAGGAGTACCTGTCCTGACACATATACGAACACACACAGATGCACACATAAATACCTCTCTCTTTAGCTCCTAGGAGCAAAGAGGGCCAAGAGGAGATATAGATGAAAAACATAAGCCCATATGGGTATTCAACTGTCATCAGCTGTCCTAGACATGGAGAAGGCTACCTGTCTGTAGCATATGCTCTCTTGAAGTATTAATTCCTGCCACAGGTCTGGTTTTGACCTAATGGTTCAAATGCTAGGAATATACAGGTAAGGGGAATACTTCGATACAAAACATAAACTCTTTCCTGCCCTGCCTTTGCAAATGCTCCCTGTGCACTAAGCACACAAGGTACTTCCAAATAATTGACTGTCTCTGGAATGCAACTGAAGTGAGGAAAAACTATGTCTCTCTGGCTAGATAACTCTCTTTTTGCAAATCAGCGCCAAGTCTGTGCCTGTGCTGAGCACACTCCTTCAGACATACCACAAAGCATATGTAGCATAGACAAACATTTTACTGGTAGGTCTGTATTTGCAATCAATAAGCGAAAGTACCCACTGTATGTGAAATAAGCTGTATTAATGTGCATTTCCATGAGTATATAAATTGCATGTAAACTAGATACCTCCACCAGCATCAGTGTTTCTGATTGATTAATTCAGCTGTGCTTGCTGCTCTCCCCTCCTGGCCCCCAGACAGGGAGGCAGGGATGGCCTAGGGTCACACCGTAGGCCCCCTCCCTGCCTCCAGGCCATCCCTTGGCTGAGGCCTGAGGGCCGTGAACACTTTGTCCGCGTAAGCCAGCATCTCTGCCAAAAGAAGCACGTGAGGATCACTCCCAGTGCAAGAGAGTGAACTGGAGCAGGGAACAGAGCTGGGCTTAAAAAGAAGCTTCCTTTTTATAATCGTCGGTTGGTTGTAGTCCAGCTGCCTACAGCAATGCACTTCGGTGTGATTGCACAAGAGCTGAGGGGTAGAAGCAAGTACCCAGGCAATGAAACAACACAGCAGCTCCCTGTGGTGGCAAGTACTGGCTTAAAGCATTCCTGAAAGTACGGCGTGGGGGAGAACACCAGGTCCCGTGTCTCCCGCTCCAGTGCCGGTGGGGGACAGGCAGACACCGAAGCTTTTGTTGTTCCGTTACAGGCTCCCTCCACGGAGATGTGCAGCTCTGTGTGTGTCTGTGCCTGTCCCCTGCCCTGTGTCAAGTGGAGAGGATGTGAAAGAAACCCCAGCGTGATTGCACCTTCACCTCCCGTGCATGGAAAAACAAACACAGCCATTCTCTTGTTTGTTGATTTAGTGCAGGGTGCTCCTTCCATTACAAAACCATTTCCCTGCAGGCAACAGACTAAAACCTATTCACTTATTATTCTGCAAAAGAAAATGATGGGTGCAGTCCCCAAGCATCTCCTCTGCTGATAAGAGATGGAAAGCAGAGAGCTTTCCCAGCTATCCTCTCAGTAAATGTGCCATGCTTCCTCACTGTTCCTAACTTGCCGTGTTTTCTACCTCAGAAACACATGCCATATGTATCTCCCCTACACTACCTGAAATGCAGATCTTAGTAGAGGAGAGCTTTGTGCTTAGAAAGTCAAGCACGTGTTTCATCCTAGGTATTTACACAGAGATGGCTCTGACCACTGAGCTGCATCCAGAGCTGCAATTCACACACGCACAAACACACACACCCCATCTGTAGTTTTCAGAGCCCAAACACCAGACGTGAACACTTGTAAACAAGGGGGAGGTTTCCAGCTGCTGCCCCAGCTCTCATTTAGGACAGTGTAAACACTAAGCCAATTTTTGGAACTGGCACAGCAAAGCTGGACCCGGGGTGAGAGATTCATCCTTTGAAGCAAGCACATCACAGGTCTCTCCGGGAGTGTTTTTACTTCTGAGGTGTGCCCGGCGGCAGTTCCTGCTGCTGACTGGGACAAGTCTGGATGAAATCTGCAAGAAGAGCAGCAAAGTTTATCTAGAGCTGGCACCAGATTTGGTACTCGGCTGAATTAGCTGTTTCTGCTGTGTCCAGAGCTCTTTCTTTGTGCCAACACTAACACCATCCCCAAATAATCAAACGGTTCTCAACACCTCCTTTTGTCAGTTAAAATCACCCCTCCACCAGCTGGTCTTTTAGATGGCAACTCTTCAGGTTGGCCTTTTAGGTGGCTGGCACTTTACCCTCCTCCCAAATCCAAACCAATTGCATTAAAAAGGAGTGAATTTACATTGCAGGGGGGAGGGCACCCCAGACAATGTCAAAGGAAAAGCAGATCAAAAAGAGCTGCTCGTATTGGATGCGTGGGCTGCCCTTTCAGCTGCTTTGGGCAATGTCCTTTCAGCACAAGAAAAGCTCAAAAGAATTCAGTTAATCTGTTGTTAAACAGAGAGTCTGTGGTGGGAGACAGGTCTGTCATCGTCAGGGCGGGGAGCTGAGCCTGTCTGTAATGGCTGGGAGCTCCTTTGCCCTTTCCCAGCACTTCATATCCCCGGCGGCAGTGAGCTCACAGACCTTGCTGGCCCAGCACTGGCCATCTCTCAGCTGCCACGGACAGAATCTCTCTCCGTAACTTTCTTGTGCCAAGTGCTTCAGACAAGCACGGAGGTGCCTCACGGGGCACAGCAGTGGCCAACCTGCTGCTGGTAGGGATTTCAAAGAATTAGGAGCCCAGCTTGAGTCCTGAAGCAGGGGCTTCAGCGAGGCTTCCAGTTAAAAGTCTGAGTATATACACCTCAGAGCAGCCTGCCCCATACTGAGGTGTGGGGCCCCCATGACTGCGCAGAGATACGCCTTCCACAGCCTCACTGCTCAGCATGACAGTGCAGCTCTGAGTATCAGCTAGTAACAGTGACTAGCCCATAGGCCTGCTAGCTGAGAGAACACAACATCCTGAAACAGCTGCGGCAGGCTGGGAGGTCAACAGTAAAAATAGGTCTACAGGTTGTAGGAAACGAGGAGTGCTCTATTTAGCAAAATGTGGTTACACAAGTTTGAGCAAAGCAAAAGGTGGGGAATTAATGCTCTGTGTGGGCAGCCCGAAAGGTTGTGTATTGTGAGGACCTTGGATGGACGCAGCAGGACAGCTCTCATCAAGAGCCATTCCTCCCTTCTCTGAATCAGATGCAGACACTGGTACTAGCAGGGAGGGATTACAGGCACCGGAGCACCACGGTGTGCTCAGTGCGTCGGGGTTTTCTGAAGTCTCCTACCTAATCCCTTTTCCTACATTGTGTTCCTCTGTGAACAGAACGTCCCGTTTAGGATTGTGTGACACATGCTTTGATTGCAACAGCTGTTTCTTCCTCTGCCCACGGACGGTGTGCATGTACACATGTGTGTATACGTATGTATGTGTATATGCATGTTTCTATTTTAAAACAAAGACATCTTTACCCAGTGAAGATTTCCAATCCTGTGAATTTTTACTTCATTGCCCGCGTTTTCTGCTGCTTTTGGCTGCACAGCGGCAGCAGGCTCCGAGTAACGGGTTAATTACCCTCCCCGCAAGAGCTGTTTAAATGTCTCCGCACGTACCAGGGAGCGAAGCGCCGATTCCGGGCAGCGGCATTGAGAACGTCAGGGCTTGTTCAACATTCACTGGGGATCTTCCTAAAAAGTCAGTTTGCCTCCCTGCAGTTCTGTGGACTGGGTGAGCATCACTGTGCAGTCGGTTCAGCTTTTATTTCAGTGCATGAGGAGCATTGTCCTGTGAAAGAGAACCTTCTGGTTTTGGCTTAATGGCAGACTGTGTCACTGTAATTTGATTTTAAATTATCTACTGACGAGCCTTTCACAAGTGAATCCAACACACATGCATCTTCTCCATAACAAATTTGACTGTCTGGAGAAACAAAGGTTGATAATTAAGCTCACAGCAGTTTATCAGGACGGGGCCTAGGCATGGCCTAAAACCTCAACCAGTTAGTGCTTTAATTTCTGGATAGTTACCAAAAGCAAACCTTCTACTTGGTGCAGCTTGCCTGTTCTGGATAATCTGGCTCTTTGAGTCCTAGGGAAGCTGCTGGTCTCTGCTGCAGCACCTCAGTGCATGAGGGAGGAATGCCAAATGAACAGACACCACTCGAGGGTAACCAGTCATGCCAAGTCAAATCCATAATTCAGCAAAATAATGGTCAAATCTGGGAGATTCTATTTCTCTCCAGCAAATGCATGAAATCCCAGCACCTTTTGTACTTTGAAATGCCATTAATTAAGATTGATCAGATGTAAAATGCAATGCTATCTACTTTGCATAGCATGCCTTAAGCATCATATCACTATTCCTTTTTAAGCACACGCTACAGACAAGCAGACTGAGGCAGGTGATTCCAAGTGTCATCAACAGCAAACACCCCTCAGCTGGAGGCCAGCTTTTAAAACCCATCCAGGCCTTGAACTGGCCTGGCCCTGGTGCAAGGTGAGGCCCGTTAGCAGGAGCTCGGCAGCAGCCGCCACCTTGCCCATAGCTGCTAATACAGACATGTGGCTTCAGAAACAAACATAACCATGCAGTGATTTTTGCTCCAGAATCACATGGGAGTTTGGAAAGTGTGTGTGCTCATCTCTCTCCACTAAGACCTGCTGTTGTGCTACTGCTCAGTCATCCATGAGGAGGGTGCCAGGGCAGGCGAGCCACTCTGCCTGGGAAGTTTGGGCACCCTTGCTTCTCACTGCTGGGGTACTGATCCCCAGCTGCACTTCCTCTGTCACTAAGAGGCACACCAGTTTGAAGACCCGCTGGAGCACAGTGGGAGGTAAGTCCAACGTGTTTGACAGCACTGGTACCTTGAGACCACCATGGCTTCCCAGTGTTTTGTTTCCAAGGCTGCAGCCTCTGGATAAGTTCCACCTCAAATGTGTGTCACGTTTCCTTACAGTGAAAGCAAAATATTTACACTAAGGCAGGGTCACCTGATGGCCACTCCGCTATGGCAAGCTGAAAGCTGCTGTGATTCTGTAAACTGAGGGGTGTGAAAGCACAGGGGATTAGTGCAGGGCTCCAAAATAAAGGACGTGGCTGCTGCTGGGAATGGTGGGCACCAGGGAGGTGGGAGCTGGATGCGCGTTCTCATGGTGGGACGAGGATGGGAAGGCAGCGGGGCTGATGGGTGCCTGGCCTGGCTGGGAGCTCAGGGGGAGTGGGCTGATGTGGTGATGGTGCAGCAGAGCCAGTAACAGGGCAAGGCAAGGCAGATTTGTAGAGCCCCAACAGACCTCTCTGGTGTCCCCTGTAGCCACCCTTCCCACCAGTCCCCACACACCCCCAGCATGGTCACACCAGCTTCACTTATTCACCTGCCTTCAAGGAGCTGTTGGAAATACTCCTGTTCTGCAGGAGTGTTTTGAGCACTGTTAAACTACCCTGGAAGTTGCTGGACTACACTCACCCTATGAAAATGCACTGAATTCAGTGACTTAAACCTGTAAGCTTCAGCCACAGGACTCACAGTCCCTATATTCCCAGACACTCCAGAGAAAGTGTGGCAGATTCCCACTGTAGTAACTTGCACACATAAGATCTTCCTGAGACAGCTCTTCCCACCTCCTCACAGCCTGAATCTCTCCCACATGCTGCCATAATTTTCTTCTTTATCCAGTATTGCATTGCTGATCAGCATGCAAAACTTCTGCTGCATACTGCAACGCATGCTAGGAGTTGCCAGATAAACTGGCTGGCAACCCATGGCCACCTGTCCATCAGATACCACCTCCTCCTCCTCAGCTCCTGCTGTCCCACTCCCATCCACCCATTTGCAAAGTGGTGACCCATGGCTGGGTTTCACGTGTGACTGGGATGGGTGGACACTGGAAAGGCTCCATCAGCTGGTAAGCAAAACTGTGCTTGCTTTGTATGCCTTGAACCCACTGTGGGGCATGAGGACACGGAGCCTGCCAGTACCTGGGCTGCTTCAGAAAGCCCTCACTCCCCTTCTAAGATAGGTGTGAACACCAGGCATGAGCCACAGTGGAGATGGAGGTGGTTCCATCGCCAGCCCTTCTGATCAAACCAGCCTGTGAGGAGCAGCAGGTGGGTCTAAATGTTCCCACAACCTCTTCTGCTTTTGCTCTGTCCCTGCCACCCTCCCAGCAAGGCTCTTGTGAAAATCTGTGCAGTAACCAAAATATTATCAGGATGTTCCAGTTATTCTTTGCTGTCTAAGGGGGAGGTAACTGCACTTTCTGCATCCAATAATTTTCCATTGGCACTTCTGATAATGATTAGCCAGTGTCAGTATCTGAGATGTCAGTATAGGGCCCAGAGCTGAAAAGGTGGCATTTGGCCACTTTCTGCCACTTGGGACATATGGTTTTCCCCAGCTTTGCAGAGAAGTGGCTTTATGCTGATTACTAAGCTATTAGGTATGCAAGACATAACTATAGCAAAAGGGGATTTCTGTGTGGGAGGAACAGTATGATTCATATTGTCTCATCAGCCTTGCGAAACAAAATGTCCAGTCAACAGAATGCACTTTTGCAATACTGCCACTCATTTCTCTGCCTTTATTTTGTACACTTAGCCATAACCCCGGTGCACTGGGACCTGGGAATCAGCCTAGCAAGCTGCTGGAGGATTGGTCAAGGAAAGGGGAGTTTAAGGAAGCACCGAGTAATAATGTTTTCCTCACTTGGAGAGATGTGTGGAGCATGTGTGGAGGGGAAACAGGGAGCAAAAGCTCTCCTCAAGCACCTGATTACCACCTCTTGTAACAGCTCATTGAGACAGCTGGAATGGGAAAGTGGTAACAGGAATGCTATCCCAGCTTTGGAGACTCGCCTGCTTCACAATCAACCTGGTATCTGGAGCACAAACACGTGGCTGAATATTGCTCACACAAGCACCTACTGCACTGCACTGGTGGTTTAAAGGTGTTCGTTAATGCAGCTGAGATAAGAAGTTGGCCATTGCTGGATGACTGTTTTACAGCAGCCATCAGGAATGTACCACCCTGAGCTTTTCTGGGGTTGCAAAGGAGGATGGTAAGGGTAGAGGAAAAGCAGTGATTTCATGAAAAGGTAATCTAATTTGAGGATCTACCCGAGAGTGCCAGTTGCTGTCTTACAGGTAAAAATACTTCTTGGAACACTGTACTTATGCATTAAAAATAAAATCCTATCAGGATTCTTTTCCTCCCCCAGAAAACTCAAATTTAAGGTAAACCAAAAAACTTTCTGATGTTTTAAGGTATGGAAGTTCACAGTGTAGATACCAGCCTGCCCTTCCCAATGATGCCCCTGAGAAAAACCCCAGCCATCCATAGCACAGTTCCACCTTATCAGGGACCACAAAAAGCAGAATGCCTTAATCTCGCTCACAGGGGGACTGGGCCAACTCCAGCCCTCACTGTGAGTATGTGAGTGAATTGCTTTAGCACATTACTGACAAGACAAATGGCACACAGGAGGCAAATGCTCTTCACTCTTCTTAAAGGCTGGCTTGGAAAGCCAGAAGTTGCGCACCACTTGTGTTGTGTGCCAGCCTTGTATCCAAGTATCATTAAACACAGAGCTAGTATGAGTCTTTGCATACTTTCCTAGACTTCACACATTCTTTCAAGTGTGTTACTAACATAGGAATTGCACTACTGTAGATACGTTTTTGTGAAGCCAGCTATAAGACAGTGTGCGTGTGTTGTATTTTCAGTACTTTAGCCACCCTGAAGAAAGAAGGGAAGAGAGCAGGCTGCAGCTTGCTTTCTTAATAACATGCAGAACCTTTAAAGCTCAGGTTACGGTAAGTATTTTGGCTCTAAGCTCCAGCTATGAAGCAAATAGCCCAAAGACTCTCCCTAGAACTGTAATGGCAAACTCAGATAACGTCAGAAGTGCAATGATGGGGGGCAGCTGTGCCAAAAGAACATGCTGACTGCAAGATACTAAAAATTAAGCTTTTTAAGTAACAGATTTAAAGATCTCTTATCTCAAAAGCGGTGTCCCCAGCAGGCATTGCCTCACCTCCTTCTGGAAGCACCTTGAGGCTGCGACTTACCCCATTCCCTCTGTTACAGCACATGGGTCCTACCTGATCATGGCTTTTGTGCTGTCCTCTCACGTGCTGGCTTTGCGCGACAGGCTAGCTCTAGTGTGAGCTGGGCCTTTGGCAAGTCTTCTGCCAAACCCTGCAGCCCAAGGGTATGCTATATGGAGGACCACACTGACCAGTTGTGGGGTCTGACTGACAGGATATGAGAAAGCCCTCATTATGTCTTAGCAGAGGGACTGAACTCTTGCAAGAGACCATGAAAAAACGTAACTCCCAAGGAAACATACGATACATGACAAACCCCAAAACACGAGTCTGAAGGTGTCAAGGGTTTTCCTACTGAGTTTCATAAGGGAGTGCAATTAGGCCTTATGTAGCCTGTCTTTGGCCATGCTGCAAGTGATTTAATGGGGCAATATCCAGTAAACAGAGAAATTAAATTATGCCAGGATGAGGAGGCCATCCTCTTCAGAGCCCCTAAACTGTCCTCCAACTGGCAGCACTTCCGTTTTCCAGATCTATATGCAACATGATGGTTCAGGGCCTTCCTAGAAATGAAAAGGCCTATTCTTCCTCACCTTCCTCTTTCAGTGAAAACATATATGATGAGAAACCACATGTACACACACGTGGGCTGGTGTGAGCCCCAGTGTGGGCACAGATGGTGTGTCTGAATGAATGGACACACAGAGGTCTCTGTGTAGGTAAGAATGTTTACCATGTGCGGTGCTGGGAAGAGCATGCATGGTTCCAGCTAAAACCCACAAGGTTGGCTCTAAGATGTTATAATGTAAAGATCCCTTCTCATGTGTCAGAGCCCTAAAGTTCTGTGCTGTTGGGATGGTGTCACCTGGAGTTCAAAGATGAGAGAGGCTGCAGGTAGGAAGCAATTTCTGAGTCAATTTGTGCAGTGGATTTCTGCGAATATGATTCAGATGCAGCAGCCAAGGCCTTCAGATTGGAGCAAGTCCTTTTTTTCATCTGATTTTCTAATTAGTGCCTGTTTTACAGAGCAGTAAACAAATCAATGCCTTGCCCTAGTTGGGCATGAGCCCCAGGTTCCTGTTTTGCCCAAGGCAAAAATGTCTTCACTGCAGTTTCAGGTAGGCAGATTCAACCCTGGAAGTATCTGGCACTTTACATTGAGCTACGTACTGGCCACAGGGTTCAACATGTTAAGATCAGCTTCAGCAGAGCTCTGCTGTCTCAGGGCTGTCTGTTGGGAGCATGCCTGCAGGAATTACACAAAGGATCGTGTGGGTCACTTCCACCGTGTTGAGAAAGATGCAGGCCAGGCTAGGGAAGCTGCATATGAATCAGAAACTAAGGGCATACCGGAAAAAAGCATAACAGATGCTTAAACTAACTTCACCTTTAATATTCTGCAGGTGTTTAAGGAGACAGCAACAGGAGCTTTGCCATTGATATGAGTGAAACATTATTTTAAAACGTTTGTATGAGGAAAAAAAAGTATTTTTGAAGACATTATCTGAAGAAATGGGTTCATTTAATTTCTGATTCAGCAGAATTCCATCATATTTTGCTTCAGGTGTCATCTTTTCTCCTTTACTATTCCCACTCAAAGATGATGCATTTTTTGATGGGCAAGTAGTACACTTTTTCACTCTCTGCTGACCTCTCTAAGATCTCCCATTCCAGACTTACTATCATGGTGATTTCTAGCTCAAGCAAAATCAACAGCTTCCTCTCTTTCCTTTCCTTACGGTTTTTAAGGCATTCTACAAAGCCCAGGTGCCCTGGTGGCCAGCCCCTTGCTGGCTCCCAAAAGGCCTTGCCTCTTTTATTTGTTGTTAGCTCTGTCCAAGGACTTTTGCCTGCGCTCCGCTATGTGTAAGTTGGTAATTCTTAGTTCTTCCCAATCACTTTGTCCCCCCTGCTCCTGTGATTTACAGGAAGTTGGAAGGCTGCAGGTGGAGGCAAGATCCTCCCCAGCTTTCCCTTTGGCAGGTCTTGCTGCCTTTGCTGGTCTTTGTGGGCATGGACGCTCAAGAGAAGGGCTGAAACGGTGTTCTCCAACCTTGACCTGGCTGGGAAATACGAGTCTGTCAGAGAGGTTTCTTTTCACAAGACTGTACACCTAGTTTTTGCTGAGGTTTCTTGCAGCTGGATGGTTCATGCACACTTACAAATTGTTGGTTATATATAAACCCCTATGCTTTCTGAAGCTCAGGTGACATTTACTGTTTAACTCCCCTTCTGAACAACTTAGCAGTGGAAGAAAAGCCCAACAACCCACAAATCCATGCCACTTTGGGCACCTTTGCTCTTACAATTGGCACCTTCCCTCTAACCTCTGCTGGGTTAAGACCACTGCAAGTGGGAATTCCTTCTCCTAAATTAATTAAAACTCTGTATTGTTGTTGCCCTTGATGTACTGCCATAGGAACAGGAGCAAGCACTGGAAAACTTCCATTTGTGTGTATTTTTTATGCAAACAGCTCTGGACAGAATATTAAAGGGATCATTTAGAAGATGGTGGACAGAAACAGTCCCCTCCCAAAGCTGATGCTCACTATGGAAACTGCATGGAATGGTTACAGACCTCTAGTGGCTCGGTTTATATAGCTCTTCTGGCCCCCTAACTGCTCACCAGCACAGTATTTTGGTAAACTATATAGAGATTTCCCATGAGGATTACAACATGGTGTCATTTCATCTTGTCTGCATTTCCCATCCCGTTGTCTGTTTATTTTCCTCTGTCCCACATCGCTGAGAGATTTCACAATTGGAAGCCTGCTATAAATTGTGACACAGAGTTAAAGGACCTCAGTGTTTGTCTCTCTGCTGTGGGTTTTTTTTCAAGGGACATAGGGTTATCCACCTCTTTAAAATGTCTTCTTTCTTGTCTATTTATATATTGATGTTTGTAAAAGCTGCCTTTAGAAACTGAAAAAGTTAAGAGAAAGAGTATTTCTGTCCTTCCTGCCTGTATTCTTTTCCACTTACCTTCCACTGAATTCCTAGAGAAACACACATTTTTGGAAGTGCTTGCAGCAAATGCTCTTTAGCAAGCTCTGTCCCTAATGGCCTGTGGGGACTCCAAATAAAAAACAACTGCTTGCATTTCTGTTCCCCAGAGTGTGAGCGACTGTGGCAGCTTTAGCACTGCTAGTGCCAGCTGTGTCACTGGTGCCAGGGCTGCGGCCTGAGCTGGCCTCAGCTTCCCACCAAAATGGAAGCAAGAAGTCTTGAATTATATAGAGGAGGACATCCAGCTCTGCTTGGCTCTGTAGGAGGCTGCGATCAGCAGGCAATCCTCAGAATAGTCATAGTGACAGAGTTTCAGTATCACAGACTGTCTTATCCTGATCAATGCTTTCAAGGTTAGCGTCACATATCATCATCATGTAAGGACTATAGACATTTAAATGCAAGGTAACACACACAGGACTGTAATCTCATAATCCTAGGATGTCTTTGGTGACTTTATCTGCCACTGCAACCTTTTTCCTTGGAACCAGAAAGCAGCGCACACAGCTCCTGCAGGAGTGCTCTTGGCTCTCCCTTGCAAATGAGAGCATTATAAACCACAAACATGGAGCACCTGCAATGCCCCACCACATTGGTCTTGCTTCCTCCAGCAGCCAGGAGAGAATCAGGGATTTTTATGGCTGAAAAGGGTCTCCAAAGATCACTTAGTCTGGACTCATGTCCCAAGGCAACATCGTTGTGCTTACATCACTCTTGGCAAATGTTTGTCTAACCTCTTCCTAAACATAGGATGGTGATTCCACACCCTCCTCAGATACTTCTGTGTGTCATTATCCTTACTGCTTGCTGCTTTCTAACACCCAACCTCAGCCTCCTTTTTTGTAACTTAAGCTCATTACTTGTCCTCTCCATCGTGGATATGGAGAACAATTATAGCCTTTTGTTCCCGGCCACCTTTCACATATTTGACAGTGGTAACCCTATCTCCCTCGTTCTCTGTGGACAAAGTCTGTTAACTAAGTAAAGAAGGAGTGGTTTTCATGGCATCAGTCTATTTTCAAGTACAGAATCATAGAATGGTTTGGGTTGGAAGTGACCTTAAGATCATGTCACGATATTCTCTATTCCATTGTACAAGCTGGTCCTAACTCCCTTAAATCAAACTGATCCAAGCAGTTTAGACTCCCAAGCAACTTTTCTTGATCCATCTTTCCCTTTTTTAGCATAAGTAATAACTATTCTCTGTGTGGTTCTCCAGTCAGTATTGCATCAGCCTAGACCAGCTCCATCTACTAAAGGTTCCCTCAATTAATTTGGTGAGGAGTATCATGTTGCACTGTGACGAAAGCCTCACCACCGTCAAAATACAGCACTACTATTGCTTCTCCCTTATCAAGGAGTTGTTTTTATTCTGTCATGAAAGGAAATTTGACCCGTTTTCCACAATTTGTTTTTGACAAATCTCTGCTGGCCATTATTCATCTCTTTGTTTTGTTTTAGGTGCTTACCGAAGTTTGATTGTTTGTTCCAGTATTTTTCCGGGAATTGAAGTTAAACTGAACAATCTGTAATCCCTGGCTCCTCCTTTTTTTCCCTTTTAAAATCAGGAACTACGTCTGCACTTTTCCAGACTTCCAAGTATGATCTCTGGGCTCTGTAACATCCCAGAAGCCAGGTGAGGTGATGCCTAGAGCTTTTGTGGTTAAATAACTGGCTGGAGCAATTACCCTACGGTTACATTCATCTAGCCCAACTGACTTGAACACTATCTGAAGGATCTTCTGATCTAGTCTTTGTTATAGTTTTGTGATCTCACACCCCCCCGCCCCCCCCATCACTAACATTGATTGCAGTATTTGTCTGAAGCAATAACATGCACAAAAGGTATGAAACACACTGGGACTCTAGCCATGAACTGTCAATAGCCTTTCTTCCTCACTGGAGTTACTTGGGTCTCCCTCTTGTTGCTAAGTAGTGATAGAAAAACTACTTGTTACTTTAAACTCTCTTGCTAATTGGATTCCATTTTGCTGCTTGACCTTTGTGATTCTGTCCTGAATTATCTAGCCCAGCTTCTGCATGCTTTTTTCCCTGAGGCTGAGACCAAAGAAGAGCTGATGATTTCTCCAAGTTGATTTACATCTGCCATGAAGATGCTGGGTTTTGGATAGCCAATGCTTGTTGCTGTTCCCTCCGAGGTGCTTTCTACATGATCAAAACTTCTCCCTAGCCCAAGGTTCAGAATGATATGCCTTTAATTACCAAGTAAGTGGCGGTTTACCTTGGTCTAGGAAGGATCAGAAGCCTGACCTTTGTTTCCACCTCTTACCAACTTTAAGGCTCCGCCTGGGATCATTCAGTGTCTGCTGATCAGTTTTGGCTTAACCTTGTGTCCTTATTGTAAGAAATGGGTGCAAATCACAATGTGTTCTGACCCAGACCTGAATTTTACATAGTCCCAAATGCTAGAAATGTTTACATCCATCTCAAGTTCATCTCAACTGCTCATCAGAAATACACCTTTTCTCATTTGGGTACTTCTTCTGCTGGCTTCCCTCTCTGCTGATCATGAGGGCAGAACAGACCGGGCTGAGGAAGTGGGGAACACGTCTGTGTTTGTGTACGTATGAAAAACTCAAAATTCACTAGTCACGTAACCCTCCTAAACTCCTTCCTGCACAGAAAGTCCAGCTTACCTTCTGTCGTCACATACCCTTCTCATCAGTAACTCAAGAGCTCGCTGCTTGAGGAAGCTGAAGCAGCAATGCTGTAAATACAGCACTGTTACACTGCTATAATGGTGCTCTTTCAAAAGAGCAGCATAGGCAGCCAAAAGGGGAAGGAGTTCAGGCAGTCTTTCTGTTGCCCAAGAGGAAGTGAATTTCAGATAGTGCTTCAGTTCCCTTTAATTATGATTCACCATAAATGAACAGCTAAAACATCAGTTGATAGTAAGGCCATACAAGCAGGGACTTCCAGAAGCACAGGCACAAAGGAAAAGGCAGAGAAAGCTGGCCCCTTGCCTAGCTGTGAGTCGCCTTCCTTCCCATTCTGCTGCTTTTGTTTTTAGGGTTCCTGTGCGTTTTGCAGTGTCAGCCAGTTGTCAGACGGGAGAAGACAGCCTTGCATGGGCTTTAGTCAAGCATGAGACCCAGGCCCCTCCTAGACCCTAGGGTGGGACATGTTCACTACTGCTAACTGCTGTTAAACTGAAGCAATGACCTAAATCAGAAATCAAGTAACAGAATATGCCACTGATAAACTGTGGTATATAGGAACTTATGCAGTATTTATGGATTGTTAGAGGTTAACACTAGAAGGAGCAAACCATAATGGCTGTATTGGCCTCCTCTAACAGAGTTGTTATCCAACCTTAACATGGCAACTTTCCATGGTAGAAAAAAATACTTTCGTTTCTCACCCTGGGCAGATCACACCAATGGCACGGTACCCGCTGATCAGCGCTCTTCATGTGCCTTCTGGTCTGAATTTGGTGTGCTTTCAGCCTCTGGGTCTTGTTTTGTCTTGTCTTACTTCTTCCCCATGTCAATACGCATAAATCATGTGTGACCCATGTGTAAGGAGCCTGATGGCACAGAGGCACAAAATGTATCACATTTAAAAAGTAAGAGAGCATGACAGAGACATTTCCAGCTTTGATAAGGAATCATTGGAGAATATTTGGCAAGGAAGAAGAATAAAAAACCCACTACGCTTGGAAAAAGGGAGAGGTGGAGGGGGCATCAAACAACAGACAAGTTCTTGACTGTCCTGCACTTTACCACTGTTAACATCAGGTATAAAATGGGTAGAAAATGGCATTAAACCAGATTGTGGTATAGGGTAATGGATGATCCAAAGTTTCTCCCTAAGAGTACATCCCACTATCTAAAGCTGTATTTATGTGAGGAATGCATTTACTGACTCAGGTTATATTAGCAAAACCAGCGTGTTTGCTAGCATGGCTCAGCCAGGCAAAGTAAGGTGCAACTGTGGCATCCCCCCACCCCACCCTATCATACCTTTGGCTACAGTCCTGCTGGCAAAAGCTGTGATAGAAAGACTGGAGGAAGGAGAAATGAGAGTGGAGGATGTGCTAGATGCCAAACACCTGATTCCTCTTCAGAGGGAATCCCTCCACAAGAAAAGCATTGTCTTGCAACAGCCTGCAGAAGGATGGGCTGATACCTGAAAGAGATTAGAACACTAAAGCTGCACTCAGGCTGAGCTGCCATGTGGAAAATCCATCATTCTCTATGCAGCAAGGGTCCCTATAAGCTCCCATAGCTGGAGGGGAGGGGATATGACTAGAAGTAGGGGGAGAGATTAACAAAAACATATTTGCACATTTAAAGGCTGACCTTATCTTTGGAAATAGCTAACTTCATCCCTTGCAGTAGAATTGAGCAGTCCATGTGCCTCACCTGCACAGCAAGAGGGGAATTTTGGCCAGAGGGAGGTATTAAGGTGGGGAGAAAGACCTCCAGCCAAGGAAGGTTAACGTAATTATTTACAATAATGGATTGCTGTTTAATAAGAGCTATGAGGTGGCTTTCCAAAAACAAATGGTCTCCTTTAGGGGCCGTGGAAGAAACTATGAAGTGAAACCAGCAAGAATCTGTGTTCTAGCTGAGGCTGTCAGAGTTTTGGAGGGAAAAGTGCTGTTTCCCACCACTGCCCCCTCCCCAGCACAGCTGTCCACCCCTTTCTGCCCCCGCAAGAAGAAAAGCTTCATGTTGAGGTGAGTGCTCATCTCATGGCTCTCATAAGCAAGAGTGTGTGTGGGGCAGGCTCGCACTTCTGCTCTGTGGCCCATCATTCATATGGACTCTCAAAATACAGCTCTGACAAGCAATCTGGCTAATTCTCAGGTTGAAGGAGAGAACGCACTGTCAGTTTGTGCGCTCTGCCACTGTCCTTGTTGCCAATGAGGAATTAAACCCTACGCTGGCTTCTTCTGCTGAACACAGACCTTCTGAGAGGCTTCCCTATCAGCCTGCAGCCTCTTGTGCTCTCTAGCTCTTCAAGACATCTGTGCTCACAGAGACATGCTGTGGCGGGACTCCTTGTTCTCCTGAGGCAGCAAACGCCGGCCACAGTCAGAGGAAAGGCACTTGCCAGAGATCCCAAGGACAGAACTGTGTGAGGTTTTGCTCGGCAGCACTTTGTTTCAATGCGCGAATCCCTCTGAATCATATGCTTGCTCTGGTTTTGTAAAGGCTGGTGCAGATCAAACAAAGTAAGCAACACCGTTTCCAAGGCAAACATTCCATGTTTGCATTCAGATTTGACCTCTATTGTCTCCGAGGCGCATGAGTCTTACTTAACTTTTATCTTGCTACTCCTCAGGAGGCTGGATGAGCTGAGAGGACACAGTAATGGGCTATGGGACCTCTCTCACCTGCAGCCTTCACGTCTAAGCAGCAGCCTTGGCTGAGGCTCCAGCTTGCTTTACAAATATTTAAAGGGCTGTTTTACACAAACTCTCAGGAAAACAGTTGTACGTTTATTTCTACCAAACATTTTGCAAGGAAGCCAGGCTGCCACCGCTACTTTGATAAAAGAGTTCTCCATCACGGCGGTGGCAGGAAAAAGGGGGTGAAATAAGACAACTCTTCTCAGCTTGCTTCAATTTAATGAGCTCCTGAAGGAGCCTTATTGTTCACCCTGTGCTTTCCCCCATTGTGAACTTCTCAGCCTCATCAAAAAGAGCTTCTTTTCTTCCTTTTTTTTTTTAACTTTTTTTCCCTTTAACTCAGGCTCTGTTTGATCAGCCCTTTCCCCTTTTTTTACACAATCCCCCACATCACGCTGGAACTGGTACCAGTGGAGCATGTCGGCATGCCCTAGCAACACAGAGATTAAGGGAACTACCAGCTCCAGAGGACAGGCTGGCTCAGACTTACTAATTAACTGCAATGAAAGAAATGAAAGAGAACAGCCCTTTCTTTGGGGTGGAAGAGGCACTAGAGGTGGATGAAGGAGTTCAGCTAAAAGAAAGTCTCCCTCCCCCAAAACATGTCAACATTCAGACCGATCCTTTCCTAATAAGACTTTGTGTACATACGGAGTTTGTATGGATGGGGAAAGGCTGACAGCAGTCGAAGCCTGATGCAGAAAAACACAGGTCAGACTGAAGTCAAACCGCTGCTGACCCTGCCTCGTGTGCAGTGCTCTCAGATGGCTGGGACCCATGCATCAGGTCCAGATGCTGCATCCAGAAAGGTATGTGCACATGCAGAGGCAGGGCTCCCATGCAGGGAGAAAGGCTTGACCCTCCAGGAGGTTGCAATGAAACATGGGCAGGCCTGTCCCCTTCAATCCCTGGCAACCTCCTGCAGCCCAGCTTTACTGACCGTACCCCTGAACACCAGGCCACAGGCTCCCTTCACACCAAACCCTGGTCAGAGCCTGTCTGTTTTCAGTCAGCCGTGGCCTCTGCTGATAAATCTTTTCTGAATTATGAAATGCTTGCAGTGCGTGTCTCTTTCCTCACTGTTTTTTAACCGTTACTTTTGGGGTTGCTGCTTATGGGCGTTTTGCCCTGGGCTGGGCATGGAAGTGAAACTGCTGAAATTCCTGCGAGCAGGGCAGGGTGGCTGGTGTTTCTGGCCCCAGAAGGAAGCACGAGATATGATGACAGGCAGCAGCTTCTGGTAATTCTCCAGCCCGTTTCACTAATCCATAAAACCTTACCCAGACTGGGTGAGTTTTTAACAGTCTGCAGCTTGGTGGCCTATCCAAACCAAACACGCATCTCCTGCCATGTGCTCCAGTAAGGCAGCTGGGATGGGGTTCTGCTTGTGTCCCAGGCAGACAGAAAAGGGGAAGCCTGGCCACAGGGGATGTCCCGCTGTGGCATGGATGCTGAGTTGGTCTCCAGTGCTGGTCTGTTCCCCATTTCGCTCAGCAAATCCTGTATGCCCTCCTGCAGAGAGCACCTTCCCAGACCAGCAAAACCTCCCCAAGGGAGACAAACTGGAATCCAGAAGCTTCATTTTCCAATCAAACACAAGAAACACCATCCCACCGCCCAGGATCCCCAGCCTATGCCAATGCCTGCCATGGCCCAAGGGGATGGAGGCACCACATGGGTTTCCATCCTCCTGGTGTGCGGTGCCTGAAGCAGGCGGCAAGGCCATGGTGGTGGGATTGTTGCAGGAGGATGGGGCAGGCGAGCGGGTTCATGGTCCCTGCCGCTCCCCTGGGACGTGCTGTGTCCCGTGTTGAGCACCAGGAGATGCAATGCAGGGTACAGCATGTTACTAGCCTGGGAAGGGTTAGATGACTAAATAGCTCTTCTCCACCTCTGCTGCTGGCGAGAGATGTACTGTAGTCACTGAAAACTTTCCTGAAACAAATGCCACGAGAAAGGAACTGTGAAATCCCGTGCCTCAGTCTGAAATAGGTTTTTCCCTAAGTAAAGACATGAAAAAACAGTACTATCTTACAAAACAGAGCCGTGCCTTTGCATATTTAGCTTTGGATCTGCTGGTATTAGAGACAAAGTCAGATTTTATTACTTTTTATTTCTCTTAGCCCTGCAGCACCAACACAGACAAGCCATGCAAATTAACTGCACAATCTCTTCTTTCTTGAGCACCAGAAGTGATTTCTATCTTTGTTTTTACTGCATACCGATTCAACCCTAACCGATTCAACCCTAACCTTGCTAACACACCATAGGCCATATAGAGTGTCTTGTAGCTTCATGAAACTAGCATATTTTACTCTTCATTCAGGCGTGCTGCTTTCCAGAGTTAATCTCTATGGACTTCAGTTAAATTTGTGTGGCCCACCGTTGATTTCACCCTCTTAAATTTGGCGGGACCTTGCCATACGTGTTTGTATGTGATTGTTTTTCAGCGCTATAAAGACCTGTGCTTGAAATCTGCTACTGCCTGCAACGTTCTGGTGCCTGGGAATGGAGGAAGTGCTCCAGAGCTGCAGGTCCCCAGTGGAAACACAGAAGGGTTAACTGGCTGCTGCCTGCGCAGACTTCTTCCTGGGACTCTTCAGATCTTAAATGCTGAGAAGGGACATGAAACAATAATCCCCTAGAGACCATGCTGAATAATTGAAGGATAGTTAAAAATAAATACATTAAAAAATAACAACTTTAAAATATTTTGCTGTTAACAGTTTAGCCTTTCTTAATAGAGCTTGGAGGAGCAGGCTGCTTTCCAAAAGGCCTTGTTATGGTATTTAATGAACCCTAGGGACCATTACACTATAAATATGCATAATATTTGTACAGATGCATTGGGCAACCTATTGCAATGCTAGGGGTTAAAAGTCATTTCCACAGATTCCCAACCAAGATAAACTCATCCACGCCCCCGAGGTGAGTAGTATTTAAACCTGTGTTTGTATAAAGAAGGCAGTCAGGCTTTCCAGCACCTGGAAAATGGGCAGGCTTATCTCTTGGTTATCTCTCAGGTTCTGCTTTTATGTGTAAATTTGTCTCCTGGAGCAGTAATCGGTTGTCAATGTCCTCTCTGTCTCAGGACCCCTCACTGAGGGCCAGCATCTCCTCCACCTGCAGGCAGCAGCAGCAGCCATCTCACCATGCCTCCGGAGGGAATACTTTAGGTTGGTCCCCCCAAAACCACCAGGACCCGCCAGCCAGAGCCGGACAAAAGCCCCTTCCAGGTGGCATATGCATAGATGATTAAGACCCATTTTAAACTGCTGCTTGTCTTAACTAAACTAATACCCAGGTAATGGAATATTCTAATAGAACCTGAATTAAGGCAGGATATTTTTAACTCATACATATGTGTATAAACACACACACACCCACGGAAATATAGCTGGGGTGACTCTGTTGAGTTTTCTGAGAAGCCTGTGGGTTGAGACCAAATACGGAAAACATTACCCAGAAAGTGCTGGAGAAAGAAGGAACAAAAAACCCCTACGCCTCACGTGCAGTAAAAGTGGCTGCTGCATCCGTCACACACACACAAACAGGAACAGCCTCTGTGGTCATGCCTTGGAGAGGCTGCTGGAGAGAAACACATTACCTCACAAGTGGGATTTCAGACAAGAGCCCCAAAATCTCGCATCAATCTGCTACAACAGATGGAGGCAAAATATCTAACTGCTAAGGGCCAGCACACCAGGGCAATGAACAACCCTGCAGAGAGAAAGCTGGGGTTTAAAAGTTGCAAGTGCTCAGGCCACCTCGTTTAAAACTATACAGTGCAGTATAACAGCTACGAACTTCAGAGTGCTTTTCCTCCCTGGCAGAACAAGCTGCTTCTTGCTTCCATCTTCTCCCATTTCCGCATAGCCCACAGGCAAACCGGAGTGCCTTTGGTTCAGAAAGCAGAGCATTCCTTCTCAGCATCAAAGGGGCACAGAGAGTGTGTGGCGATCGCTTCACACACACTCTGAGGCACATTTTTTGCTAGAGGCTTCCAGAGCTGCCTGTGCGGCTACTTGCCCCTGCCTGTTCAGCTCATCAGCACACAGAGGTGTGTACAGCTGTTAAACTAACATTACATCACCTGGGATGCTGGAAGTGAGCTGCCTGATTCCTCACATGGGGGATGCGAGGCTCCGCCAAGCTCCTTGGGCGTCACTCTTCTTTCCTCCTCATTTCATGGGTTGTGTTGGGGTTTATGTTTTTTCTCTTTCAGTATTTCTTCCAAGAAGGGATTAGGTGTGATGGAGCCGGCACCGCTCTGTGTGAAGGAAAGGGATCCATCTGTAGGAAAGACACGGGTTGTTTATTAGCAGCTTGGATGACTCCAGGAATCCCAAAGCAATATGCTGGACACCAACAGCATGATGACTGTGCAGAATTACCCTCTGCATAGTGGCAGAGCAGACCCAGCTTCAGGCATTAGTGTGGCTCTGAGAACAGCATTTCAGCTCTCTGATGGAAAGCTGTTGTAAAAACTCAAGTGCCCACATGTGATTGGAATCATAATAATGATCTTTTGCACTTCAGTATAAAAAATCAGGTGAGAAATCAAGCTGCTGATCAGTGGTCACATCTATTGCCACACCATGTCCTCAGCTGCTGTATTCCATTCAACAAACTATTTTGATGCAGGCCTGGCAACACCAGGACCATAGTGCTTCATCTTGCTTTTACCCACAGGAAACGTGGAACATCAGCAAACCGGCATTTTTGTGTCAAAGACCTGTGGAAACTGCTTGCTGGGGCAGGCCAGTGAGAGGTGCTAAAGGAAACCTGGCCAGCCCTGGCCCCAAGCATGTCTGGAGCAGAGCACAGCCCACCCTCTGCACACTGGGGTGCTCTGAAGGGCTCAAGGGAGGAAGTAGCTGCAAAAGCTCCTTTTTCTCGGTGAACTCAGCAGCTGCACCTCCAAGTGCACAGCTCTGACCTATTTCACCAGTCACATACACCAGTTCTGCACTGGCGTCAGCACAGTGACGTCAGTGGGATTACTCCATCCCTGCATGAGAAAACACTCGGGCCCAAAGAAGATTCACTGTGGAGGAAGATGCTCTTTTGACACATTTCCTAGCCCAGCCACCCCTGCAAGAGACCGAACTAAGGTTTTGCTACATGTTTGTTCATTTTATACATCAAAATGTTTGTCTTTTGGGAGCTCTCAGCACCAAGCCAGGATACCTGCCTCTCAGTGTGTGTGTTTACTGTCTCTCCTACTAAGAGATCCCAGTCAATAAGTGACTGAGTTGCAATGCCTGATGTACCAAAGTGACACAAACACTGGTGCAAGTGCACTGGATTAAGAGCTGCTGGGGTTAGAGGAGGTGCCAGAGAAGCCAGGGAGCCCAGCCGGGAGCCCAGGCTGCAGCACCAGGTGGCCATCGCACCTTGTCCCTTCCTGGTCAGTCTCCCCAGGGCAATGGCAAGACCCAGCAGAGGTGACTTTCTGGGATCCAGAGATAAGCAGGATAGAGCTCCCAGGAGATGGAGTAGGAGGAATGCATCCGAAGCCTTTCTTGTTGGTGTTATGTTCTACGGTCTTTCTTGCCTTTGCCTCCTAATTGTGCTATTTTTTGTTTTGTTTTGCTTTCCCTGTTTTGTTTTCTTTCATCTGTTTCTCCTGCTTGTTATGCGCATGCCCTAAGCTTTTCTTTCTGCTCTGGATGTTTTGTTTCCTTCTGACCTCATAGATCCTTTGCAGCTGCATTACTCCCTTGCATCTCCCCCTGTGCTTCCTGCCACTACCAAGGTCACACATGTCCTTTTACTTATAAGCTCACTCTGTTACCGTACCTTCCATTTTTTACTGCTTTAGAATTTCCTCCCATACTCTTCTCCACTCAAGTCTCCCATTTGTCAGTAGGCAATGCAACTTCAGACAGCCTTTCAGCTACCAGTTTAGGGGATGCTGGAAGCCAGACGGGCACAGCTTCTGGAGCACACAAAATGAAACAGAAGGTGAGATTGGAAAGATGGCCAGAAGCAGAGCAAGCCTGTGGTGTCAGATCAAGCAGATAAACCCTTTTGTTTCAACTGATACTGCTGCCAACAGCAATCCGGTCTACGGCTGCCAGCAGATAGGTGTGCCACCATGCCTCAGCAGGCAAGCCAAGGGATTTTCATACCTCCTGCAGCGAGGATCCAGATAGGCTGTATAAGGCAGTTTAAACCTAAAGCCACCATTGCTGTTGACTGCCCGTTACATAAAGCTACGCTCAGAGCTCAGTAAGATTGCAAAACCAAGCTCCTATATTTAGAAAAAGCCAGGCTTATGTTGCTGGTGAAACCTTAACCCAGTCCCTGCCATGCACACATTGCAGCACTTTCTTGCCCAAGACCCCACAGGAAGCCTGTTGCGCAGTGGAGCCCCGGGATGCAGGACAATGCCTGGGGGCTGGAGAGAGCCCTTCTGCCCTTACTCCCACCCTGCACTTCGAATGAGGCAGGCGCCTTACGGAGCAAGTAGTATGTGATCACATAATTATAGACTGTGCCATGATGCATGCTCACAAAAGAGCTGAATTAAGGCTGAACAGGCAGTTACAAGCACCATTACATCATTTAAACTAATCTCTCCTTGGCTGGCCATGAAGGACCTCATCCTGTTCCCACTGAAGCCAAAAGACCATACTTCTATTGACATGAGTGGAAGCTGGCTTGGGCTCGCCCGAAGGCTCATTCATTGCTGTTAGCTACTAGTTGAGGCTGTACCCTTGAACACATTAAACTTTTCATGCATAACACATTTACCACACCTAACATTTACACTTTCATTCAAGTAGAGACTTCAGCCTGGGTGCTGTGGGTGGTGGAGCGTGAGGGGAACTTGCCCTACCACCATGCTCGCCCTACCTGTTCAGCCTGTTGAGTTGTTAATCACCCTCCGTGGCTGCTGGCGGCTGAGCAGGAGTTGGAGAAGGGCTGCTCCTGCCCTGCACAGCCCGCAGCCGGAGCGCTCCCAGCCACAGCAAGCTGGTTAAGTCTGTTTTCCCACCCTGCTGCATACAGGAGAGCAGGGCAGTGGTGGCTGGGCAGTCAGGGCTGGGATACAGTGGCCAGTACACCCTGCACCGACCAAGCCTTGCCTCCCCAGGTGCCAGGGGATGGCAGGGGTTGAAGGGAGATGTGAGCCACCTTAGCACCCTGTTGCAAGGCTAGTGCCATGTTCCTTCAGGCTAAACGGCTGCTGTGCTGTGGGTTAGCTCCCCAGAGCAGATCTCCTTACCTTTACCACTTCCCCAACCTATCTGGCTTTCCTTGCAGGACACTTGCCTAAATACATGCACTGTTTCCCACTTCTGTGTCCTTCATTTTAATCCCAAAGTGTAATTTCTGAAAAGGGGACTAACGTCTCAGATCTATAGAGGGCCCTGCAGTGTGGGCCGAGCCAAAGGTGAGCAACCTTCACATGCGAACGTGTCTTAACCTCAACCCTCTCGCTTGTTGCTTCCAAATACTGCACACAGTCACTGGAATTTTCCTTCACAACAACCTCACAGGTGGCCTTGTATCACCTCAGGAAACCTCTTGCCATTTCTGACATCTCTGCCCCCGTGGCTTCCCGTGTTGCTGATTTTAGAGTTGCACACATCAAAGTGATGAAGACACACCTCACTCTGGGGACAGAGCAACATTATCGCTCCCAAAAAAATCATGTGCAAACTTCCCTGTTCGGCCACTGCCCTTGAGAAATGAATTATTCCTTAATCTGACAGGCTGAGGATGCTTTTCCTGTTATTTCATCTAATGTTTTCTTTTGCTTAATTTAAACTGATCTGGTTTAACTCCTTTTTTCTTGTGTCGTATGAAAGAACTCCATCATCGTCTTCTGTTTATCCATGAAGGAATGGCTGAGGTCATTCTGTATTACTCTTCATAACATTATTTTGAAAGATGAATGCAAGTGGTTTTGGATCTAAATTTTACACATGCGGAAGACAGAGGGAGAGGGTCAAATAAAATACAAGAAACTGAAAAGACAAGGAGTGGAAAGGGCAAAAGAGAAACTCAAAAATAGACAAACCATATGTACACATACGCGGGTTCATGTACACCAGCATACTCAGGCATGCTCTCACGGTCACCCGAGAAGCCTGATACTAGGGCAGTTGTTCAGCTGTTTCTAATACACAGCACAGAAAAACTCTTAGCTGGAGAAACATTTGGTTTTAACAGTGAGTCATCCATGAGAAAAATGTGGGTGTAGCTTTCAGGAAAGGGGCTGGGGGAGGTTTTATGAACTCTAATTTTGCAAACCCCTATATAGGAAGATGCATGAAGTTGATCAAGACACAAAGCTGTCTCTCCCTCCCAGACATGATGGAGGGTAATCAGCTCCCATTGAGAGCCTGATTGCACCACTTGCCCTGTGCTGGATCTGTCCTGCAGCCCCAGGGACCCCTGAGAGGGTGGTGGGAAAGCTCTGCATTGGCCCCACCAGGGTAGCCCCAGGCACTGCCACCATGAGCCCTGGTACCAGCCTTGGGAGATGCCTAATGCAAGGACCAAACCATACCTAGCCTCACCTTGGGTGCTGCTGATCACCTGGGATGTTTTCCAGAACTTCCCTGACCAAGTTTTTATACAGATTTGACACATCAGCACCTATGCTGGTGTTTACCTGGGCACTGGCTGGTCTTGAGGGCCACACTTCTGCTGTTGGATAGATGACTTTAAATCTGGAGTAATTCAGATTGATGTTGGTGTCAGTGAGACTTGGTCACTGAGACCAGGCCCCCAGGCCTGAGGGTTTCCTTCCAGTCTCTTTATCAGCACAAGTACCAAACACATACCAGGAGCCATTATCCCAGCACATCTGCAGGCAGAGGCTGGGAACTGTAAACACCTTGTCAGGTTGTGAAATGCCCATTGATTCTCCTGACTGTAAACACCATGGGAAGAAAGGTGGCTATAGCTTGGGAATGACAGCCTGAAGATCAGGCTTTCTCCCAGGGCCATCCTGTAACCTTTCTATGGGAGTTTAAATTCGAATGTCCCGGTTTTCTCACCAATCAACCTGAATGACTAATACAAACCAGACTTCCCAGGAAGAGCTGATCACCCTTCATGGGTGCTGCACAGAGCACTCTTGATGGTTAACAGTTTTCTGGTGGGCAAACCCACTGAGAGCCAGAGCTACCTTATTGGTAATTATTCCCTGGTGTGATTCAAGGGGGAACAGCCAAGAATAGCCACAAAGTGAGCAGCAGGCTACTTACTAGGACATAGAGCATAATGGTAAAATCAATGACAGTGTCAAACTGCCTCCCGTGGAAAAGGTGAGAGCTCCATTCCATAGGCTAATTAAAAATAAGGACAAGCTGATAGGCACCACCACCACCAGTATTTTGGTGCTTTTTGACTTATTTAAAATGGACTTTCTGGCTTAACAAAGGGGAAACTGACTTCAGTAACTGTTGTACCAGTGTGACTGTAGATAAATGCTTTTTACAGTAATTACATTATTCCTTATATACACCAGGGTTAGTGAGAGAGTGTTCATCTCTGCATCTTTTCCGTCTGTTAAGTTCCATGGTTTGTGATTCACTTTAGAAAAACAAGGGTGGTTGAAAAAATAAGTTGTTTTCAGCTGTGTGGTGATGAAATACAGTAACTGAAAATGCTGTGGGTTTTGAGGTTGGATTTTGTGATTAAAATATTGTTAGGTTCAGGGTAGCATTGGTTGGTAAAATGAGTTACAGTAAGACATTGTGCTTTCACCTCTAGAAAGGCGAGTTCAAACCCTGTTTAAGATCACAAAACCAGTAAGTTGTTCAAGATGATTAACAGTTTCTGAATTGGCCTGAGACAGAACTGGAACACTCTGGGGCCAGGAAGGTTCCCACCACTCCTACCACTGCTCTGTGGCCCCAGGCTCAAGTAGAGCAGGGTACTGCAGGCGAAGGAGACCTCTCCTGGTGTGGAGACAAGATCAGTGCTATAGGGGATGCTGTGGGTCTGGATGAGGGCTGTGCTGCCACTTGGTTGTGGCAGATGCCAAATGAAGCACATGCTCTATGCAGGCTACTTGCACCAATGTTTTGTCCCAGCCACCTAGGTCAGTCTAGAAATACGGTGCAACATCGGAGGCTATTGAACATTTCATCGTACCCGAGGTATCCTGTTCAATGCTTAAAGCAATGATGTTTGTCAAGAACGTTTTGCAATTTGTTTACATTAAACATCACAAGCTGCTGATTCAAACAGCCACAGAAACACTGCCAGGAACCCTCTCGAACTCATTTTCCCCACACGCTTTCGGTTTTAGCCTATCTTAACAAGATGTGTACTCTCATCAAACAGGCATCTTACACACATGCAGGCCAGACAGCTCTAATCAGCTTCAATGCCTCCCAAACTGCCGAATGCAAAACAGTGCAGCAAGCAGATTTGCACCTCTGCTGTCCAGCTGCCAAGGTCAACCCACTAGCCAAGTACCACTTGCACTTGGAATAAAGCATAGATAGGGTGTAATACGTGGTGCATCATCTCTGGTCTGGTGCTCTGCAGTTTACTTTAAGTGCAGTTAATGTGGTTACTGTCAGCAGAGGTTACAGATCTACCCATGAGTTAATAGCTGTGTTCATAAATTCTTATCTAGATATCTGGAAATAAAACTGAGCTTTTTTTCATAACATATAATAGGGCATTTTCTGTTACTTCTGGGATTTTTTTAAGTACTGTCACAGGGTTGTTTTCTCTGTGTTTTGGGTTTTTTTTTTTCTTCCATAATTTTAATGATTCCTATAACAAAACAAGAATTTGATCCCATTTGAACTTGAGTACCATTTTGTACTAAAATACTTTATTTTAGTGCTCAAAGATATTCCTTCAGTTTCTAAAGTTTATCTATGATGTTGGCTCACACAGGGAGCTAAAGAACCATTAAAAACCACAACATGCTTCCAAAGTGCTTTAAGGAGCTGGGTATTTGACCCATATTTTGGACTGGTCCCCACCATTGCGCAGAGCAAAATCTGGCTTTAGCCCCATCTCCCTTACAGTCACCACCAGCTCACAGCACCATTCATAGGAACTTCACTCGGGTCAGCTTAGCTAGGCAATGCTGCAAAGGAACTGTATTTATTTACTTTTTCTTGAATAAAGAAAAACCCACCCAAGGCTCTGGGTAACCCAAAATGCAATTATCAAATCCATTCAATTTCTGCAATAAGAAAATATTGGGTTCAGTAAAACACCAGTTAGGTGGCACTGTCAGAAATCCCTTCCAGTGCTTCTCTAGCCCTGGGGAGCAGACTCATTTCTCCCGTAAAACTTCAGTCTCTCCAAAATTTGGCTTCAGAAGTAACCCTCGAAAACCAGCAAATTCCAGCCAGCCCTGGCAGAGACAAGGGTTTCCAGCATCCCAGCATGTCCTAGTCCCCCTACAGTAACTGTGGGTAACCTCTTTTTTCTAGCAAGGGGGCTCCCAGCACAGAAACTCCTGCTGCAAGCTGCTGTAACAGTATAGAGAGGGAGAGTCAGATGCTGTTTAAAGCCAGTTGTGGCCATGCAGATTTTTATAGGAAACAACCAACACTCACAACTGTACCCAGGAACTCATAAGCTGTCAGAATACGTCCTGGGGGGGTCATGGGCATCATGGAGATGGGCTCCCAGGGAGACGACCCCTTGAACAAATGCATAGTTGTGCTTCTGCAGTAGCTGCCATCTCCAAGAGGGTTTAAGATGTGACCTCAGGAAGGAGCATTGCAGCAGTCTGAAACTGCCAGGTTGGAAATTGTGGATAACGCCCTGTGAAATGGCAACATTGCAAAACCATGGCATGGCACAACCCTTTCCACCAGAAAGGTTCCCAGAACATCATTTGCTAGACCTTTGCATCACTGTTCCTTGCACTCTCCCAGGTTAAGTCACTGCTTTCCCAGCACTCTCCATGGGATAACGCTGCACAGCTCCAGGGAGGTTTAAACAATTCTTGGGAAGTACCCACATTTGGCCGCTGGCAGATAAGGATTCCCAGGTTAGGTGGCCTTTTTGGTCTAATCCAGTACATCCTTGGCTCCACCCGGGGCAGAAGCCTCACTTTCCTCCCCAGTAGCATTGGCTTGAAATGGAATTGAAAGGCAGAGGGTGCATGATGCTGAGGCAGCACCGCCTTCTCACCCAGCCAAAAGACATGGTGTCCCCAGCAGTGCCGCAACACCTCCCCGCCCGGCAGCCACAGCACCGAAACAAAATCAGTAGTGAGAGAGGAAGCGTGGTTGAGAACACCCAGGACACCGCGTTCCCGACCGCCCGGCTGGCGCTGGGGGCAGGATGGCGAGCACACGCTGTGGGGAGGTGACGTGCTGCTGCAGGCGGGTGTCCTGCGCCTGCTGCCAGCACCACCTTGCACTGATGCAAGGAGCAGCGTCCTGACAGACACAGCCAGCTCATCCAGCCGCCCTCCTGCCTGCTGATGGGTGACCGGGTGCTGGCCCCAGCGCAACACGCCCCTCTTCCTTCCCACCTCTGCTCTCAGGGTGTCCCGGGGGGCTGCCACCACTCCAGTGGCTTCCAGCCATCTGCAACACCTCTGCCAGGAGAGATGGGCTTGCAAAGGCACTTCTTGTGCCCCAGGGCACGGAGTGGCACAGCTCCCAGAACCCAAGCGCAGGGAGAAATGGGGTGATGAGTGAGGTGTCACCAGTCCCTCCCATTACAGACAGGTGTAGGCATGGCACTGCTATGGTGACACTTCTCCCAGTACCTGCAGCTAAAATGATCTCCAGCATACAGGTCAGGAATGTGTTTTCCACAAGGGAAAACTGGCAGAGGCCATGACGTTCTAAAAGTGGGACTAGACCAAGATGAAGTGGAGGTATCTGTATAGAGGGTTCCCAATAATCTGTTCTCGCTTTGCTGCCAGATGCAAGGTACAATTCTTACTGCATCTCTCATTTCTGTGCTCCTTTGTTTAATTTAAGTGTATCAATGCAACCTCACATCACAGGCATGGGAGCCAAAAACCTCAAATTGGTGCTGAGTCAAAGGCAGCAGCCCAGCAACAACTCAGCACTTCGGATCCTGGTACCACCAGATCCCATCACAGCACAAAGGCCGGGACAAATTCCAGCACTGAAGCATTACACCCAGTCAGAGCCATGTCCACCTATTGCGACTCTGAGCATCCTGGCGAGCGTCTCAGAGGGAAGATCCCCGGTGCGCATGGATGGCATAGGCAGGGAAAGACACGGAGGGTGGGAAGGAAGCAGGTGCTGTGGGCAGCTGTGACTCACCATTGTGGATCCCACACAGCTTACCAGGCTGCCTGTGCCAGGAGAGCTGCACTGTGGCCACATGTGCTGTCTCCCGTGGGCAGAGCTAACAGCAGCAGAAAAGCTCCTTTCAAGGGAAAGGGCCAGCGTTCGTGCAGGACTCGCACTTCTCCCTCCCAGTATGCAACTGGTGTTGAGAAAAAATCCTTTAAACCTTTTAAACTCATACTTTCTATCAGGTCTGGGGGGGGGAGGGGGGGCTTGGTCCTTCTTTTTTTCCTTTCACTTGAGAACACCTCAAGGTATTTGGGAATACCTCCGTGTTTGGGAGCCGCGTATCCTGTTTTGTGTCTGAGCTGCAGGAGCAGAGCTGTGTGAATAATCGATTCATGTTCCAGGCAGATCTCAAATAAAAAGAATTGAGTTTCCTCAATGAATGGAACCTGCTTCCCACCCCCACCTCCCCCCGGATCGAGTAAATTATCCATTCAGGAAAGTACCCGGTGCTAATTTCTCCCCAAGTGAGCTGTTTTCTTTAGAAATTATTAAAATGTAACCAAGCTGGAACTCAAGAAATCATTCTTAAAGGAAAACCAGCATTTAGACACTGCTGTGTTTAAGCATGGCAGTGGTCTTGAGCATCTTCTGCTAAAGCTATTTGCAAATATGGTAAGGGTTTTGCAGGCCCGAAGTAGCACAGAATCAATAATCTACACAAAAATAATGTGCCCAGCACTACTTGAGGTTGTTTTCTTAGTACAACATTATTCAGGTAACACTCACGAGAAACGCTGCTTTGACGTGCATGGGAGCAGAAGAGCTTTGTTTGATCAATGCTTCACAACGTGAAAAAGAGCAGGGCTGACTTTCCTCCTCTGTTGTCAGTGCAGCTCCTTGGCCAGAGCGAAGGGGAATTCAGTTTCCATGACTCATCCATTCCTGGGCTGCTGTGGAGACAGCCCGCAAGTGGTCGATCGGTGGCAATTGTCATGGGGAGGTGGTGATGTGGGTACTCAAGATCATCAGCATATTTCACAAGAGCCATTCAAAGGCCCTTCCCTTTCTGGAAAGCAGGACCAGAAACTTTAAACCTGGAAAACTCCCTCTTTATTTCTTACCAAACCCCTATCTCAACCACCTTCTACTGTGTTGCTTATTTAAGAGCTGTATTTTATAATATTTTTAGCAATAATAAATCAACCAAACCGCTAACGGAATAACACGGCAGGGCCAGGTAGGGGTCAGGGATGTATACAGCAGGCAGAGAAAAACAAGTGTGCTTCAGAGGAGTATTCAGAAAAGCATTGTAGGAGAAGACATTTCAAATTATCCCTTATCTACTAATGAAGACTTTCTGTAATCCTTCCCCCTCTGCCACACTGTGTTCTCAGTGCTCCTTAATGTTCCTAAGGACCAAGAAATACGTTCAACAAAATAGACAATAACAGCATGCCTCAAAAACCACTTCAGGCTCTCTACACTTGTTCTGGGAGGCTTCCCACAGTCCCATGACAGAGCTGGATTTATCTAATGCTCTATCTGAAGGGGCAAGCCTTATTTCCACCAGACTCTTCCAAGAGGCCCTTCCCTTGAGCCAGGCCTTCACTGAGTCAGTAAAAAAGACTGTTTTTTTTCCTTTTGTTGGGTAGTTTTCAATCAGTTGGCAGCGGCAGTTTTGTAGCAGTTTGAAGGGCCAGGTATTCAGCATCTCTTCTTTGAAGTTCCAGCTTTGCTTTTGGGGAGGGCTAGGAGATGGCTTTTAAACTTTTATTCAGGAGCACAAAAAAAGCAGGCATATGGCAGGTAATTCCCATGCACACGCACGTATCCTCAACGCACTGCATACTGTGACAACAAAACCTTTACACATTGTTGAAGCAGCTCACACTCATAGTTTGTCTGGTTAGTCATCCTGTCCCCAGCACTGCTGGAGATAGGCAGGCATGATGGGAGGGTAAGAAACCAGATGTCTATGGGAGCACGGTGAGGATGCAAGTACTGTCCTGGAAGGTGGAGGCTTCTTTTGCAAGCCAGCTCCCATCAGGCTCCCAAGCGGTGGCAGCTCTTCAGAGCAGCACCAGTCCTGCCTCCTGAGGAGCCCGTCCCATCTGGGCACAGGGACAGGATATCAAACCAGCATCCACTAAACACATCAGCTTGAACCAGTTTCCTCAGCTATTCTCTCAGGGGATTCACTTTGTTCTGGCAGATACATAGAGAGAGGACCTAGGGGCACATTGCAGGTCCTGGTGGCCAGAGTTGCTGTGCCACCTGTCTTTACCATGCTGGGAGAGGGGATGTGTCATCAGCAGAGAACTTGGCCTTTGTGGTAGCTCCAGACTCCTGCCACCCCTTTACAGCCCGCCTTTTCCACTTCCCCAGATCCATGCCACATTGGCAGACATCTCAGCACAGCGGGAAGTGG
This sequence comes from Neopsephotus bourkii, assembly GCF_033783945.1. Lineage (NCBI taxonomy): Eukaryota > Metazoa > Chordata > Aves > Psittaciformes > Psittacidae > Neopsephotus > Neopsephotus bourkii. Next base: position 2,553,754 of record NW_026902266.1, read on the forward strand.
GGAAGGCCGGGAAAGCTTTATCCCCCTGCCTGGGGTCACAGCAGGACAGTGTGGCCCACCATGCCATGCATTGCCCCAGGGAGGTGGGTAGTGGGTCTGAATGGCGGCTGTAAAAGGACACTTAGCATCCATGTGCTGGATGGCCTTCCTCTTGTCACTATGTATGCATTCAGCATTTAAATCTGGCTTCATTTACCTCTGAAAGCTTGCATTGCAATTAGAAAAGAATCCAAACACTAAAAGCAGATATTTTTTAAGAACAGTTTTGTAGTACAGCAAACTCCAAGCAGGAGTAGGCTCACTTGTGCTGGGTGCAGTACAAATAAAAAGGAAGGCAGTTCCTGAACTAATACGGCCCCATGTGATTGTCTTTTGTCCAAGACATCAAGTGGCATTTCCGAAAGACTGGTAAACTTTTTCCATGGTGCCATCCAGGTTTGAAATCAGTGGGGTGTGGTAAATCCATGCTGACATAAATGAAAGGTGTTTTGAAGAACCCAGGACAGAGAGCAAATTAAATCAGAGCAGGCTGGTGAATATTACACAAGAAAAGCCTACTCTGTTTTCTGTTTCTTGTTCTTGTGATTGCAGAAATTCCCCTCAAATGGGCGAAATGAGGCCAGGAGGCCAGTGCCAGCATGCTTTGCCACTGTGAGCCAGCAGAAGCCAAACAAGGAGACTGGCAATGTGACTGTGAACCAGCTACTGCAAAGCTTAGGAACTGGAGATTCAAAGATCAGCGGGATCAACAGCTGGCCCATTTCTGATATGGGATGAACCCAAAAATCACAACTACATCAGGGTCAGCTGGGAATGGGACTCTGCACCAAATCACCAGTGGCAGTTTCTCTCCTTCAGGCAGCGTTTTGGTTTGGGGTTTTTTTTTCACCCCTCTCAAAGCTACAGAAAGCTGTGGAGCAGACCTTTGCACTTGCCTAGGACATAAACCTCCTCCGCTTGCGGCATTCATTTGCTAAATAGCATGGTAGCCTGTGAGAAACATTCTGAAACAGCTGTTGGAACTTGATTTTTATGTTCTTCTTCCTCTAGCAAAGTGCCTGCAAGTTCAGTGCAAACAGATCAACAGAGCCAAGCACAGCTTGTAGCCTAGATACACACTTCAGCCTTTGCTCTCAACTATTGAGGTTTTGGATGATGTCAGTCTGGTCTCCTGAGGGCTGCTGTTGTCATCAGATAGTGAGGTCGATAAGGCACATGTTATGATGAGGCATGCTGTTGGGTTTAACCATAGTATCGTGCATGAGGTAGCCAAGAGACCGGTGCATTTCCTGGTACAGTGCCTTGATAAGGCTCTTGCTGCTTCACAGGTATTTCCACCATGCTGTCCTCTATGTTCAGCACGCAACAGATTGAGGACAACCTGAAAGGCCAAACAGCGCCAGGGTTCAAAACCCCAGTTCCTCTATCAAAAACATGTTTGGGACTTTGTTTCTCTTCTTGATTTCAATTTCACTCTCACCTCACCTTTCTTTTCAATTTAACTTTTTACAAAGTGAGTAAGAGCAGGACCCAAAACAGCTGTTCAGAGCTGGACAAAGTATAGACAGTTTCTGGGCCAGGTTTTTTCCTGGTCCCTCATCTAGTACTCCCCCATTGCACTGGGGAAGCACCTGAAATCCAGCACAGCCTGCAAGGTATGGGCCTTTGGCTGGAGTTGAAGGCTCCAGCCCCTGCCAGAACTTGTTTCCACACTGTTGAGATGCTCAGTCCTGAAATGTGGTTTCTTCCTCTTTTCCTAGTTTACTTGATATTGAATATTATGGTCTGGTTTACTAGCAGACCAAATGATAACTGTTCAGGACCAGTTCTGTGTGTCAAAGAGCACTAAAAAGGGATTTGTACATTGCCTTTAGCTGGAGTTGGACTGGATTTTACTTTTTTGCATTCCTGTTCCTTGTTTACTTTTTTTATTTCGCTTAGATGGAGCAGAGGAATAGGCTGGATTCCCAGTCACCCCTTGTTGTCAGCCATGGGAGAGTCATGGCAGTCCTAATCCTACCACTGGGACCACACAGAACAGACATGTAAAAACTGAAGTAATCCATGTTTCCACTCTCTGGCCTTTCACAGTCAGTCTCTATGTACCAGAAAAAGGTGCACAATGTACTTCTAAAAAAATAATCCTAATTATACAAATTATCATCTTGAACCACACTGTCCACCAGCTTTTAATGAAGAGTGAGCCCATTTCACTACCTAAATAAATGCTCTAGAACCCAGTGGGGAAGCTTAGTGCCTGTGTGTTACTGTAGCAGCAAAAACCTGACCTGGCAAAGGCACGATCTGTGCTGTGTGTGAGAGCTATTGCGGCCTTAGCAGTGAGACGAGGTTGTGTAGGTCGGTACTTACAGCAATGCATGGGTGTTGGGTTTTTTCCATCCCCCAGAGGAGATGGACTCAGCACACCCTTTGAACTTCTTCAGGGCTTTTAGAGAGTAGCTCATTACAAGCTTTTTAGGACATGAAGGACGGGAGGTCCTAGCCCTGCAAAGGATAAGTGAGGCAAAACCACAGAACACCCTGCAGGAGCAGAGCTCATTCCAGCCTGCTGCAGGACCTTGGTGGGCTTTCACCTTGTCTTGTGACATGCTCCTGCTGGTTTCTGCCTCTCGGTAGAGCTGATAACCTACAGGGCCGGGAGGCAAGTGGCTTGTCCACACATTGGGGAAATTGAAATCCTTTGGTCTAGCCACTGGGAGAGACAGCGCACATCCTGCTGCCCCCGTCTTCCTGGAGGAAGGTGCAGGCAGAGGAGCCCCAGACAGCGAGCAGGATGTTACAGCCCTCAGCTCAGGGAGCGGGTGCTGAGCAGGGCTGCAGGCAGGAGGAAGAAGCACAATGAAGAAGCGAAATGAGCACCTGATTGCCATTTGCCCCCAGCCTGCTCGTGCCACACGCTGCTTAGGCTTGTCTGGGGGGACAGGGTCATTCACTCTGCCCCGGCTGCCCCTGCCACCTCCACTTCCAGAGCCCCCTCAGTGGCAGGGTGGCCATGGCAGGCTGCTCTCCTCAGCCAGTGTCAGTGATGAGCACTGCAGGGGCAAAGAGCCTTCCCTCTACCCCATGAAGCCAATGGCCAAGGGCCTGACCCACATAATGGGCACTGCGCGACCCAGAGCTCAAACCCACTCCAGACAGGTTGCTGCCTGTCTCACCTTTTGAAGCCCATCTTAAGCTCCCTGTTCCCTGCAGTGCTCAGAGAAAGCATCAAGTGGGCTCTGTATCTGAACAGATCCAAAACTGCCGTCTTGTGCCCTCTGACTTTGCCCACTTACACCTCATGCGCCCGTCTGCTGACTTTCCTGGGGTGCTCAGGGCTGAATTGCTTGTGGGACACAGGACTATGGTCTTATCAGAGGTTCATGACAGAGTCACACACTGAGTAAGGAAAAAAACAGGGGAAGAGCAGATAAAGATGACCCAATAAACATGCTGTGGGTCAGCCATCTTTTTACACCAATTTTGATAAGGCCTCTTATAAAGACTGTTAGAGGAAATAAACATCATAACCCAAAGAGCAAAGTTTTTTTACGGACAATAAAGTAGACATAAAGACATGATAGGCAACAGTGTTACAGGCTGCCCCTCCCTCCTGGAGTCAGGAGTAAGAAGGACCCAAGGATCTGCGCCATCCTGTCCAACTTGCTCACAAAAGTACAGTGCAGGTACCATTGATGGAAAAGTGTCTATCTGATACTGCTGGTTGTTCAGCTCATCTGTTCCTTATGCGTATTTAGATTAATAGTTTCTCTGATTAGCAACTGAAATAAGATTTGATTGCTTTTTTTCTTCAGACAGAGGACAGATTCAATGCCTAAATACTGACACAGGTCAAAAGCAATTAATGAAACCAGACAGGCTGCCTTTCAGCTTCCAGATGAGACATGTTGGAGAAAGTATTTCACCTGCAGTGCACCCAGAGGTGATCCAATATCCCTGAAACAGAATCATCACTGCTTTGTCAAGAAAACCCCTTTTCAGGGCAGAACCTGACTGTCAAATATTAGAGGTGTGTTGGCTGCTGGTGGGGGATGCTGGATGATTTAGTTGAGTTAAACAACTTGTCAGAGTTATTCAGAATGGTGAAGCAGCATACAGTGAAAGGCTTGATGTACTTTTCTATACCGACCAACACTAGGAAAGCAGGGAAGCTGGCTGCTGATACAAGAGGCAGATGAACATTTGTGACGAACAAGAAAGGACTGTTTCTTTTCCCACTGCATGTTTGCCCATTGGAAATGAGCTGATCAGGGAGGTCACAGAGCCAATTTCAACAGCTGATTTTTTTTTTAAGGCTGGATAATTTTATGGCCACTGTTAAGCACTGTAATTTATGTAAACTGAGATAATGGTAAGTAAAAACACATCAACTCATGTTTCAAAGCTTATGTTCCCCAGGGACAGGGATGAGTGTCTCTCCTTCAGGAAGGAAAACGGTAGGGCAGAAGCACAGCGTCATCAGAGCATGCTGGTGAGCTCCCAAGGGTCTTGGGTGCCACAAAGCACAGGGCTAATACCAGAGCTAGATATTATGCACACATACATATTCATACATACACCCAGTAGGGATAAAGTCCCAAGAACCAAACACCCATCACTGTCGGTCTGTGTGAAGGGAGCCAGGACACCCCTGAGTAACGGGGCAGGGCCCTGTTTGGCAGCACAGTGCTGTGACAAGAGGTCAAACTCTGTATCCCATTGTATTCCTAACAGAAACAATATAATTTGATATAGTGCTTTTTTCCTGTCCTCGTCACAGATTAGGCCAGGAAGGTTGAACTTGCCTCCACAAGAACCAGAGACAGGACAGCAACAGTGAGAGCAGAACCAGGCTGAAAATTAAAGTTCAGGATGGATTTAGGACATCTTATTTTTGAGCAGGCGTAGGAAAAGAGAAGTAGAAAGGTTTGGAAAAGCAAATCCTCTGGGAACAGACTGGGAAAGGGCATAACTGGCAGGAAAGCTGAAAGATGAAACACACATGCCATTCTGCAAGGACTGAAGGGGATGGGATGCGAAGTTAATGGCCACAAACCTTCACAGGAGACATTCAGGTTAAGCATTAGGCTACATATTGAGAGGTTAAAATAGCCTGAGTGTTGAAACTTCCTGACAAAGGATTGCCGTGGACGCATCGGTGCTGGAGACGTTTGTTTCAGGCTATCGCTAGACAACAATGTGCACGAGAGGTGGTTTGTGGATAATGAGATCAGCCCTGCCACAGTTAAGAGTGAAGGTCTGGATGACTCACTGCAAGTCCCTGCCAGCCTGGATGATACACTGATAACCCCATGGGCTGCTGTCTCCCGCCTCCACCATGACACCACTGGCCTCCCCCCAGCTGCCTGCCCTCAAGTTCTTGCTCGCTTTTCAAACAAACTGCCAGATGTTTGGACAACATCTCCAGTTCTGTTTTCATCCAGGCTGAGAGTGTTTTTCTGGTCAGAAGGGTGCCAGCCGAAGGAAAATGTCTTGGTCAGCAGACTCAGTCTGTGAATCCAAAGCCACATTACCTAAACTTAGAGGAAAACGCTTTTCTGCAGCTCCCCAAGCTCTTTCGGCTGGGCACCATCAAGAAAGGGTGAATTAAGTTTGCCGTCAGCTTTTCAATCCCATGATAAACTTGTAAGTCTAATCATGCGGAAAATGGGGTTGTTTGTAAACACAGCACAGAAGATCTGAGGCTGAGAGAAAATAAACAAGGAGCCTCTTTGTATATTTTCAGCCCTGTCCTCTTTCCATGCAAAAGTGCACCTTTTACACTCTGATGTTGGCCTTCAACAAAACCTTTCCTCATTTCTTGTGACTGTAACTTCTTAGTAACCCCAGACTATTCTAGTGTCCAAAAGCCCTTGCAGCATCTCCAGAGCTGGGAAACACAGTATATTCTCTTTGTGGAGCTGTAATCAAGGTAATCACGATGGCTCCCACATAAGACTGCTCAAGAAATCTCTTTATAGCAAACAAAGCAAGAGCTTCAAGAAATAACTTCATTGGCGTTTGTTCCACATTGCTTAATGTCTCCTTAGGGGCTGTGGCTACCATCCCAAACAACATTTCTATGGCTTGCGTGGCTACATCCTTTTCCTGTGAATCAACGTTGGCATCTGCTCATCCAGAGTATTCAGGAGAAATATTTGCTGTTGCCTGGAGACTAAGACAGGAGAAAAAGTATCAGGAGTCCTAAAGTATTTTTGCAGCTCTTTCTGTGATACTGTGCCACTGCCAGACAATCCCCTTCACTTAACAGTCATGTATCCAACAGGGTTCTAAAACCTAAGGAATAGGTACAGTTATGTTTGCCAAGTGCCCAAAATACCTGTCAAGCTCTCCCAGGCCCATGTGTGAAAGGCATCATAAGGAAGTACAAAGTGCATCGCTACATAGGCCAAGCAGACTCCAGCCGTCTTTGTCAGCATCAGCATCTCTTGCACTTTCTGTCCTCTCTGGGAGGGAGACAAACCCCACAGAGACAGAATGACTCCACTGACGAACCTCCCATCGGCTCTTTTGCTGACCAGTGGTCTGGTAGGACCAGAGGTACTGCAGACATACCGTACCTATGGCTTTGCCTCTGCCCAGCTGGTGTGGCAGACTCTAAACACACAGAGAAATGCTGAACCCTGAAATGCTTACAGCAACTCCAGTTGTTAAAACTTTTCACATCACACCGAGAACCACTCACATGTGGGGGGGATGAGGACACTTCCTTCCACCCAGAGGTGCAAGAAAACTGGAGCTGGCAGTCACGTGCTCCACACAGCCTTACAGCCCGCAGGATCCTGCATGGAAAAATTTCACTTCCATGTGTTGACTAAGTTAATGTGTGGGGATAGTGGGCGTACATAAAATGAAGCTATGAAAGGAGATTAATTTGCAGCTGGAGCCCAGGCAGGGAGAACTCCGGTCCTCTGTTTGCTCAGAAAACAGCCGCTTTGACCAAAACCCGGTCAAAAAGAAGAGGTTAAGGCAGTGGTAGTGAAATAAAAAAAAGGAGCAAAAGTGAAGCAAAGCCTCTCTGGAAATTAAGATGTGGAATTCAAAACATTTGCAGTGTAATAAACCCAGGCGAGCCCATAAAGCTGCACCAGCCAAAAGGAGCTCTGTTCTGCCTACGAGGAAACCCGAACCGGCGTCACGCCTGGCAGCAGCCGCCCCGCAGCCCCGCTTCCTCCCCACCTCAGTGCAGGGCTGTCTTGCTCGCTGCCCTCGGCTATGTTTAACGCAGCGTCTGTTTCCACTCTAACCCCTTCGGTTTGGAAGAGGAGGAGGATATAAATCAGCTGTGGAGCTGCCCACAGGGCTTAGTCACAGCAGGTATTGGTTGAGGGTGTCTTAGAGGAACTTGTTTTTTTTCTCTTTTTGCTGGAAGTATTCTAGGGAATAAGCGCCGGCTTTGTGAGGCACAGGCATTGCTTAACGGGCGAGCATGTCTCCAAACAAAGGACATTTTACGTCATCTTCTAACATTTTGGGCTTAACTCGGCCTAAAGCTCGAGGGCTGTTCTGTGAGTTCCCAGCAGACACTCGCAGCATCCCTGCTGAGCCAGTCTCGCCATCCCTCCCAGCATTCCCAGCCCCAGAGATACCCTCTGCGACAGGTTTCACCCCTTCCTCCCAGCTGAACTCCTTCCCAACACTGGTTTTACTGTTTTCTTCTTGTTTATGGCTGGTTCATACCCCTCAAACTGCTTCTGCTATGGGCTCCTCCTGACCCCTCTTCTGTGTGGCCCTGGTAATGATGACACCCTTCTTCACTCTCTTTTTTTTCCCCCCTTTTCACTCCACTCCCCACACTTTAGTTTGTCACCAGAGCACCTGGTCACTCGCCACAGCAGAACTGCCTTGCTAGCCCCACTGCTGGCTACAAGACCATACATCTTCATATTTGCCTATTGTTTCCTAGGGCATGAGGAGTCTCCCTCAAGCACAAGCCCTTCACTCCCTCCCAGGCAGGGTACCCGAACACTTTTGTGTCATTGCCACTCCCGGGCATGTCTGCAGCTTCCAGCCCATGCAACACGTCCAGCACTGGAGCCAGGAGCCTCTTTGCTCACACACGCTGACCTTCTCCCAAAAGGCTCTTTCTCCAGACTCAAGCACATGCTCGCTTTACCCAACACAGGCCACACAAATTGCAGCAATTAGCAAGTGTAAAGGGCATGCTGCCCATGAGTATTACTGCATCTTCATACTCATTCATATCCTTGTGCATAGTCATCAGATAGTATCCAGCAGGCTACATTACCCAGACCTTCCCCTCCACGCTGATGCTCCTGAGCCTTGCTGGAGACCCAGTTCATTAGCCTTCATGCATCCAAACACCGTTAAGAAGTCTTTAGAATGGAACCAGAATGGATTCTCTCTCACCTCTGCTATCCTCCATGCTGTGTGAACTTGATCTCTATCTCTTGCTTTGTTCCCAATCTTTAATGGTAACCCATCATTTCCTGCCCCTCTGCCATGCAAGAGCCTGGTCTTCCCACATGATTTGCGATAGCAGCTCCAAGTCCCCCTTGCAGACCACTGCCCTCCCTGCGCCTCCCCAAAAACTCCCTTGTATGCTCCCCTCCAGGCATGTATCTACTGTTGTCCAGTTCTCCAAGTTTTTTCTTACTCTGCATCCCAATTTCATGGCTATGCTGATGAGGCACATTCTGTCGGGAACTTGGAGCATTTCAGGCTTCTTTTTAAATGACATTTTTTGTTAGTTGAAATCTGGCACACCATGCCTAAATTCAAGTGATGATAAACAAATCTTAGCCAAAACTAGGTAGTGAAGTTCCCAACTGCCTTTAAAAACAACAGCAATAACAACAAAGAAGTCCTATTTGACTTTGCAGCCCTCATCTACAAAGAAGTTCAGGAAATGAGGCAGCCTGTTTCTACAGCCCCTGATTGCAGAACTGAAGGTGCTTTGGTACAAAAGCCACATTTAGCCTTTAGCAAGGGAGTAGCCAGTACAGTCCTGGGGACACTTGCAGCTATTGTAGGAATTAGGAAAGAGGGAGGCAGCTACTAGAGTGGGACCTAAGCCACCTGGAGCTCTGCGAATCAAAGTCATCCTGTTACTCCTTACCAAGAGGCAACTGGTGCAGCCAGCCATACACACTGGCTGTAATTTCCAGAGACAGCCAGGCATGTTGGATGTGGGTAGCACTAATCATCTGACTTAGAAGCCAAAAAATAAGTGACATCTAGTACCTGCAGCACAGAGACATGGACCCAGTCTTCTTACAAGAAGCCCACACTGCAAATACCCATGACTAACAAAAGTATGTGAAGAACAGTAAGAATTCACCATAGGTGTCCCCCTGCCCCACAGTAAGAGCTGTAAGTGCACTGAGGCATACTCTGCCATGCCACCTCACATGGGATGACAGGTATCTTGTTCTTGAGGGTACTTCTCTCTGCCCAAGCACACCAGGCACATCAGAAGAGCAACTGTGCCAGCACACAAGCCAGCTCTTTCTTCCTGGCCACTCTTGAGAGTCCTGTGACACTCTCCTGTGAGAGTCAATGAGCCAGAGCATGGAGGAGCCCTCAAATCAAAGGAATGTCTCAAAACCATCATGCCAGGAAAGGCTACTAAACCTTCTGAGCCTTGGCTAGGCTATTACCAACCAAGGCAAACTGCTAGGGAACACAAATGCTAACCCTACAAGAAACAGCATGGACAACTCACCCATGGTAAACTCAAGGGAGGGGAAGTCCCTCCAGACTAGCTGCTGCCATACACCCAAGTGTATGATGAATGCTAATGGTATCAAATCAGGGAAATCCCTACATTGCTGGAAGCTCTTGCCTCACTCTCTCTCACAAAATGTTACAGAAAATAAACTTCTGATGCTGCCTGTTCTGTGCTCTTCTCTATGCCCTGTGTGACCTAGCTCAAGGCTAGTTTCAAAAAGCAAAACACCGCGTGATAGAGCATTTATCATTAATAAATTCACAGGAGAAAAATAGTGCTGGCTTCCCAGAACCAGTGCACTAGGATGAGGGAAATACAGAACTACCAAGACAGACCTACTTTTAGCGCAGCTTCCCAGTAGTTTGTCATACCAATAGCACCGTGCAACTTTGATTGTTCATCAATTATTAACTGGGCAGACTGTTTGCTTGAAGACCTGCACAGAAAGTCCAGAGAGGAGGTGAGCAGTTTCAAGCCCCACCTGCACACCTTGAGATAAACTTGGGATCCTCTCCAGATCAGATACACCTTGCTCTTCAGGGGCTGATGGCATGGCTTCCAGCAGTCAGCAAGGAGGCAGGCCTGAGTGCTTGCTGCACCTGGGCACGGGAGGTCTTCCAGGAGGGAGCCCACCTCTCATGTGGGCCCCATCACCTTTACACCCAGGGGCAAGGCTGCGGTCAACAGGTTTCTGGAGGCCTGTTGAGCAGCACTAGGGCTGTGCCTCAGGCTCCTCTCTCAGGCATCCGCAGACTGCACTGCATGCTAGTTACATCAGCATCACCCAGGCAAACTCCCCGCACAGCCTCTGCACTGTTCATGGGAACCAGCTGCTAACAGCCACACTCCTCTTCCACCATCTTTCCTCCACCTAGCTCACCTTTATTGACAGACCACACAAGCAAGCATGTTACACAAAGCCAACCCCAGGAAAGGTACGCTGGTGTTAGCTTTGAGGTATCCTACAGCTTTTGTTTGTCAGAAATTTCTTCAACATGAATTAGGAAACATTTCTTCTGAACAGTGAGGCATGTCAAGACAGATGAAAGATTGGTGGTTCAGCAACAATATTCCACCCCAGATTTGGAAGAGAGCTGGTACAGTTTCAGATGGAGTGCCAAGCTTGTTCCAGAGAGCTCAAAGGTGGAAACAACAAGATTTACACCATGACCAGCGCTGACACAGAAGCATCCCTGAATAAAACCACTGGGTTCATAAGTTTTTGGGGTTGCCAAATGATACTTAAAAGGGTGTGCAGGCTTTAATGAGATACCAGGTTGAAGACTTCGCTGGGGGTCCACGTTCCTCTCCCACACAAACCACCACTGTACCAAAAGGGAGTAGTACCAATAACAAGCCAGGCCTGAGACTTGGGAAATCCATGCCACTTCAACATCCCGCTTTAGCCTTGCTCAAAATACTTACAGGCTTCCCATGAGGAGGAAGGAGCTGCATAGGGAGCATAAGCCACAGGAGGAACAAAAGCCACTCTAAGGTTTAAGACACATTGATCAGAAAGAAGCTTAGAGAACAGACTGAAGGACTCAAGATGGGAGGACTCCTTAAGAGACAGAGGGTGAGAGACCACTGAAACAGGTCACACTGGTTATTTGCTGCCACTGATCTCTGCATCTATAGGTTTGTATGGCTGACCCACTGAATCCATGAGGAATGATGGAGAGATGCCTGAGCACAGGGTGGGCACTTACAGATCAAGAGGAGGGAACTATCTGCATTTGAGTGGCTGTCTATAAACCAACCCCTCAATCTGTGCAAGGAAAACCAGCTCCACTGTCAGTTTCTTGAAAAAACGTGGGGTTTATTGATTTAAACTGCAAACAGTCATTACAAAAGAGATTTTCTTTTAAATAAACTCACACAAAGAGGAGGAAAAAGCAATGTAGTGAACAGTAATGGGGCGGGGGGGATGGTGTTAATTACATTCATTCTCTTTGTGCCAGTCCCGTTCACCTTGGCAAGGAAAACTCCAAACTTGGAATACAGAAATGCAAAGACAAACTGTATTTGGAATGTCTTCAGATAGGCACTTTGAGCCAAAGGCTTTTCTCCTTGAAGAATCTATACAGAAAGAGGAAGACAAAGGTCTTCTTTCCACACTGTCTCACAACAGAGCTCAGGTATGTACATTCTAAAGCCCTAGGTAGTTAAGACCCAGGGGAGGGGAAGAGGAGGAGGAGAAGAAAGGCAAAGAAGCACATTAACTCAATTTGCAGTCCAACACAAAAACAAAAAAGGGGGAAATTCTAAAATAAATAATCCAAACACAGTTTTTGCATTTTTTTAAATTAATTTTTCATTTTTTAAAATAAAATAACCAAAAAAGTGTAAAGTTACAAAAAATGTCATTGTAGTATAATATATTAAACTGTGGGGAAAAAAAGGAAAAAGACACTTCACAATCTTAAGATTAATATGGAAGATCATAATTTAAACATAAAAGAATATATTCTATGGATTCATCATCCCGATAAATATGAACAAAATTAACAAAAAAAGCATAGGTTTCGGCAATAAATACGTTTTGATAAGTTAAATAAGCTTTTTTATATTGTTGTGCAGTGACAAGCAAAATCTGCTCTCCAATTTCTGAAGTTATACAAAATTAAAAACCCAGAAAAAAAAAATAGAAAGCTTGGCGTGAGTGCTCTAAGATAGGTCTAAAGTACTCTAGAGCAAAACCATTAAAGCTATGTCTACTGGAACTTTGTTTACACGAACTTTTGTGTGTGTGGAATGACTTCTGTTGGCCCCACCCCCTCTATTTTTGTATTTGTTTTAAGATGTCATCACATGAATACACGGGGAACTTTTTAGCACCAAAATCAAGTCTCTCATAAGTCCATCTGGTTTTTGTTTTCTTTTTTGCTGTTGTTGGTTTTGTTTTCTTCCTCCCAGTCAAAGTCCCACTCTTGTTACAATCTTTGTCCGTTTTCAGCTTTTTCTTCCCGCAGACCTGAGCGGATCCAGGCAAGACTAGTCTTTAAGGGGAGGTGAGAAAGAAGACTGAATGTTAACACTTGCCCACATGCCTGCAGCCTAGAGGAAACTGGCCAGTCAGGAAGGGACTGGGAGAGGGTTATGCAGTACATGGCCAGTGGAGGGAGCTGGATCCGGACATTTCCTGCACATCTGGAAGTGCACAGAGCTGCTGGTGCCCTCTGCAGCTGGAGAGGTAATAGTCACAGTGAAAGTGTTAAAAGGCACTAATTTTGTAAACGTTATTGCTTTTCATCGTAATTTGGCACTTAAGGTTTAAGCCAGTGGGTCTACAGCAGGCAGGTGGACACGTTAACATCCAGCTCAGACTACTGGGGATGGGGTGGGAGGAGTTCAGCTTAACATTGTAATAGAGGTGGGGGAGGGGGGGCAAGAGGAAACCCCAGATTAGTCGTCAGAGATGGAGAGTCTGCTGAAGATGGGAAGACGTCTTGAGGTGTCCAGGATAGGGGAATCTGAGCCGCTGTGGCTGCTGCTGGAGCTGCTCAGATATCCCTCCTGGTCAGAGAGGGAGTCCTGAGGACTGGGCGGCGAGTCAAACATGTTGGGGGACTCGGACATGGGCCTGAACAAGAAGGTCGTGGGGGAGTTCCCGCTGGGCACCTGCACCCCCATGCTGGGGGCAAAGAGACTGACCAGCTCCTGGCTGGAGAAGGTGAAGGGGTTGCTGGCGCAGTCAGGCAGGGTGGGGGAGCCCAGCAGGTCGTCGGCGCTCAGCATGGGCGGCGGGGTGATAGAAGTTGGGCTGTCCAGCAGCCCGCTGGCAGCAGTGCTGGGGAAGCCGGCGAAGCTGAAGCTGTGCTGCAGGCGGGGTCTGTCGGTGACGGCGGGCTCCCGGCTCCCCGCCACAGCGCGGCGCTCCTCCGCGTTGTGAATGAAGTGGCAGCGCGGCCCGTAGGGGCAGAAGCCGATGGTGTGGAAAGTGCGGCAGAGCTCGGTCTTGTACTTGGGGTGGCGGGTGAGGCTCCGCAGCTCGTGGATGCCGTGGGCGAACTGGCACTTGTCGCCGTACTTGCAGGCGCCGTTCTCCTCGAAGGGGCGGCACAGCTCCGTCTTGTAGCGGCTGGAGTTGACCTGTCCCCCGGGCTGCTTCTGCTGCAGCAGGCGCTCGCCGCCCTCGGAGAAGGAGCGGTCCCGGAAGCGGCTTTCTCGGGGGCCCAGCATGGGAGCCGGCTCCCCTTTCAGGCTGGTAAGGAGCTGGCTCTGGTGGAACTTGGAGTTGGGCAGGGTGACAGAGTGCCTTCTAGGGAAGCCCCCTCCGGCCGGGGTGCCCACCGCCTTCCTGTCCAGCAGGCACCCGCTGACACTCGAGGGACTGTAATTCAACATCTTGTTGCTCTGCGGAGAAAAAGCAAGGGCCGGTCACTATCACCGCCTCCTCCGGCGTCCCCAAGCAGCCCCGAGAGTCTCCAGCGTCACGGAACGGCACCCCGCTGGCCCCCGGCTCCGGCCGCCGGGCAGCGGACCAAACAGGGCAGCCCTCCTCACCAGCATCTGCTCCAGCCCGGTCGCCGCTGCCCCCGAGAGCCACGGGCCGCGCCGCCCCGCCCCGTCCCCCCGCGAAGCCCTGGCAGAGCTAAGTAAGGAATTGAGCCAAGCGCCAGACGCGGGGGAGCCGCTGGCTGCATGCAAGAAAACTCCGGGGCCGGAGCTCCTTTCTGGGAGAGCCTCCCAGGGGATGGCGGCGAGCGGGAAGGGCAGCGCGCAGCGCTGGGGCCCGCCCCAACAACACCCCCCCACCCCCCCCCCCGCAGTGCGGACGCGGCTCCCGCCCAGCCCCCGCCGCCCCGCTCCCCTTGCGGCGTGGCCGAACAGGGGCGGCAGAACCTCGCGGGGAGCGAGCCCGCCCGCCCGGGCGTGTTGCAGCGCGACGGCCCCAGGGGCAAGGGAACGACCCAGCCCCGCCACTGAGCCCGCCAGGAACGCGGGGCGGTGCCCCCCGCCCTCCCCTCCGCCGGCGGGACCGAGGAGGGAAGCGCAGGCAACAGCAACGGGGGATCCGCGCCGGTTCCTCGGCCCCCGCTCTAAGCCGAGCTCGGTACCGGCTAGTAAACGGGGCGGGGGGAGAGTTGTAAACCCAAACTCGAACCTGAAAGGCGGCGAACAGCGCCGGAGCCGTTCCCGACGGCGCGCTTACCTTGCATAAAACTTCGCTCAGGTCGAAGATGGTGGGCGACACCAGGGCTGTGGACATCTTCGGACAGCGAGGGGGGGACGCGGGTGCGGCCGCGGCACACGGACACAAGAAGTCGCGGCGTGGGTAAGGCAGAGCCTCGGGCGCCCGGCGCGCAGCCTGCCTCCCCCCGCCGCCGCCGCTCCCAGCCCGCCGCCGCTTCCAGCGGGTTCGCCAAAAAGCTCAACTTATAAAGTTTCGGACTTGCCCCCCAGGAGGAGGAGCCGGCGACGGGAGGAAAGGGGAGGAGGGGGGAGAAGGGCAGGGTGATTGACACCGCGACTGAATCACCCTGGCGGGCGGGGCCGGAGAAACTTTCGTGAGGAAGGAGGGGGGAGGGAAGGAGAGGGGAAAGGAAGGAAAAAAAGAAAAAAAGGGGGGGGGGGGGGGAAGGAAAAAGAGAGCAGAAGCGGGGGAAAACCCGCCCCGCCGCCGCGCTCCCCGCCCCCCTCAAGGAGGCCGTTGTGTGCGCGTGTAAGGGGGGGCCTGCGCGCGGGGGGGGGGGGGGCTCGCAGCGGCCTCGCGCTTGTCCGGTACGCGTGAGCCCCCGCAAGTACCAACGGCCGGTGGGGGAGGGGGGTCTGCGGGGGTCTGTTCGCTTGGAGTGAGGCTGGAGCTGCTCGGGGCTGGCTTTGTGTGGGTGCACACGGACACAGACACCCCCCGGGGGGGGGTGGTGGGGTGGGGGGTGTTACTCCTCTTTCCCGGTTTTTATTGGAAGCTGAGGGCGCTGCGAGGGGAAACAGCTCCCGTCCACGTTAGTTTAAATGGTTAAAATACGGGTTTGCACTTCAAAAAGGTCTCTGAAGAGTTCTGCCCTTTTTCCCCGCATAGTCCTTTTCCACCCCCCAGAACTCAGCATTGTAAAACTGAGAGAAAAGAAACAAAATAACGTCTCAGAGCAAGTAATCTGTTCCAGATTTTAGTACGCAAAGTATGATTCATGCGTATATCGATACGGCGGGGAGGAGTGGGGAGCATGGCGGCAGTTTCTGTGTAAAAAGTAAGTTAAAACATTAAAAAAACAAAGCGCCCGGAGGTTTCTCGGTGCTAGGGTGCCTCAGCGTGAAACCCGCTTCCCCCAAACCCACCCAGCCGAACAAGGTTCGCCCTAACCATAACTTTAGCGAGTGTTTCACCCAGGGCAGAGTAATGGCATCCCGGCCCTCTCCCTCCCCGCACAGACAGCTTGAGGGGGGCCCCTGCCGCTGCCCGGCACCACACACTGCTCGGCCGGCCCCACGGCTGGCTTGGCCGGCAAGAGCGAGCCCCCTGCCTTGGGCAGCGCAATGCCGGCCGAGCGGCCATCGTTCTCAAAACTTCAAACGATCCACTTCCTCTTCTGTTTGCTTTAGAGTCGCAGGACCTAGACTTTGAGCTGGCGGCTGATCTTTTTCCCCTCCTTCGGTCTTCAACAACAGCCAAAATAACCGAGAGGAACGCCCACAGGCTCCAGCTACTCCAGATTTCTGACTCTTTTTCTTTTTTTTTAATATAGATACTGTTATTATTTACTGAAGGAGAGCAATCAGGTTCCTCGAATTTCCTTCTCTTTCTAGTTTCTTTTCTTTTCCTTGCTTTGGCCAGAAGTAACCAGGAGACCAGCCTATTATTTTCTGCAGTTGTTTACTCATTCTGTAGATGGTGCTTGTTCCCAGGGCTCTGAGCCTCTCTATAATTAAACCCATTTTAATTGTTAGGTTAGAAACGTCATTTCAGGGACTTTCCAAGAGTTACCGAGAAAGCCAGCTGAGATAACTATTTCTCTCCTTAGTCGCTCTCAACCTGGTTTTCAACCCGATCCCCCTCCATTGGCCGATCAAGGTGCAAGGCTGAGCGGAGGGCTCTGCGCGGGGCAGCCCCCACCACTTTCGCATGATTCGCTTTCCCGTGTGCCTTTGTTTTGGAAACTTGAGGTTTAAGGTTGCGCATTTCACGGATCAAGCAGCGAAAGCTGAAGCCGAGAGGGAATTTTTTTTTTCCAGGGATTTAGCTTGGCAAACGCCGATTCCACGGTGGTCTGCTTTGCATTGGCTGCGCACATGCTCAGATCAGGAATTTAGCTACTCACCCCACCTCGTGGCTAAAAGTCAGAGCCCTCCGGGCCACAGTGGGAATTTGTGTGGGCATGAACTCACACTGAGTAGAGGAATGAAAAAATCGGAGCCTTGCACCTTCCGCCAGAGATGTGCCAACACTTTGAAAGATGCAACTGAACAAAGATACGTAAATGAATAAATTATTAAAGATTATTAAAGATTACTGAAAATGTGAATGAATGCAGTGCCATGCTCATTAGCTGTCTCGTGTGGGTCAGTCTGTCCAGGCCCAGCACATTTCAGTTGGGATGCTACAGCTGGAATAAATTTCTGGGGCTTTCCAAGCCCTTCCCAAGTCTGTCCTCAGTGCAGGAGCAGCTTCTGAAGCATTCTTGTTCCCTGGTTCCAATGCAAGCAGATGCTAAACTTGTGTAAAAATACAGGGGAGTGAGATCCTTCATCAGACCTGTGCAGACATTTAACAGAGGAATTAAGAACCACTTTCCCAAAAGAGAGCTGAAATGGGCTGGAATGGCCAGAAAACAGGGAAGAACCAGGGGGTAGCGAATGAAATGATAAAGGCAGGAGGTTCAAAGGAGTATTTTTTCCAGTTGTGTGTGTGTATAAAACTGTGGGCTCACTGGCACATGATGCTGTGGAGGTCAAAAGTATAAAAAGGGTCAAAAAAGCAATTCAACAAATTTATGGAGGAAAAGTCCCTGGAGGTTTACTAAAGGCAAAGGCAGACCTCCGCAGCACGTTGCTGGACGATGCACAGAAAAAGTATCACTCATTCCCCTGTTTGTAACTCACAAGCATTAGCTGCTCTTGGAGATAAGAGAAAGGCCACAGCAGACCTTTGATCTGACCCAGTTCAGTTATTTTTACGTAGGGTTTACTTTTGTGCTTTATACTCCATCTAATCCTGATGGGCTTGGAGGTGCACCTCACAAATTTGGTTTGGGATTAGCTGTGCAACATCAGATAGTTTGGGCCAGGCAGGAGGAGGTCAGTGATGGGAAGTACAAATCACCACCATCTCATCCCTTACCCACTGGGCACGGGTTCACACACTGGCTTCTGCTAAAGGCTAGAGAGCAGTCTCGTGGGGTGGCTGCAGTTTAACTCCCTGTCAGGGTAATAAGAGGTTACTTTGAGAAGCTGGTATAAACTGAACCCAAGTGCCAGTTCCGCCACAAATATATTTGGTGATGTTACAGCTCCCATAGCAACAGAAGGAGATTGTTATCTTAAGACACCTCCACTTGTCTTCACCTGGACTGAAGTGGCAATAGGAACTCTGCAGGTGTACTTGTGTCAGAGTTACTGAACAAGAACACGAGAGCAAAAAAGCCTCAGTTGTTGAAAACAAGGTGGAGGGTAGTGGTTTGGTTTGTTCCCCTTCCTACCACCCAATTCCCAAAGTTTCAAGTTAGGAAAGGGAAGTGCTTTTGCCGAGAGCAACATTTTCTCCTGTGAGTTTCAGATGAGTTAGGCATTTCGTTGCCATGCTCCCATGGGAATCTTCAGATAAATAGACATGCCTTTTCTGCAGAGGTATTCTGATGTACAGGGGCTGGAGCTGGAGGAAGGACAAACCTCCTGCCTTTATTTCTGCTGGCAGTGTAAAGTGAGTTGAAACTTTCTCCAGCCGCTATTCTATTTATATCCTTTGGGTCCAGTGCTATTTTTGTTGGCTGTGCCCCTGGAGGTGGAGGTGTGGAAGTGCCTTTCTGCTCCTCTCCACAGGCGGGTGTAGAAGTTTTCTCCGACCCAGGCACCTCCTCAGACGCTGCGGCCTTTCAGGGGTGGTAGGCGGATGTCAGTGTGGCCATTCCCCGCCTGTCCCTAACTTTTTAATCCTTCCTTTTATTTGGGCCTTGCGCTCCGTCCATGGAACATCTCTGGGTAGCCACTGGGAGGTGTGAATGGCTCGGGATGGAAACCACAGCTTGTAGGTGCGCCCTCTGCCAGGCTTTTCTGGCACCGGAGGAAGCCCGGCCTCCGCCTGCTCCCCAGCGAAAAGGATATTACCGGCTGCTTGGTGAGGAAACAGACTCGCAGAGATACAGGAAAGTGTGTTAAGGTGGTGGGAAGCAACGGGAGTAAGATTCCTGGCAGCTCGGGTATGTAAACATTCATAAAATAGAGAGTGTGTGCATGTGTGTACTTTGTGGTGGCAGGAAACCCAAGAAGCTAGCTCCATTATTTTTGCTGGAATTGGTAGTTACACTGCCAGACAAATATTATAAGCCCTTAATCCTTCTGACTTTGCACCTGTGAACGACCTAAAGACCATTCAAGGTGATCTAAATTATGGGACATTGTTACTAATTAGTAATGGGGTTTGGGATCTGATGTGATTGTTCATAAAGAGGATTTTGTGTTTCTTAGATGTGGGGATACCTCTGGGGAAACTGAGGGGAGGAGACGGGAGGTAGGGGTAGTATGTGGCCTCTTCTGAAAGTGTCATATGGACGTGACTGGCCTGCCACAAATTTGGCACTGGTGGCACAGACAAGATACTGCAGTGGAAAAAGCAGAGGTATCCTTTCAGCAGACGCAGGATAAGGAATTTGGCTGAGCTTAATGGATCCAAGTTATAATTTCCAGTGGAAATACTAATGCAATTAATCTGTTTCCACACAACAGGACAGCAAGCCCATGCTAGTGTTTAGTGCTCGTCAGGCGGCTGGCCCAGCCACATCCCAGGGTCCATCCACCTGCATCCAGACATGTGCAGCCTGTGTTGGGGTGGGAGCTGAGCTGAGACACAGGCCAGTGCAGAAAATAATAGGTTCAAGGGGCTGGAGGAAAAGAGCATCACCAGGACTGGCTGCTGCATGGTTGTGGAAAGCCCAGCAGCCCCCTCCCGCAGCACCACAGAGCTCCCTGCTGCTCACCACCTCCTGCAGAGAAACCTCACTCTTCTTGCCAGGGTTTGCCTGTTTGCAGTGAAGTTGCAAACCCCTTAGGGCAAGGAGCAAATCTCGTCTGATCTCTCCTCCCTGAGTGCACCACAGCTGCATGAAGCTGGAGGAGGGATTTCCATCTTGCTGGTGTAGCAATGGGAGCCAAGAAAGCACCCCAGCCCCGCTACAGCAAGGTGAGGGATGGAGCAAGAAGTTGTGCACCACTGGCAGAGGAGAGCTGTGAAGCAGCTGCTAGGGAGACCAGTGTGCCATCCTGCTGTGGGTCCCCA
Organism: Neopsephotus bourkii; assembly: GCF_033783945.1. NCBI lineage: Eukaryota > Metazoa > Chordata > Aves > Psittaciformes > Psittacidae > Neopsephotus > Neopsephotus bourkii. The sequence goes on from NW_026902266.1 coordinate 2,573,898, forward strand.
GAGCAGTACCCTGTCCCTCTCTCCGCAGGAAGCCCACCCACATGGGACAGCCTGCACAGCTGGGTGCTGGCACCCTCTTTCTCCAGATCACATCCAGGCACATGGTGGTCCCAAGGTCCCCAGCATTCCTGCTGGGCCCAAACTCAGGGGCTGATGATGGTGTACAGCAAGAGTAGAGCTTCATGTAGGTACCCTTAACCTGGCCTGGTCTGCACAGGGCTCTGTGCCTGCCAGGGACCTTTAACCTGGCCTGGTCTGCACAGGGTTCTGTGCCTGCCAGGGCTATCTCTCACCTAAATAAATTGTCATTCAGTTTAAGGAAAGCTTTCAAGTGACTATTGGCAGGTTCCAGAAAAAAAAAGCAAAAAAAAAAAGCAAGCTGCAGCTTGCTTCCATGACGTTGCGCCGACAGGGGGTTAGTGCATGACACAGAAATGAATGGGGACATGGCAAGGAACAGATCTCAGCACAAACACCACAATTTTTTTTCAAATCTTACTTCCATGCTCCCAGCCCTATACACAGGAGGGTGATAATGCAGCACTGATTTCTGTTGGCCTCTGCATGTTTCCAGCCAGAGCAGCCCTGGCTGCTGGTTCACTGACTGCTTCAGATGTCAACCAGTGGAATGTTTCCATGATTTTTAGCCCTGACAGAATGTGCTACAACTAAAATGCTTTCATCTTTTCTCTTTTTTTCTTTTCTCTTTTCTTTTTTCTTTTCTTTTTTCTTCTTTTTCTTTTCAAGAGAACATCTAAAACTACTTGGGAGCCTCTCAGGTCATGCCGTTTGTCTGACACGAGAGGCAGTGCTGGTGTGAGAAGGTGCTGCTTGCTGTGCTAGTGGCAGCTCACCTCTTGACAGGCCTGGCTATAACCCTCTGTAAATAAAATACTATTTCCAAACACACGGGTTGCACTCCACACATCTTACATCTCCATGATATATTTGCACTGGGGAGACAGCCTGCTTTCCCGCCTATGCCATTCCATCAAAACATACTTTTAGCACCAGGCAAGAAGCCAAGGTCAAGTCTTTTTTTCACTTCATTTTTGCCCCCCCCCACCTCCCCCCCTCTCTGAATACATTATGATACAGACTTCAGTTCAACTTCAGTTCCACTATTATATCTTTTCCCACAAGACCGTTGTCTCATTCAGACCACAGCAGGGAGCACGCTTTCATCTCTGCCAGCTGGGCATGGCTGGAGCGCCCCATGCCCGTAGGAGCTGCATGGGGAGGAACAGAGGCGAGGCTTTGCAGATTCCCATGCACAGAGGATGGAGGGGTTTGGCCAGGTCCAAATCTGGGAGGGCATTTCCAGGAAGCCTCTTCCACCGCCTCCTTTGTCAGGGCACTAATGAGGAATGAAGAACAATGAGGGTGGGATTCCTCTCACCTGATTTTAGGTGCCTAAAAGTTAGGTGTCTAAACCTATTTAGTTGGACAGGCTTCTTGCATAGTCAGTGGAGACAAATAGGCACCTCCAGTGTGTGATTCATCTCGCCTATCTTGCACATTTATCTTGAGAAGGGCTGACTCACTCCGCAGCCAAGCACAGCTTCTCTTCTGTGACTGTAAATGTAGATCAACAACTTGAGGATTTGACAACTAAACTTTACATGTCCCAAGTTACAAAGGTGAGTCCTACCCCCAGCTGTGGCAGTGGCTGTGGCAGCAGCACTACTGTGCCCTGGCTTGGGTCCTGTCCCCCCCAGTTTATCTTCTGAGGGTCCGCTTCCAGGCCTCCCCAAGCAAGGCTGGGTTTTAGTCTGTCCAAATCATATTATCAGTCCTTATCACATTATCAGACTAGGTTAAATATTTATAAAGCACCTGGGGCAGGGTCCATGTCTTTCTTGTGTTTGTGTGGTCCCTTGAGGAGCGAAGCCCCCGTGCCAGTTGCAACCCTTCGCGGCCTGGTGCAGTACAGCACTGTGGGTGCCTACACCAATCTGCAGGTCTTGATGAAATGCAGCCAGGAACACAAAAAGAGCTCGTGGACATTGGGAAACAAGCAGGAATGAATCATAAGAGTCAGAAGAAGCTACTAACGTGTGGGAAAAAGGCAGATGTGCTACCTCGGCACAAACATATAATAAGGAAGTATGTAATAATAATTATTGTTATTGTAATATGGTCTGGGTGAGCATTTGGGAAAAAGATATCTAATAACTGACAAGCAATATGGCTCATTTTGTTTTGATCTGAAATTCAAACAATGGTTATGTTTATAAGGCAATAATTCGCAGGGCATAGAGCGCTGGCACTGCACCAAATATGCACTCCCCAAGTTGGGTTTATATAGGTCATGCCAAACAAATAATAGTGTTCTTCAATATAATTACTGATTCATTACGGAGAGAGAATGTAATCGAGTCTGTTTGGATTTCAGGGAGGCGTTAGACACAGTAAATTCATACACTTGAACTTGGATTGGGAAGATTTTGTGCACTTGCCTAGCTCTGCTCCTCTGGGAATCAGCAGTAAAATTCCCATTGCGGCCTGCCCCAGCAGCACAGGAGCCTCTCTGCCAGCTTCAGCAGGCACTGTTGCTCCCACCACCCTTTGCAGACACTCTCAGTATCCTTTGAAGCATTTCACAGATAGACTGGGAAGCTAAACTACTGGTAATCTGAGATCTGGATCCAAATGTGTGGGACCTGGCACTTAGCTCAGGCATCGCACCAGCCCCACTGGCTGCCTTGATCTTGGGGCGCCCCAGCCCCTCCACTTCTGAGCCTCCTGCTCCATGTCCTGCTTCTGGATGCATCTCTTTACACACACTATTCCAGTGTTATCTCAGGGGAAAGTGGCAAAAGCCAGAGGACAGGATGTCCTGGAGGTGCCCATCAGCTCCCTGTCCCAATGCTCATACTTGCCCATGGGGGACTTAAACTGGGGTGTCCCTGCCCTGGGAAGGCATCACTGGTGTTGTGCAGTGACGCCAACCAACATGGCAAAGGAGTGCCACCAGGATGCAGGACATCAAATGAGAAGAGACAGGCTCAGCTGGTGGTGAGGGAGGACCATGGGGGCTTCTCCAGGGGCTTTTGGATGGCTTTCCCATGCGGCCAGTCTATCAGGAACTGGCATTTCAACTGCAGCACTTTGCTTTCCCCAGGAAGGCCTGGGCAGCCCCATACCAGACTGAGGTGTTTCCTGCTGGCCTCTGCCCCCAAACACAGGGATGGATGATGGTGCCCACTGCAGCTTCCTCAACACCCAGCACAGCTGCCAGTACCAGGGCTTTGCTCTGTGTGGCACCTGGACCAACGGTTTGAATTAGAAAACACAATGCATTGTGGAACAGCCACAGTCAGCACCCCTCATCTCCATCACCAGCCCTGCTGCTGCTCCCCACAACGCAAAGGACAAGAGCCCCAGTGTCCTCCCTGCAACTCCACTCCAGGGAGCAGCTGCATTTGCCAAAAAGGCTGACTGGGCACAGCACAGGTCTTCTAGGAAAATGGGGGCTATGAACTGACGGACCAGCACCCAGTGCAGGAAGCACTGAGCACTGTTAGAGTGCCTTCTTGCAAAGTTAAATCATGCCCCACTAGGCAGCTGACTTATGTGAGCTTCCAAAAATCTGATCACGAATTAGTAGGGCCTATAGTAAATACATGCTTACAAATGATCTTTTGATAAAGCCCCTTCCAAGAATGAAACAAACTTGGCAGACATCAGATAAAAAGTACCATCATGGATTGAAAATTAAGTCAAAACTGATAAGAAGGGAGAAAAATCCATTAAAAGTAAAAGGCCACTGTTCTAGAAGGGGAAGAAAAGCTGAGGTGGGAGAGGGGCAGTGGGGCCATGCTTGGAGGAGATGAAAGTGGCCCTCTGAACACTATTTCAAAAAACAGAAATGGAGGAAGGATAACAAGGCACCAGCATTTGCTGCCAAGACAGAACCATGTATTTTAACTGCAAGCAAGGCTCAGCAGGGCTGGGAGGAACTCCAGAAGCTTCTAACTAAACTCAGAAACCAAACCAGAATGACGGAGAAAGTTCAGTGCGCACAAACGCCAAAGCAAGCCATTTCAGAAAAAATTGGGCAAACCTCTTGCTCTGAATTAGAAGTTGGCTTGTAGGGGTCAGTGGTGGGCAAGGCAGAAACAATTGAAGCATTGCATGTGGAAGATCTGCACTGAGGATCAGCATGAAAAACATGTCATCCTATAACCTGGTCACACACATCACACTCCATGTCCGCTTGCCCACTTTGAAGCAGGACCTAAAGAAACATTGTAAGATGAACCATGCTGAGTCAAGATCAAAAGTCCACCAAAGGCAGCATGGAAGAACAGAAACAGCATCAAAGGCAGAGCTGGGTGGGGGACTCTTTTTCATGAGGGGAGGTTGGGGAGTACAATACCATTTCATTTGTACCAGGGAAGCAGAGGGCTACAAAACAATCGTTCCCTTAAGTAACAGCCACCCAATGCTTTTGGTTTATTTGTGCTGTGCTAGTTGAGAAGAAAGACATAAAGGTGCTTTTAAAAATAGTTGCAAGGGAAGTTTGTGCTTTGCCAATGGTCTGCCTTGCGGTACTGTTCCCTGCTGGACGTGATCTGCTGATAAGCTCCTACCTGGCCTGAACTCAGCTCTGTGTGCCAAGCCACCCGTAGCAGTGTACCTGCTCTGGCTGGATTGCTGAGACCCCCTTTTGCAGAGGTTGGGTGCAACTCCCTTGTGGGCAGCATGCAGTGTTGGGCAGCAGCTGGCGAAGCCCAGCTTGTGCACTGAAAGCCTGCTCAGCATCAGTGTCTGGCTGTCATGGAGTGGGGACCACACGGTGGGGACGAATGCGGTCCCTGGCAGGGTGTGGTGACACTAAGACCTGTGCAGTAAGAAGCTGGGGGGGGGGTGTGTGTGTGTGTGTAAATAATTTACTAGTATGACCTAAATGCTACCAGGCCTTTGTTTATTTTTATGAAGTCAGTAAAGAACCACGCGGGTTCTGAGACTGGAGTTTGGGGACCAGAGGCTGAGACGTGACACAGAGTAAAGGCATTCAAGCCCTCCATGCAGGAAGGCAGTCAGGCTGAGAGCAGAAGGCTGCTTTCCGAGTTTTCAACTTTTTCTGCATACAGAAAGCTTTGCAGAGAAACAACAGAGGGAGAACTGCCACAGATCTACAGGTTTAGATGTTACTGATGTCTGCAGTTGGTTGACCCACCAGATGTGTTCAAGATGCATGGCTCAAAGATGACCAGTCATCTTTGTTGATGGATCAAAACCCCCCAGATTCAGGCTGTGGTAGATATGACAGTGTTGCAAATACAGCTATTCCAAAACACAAACCAGAATTTCTAAGTGCCAGCGGACTGGTGAAGACCCAGCTGGGAGCAGGAGGTGGATGGCAAAAGCTCTTTCAGTGAAACTGTTGAAAAGAACAAGTCTGCTGGTGAAGGGAGGGTCCCACGGTCACCTCCAGCAGTATAAAGAGAATTAAAAACAGCAGCAGCAAAAGCCAGTAATGCACCAAAAGCTGTGTCCAGGCTAAACCGGGCCAATAAAAATAGCTGTGCTGGTGATGAATATGCCAATCTAAACCATGTTTCCTGAAGCAGTTGAACCCTCAGCCACAGAGCTCTTCCCAGGAGGAAAGACTGTTGCAATAACATTGCTATGGAGGGGGGGTAACTCTGCTTCATAGCTGAGCTGCCAATGTTACGACCAGTTTGCATGTATGAAGTGCATGCTTTTCCATATCTCTTTGATACCAGAAAAAGCAAAAATAGGTGTTTGTGTGGATGTGTGCATTGGTGAGTGCCTATACTAGGCTAGGGAGATCATGCATGTTTGTGTGTGTGTATGAGTTTGTGTTCACTTAAGGAATTGTGTATGTGCATGAGAACAAGTGCTAGTGAACATGCGAACAAGAACCTGAGTGGCCATCATGCAGCTGCGTGAGCATCCCAGGCTACAGCAGAAATGGTGTGTGCTGGGCCAGGTGCAGGTTACACAATGGCAGGTAGGGCTGCACGAGTGCTCACTTATGCCAGCCATGGGGAGTATGGGTCTGTGCTGGCAGGAGGGCCAAGGAACAGTGGTGTGCACACAAGCACCCCTGCACAAGGGAGGGGAGGTGAGAATCAGTACAGGACAGCACACGTGGCACTGTGGTGCTGGGGGGGAGATGCAGGAAAGCTTTTTTCCTGACTGCTTATACAATAGTTTGGCTCAGCAAAGAGTCAGTGTGGGTGAAGAAGGGTCTAGAAGGGCTCCTGCCAGCTATAAACAGAACAATCAGCATACACAGGATGTGGCAAGCAGCTAAAGGCGTCCCATTATTCACTTCACTTTTATTTCAAGGGGATTCACTTCTCTGTTCTGCTTCCCATTTGGGAAGTGAAACCTAAGATCACAGTACCATTAAAAAAAATAATTGGTCACAGCTTATTTGTTTTTCTACTTTATTCTTTCTTTCATTTTAAAAAGTTACTTTGCTTTGCCTTGAATGGAATTTATTGAAATTACTGGTAACGTATTAAGTCTTCACTCTCTGTTTCTCTCCTGAGGAATTATCTCATTTGCTCTTATTTGAAACTGTTGACTCTGAGGGGAGTGTTTACAGCTCATGACGTGCTCACAGTATGGTGCAACCCAGAGCAGAGGGAACAACGCGGGTTCCTCCTAAGCACAGCCAGAGCTGGCCTGTGCACTGCTCACAAGGTGCTTTGTAAACATTTATTCATTCTTGCACACACACTCCCTTCCCTCCCCCCATCAGGTGAGGAAATATTACTGTCACCATTTCACAGATGGAAGAAGTGAATGCAGATAGGTTTGGTGACTCACCCACAGCCACTGAGCCAGATCTAGAGCTGAGGTGTTAAGCTCTTAGCCACCTAATTTAACCTAGCAGGTCACGTTCCCACCCAGGGCTGACAATATAGGTAGTGTCAGCTCCATCTACCTGCCACCCACTTGTCCTATGAAGCAGTAATGCTCATCTTTACTTTTGCAGAATGCGATCAGATTGCTGTGGCCTACTCCATGCAATGGTGTCATCACAGTGCGATATATTATTATGATATCACGATGTGATTATGCCTGAAACTAACGCAAGGACACACACAGAACACAGGTAGGCAGTTAGAAATCGGTGACCATGTGCTCTCCAACCACATCAAATACACACACACCCAAAACCAGGGTGTTGGTTTATCCCACCACACTGCAAAGATCTACAAATTATCTGTACGTTGGGCAGGGGCTCCCCGCTTTCTTTGTTGGAACCTGGGTTAATTTCTGCCCCATGCAGTCCGGGTGCAAACAGCTGAAGTAGGAAAGATGGCTCTGTGAGGCAGTGGAAGGAACATGTTTGCCTCTCCACTGGAAATCACTCTCAAAGTATATGGTCAGTAGGTAAAGATCATGGTCCCAGTTCTCCAGTGAGGCTGGTTGTCTTTGAGTGCTGAGCACTTACTGGAAACTAAGCCTTCTCCTGAAGGTGGCTCAATACAAGCACTCAGGAAATTGAGCCTTCAGTGTCTCATCACAGCTGAACATCCAGGGCTACATGTTGCCACTGTTTGCTCTATTTTGCTATTTAAGATCTTCTCTCAGACAGAATCAAGAACAATACCCCACTCCTTATCATCTTTGTTTGCTTTTCACACTGTTTACATGGGGCATGATTTCACTCACGTCCAATTCATCCCAGATGACTCAGATTAGTCAGTTCCACTTTCTGAGATGGGTCTGTCTGTCTGCTGCTCAGGCCCTGCAGGATGCTGCCACAACCAGCCTCATGTTACAAGAGGGGAGGTTAGATTTCCCTGTATGAATCGTAACTTTTATTTTTAAATAAATCGCTCGCTATTTCCTTCTGTTTAATATCACCTTTGTAACATGTCGTTCCAATTCAGCTGGTGTTGCTTTTTGCCTTGCCACATGCAAAACTGGTTTCCACCACCACAATGAAGTTTGCAGAGAGATTCTCCTTGATTTCTGTGAGCTTTGGACCCATCTCTCAGGAGCTGTTACTGCACCTCTTGAGAGAAACAGCAAAATACCCACTAATTTCCAGGTATCAGAGATTAGGGTCTCAGAAGGACTTGGGAGTGGGAAGGAAATGTGTTTGAGTACCTGGACTGTTCAAAGGCCTCCCTACATCTCTTCTACCATGGTGAGTGGTTTTGGGGTGTGCTGGGACTCTACAGCTACAGGGAAATGGAGAGGCAGAAGAATCTCTTGAGCATCTAGAAGGAGGATGGCTCGCTCTTCTTCCTCTGGCCCTCCTTAAGGGACTAAGTGCCAGCCAAACGGTGCTGGCCTATAAAGAGTCATGACACCTTTCTGGACAATTGTCCCTGGAGTTGAGGTTTCCTTTCCTTACTGAGGGTTGAACCAGAGTTTTCAGGATGTGGAGGAAGGCAGGGTAGCCAGTGCTGTGACGGGTGGCAGGAGAGCATGGGCTGCTGTGTAGAAGAGCCTCGAGTCAGCACCTTTCATCCACACAAACAGAAGAGCCCCTGTTGTTGAAATGGCAGAGAGTTAATCTCATAGTTAAAATGTTACTGGGCTCTACCTGCTCTTATCCTTTCACAGTGCAAGGGGCAATGAGCTCAGTAGGTCAACTGGCCAGTACCTGACAGCAGCTAAAGGGACCCAGTCAAGGGCCAGAATTTGACCTGTGCCTCCTTGGTTAGATCCTTTTCCACAGTCATGTAATTCTTTTATAGCCCTTATGCATGCTTCAGTGTGTTTTGTGATAAACAGAACAAAGTAAAAACCCTGCAGAGAAGAAAGCCCAGGCTGAAACTAGGTAAGTTCATTACAGGCTTCATCAGCTGTCCTGCAGCAACACAGGGGTGCACAGGGTGCTTGTGAGGGCAGCCTTGGCATCCATGGCTGGGAAGTGAAAGTCAAATCCTTAGAACAGTGCAAAACACAGTGCCTCAATTTCAGGAGTTCCCAGCGGGGAAGACAGTGTGCCAGCTGTGAGAGACAAATAAAACAGCTAGTGGAGGAGTCACAAATTCAGGGCAGACGCCTAGGCAACACCCCGCCTTCTTCCCGTAAGAGGTGTATAGCCAACACCCATGGCACTAGTAATCAGAGTCCTGGGGGCTTGTTTGCTGCTGGCATTGCCACTGTGCCTACCCTAGCCACAGATCTCTGCTCCCAGACCTAAGCCACCAACACTGCAAGTTACTATTTTGCTGGCCGAAAGCTCTCTGAATTGGAACAGGGAACAACCCTTGCTATCGCTACAGGTTCCAGCTCGGTGATGTGTGCTACACCCATTCATCTAAATGCAGAATTAACTCTGAAACAAATGATAAGGTTTTAAATGCCATCACACAGCTTATTTATTTCCCAGCTGTCCCAAAGTGCTTCCCAGGTGCTGAAAAGCTTAGCTGCCAAGATCTCCATAGCCTCTGCTGACAACCTCAGAGAGCAGCTCTGTATTGCATCATCTTGCCTACTTGTTGCAGGCCCTAAGTGCTTTCAGCCATCAACGTGCTCAGCCACAGAGCCCCCTGCAGTGGTGGTGTCACAGTTCTCCCCCCAACTGTTGCTGGAGAAACACCACCAGCTGATTCATCCTGTCTTCCATGTGTGTCTTCCCACCTCACAGCAGTGTGCTTTGCCTTGATGTTGGTTACACAAGTGCAAGCTAGGCGTGAGCTCATACTACAACACATTGGTTGTGCTGAAGACACAAAGTCATCCTACCCTTGGGAAGGAGAGAGAGGACACAGGTGTATATATGCACACATGAGCACACCTCTGTGCCTGTGTGTAAACACACATGTCCATACAGAGTTTCCATTTGGAGCTGTGCCCTGCATGGCAAATATCTGTTCAGGCAGAAAAACATCACTGCCCCAGTTCCTGCAACAGAATCATTTTTGGTTTTCTTTCAGGTTCTGGAGTTATTTCTGGTTTGCAAAAATAGCACCGCTTGAGGCAGCCTTCCTGATAGGTGGAATAGTTTCCCCTTGAGAAGGAACTGGTGGAAATCCCCTCTCCTGAGACATTTTTAACTTTGCCAGAAATTGTACAATGGGAGTGACTGCTTTAACTAGTGAACTGACTGGGATGAGCTAATGGGTTTTTCCATCTCTGGTGTCTAGTTCCAGGGATTTCCATGAATTGCTGTCAGGACAGAAGGCGGCAAGAGATTGCAACTGTGGGATCTGCTGTTTCAGCTCCACTGACACGTCATTCCCTCAGGACACCCAGTGACCTGGTTAATCTAGTTCTTTGCTTCTGACTTCTCCTCGTAAATGATTTATCAACTGGCATGGATCCCTGTTTGCTTAAGGAGGCGTGTGACGACCTCTAGCAGACCAGCTGCACAAAGCTACAGCCTGCATTTGGCACCCAGCTGCTGGTCCCAGCTCGTGACCCTCGGCACAGGGAGCACAAGGATGGGGCTCCAGCAGAGCCCGGTGGCAAGGGCTGAGGCAGGGAACTGTGGGTAGTGTTTACATGGCTCTGTGGAGAGCCCTGGTGACTAAGCCATCAGCTCGTCAGCAAGGGTGCTTGCAGGCCTGCCTTGGCCTGTCCTGATCCCCACAACACAGAGTCCTGACTGGGCAGCCGGATGCCGTGTTCACTGTATACAGACTGTGGGGTACAGGTCATGGGAAGCATCAGCTGTGCCAGAGCCAGCCTTGGGGTCCATGTGCTCCAGAAGAAAAAATAATGTGAACATCCACCACCTTATCCATCCTCACAAAGTAGCATCAGTGGCAATGACACTGGTGTCAGCACCAGGTGCAGCTCTGGAGGTCTTCATCATGTGCACACATAGGTCAATATATGTGTCACCACACAAAAAACACTGCAACTAAAAAGACGATGGGGCAGACCTAAACTCATGCACTCACGCCCGCCCGGGAGGTGAGGGATGATCCTACAAGCCTTTGTATGTGAGGCTAAAGGAGCGTGGAGAGAGATCAGATATCACCAAGTGGCCATCCTCCTAAAAAACTGTCTATGGGCAACTCCCTGCCTTCCCTCCAGGCCAGTTATTGCTGCTTCCTGCTCTGATTGTTTCAAATCCAGTTATCTTGTGTTATGCCTGTTCTGGCAAATACAGTGCAGCAGAGGGGAGGTCCCGTTCATGTCGATGTTGTATGCATGCCACAGATCACAGAGATTAGCATGGGAGGAATAACCCAGATAATCTGCTTGAGGCAGGTATTGGGAAGCTTACAACAGAGCTGTGTAACCATTAGAAATATAAAACTGTTTAACAGATGAAGAGCCATGCTGAATTTCCAGACGGCTGGAGGCTGTTTCACAGGGGCAGCACACAGCAGAAAAGGAAGCTGAGGAAGCCCACTCCAGCACTGGCCCAGACAGCACTGTTTCCAGAAGCATGGTGTCACACCACCCAAGGGCCACATCATCAGGCAGGGCTGGCTTAGACTGTGGCAAGGAACCTGCAGCCACATGTAGGCAGAGGCATGGGGTGTGTTTTTCTCTCACGTAAGGGTGGATCTGGAGCAGCTTTCAGTTTCCTGGGACCTGAGAGGTGGTTTTGTTCATATCACAAGAGGACTGAAGGTGCAACTTCTCTTTCCTTTTCTGGGGGCACACCACAATCTTCCTTTCCTTGTGCCTCAACAGGAACTCTGTGTTCATGCATCACAAGCCCCCACTCTATACATTGTACAGCACACAAACATCACAGAACAACAACCAGCTGGTGGGATGTGTGAGTGGTAACCTGGCCAGGAACAGCTGTAAGTACCCTGTGGCTCAAAACCCCAAACTATGTCCCCAAGGATGTATTCAGTCTAGGCTGAGCCCACACACCCTGTGGTATCCTAGTTGTAGTTGCAGAGCAGAGAGGCAGGACAGGGAAAGAAAGGAAGGCTAGCAAGTTATCCCAAAATCGTATTTCCAAGCTTTTAATATGGGTGGATGTATTTTAGATATAACCTTCAATGTGAATTCCCAAGTACTGATCGATTATTTATAGGTAACTCAGGGTTCAGGCTTAGCTTCAAGCCCAATCTCACTAAGTGTTCACACCACAGTCCTGCTCTGCAAACAGCAGAGAAGAGCCTGGTCCATAGAGAAACTATGTCCTTACCAGCAGCACAAGTACTCTTGGCTTTTCAAACCCAAAAACTTTTACTGAAGATAGCACAGATGTAGAGTGATGCAAGTGCAAAATTCCCCAGAAGCATTCCCCTGTCCCTAGGGAGCTGAAACAACAGCTGAATTTTCTCATGGACTTCTTCTGTGGCAGATGCACAGATTTAGGAACAGAACATTGAAAAAAGCACCCAGAAACTCTTTGGCAGAGCCAGGACTGGAACCTGTTTCCTCTCATCTCCAGTCTCCCAGGTTGTGAGAGAGATTGCTTCCAGGTGCCTGGCTTTGTTCTGGTCCTGGCAACAGAAGGCCATTTTCTGGTCCATTCTCTGTCTATCCCAAAGGGGTTTTAATTTGCGTTTTTGACCACAACCAAACAGATACTTTGATTGAACTGTTCATGCAGAAACCATTTTACTGAGCTGTTCTGATTTCGGTGTGCTAAATTCACCCATCTGGCAGGGCACTTTACTGCAAGACAGAACTCACATACCTATTAGCTGGGTCTTACCATAGGAGATCCTACCGGGATGCTCTGGTCAATGCTACAGCTACCTTCTGTGTCAGGGGCATTCTCCTTTACCACTACCATTCTGGGAACACTGGGTCAGAGTTAAGAGGCAGCTTATCCCAGTGTCTTATTCAGGCCCACTGCTGATGAGGTTCACATTAAATCTACTGGCAAGATATAAACAACAAGATTGAATGCAGAAGGGCACAGTTATGGATGAATAAAAGTAAAGGGAATAATAACCTGCTTTTCCTGGACCTGGCCCAGAATTCTAACTAAAGGGATTTCCATGAGCATTAGTAGGACTCAAATCAGCCCATAAATTTATTGCAAATTTTCTTCTGCTTTATTAAAGCGGGGGAAAACAAAAACAAACCCACAACATAAACCTCTATATGTTTAAGGTTGTTTCCCCTTTTTCTCATATATTTATTCTTTCTGCTCCTTCCTGGCACTGGGAAGACTATAACCCACCTCTGAGAAGACCATGATCTGACAACTGCCCATAACATGAGAAGTGCATTCCCGAGCCCGCAGCTTTGCTGGCCCTGAGCAACAACCAAGACAGCTCTGCTCCACTTCAAGGCTCATCACTCGTACTGGGCACTGGCATAACAGAATTACACACTGAGGGAATGTTCTTCCTATCTTATTGTCATTTCCCCAAATATCAATTAAAAAATGTCACATTTCTGTACCCTGTGGATGTCATCTGCCTTATGTGTGCACTTTGTTAATGCTGGGTTGTGATACACACTTCCCACAGGTCGGCTAGGGAGGAGAATTACAAGTATCGAGGCACTTTAAGATGCCGGCACAGTGCCTAATTGGATTACAAAAGGGCATTCCTCCTGCCACCTTTTGATTTCAGTGCAGGTTGGACATGTAACTATTCCCATCCCTAGATACCAAACAACTTTGAAGTCTGGTAGACAGCCTGAGTTCCCTCTTAGACTATGGCACTTACTTAGCTCTCAGTGTGTTGCGAGGATGGAAGAAATAATGACTTGAGTTCTCAGGAAATACACAAATACAGAAATGGGGTCAACTAAGTAACTTTTAAGTCAGTTAGAAAGACAATCTATTAACACTTTCTGCTAATAGCCAGCTTTGATAGATTCCCATGATTCCCACTGCCAGCATCTCCATTCCCACAAATAGATAGTTATGACTCTTCTCCCTTAAAAGGCTAGTTCATCTCATTTAAAATAGAAAGAGCATGAAGATACATCTATCAACATTAGGGATATTAACTCTCCCTTTCTATCCCCATGTTTAAAAAGAAGCGAAGCATTCAAAGCTTAAATTGGAAAGTCTATCACACAGAGTGGCTGTGGATGGGAGTCATTAAATGCCTGGCTGCGTTTTTTTTATCAAAACAATAAAGCAATTTACTGTACAAATAGCTTTGGCAAAGTAGGGTTTAGGTTCTGTCGAAGTTTACAGCCCTGTATCCCTGAAAGTCAAGTATAGCAGCAAAGCCTTTGACCCTTCTGAGCACTGAGGAGGGGCTGGGTCTGACCCCAGGAGAGCTGCTGGCACATCAGACAAAGCACACACCAAATGTGTGCAAGTGTGAGGCCTAAAGGAGCTACTGCATCTTGGCTTTGACTTCCATGTAACTTCACAAATGTCAGGGTCAATTCCCAGGAAACAATTCCTGGTCCTTTACAGGTAATGTGGAGTCCAGAGAGGATCAAATCCATAGTCCTCATTTTAAACAAGAAGGGACAAAAAAAAAGCAACAAACAAATCCAGTCTGTTTCAATGCAGTATTACCTGCCCATATGTTTTGTCTGAACTGCAAAGTGTGAGGCCTGTCTCACACTTTATGCTCCGTTTTCAAAAGGAAGGCGTTTCTGTATTTTTCAGCATTGTGGTGCATGAGCAATACCGTTGCCACCTAGAGGCCACAGTGACTTTCCAGCACATTCCCTGGGACAGCAATGGCACTGGCAATTACCTGTTACCCTTATTACCCCTTTGTAAAGAATTTCCCATTCCTGAATCAACATCTCTCGTTCAAGAATTGTGTATTCTGCCTTAAACAATCCAGCTTAAGAATAGGCTATATAATGAATGTGTCCACCATAGGGCTGAAGGACAGTATGAAACATGAGATACAAAGCATAGCCTTGCAGAGATATCTGAGGGGCTTTGGGGAGCTCTAGGCTTCTGGGAGTGGTATTAAATGTGTGGTTTTGAAGGAGTTATAGCAGGAAGACTTGAGTATGGGACAGGGCTCTGTGTTGCCTTCTTAGTCACATCAAGCTCTATAGCCACAGAGTGAGCATGACTTTTACCTGCTCATCCCATTGCTACTGCTTAGAGCTGCCAGGCTTGTGAGGAGTTTGCTCTGGAAATGCCCCAGAACTATATCTATTTTGGCTCCAAATATGCATTTCTCTCATCCCTACAGCAATCTCATTCCTCTCCACCAATAATCAGTGGGACCAGGTCTGCTGAGACCAGCAGCAAGTGCTGGCTACCAAGGCCTGAACACCGTCCTTCCCAACCTGTCCCTGAACTGAATACTGCAAGTCAAACTGATCCAAATTCCTGACAACTGGAACCAGTCTGGAACTTGTCTTGGTGGTTACAGCCTGTACAGGAGAGTCACATCTCAGCTCACACACTCCATCCCAGTGGCTGCTCTTCTGCCTTGCTGCCTGAACTCTCTAGTCTGGTTCAGGAATGGCCTTTCCCCATGCATTTCCCTACAGCAGGTGTAGGAATCATTTAATACTGACAAATATTAAAAGGAACCACGCAGAGGACATTCATGGCAACCTACTGCTGTCCACAATGCCCCACGCTAATTTGAGGTGTGTTATACCCTTCCAAACCTCAGGCAGCTGCGCAGGCTGAAGTGGAGCAGACAAGTGAGGGTTGCACAGTGATACTCTGGCCTTGCAGCTGGAGAACCCCAATCAAATGCCGTTGCAAAGCACTTCAGTTTTGCTTGCACACTGCCTGCCCTGTGCCCTGCACTGGCTGTATTGCAAAATCCCCCGTTGATGTGACTAAGAGTCACGCTCTGCAGCCTCAGCTTCAGTTTCTACCTCTCACAGTCCTGAAATGGAGACAGGGAAGTGTCAGATGCTTTCTGTTCTTCTTACCTAGGACTCTCTAACCATGGGTGTTTTTGAGTCCAAGGAGCTGGAGTGACCTTTCAGTCAATACTGTTGTGTGAGTGGCTAAATAAAAACAGATCTGAACCCAGTCAGTGCTGCTTACATCAAGGAAAGGGGAAGCAGCCGCTGACTCCAGCAAGTGCTAGCAAAGTTCTCCAAGAAGTGGCTAAAAATAGGGCTGCCCCCTACAACACTTCCGTCCTGCTTTTGACACACGCACAGCTTTAACATCCCATTGGCCTCGCTGTTTCCTGGTCGAGGACTTGCCTCATGCCCCAGCGTCACAGAGCAGCCCTTCCTGCTGTGGACAACCTCAGGAGCTTTGAAGTGCAGGCAGCTCCCTCCCACCCTGGTATAAGTGGCCACTTCCCCTGCCCTCTTTAAGTGTGCTTCAGTCACAAATGAGAAGTGGGGCAAGCACCCACTGACGGTCTCACCCTAAGAAGACACTAAAAGTCTCAGAGATACTGAAGACCAGAAAAGCTTTCCACAGTGGAGAGTTTTCTCAGTAAATTAAATGGTGGGAAGTGTTTGTCTGAATACCCTGAGAGTTCCCAAACACTACCTTTCGTTTTCATGCTTATTCTTGGAAAACTTGGAGCTGAAAATGGCCTGAACCTAATTCTTGAGGAAAAAAAGAAAGCAAATGAACCCAGAATGCAGAGGAGGGGATGCAGATGGGAACTCTTCTAAGTGGTCTGAGGCTTAGGTGCCTCTCCCCCTGGAGGCAGGGAGATGGCTGCTAGCAGGCCAATGATACTGTGTGGATGTCAGATGATGGAGGTGCCTTAGCAATGAACTGTAGGAGGAGAAAGAGCATTGCCAGTTCTGCCAGTGCTGTCCACGAGAACAGAGCTCTGAATGGGTGGCCATCACTGTTAAGCTGAGGAGAAACCAACAAAGTCTGTTAACCCAGATGAAATGGAGACTGCTGAAAACACTCTCTGCTGTTTGCCCAAGGCTTTGCAAATCCTGAAAAAGTAATGCCCCTGGGAATTTGGGCTGATTGGGAGCGCATTAGCACTTCTGTATTCCCGCTTTTCAGTCCAGCGGGTACTAGGAGGACAAGGCAGCACATGCTGGATTTCTTGAATTTTCCCTTGGATCAGGGAAATCCAAGACCAGAGATTTGCCACCTTCTCTGGACCACAGACAGTTAAGCAACTCACCACCTTGTTGCCACACTACAGGGGTCCAGGTAATCTGGGAGCTCCTCCAGGAGTTTGGAGTCTGGCTGTTCTAGCCTCAAGCCCTCAAGCAGAGGAATCTTATCTTAAATGAGAAACACTTCACAGAACCTGGTTCTACTCCGAGGTAACAGGGGTGATTCAAGAAAGCCAGCTGAATCCCCTTGCTGTAAAAGGACTGATCATAAGACTGGGTGCCTTCACTGGGCTGGGGGATGCTGTCCTGGGGTAGCCTTGATGGAGCCCTGAAGCTTGGCAGAAGGCTGGAGTGTGGAGAGGCTGCCTTGGGGGGTTGGCTTGGTGAAGGCCAGACACCTCTGAAGTGGGCCAGGGAAAGGCACACCTGGGGAAAGAGCCCCTAGCCAGCCCCCAGGGGCAGGCTCCAGGGAATAACAGCCCTGTTAGGAGAGGGCTGATTCAGGGCTCTGGGTGGTAAAACACAGCAGAAAAACATTCTGCTCTTAAGTCACACCTAGACGGCAAGAAATTTTCTCCAGACCAAGCCAAAAGCTATTTCCTGCAGCCTCTTTGTTACCAGACTCCTTTGGGGGAGTGGCAACATTTGGTGCCAGAAACAGGGCAATGGTAGAAGGGTGTAGCCCCAGTCCTGGGCAGTTCTGGTGGGTACACCTATGTGGTGAGGAGGATGGAGGGGCTCCTGGTGCCTCAGCACACAGTTTTACACTTCTCAGTGTGGTGCAGAAGAGGAGCATTTGTAAGTTCTTGCTAAGCCTTGCTAACCACTCTCCTCTCAAGACCAGTCTGTGTAGGTTTCCTGGGTGGTTGGTTTGTGGTTTTTACCGTTGCAGTTTAGTATCTGGATCTTAATTCAACCTCTCCATCTGCCTCCCTTGCTCCGCCAGACTCACAAAGGTGAGCAGCTTGGGCCCTTGGTGAAGCTGTACCTCTGGGTCATTCAGAAGCTGTTGTGGGATCTGGAGAGCTACCCCGAGGCTGTGGCTGGTCCACAGCCCCTCAGGTCAGTCCTCATGGTGGCCCTCATGATAGGGGGACTTCCAAGGGCCTGAGGCAGTGCCAGGGAGTCGGCGGGATGGGACACACGGTATCTGCATGGTCCTTTGAGGGACCTGCACGTGCCTCAGCCCTTGAGTTGATTTTTGAGCTACCACCACCCCCCTTTTCCTTCCGCTCCCCTGGCAGATGAGCGTGCAGAAACCACACGAGGGAGGCAAGACGGAGTTTCCCTGCTCTAGTCAGGGTGGTGTTATCGGTCTGCGTGTGTGTGTGTGTGTGTGTGTGTGTGCGTGTGCGCGTTTTGTTTCCACCAAGGCGATGGCTCGGAGCAGAGGGACTGTTTTAGAACGGATGTGGCAAGCTGCTTCTAAACCGGCGGCTTCTCTCCCTGAGGCAGTGCCACAGCGCCACCTTCTGGCCATGCCGACCTGCGCCATGGCGGCCGCAGCCGTGCCGCAAATGGCGGCCGTCAGGGGCTGCGCTGCGGCAGGGCGGGAACAAGCCCTGCCGGGGCCCTACCGGGGCTCTGCCCGCCCCCTTAGGGCGGTACGGCCATAGCAGCAGGGGGGGGGGGGGGGTGGTGCCTGTGCTCAGGGCGGACGGGTTCTTGGCAAGAGCTGTCGGAGAGCTGCGTGCGCTTTGAAAGCAGAGCATGCAGCCATGCTGTGAGTGCCCCGTATGCTTCATGGCAGCCATCTGATAATAAATGGTTCTAAAACTTCCCTCTGGGATACACTGTAGGTGCCCTCAGATCTGCTTGCTTATGTGCTGGGCAAACCACGTTGTTAGTAAACTGCACTGTCATGGTGAAGAAGCAAATGGGGCAGCTTTAGACACACCTCGGATACAGCATCAGCTGCCACATAACATCACAACGTCTTCACCATGAGTACAAGCATAAATCACACCACGTTCTTTTTCCGCATATGGCTATTACTGGTGTTCAGGTAGTACAGGCAAATGTAGGGCAGGAAAGTGCGCAATGCTGAGTTTCAAGGTCTGCTGAGCAGCTTGCTCGTAGTTCGTGAGGTGTTCTCTGAGTGATTCGGGATCTCGAGTTACTATCATCCGTTCTGGCTGGGAAATACTGCACAATCTGATCATTTTGGTGCCTGAGGATAAGAGGTACAAGCTACTGGACTAAAAAGTTCAGGAGAGTAGGTACAATGGGCAGAAAATGTGGATTTTAGACCATACAAGTGCCATAACTGGGAAAAGGTAAAGCAAACTGAAACAAAATGGAGGGCAGGTGTGGGCAGAAAGCTTGCAGCCAGCATTTTGGCAAACCTGAAAGAGCAGTCTGTATGATCAGTAGTGGTTCTTGCACAGTGCTAGAAATGGGCTGTGACAATTGGAAAGAAAAGAATGCAGAACCTTTTTAAACAAGAAGAAAACTTGTATTTTGGAGCACAAGACTTTTCAGTTAGGCATTTACAGGAACTGGCAGCGATGCAGGGAACATGGTAATGGCCATGTGTCTAAGAAACTGCAGAGCTGCTTGCTTATACTTTTTGTTAAACAGCCAGTGCCATCTGAAAGTTTACTGGGAAAAAGAGAAGGAACAAAGCCAAGTGCAGTCAAAACCAGCACTTCAGGCTGAAGCATTAGATGTGCTTAACTCCAGCTAGGGTAAATTCCACCTTTGGCCAGAGGCATGGAAGGGCAAGGCTGCCTAGAGAAGCCAGATACTGATTCTCTGGTGGTCAGCACCAGCAGAAGGGCAAACTGCCCATGGCCTAAGCCTAGGCCATGGCACAGCCTGCTTCAGGGAGCCCTGTCTGGCCTCTGGAATGCTGCTGGCCTGGACTCCCCATATCCTGAGGCACTTCGAGATATCCCAACCAGAAGTTACAGCGGTGAGTGGGGCCTCACTGAGTTTGGGTAATAATTCTTTCAGTTGTAGATGTGAAATGCAAATATTTCACCCAGTTTCCTTTCTTTCCCTGTATATCTTTTCTTTACATCTGTTTCCAGGCATTGCAGAGCCAGCGTACACTGCACCACCACCGCCCTACCCATCAACTAAAATCTGGCCCAAATTTATCAGCAGTTTGGGGTACCTCTGCTTTCAAGGCTCTACAGCAGGAGTATTTAACTTTTTAAGTGAATGCTCTTTAGCTTTACTAATGGATGTTCACTTCTGTTAAAAGAGTGTCCTGCTACATCTTACCTCTATGAACCACAGAGTAATAATACCCATGAGTCTTTGATAGGCAAGGAAAAATCAGCTGCCTTAAGACACCAGAAAGCTGGTTGTTGGGTTAAACACATCCAGCGTGCATGCAGGGTCCTGATGAACCTGATGTTGGGGTCTCCAGTGATGTATCACACCTACATACCCACAATTCTTGGTCAGAAATGAAATATCTACTCTAAGGCATCTTGATCTTCACCTTTCCAGGTCAACCTACCACTGCTAAATGGCCACACAGCACAAGGGTTTTCTAGAGTGGAAAAGGAGAGAGCAGGGGCAGAAGAAGTTCATTCCTGGTTACAGGAAAAAGCCATCACACAACACAGAAGTATCATTACCAGTGAAACGCTGTCTTTTATTTTAAGCCCTTCCTTAATCTTGAAGGATTTACCATGCACTCTTCTTTCCTTCATCACACCCTCAGGGTCCTAGGCCCAGCAAATCGATAGCACTGATTGTCCTTTGAACATCTTGAGACTACCCAGACATACAGAATTGCCTTTAGCTAGTGTTTCACTACAGTTTATAATTTGGCCTTGTTTCTAACCCAGGCTCCCAGCCTGTTAACCCTTGCACTTTCCTCTTGGTTCTGGCTCTATCCAAGGCCTGAATGGCTCCCTTACGTGAAGTCAGCGTTTCTTCTTGTCCCCCCCCCGCTTTAAGAGGGCAGGCTTAGAGCATTCCGCTTGTGCCGCTCCCCCGGCTTTAGCCCTCCTTCAGGCGTAACTGTCAGCTCATCAAGGTTTTTGTCCCGGTAAATCGCCCCCAGGGGGGGAGGGCTAACGACTGTCTTCTAGGTTTCCAGAGGGGGTGGGGGGTTAACTGACTGCAGGGCTGGTAACATGGGAAACGTGTCCTCAGGTACTGTATGCACAGGTCACTGCGTCTTCTGGCGAGAAATCGCTAAGGAGGGAGAATGAAGGAAACAGGCTGGAAATTACACGCTTCCAAAACTGTACTGGGATGCAGCAGGAAAAGCGGGCAGAGCGGAGAGCTTCCCGCCTCAGAACTCATCGTCCTGGACCCTCTGCTAGAGCAGTGGCAGGGCGCCTCGGGTACAGATTCCTGAGGCATTGCTTCCTCTTCGGAAGCGCGCTGCAGCCTCGCCTCAGTTTTACAAGAGACACTTTTTTTCAGTCCTGAGCGGGAGCAAACCGGGGCTCGGCACCTTTCGTGGCTGCACAAGCTGCGGCAGCAAGCACAGCCGATAGACGGCGCGGGCCTGGCAGGTGAGGACCGTGCGGGCACGTCCGCATTCTGCACCCGCAGCAAATAACTCCCACTCACCTTCCTTGTGTCCTCTGTAAATCAGAGCCGTGATGTGGCCAGGTAGAATAAAGTTGATCTTCACAAACTGCTGGGATACCCTTGGATGAAGTGGATAAAAATGTAATTAATAACAAGTGCCACTAACATCACAGATAATACACTCTTAATTTGGGGATGGGATGTAGCAAATTACTGAAATGCAACTAATTGCAGTGATCCACTTCCAGCTGTGTCCTGTGCTGCAAGCAGTTACCTGCTGTAGCATAAGGCTTCCCCTGAGATGAAAATGTCCTATGGTAAGAGAAGCACAAGAAATGCTGGCCAGGAGGAGACTGATGGTGTTCCATTTGGAGACTGACTGCTTGGAGAACAGAATGAAGGGGGCCTATAGGGATACTGGCGAGGGACTCTTCATTAGGGATTGTAGTGATAGGACAAGGGGTAACAGGTTAAAACTTAAACAGGGGAAGTTTAGATTGGACATAAGGAAGAAATTCCTTCCTGTTAGGGTGGTGAGGCACTGGAATAGGTTGCCCAGGGAGGTTGTGAATGCTCCATCCCTGGCAGTGTTCAAGGCCAAGTTGGACGAGGCCTTGGGTGATATGGTTTAGAGCGAGGTGTCCCTGCCCATGGCAGGAGGGTTGGAACTTGATGATCTTAAGGTCCTTTCCAACCCTAACTATTCTATGAAGTCAGGAAAACCAGCATACCAGTGTTTCTGAGGGAGGCAAACAGAAGGATCACAGGGGAGTTATACCCCAGGTCCTAATTCCAGCTTCTCCCTCCCAGGGAACACTGGAAAAAGCAGTATTGTAAGGGACCCAGAGTACCCACTTTTGTGATGTAATTGGATTGGCTTCTGGAGGACGGGATGAGCACAAAACAAAGGGCAGGCACAGGGATAGCAGCCTGTCTTGCCAGCAGCGAGCTGCTCTAGAGCAGATCTATCATCCATATTGCCCAACTGCACCTGTAAGGTACAAGTGGAACCTTTGAATCT
Organism: Neopsephotus bourkii; assembly: GCF_033783945.1. Taxonomy (NCBI): domain Eukaryota; kingdom Metazoa; phylum Chordata; class Aves; order Psittaciformes; family Psittacidae; genus Neopsephotus; species Neopsephotus bourkii. The sequence continues at coordinate 2,596,243 of NW_026902266.1, forward strand.
AATATAAATTTGACATTTGTGTTGTCTTATGCCACCTCCATTTGCTGAGGAGAAACTTGTGAGAACTGTTTTTCAAGGATCAAGTTAGCAGAATAAAGGTGGGAGTAATGACAGATTTACTTGTAGATGTATCATTACTTCAGAGCTTTGTTCCTTTCAGCTTTGCAGGGCTGGAAGCAGCAGCTTTGCCATTTGGAAAGGATGATTCCTAGCTTTCTCTTGGGAAGTATCAGATGTTGGAACATGCTGCCTGTAAAAGATGTGACTTTAATACGTTAAAGAAGTCTATTTATGGTTATTTTAAAGAGGCGCTTGCATTCCTGTGCTCTGTAAAGTTGGAACTAAAGCACCTGATATAGATGATCTGTTCCACTGCAATCTAAAAATGTTCCATTACTAAAATAATCTGGTTTCTTAAATACATTAGTAGTTGTCCTGCTTTTGGCTGGGACAGAGTTAATTTTCTTCCTACTAGCTGGTACAGAGCTGTATTTTGGGTTTAGTATGACAATAATGTTGATAATAACACTGATGGTTTCAGGAGTTTTTAAGTAATGTTTATGCAGTCCTTAGTCTTTCAGCTTCGCATGAGCTACCAGAAGGCTGGAGTTGCACAAGAAGCTGTGAAAGGACACAGCCATGTCAGGTGACTCCAGCTGGCTACAGGGATATTCCATACTGTGATGTCACGCTCAGTGGGAAAGCTGGCCAGAGGCTGCTGCTGCTCAGGAACTTGCTGGGCATCAGTCAGTGAATGCATCACTTGTTATGTATATGCTAATTCTTCTATCATTATTTTCTTCCTTTTCTGTGCCATTAATCTGTCTTTATTTCAACCCAAAAGTTTTTTCGCTTTTACTCTTCTGATCCTCTTCTCCATCCCATGGAGGGGAGCGAGCAAGTGGCTGTGTGGTGTTTCGTTGCTGGCTGGAGTTAAACCACGACAGTAGTTCAGCCAAGTTTCAGCGATAATGTGTTCCCTAAAGAGTCTACCAAGCAAGTCTACATCTGCTAAGCCAGACACCTACCAGACTTGTAGATGCCATTTTCTCACAGGAACACTTAAAATTCCTTTAGATCTTTTGCTTTTCAACAGAACGCCAAATACTCCTAAGGAAAACAAGTAAGCACATGTGCTCCCTCCCACATTTGTATATCTCAATATAAGTGTTGGAAAAAACTTCTAGATTTCAACTGTTGTTGTGAGTATAAAGGCTGTATTCCCTTATGTGGTCTATCTGTACCAGTCTTGACATTGAAACTGACATCTGTCAAAACTCAAACTCCTTCTTAGCCTTTTTTCGCCCTTCACAGCTTCTATTTGCCCTAGTCCCTCTCTTTACCTCTCAAGACTTTCCTACACTTGCTGACCACCAAGCAAGTACTTAATCCATGCTGCTGAACCGCTCTTTGAACCCCCTTGCACCAATTCACAGTGCCCTAAAACTACAAATTCCGGACTGGGTTTGTTCCAACTTTAGAGTGGCATGAGCTGTCCTTCATCAAAGCAATTAAGTGTACACAGTTGTAGCTCATTTTACACATCAGGTGAGGTCAAAACATTAAACTCCAATGAAAACAGTAGTTTCCATTTCTAACTCTACTGTGTATTAACAGGGCTGTGCTGCTCTGAAGACTGAGCAAAATTGTTACGAATCCCTGGTATGATAGTGCTGAGGTTTACGCTTGAGGTTTTTATTTGTGTTTTTTTTTCCTAAAGGCAAAAGAAGTCCAACCTGCTACTGATAATCTGTCCTCTTTAAGACAATAGGAAAAAAAAATTAAGTGGTGGCACAGCAGGAAACAGGGAGCAGGGGATACCATTCTTCCACCTTCTCCCCCAGGTACATTTTAAAGATTTAAGGTTTTTTGATATGGAAAAAGCCACAGGGGTGGGGGGGGTGGGGGGGGAAGTCATGTTCACAGTAAGTAAAATTTTGGGCTTTGAAATCCATTACTTCTCCTGGCACCAAAATTAATATACCAAACCAAACAACTCAGAGCTTAGAAACCAGGGACTCAACCTCTCCTTCAAGAAAACTGTTTAGCTCTTAAAGGTTCCTATCCTTGCCCTTCAAGTAAACATTGAGAAAGCTGCCAAGTTCACATCTATCATAAACAAACCTTTCTGCAGAGAAAGATCAGATTAAATATTCTTAGTACTTGAATAGCTCACCTTTTCCTCACTTGAACTCCTTTGTGTATCTTAGGGGAACAAAGAGCCACTGCTTGCCACCTTGAAGAACATGTAAAAATGTGAGAAGTCTGTATTTCCATTGTGTCGCATTGGTTACCACCACCCTGCAATCTGCAGCCCTTAGTTATCTGTTGCTACATTTAGAAACCAGTACTAGAGTTAACTTAGATGCAACTGTTCTGGCAAAGACATTTAAACCACTACTAAACCAGCACAGATAACAAACACCAAAATGCGTGTTTTTACACTAAACCACTGTCAGTTCAATCACACAATTTAAATTACCGTCCCTGTACTTCTAACCAGTATTAATGGCAACACAACTCTATGGGTAGAGCGGGCTTTAGGTTCAGAAGTAAGCTGCATGTATTTGTAGTTGCAATCACAACAACTATTAACTTTCTTATAACCTCGAGGTATGTGGGGGGGAAGGGAAGGCTGGTTCTTTAGTAAACATTCATCTTACTGCTGACTAAACAGAAAATTATAGAAGATAAATGACATTGTACAAGAAAGAATCGAGATCTGCATTAGGTCTGTGTTTAAACAAGTTGCAAGGTAAGCGTGCTGTGGTTAGATGCATTCAAGGTCTTCGATAATGCCTTTGCCAATCTCAAAAGTACTAGGTGAGGCACTGGACATTCTGGGATTTTTTGATAATGTAACAAATACCAAAGCAAGCAACACTGATATTTAACACAGCTGAGCATACCCAGCTTTCCCAGCAGTCATATCTAACAAGATTCCTCTGCAAAGTGAGTTGTTTGTTCCTTGTGTACTTTCTGAAGTGCTGGCATATTGAGATCCATCAAGCCAAACATGAAAGAACATGATTAGCATTAACTTGCTCTAGAAAGGGATTAACAAGTAGTTTGGGCAAGGTAAGAACCTTTGGAACCGTATTTCAAAAGTGACAAATAATTTTACATATAGAAAGACTCCAACAACTATGGCCTATTCGGCTGTTGGTTCTTCTGCTGAACTGGTAGACAAGAAGGTATTGCACAAAACTGTCTGCAAGGAATGCAGAAAGACTACAATTTGCCATCCATTCAAACAGCCACTGATGGCTATGACAGTAAAATCCCATCCTGTCCTCCTATTAGGCAGCATCTGTTCTGTGTCATACCTGGTTTCTAGTTTACATTTTGCTTGCTCCCACATGGCTACACCTTCAAATAAATTTTCTTCTCATCATTCTTGCAAGATTTTATGAAGTGAACAACAGCCACAGTAACATTACCGGACAAAATAGCAGAGTAAGCCAGAAAAAGGTTTTATTTTATTAGGAATGGTACATTTAAACACACGTAAGACTTTGGGATTAGTTTACACAGTTTTCCAAAAATGTTTCCCTTCTTTAACAATACAGAAGCTAAAAAAAAAAAAGTTATCTAATTTCAGATTATAAGAACAGTATTTGCAGTGGAAATTTCTATTAATCAGAACAAGTCTGCATTCAGGAGATGTAAAGAAATTACCCTCTTTATGCTTTAACACGAGTCACTTTTTCTGTCACAACTGACTACAATTTTCCTGGGATTTTTTGCTGCTGTCATTACTAAAAGAACCTTCCTTTCCATCAAGACTAATGCTGGTCATACACACATTATTCAGTATCATACTTTTGGGTATGAAAGCTATGTCACTTTTATAAACATCAAAAACATGGACATGCATATTGACATTTCTGTGCAGTTTTATGGAGTCACCTGTCAAATAAGGCCTCTACATACAATACCACATACTACTGAATTACTGGAAAATTATTATAATGGATTCCCAACAGTCCTGACATCCAGATGGTATGTCTCATTTTAATGGGAAATTCCAGCTTTCATTACTGCTTAACATTGTATTGATTCACGATCCAAATGAGCAACACTCAACTAACCAATGTATATTCCTGATCGTCTTTGTCAAATTAAACATATTATCAAGGTCATTTAAAAGTTGGAACTTAAACAGCCTGTTAAGCCAAGCAACAGGGAAAAAAAAGTGAACTCTAAACTAAATTCAGCTGGTCCATTCATTCTCACACACAAAAGTAGCCACAGAACCTTAAAGGAATAAAATCTATACTTCCTGTTCTCGGACTTAATACCAAGGACAAAAGCTAACATAGTATTTTGGAAGTCAAAGGCCTTGGAGGTGGAGAGGGGAAGTGGAGAACAAGAAAGGGAGAAAGCAGCATATTGTCTCATCCCATTACCTCAGCATTATGTGTATGTAATTTATCTATGATAGAAATGTTTACTAATAGCAGGGAAAAAAAAAATAAAGGCGACTTCCCACTCCAGACTTCACTGAAAGGAGAAAGCTGAGAGCCCCTCCTCACAGAGATGGCCTATTTGATGACAGGCACTTTGGCAATGTAAGAGGAGGTTACCCTTTCATCATGTTAACTCTTCCCCTCCCAGTTCTCATGTACAATTTGCCTCAAGTCTTCAAGAAACTTGAATCAAATTAAATGCATTAAGACATCTCTAAAAGCAGGTTAACTACGGCTATGAGCAGAGCTCGACCTAGAACGAGATTTTCTCTTAGAAGCAGAGGGAGATGGGGAAGAAGCTAGCAAGCTGGAGCGGTGGCTTTTCTGGGAGTAACTCTTTTTAGGTGTACGACTGCGAGAACGAGACCGAGATCGAGATCGGGACCGGGATCGAGAGCGAGACCTGGACCTGGACCTTGATCTTGACCTGGACCTGGACCGGCTGTCCGATCTAGAAGATCCTGTAGACCTGGACCTGCTGCGAGATCTTGAGTAACTCCTTGATCGCGATCTGCTTCTGGAGAAACACAATTGAAACCTGTAGTCTCACCTCCTACTAAATTTAAAATACTCTGTGTTTAAATTCCAAACTACTTTGTATGCACAGCACATCCATCTGAACGCACTAGGCAGTGTTCACTTTTTCAATGTGCTGCTAGATTTCTGTTATGCTCCATCACAACTTCTTAGTATCTTCTTAGACCAAGGCTAGTCTTAACATTCTCTGCTATCAGGAGCTGCTAGCCTTGACATTCTCCGCTATCAGGATCTGCTAGCCTTGACATACTCTGCTAGCTTGGCAAAGTACAAACTGCCTAATAAAAGATGCCTTCCACCACCCCTAGGGGAGGAACTTCCAGCCATTTGTCAAGAAAAGCCCCAAAATGAAAATTCAAATCCATGGTATTTGTTCTGTCTAGAAACACCCATGTAAATTAATAAGGGTTTGTTTCAAGATGTTAAAAAGGTCTCTAAAGCATGGAACACCAGCACACTTTAAGGCCTGCGAGTTTAACACCTCTTCTAGCTATGTGTCCCTTTTTCCATCAGCAGAAATGGATTTATTTTTAATTAAAACAATGAAAGAGCTGCAGCTAACATGGATTTTTAATGACTAAATGGCAGAAATACTTTGGGAATAATGCAAGCAAGCTCACCACTTTTACCCTCATGAGAATGCTGGCTTTCACAATTTTAGAGAAGTTTCATAGGACTGTGAAGCAGCTTCCATTAAATTAAAAGGCTTTTTAATACCTTTTTTTTTTTTCATTTAAATACCAAGTTTTATCTAAAAATCTTGCCCAAGGAAGCTTGGCAAGTCCCTGGCAGTGTTCAAGGCCAGGTTGGACAGAGCCTTGGGTGACATGGTTTAGTGTGAGGTGTCCCTGCCCATGGTGGGAGGGCTGGAACTAGGTGATCTTAAGGTCCTTTCCAACTCTAACCATTCTATGACTTAATGATCCTAAAAAAAAAAACCCAAAACAAAACAAAACCCAGAAAAAACAATAACAAAACAAACCCCACAAAAAAACCCCAAAACTCTCCTTACTCTGTTCTCTTTATCCTGTTTTTAGCAGATTTGTTCCTATTTAAATCTGTTTACAGTGCTAGGAAGTGCTCCTGTGCAGTGGTATTTAGCTTGGGGCCACAGAGTTAGATTATAAAACTTCGACATTGGTACTTCCCAAATCCATGCCCTCAGCAGAATTTTATCAGGTCAGGCAGCATACCTATGCCTTCTGTGATCTTCAGTCAATTTAATCCTGCGTCCATTCAGCTCAGTGCCATCCAGTTTTTCCAGTGCACTCTTCATATCACTGTAAGATGCAAATTCCACAACCCTGTATACCATCAAGAGAAAAACAAGATGTTTCAGAGAAACTGAAAAAACAGAAAGAACACGTTTAGGCTTTTTTCAATCTGTTGATTCACAGCTTGATGTTTTATCTTCTGAAAAGTAATTTTTAATGTGGTTAACAAGAAAATATGATACAGTCTTAGCCATCCATACCTTTCACATCTTCTTAAACATTACCAGAACCCACATCTGCAATGAGATGGGACAAAATCCAGAAAGCTCCACATACCTGCGCACCAGCTGAGGAAACACCTTTCAATCCTCCATTAAACTGCATTCTAAAGCAGTCCAAGAATCAATATATATTTGCAGGCTCTCCTGCCCTTTTCAGGTTTTTAACAGTGAACAGAAAAATCCCTTTGTCTTTTTGTTTTCTCAAAAAAAAAAAAAAAAAAAAAACACCAAAAAAACCCACCAACAACAAACCCAAAAAACCCAGACAAAAACTAAGTAGCATTTGCTTGCAGTAGCTCTAGAGCATTGTTCTTCTAGCACAGACACTCCAGTTGTAATTCCCTCCTTCTTCCTGCTTTGTCATGCAGGACCTTTAGTCTGCAGAACTAAGAATGGAGAACAGGGAGCTAGGTATTCCCTATAGAGACTGGTTACACTAATTTCCCATGACTTTGCTGAAACAGTGCAAAGTGGACACAGACAGGAGATACTTTAGCCTCAGGAGTTAGATCATAAATGATTATACATAAATAACCCTAAGTTAAAGACAGCAGAACTCAGCTACTGAAACTATATTCTTTCCCTTTCTGCTTTGACACAGTGTTCATGGTAGAAAGTAGAGACCGAGTTCCACACCACTTCTGAACTCCTATTTACTGACTGTGCTTTATTTCTAAATTGGAGAAATTTCAGGATCTAAGCCACATCACAGATTTAAGTTTTGTTTCTTTTATATTACAAGGATAATCTTGCCTTTAACAGTTTTGGTTATCATACAGATTTAGACACAAAATGAACTTACCCTTCATTCCTGTTGTTTCTGTGAGCATCCACATAGGTGACCTCCCCTGCCTTTCTCATTACATCTTTCAAGTCCTGCAGCAAAAGTTAACTTTTTAGCCATAAACAGGACACAAATGAGTCAGCTAGCAGCAAGTAATACCTCCCTGAAACTTTCCCTTCTAAAACAGCTTAATGCTTATATATATAAATACACACATAATTTAGAGGTTTCTGACACAGCAGCATTTTGTAATAAAGTACTACAAAATTAGACATTTTGTAATAGCAGCTGCATAAAAGGACCCCTTATTTTTACAACTACAGTGACTAAAACATTGCTTTTAAAATTGTCCTATATCCCAAAACCAGCTGTTCTGAAAACATAATGCAATACTTAAAATACCAACATATGCATTGAAATCAGAACTATTACGATGGAAAAATGAGTACTAAATGCAGGTTTTCATGACTAACGCCCCAGTTAAAGGACAATCCAGCATATGTAGACAAATTCATTCTATATGGTCACCTCCCCCAATGTCACAGCAAAATTCAAAGCAAAAAGGTGTAATTACTTACTATATACTTAATAATTTTCCAAAGGGGATTTTTCTTATATTTCACTTGAATATTGGTCACACTACAGTGCTATGTCAATAGACACCCTTGTATTTAAATTAATAGAGGCTAAACACACAGACACTGTAAAATTACTTGCTCAGCAATAGGATAAAGTACAAACAAATAATGTAAAAGGTCACTAAAAAGCTAAACATTTGTATAAATTAAAGCAGTACTTTTACCAAACAGTATCTGGTATTTTATAATCCCAGACTACTCACCGCAACACACCACAAGTGGCAGATGATATAAGAAGGTACCTTAAGCAAAGAGCTGCTTGTCCAATACCTAGCTGGCCAAGAGGAACTCTCTTACATGAGAAAGGCAGAGTGATGGCTCATAGCAATACGCTTCACGGAGGTACCAGAGGCCCTGAAAGCACTGGACATAGTCTCCAGAAGTGGCTAAAGAACCCGAGGATGATCTGTGCTAGCCAATCGAGATCAAACCCAGGCAAACCAAGATCTAGATCGCCAAAAAACAGGAGTGTCATAGGAACCAAAAGGAAAATTCAGAACAGGCCAAACCCTAGAATTTCAGCCACTAGAAAACCCCCAAATCTTTGGTTCTTTTTCCTCCATACCAGAAAACCGAGGGTTAACCATTTCAAGGTTGTTAGAAGAGGTTCAAAATGCACTTGGTTAGAAATACGCTTAAGGAAGAAAAGACTACAAAACAAAAAGCCAAGAAAAACTTTAGAACATTTGCTACAGAATATAAGACTTAGTTTTATCTACTCTTTCAAATGAAAAGTCAATAGATTTATTTTAAAAACTGGCATAGGTGAACTAGTAGATACTTTGTTTCACATACGCTTAACAAAAAAAAAACCACCTTAACAGTAAATGGAAAATAGGCCCTACAGCACCATTGAAAGTATTACTTCAACCTTGGTATATTTGTTTAGAGACGTAGAACAAAATTTTGGCTCTGCTCAAGTCAACAAGAGCTTTACTGGACCAGGACTGATAAGTCAAAAGGAAGTTAGAAAATGTTACTCTACATAATTCTTTTCTAATTCAATAAACAGGCTTTAAAACTGACTTGCCAGACTATACACTGAATCCTAAGGATCACTGTCATGAAATAGCACTTGTAATAATAATGTCAACATGATTAAGACATCAACATTACTGCTCAAAAAAGAGTAAGTCTGCATGTGCTATAAAAGCTCATCCTATTTGTTATTATTAGAGGAATGTTTGAAAGTTACCTGGTTTTACTTAACCAGTGGAACATTCAACTTTTATCCTAAGTTTACTGTTGTGGTTTACCTTAAACAGCACACAATGTGCTGTTGTCCTTAGCAGCAAAGGAAAACGAGGTGTAGGACAACCATATGTAGAAAAAACATGTATTAAAAATTACATCTTGATGTAACACAGGTCTACTCTTCCCAACTGCTTGAAAACTCACAAATACTGAAGAACTAATGAGGGTGGTTGGAAAGCTCCAAACATGCAGAAATGTATGTTTGCTAAAATAAGGAGAATTCTGACAGTTTGTCTGCTAATCAGATGTAAGAGTATCTGATAAAAATACAGACAGCAATTTGATGAGACTGACCTGAATATAAATGTTGTTCGTAGTTTGTTTATTAAATATCCCAACACAATAACCTTTAAAGGAGACAGTAGTTCTCAAAGAATGGGGAGAACCAAAGATGAGATATGCGTGCAGGTTTTAAAGCAAGATTCTGTATTGATTGTGCTTGCTAGAAGCTCAGTGATTAGAAAGGAAGAACAGTGCCACTACTGTTAATGTGTTAGCTATTTTAATCTGTTGTGTCAGTAGCATAGTTACAAGAAGTACTATAGTCAGTATCAAAGCAGTGCAGCTTCAAAACTAAGTGCAATTTGCATACGGATGTTAGCTTCAAATGATTTCTATTTAGGCAGGTATCAAGAAGTCAAGTCTCTTACGCTAACTGATCACATATTTAAGAGTCATTAAAACATTTCATTAGGATCCTAAAGATTCATCAGTATGAAATCTGAACTGGGTGGGCTTCAGTCTAAAATAGTAAGTACACATAAAGCCATTATAAATATTCACAAGAAAGTTACAGAAATGTTAATTTTCCCCCACCCCAAGTTATGAATTTAACACGAAACGGCATTATAGAATTTGTTCTCCTTAACACTCCATTCTGGCTTACTTTCTGGTCCCTACTGTTGTTTCCAAGTCCTGTGTTTTATAACAATCTCTTCATATACATAACTGTATAGCACACCCAGAAGATACATAGATTAAATCCACTTGCTCACCACACCAATAGTGCTCACCGCATCAAAACTCTGGTTTTTTTTCCTCCAGTTATTCAGTAATTAACCGAACTGTACAATTATGAACCTTTTGAACCTGTCATGCAGAAGATAAACAAACCTAGTTCAACCGTTTATCTGCATGGACTGTACCCAAGCTCTTACGAAACACATCAGTGGAGCTCCAGGCAAGCCAAACAGCCTCCTCATGTGGATGTAGCTGCAAGACCAAGGCTTAGAACATTCAACATGTTCTACTGCATCTTCCAGTAACCTAATTGAACTCTCTTTAGTCAAAGAATATAAAGATTAATGAATGAGACTAATATCCACTATTCATTCACGTTCTGTCAACAGCATCTGTTGCTGTGACTTCAAAAAAAGTAAGCTTTCTATAGACTGTATACTACTCAGACCACAACTAAAGGAACTGATTATCACCAGACTCTCAATCATGCATCACGTCACCAAAACATTTTGCAAAGCATAAGAAAAGACTGTAAGTTTCACTCAAAAACAAAGGCATGCACTTCTAGGTGTAACAGTACAAAAGGGTGACATAGCTTGAATGGATGCTATGCTTCAGTAGTTTAGAAACAATCTAGAGTCTTGGAAAGTTTTTATCAGTTGGTAAACACAAGTAAGCAAGAATTGGTTGCCAAGTACAAAATATAATTACAGAACTACCTGAACAGCTGTGAAACAAAAGGCTTCTTTAAGTGTTTAAATGCTAATTTTTAGCAATCACTGGAGCTTTTTTTCCTTTTTTTTACACATTTTAAAATTCAGGTTAAATATTTATGATGGCTTTATTAAGAAATTGGGCTGAGAAGAGTCTATTTACAGGGTAAGAAAATGAGGTGTAAAAAAAAGAAGATAAGATGTAAACTCACCTGCCAGCTGATACGGGATGAAAGGTTTTCAACTATGATCCTGTGTTCAGTACGAACAGGAGGTCCATACCGGCTGCAAGAGTTCAGAGGGAAACAAAAAAGGAAAAAGTCTCCAGTGTAACGAATTCAGAATTTAGGAAGTCTGATGTCTTCTATAGTTTGTTAAGAGATTTAATTATTTTCCTTGTTGCTGGACTGCAGATCTGACTCTACCTAGTAAAGAATATAATTAAGAGTCCACTACAAGAAGAGAGATGCTACGAAGTGATTGAAAAGGATTTTAATGAAGAACTTATACCAACACAGTCAATATAGCTGCCATTTTTTCTAGATAACACTGAAGTAAGTGCCTAGTAGAATGTAAATAATGTAGAGAGAATTAGCTTAATCTGGTCCATTTTTTAATTTTTATTTTTTTTTTAAGTTGGTAGGATTAATTCTGCTTCACGTCAGGGAGATGGGAGGCACAACTTAAACACATCTTAGTTCATGCTTCTAAATTCTTGTTAATATCTATAAATGCTACCGTGACCTATATTAGGTATTTTTGTGGATAGAAATACTGCTATTTTAGTAAAATGAGAGCTGGTTGCCCTGAAACAACAGTAGTTTTCAGTTCCTGAATTAAAGCCCATGTTTTTCACTTAACCAAAAATTAAAGACGCTCTCAACAATAAAAAAGTATCTTGTAAACTTTCATACAGAAGAGTAAGGCACCTGGAAAAAATACTGCCCTTGCAGGTCATTTCTGTTCCCAATCCTAACCATTCTGAAACCAAAGGAACCTGAGAACTATGGGAAAACGTATGCCAGCCTTCTGATAAGTAATGCGGGATTCTACCGATGGCACTACTTTGTATTACTACCAAAAAATTCAAGAATCAAGAGCACTGACCTGAGAGAAAATTATTCTCACCTTCTCCTCCCATAGAAACATAATCCTGAATTGTGCATATTGACTCGTACACTGAAGCACAGGCAATTTCACTTCGGGGCATACCTCAAAGTGTCCCCATTTTTTTCAGAACATCCAGATCTTCCAGGCATTTAAACAGAGGTCCCAGAGTCCCAAAACTGGCAGGCTGAGTGTCATTTTTCCATTATTGCAAACCGCAGTTTCTTCCTGTCTGGCATCGGCAGTCTGACGTCATGAACATGACTACAACGTCAGATGCCCAGGACCTCCAATCACACTTCCTACTTTAAAAGTCCACTTTTAGCCTGGACCTCGGACCAATTATACCGCATCAAGGTTACTGCCACTAAAGAAAAAATAATCTAATTAGCGTACTTGCATATGCAAATTAGATGCTCCAGACACTGGTTTGTAACTGGCAGCAATTCTCACTTTGAAACAAGAACAGAGGTTTATGTCAGTTAAGTCTCTGTCTTCCTTCCAAGCTCTACTCTGCATAGGCCACAGCTAGAAATGTTTCTACAGAGTAAATTATTCCATACATATTTAGTTCACACAGATAAAGTATAAAGAGTACTGTGTAGTTGTTTGGTGGGATACATATGCAAATCTGCAGAACTTTCACCAACTCTGCTGCAAGCTAGTGCAAAGCTCACCACTGGCTCAAATCACTGAATGTGAGTAATTTGACAACTACTCCATGTCCACTACAGGTATTCTAGATATGAGCTACGTCCTGATTTTCAGATTCCGTTGTTGGGCAGAGACTTTCCTTCCACAAGGCACCTGCTCGGTCAGAAAAATTAGTCAACTGGTATTCAAACGCTTCTGCGCATGCTGATATCTTGTGCCCTAGCACTGGTTTCTCAATTACAGTTCTTTTTGTATGCTGTGCTGAAGTAAGCATTTTGATAACCATACAGGTGGAAATATGAAAGTTTGGTTAGGCAGTAAATACCCTGAACTACTGCTCTACAATTACTCTACTTAGCCTGTAAGCTCAGTTTAAAGACAAAAGCCTCAAAAGAGAAGCTCTGGCATTTTTCTTGATTCCGTGTTAAGGCCGGCCAAACCAACTGCAGCATTTCTCCTTCACATCATCTACACAACAGCAGGAAGCAAGACCATTGTATTGCCTACAACACAGAGAGGGAGCACTTCATACTGAGTTTGTGAATCTCTCTGACAGTTAAATTTCTTTAAAATCCAGATTCTACTCAGCCAGAGGACGTAAATAATAGTAGTGGAACTCCTACGTCTGAGAACATAAAACTCCTCTTGCAAAGCTATACAAGGAAATAGAGCTGGATCTCTAACTCCAACCACAGGAAGCAAACAGTATTTCAGTACAGGTCTTAAGTTACTGGGTTAGTAGGTAACAGAGTCCAGACCACCTACCTAGATCCACTCTGCGACTGGTAATAACTGAACCGTTGTGGGAATCTGCCCCTCCCTCTTCGGGCTCGCGCGTGCTCAATTGTAACCCTTACCAGAGGAATAAAACAAGGAAACAAAAAATGTAACACAAACTTTAGGTATTGGACACTGACTTAAATCTTTCACAAGCACACTGTGCACATGTGCACAAACAAGAATTATCTTGCCCTTGCAAGCAATGATTTATAACACAGTCACCGATGTTTCTTAAAGAGCCAGAACAGTGGTATTCTCTTGTCTGACTCATCTCCCTCTGATTTTCATCAAAATTGTCACAGGTCTGTAATTCAAACTGAAAACTGAATTTGCTCAACTGGAGCTGAAGGGTAATCACAGAGGGAAACCAAAACAAGTACCAAAAGAAGTAGTAACAACTTTGACCTACACCCAGCTTCCACAATCAAAATTACTGTAACATACAATGACTATAACCCACATTGTTGCAAACTGAAGGGCAATATTTTGAATGAGAGGCTATCAACTTATCTTCCAATATCAACATGCAGATAAATTTAATTCACTTATAGTGACAAGACCTTGAGTTAGCTTTGAAAGAGAGGTAAGTGCAAGTGGATAAAACAGTCAGCCGTACTCCAAACCATCTCTCCTCCAATCCCAAACTATCTTTGCCTTATGTAAGACTATATACAGCCAGGATCCCAATGAATCTCTTTAGATGAAGTTATGGAAGGTGTATCCCACCACAGAGCCACAAGAAATGGGTGTCAGAGCACAAGCTAATGCACTGTATTTGTATGCAAAGCACTTTTGCTGTTCTAAAGGGAAATGATGGTATTACACTTACCTTTCATCACACAGCTCTTTACCATTAAGTTCATAAATTGCATCATCGGCATCCCTGTGGTCTTCGAATTCCTAGAAAGAATAAGGAATAAAACCATGTTTTTCCTGCATAGTATATGCAAATGCTACAAAAAAGGTTTTCTTTTTAGATTTTACATTCCTAAAGCAAGTATCAGCCAGAATTTTGAACAAAGAAGCAGATTCCTAGTACAGTTATCACTGAAAACCAAGATGTTCTCATTCATGACCATTTCTTCTCCCTCCACCCCACAAAGTCCTTTGCCTCCCTTAGTTTTTTCAGTATAGCTACTTGCAGGACCTATACAAAATAAATTAATTGAATGACCTGGCTTATTAAAAAAAAATACCCAAAATACTTTTTGGGAGAGCGGTGTGTGTGGGATCACTTCAAGGCATACAGTTTAAAACAAAGCCCTACATACAAGGGAAATCCTATATAATGGCATGAACTGTTTAATTGCAAAAAAAAGCACTGCACTCCCCAAATCCTCTGAAGAGTTCTGAGGCTGATTCAATTCTTACTGAATTGACAAAGAAAGAGTAAATCAGAAAAGAAAAATCAAATGCCAAACGCCCTTCTGATTTTTCTCTGAGCTAATTCAGCTCACTAGTCTGGGGAAGAAGAGTAAGAAACATAAGCCCCTCTTCAGCACTTGCCACCTATGGATCTGGATCAGTTAGAATCTGTAATTCCATATACTGTTGCAATGGAATCTGTCACTTCACTTTTGGCAGCAATGCTACTTCAGTCGGCATGAGTAGCCTCTGCCCACTAGCCAGCCCACTGGTTCTTGGCAAAGCTGTTTGTACAGCTCTGCAGGAAACTAGGTCAAGAAACCTATTTAGATGAAAAACAGCACACTTTGTAGTAGGTGGGGTGGAAGACTGTTATTTTTCTACTAGATCAGCTTCCCAGGTAGGTTTGTTATGTGGCTGAACAACAGGGGGTAAAATTCCATGTGAGGTAAGGGGAGAAAGGAAAGAAAAAGCAGTAAGAACAAGCAGCTGCTTGAACCAGAAACATGGATGGAGAAAGAAAATTATGGAAGCGCAGCATAAGAGCAACAACAGAGAAGCAGCTTCTCATGTTGAAGAAAGCATTTGCGTAACTATTAACAGCCTTTCAGAAGCAATACTGGCTTAAGCAATCTTCCCCCTTCTGCACTGAAATCTGTTTCACTACAAAGTGAAACATCACACATCCCTGCATGATGATACAAAGATTATATTGAGAAAATAAATGTAGGCCCAGCATTTAAGGGTATCAATAGCTAGCACCTACAGCTCCCATTTTTTCAGCTAGTTTCTAACAAACCAAGTGTCTGCAAGTCTGTCTCGCTTCACATACTAGTTTTATGGTCTGAAGTTTGAAAACATTCAGTGCTGAAATCTACAAAATCTGAGTAAATGTAACTAGTTTCAAAGATCAAGCAATTATTTCAATTAAGCACAGTGAAACATGCTTTTAACACTAGCAAAATGTTAAGATTAAAATCCCTGGGGTTTTAAGAGGTTTTATAAATACACATTTTAAATAATCAAACCCAAAGATGAACTGACAGCCCATGACAAGTGAGGAGCTGCAAAGGATAATGCTATTCAATGTATTTATAAATTATCTAGATGATGAGATCAAGTGCACCCTCACCAATTTTGTGGCCGACACTACAGTGGGAGGGGAAATAGACAAAACAGAAGGAAAAAACACTACATAGAGACACCCTGATAGGCTGAAAGATTAGGCCAACAAGAACTGCAAGTTTTAACAAAACATGACAACAGTGAAATCCTGCACCTGGAAGAGAATAATCAGGCCGGGATCTGAGTGGCTGAAGTGTAGCTCTGCTGTTAAGGACATGAAAAGACAGACTCTCCTTGTGGAGAGTCAGCTCAGCACGAGTCAGCAATGTGGCTTTGCTGCAACTAACGCATACCATATCCTGCCTGAGCTGCATCAGCTAGGAGACTAAGGATGTGATTATTCCACCTTGGCAACTTTTATGCCACACCTGGAACAGTGGCCAGTTCTGGTCCCTCCAGCTCAAGAAAGACTGGAGCAGGACTAGCAGAGGGCTGCCGTAACCGATTACAAGGTTTGAGAATAAGGAAAGGTTGGTTGAGAGAGCTGTGTTTGCTTAGCCTGAAGAAAAGGCAGCTCAAAGGGGATCCAGTCAGTCTTCCAAAACCTAGAACATGGTTACAGAAGTGATAAAGGGCTTTACTCAGCTGCATGCACAGTGACAGTATGACATGTAAAGGTCAGGAAGGTTTTAATCACATGTAAGGAAAAAATTCTTCATCCTGAGAACAATTAAAATTTTTAGACAGAGTTATGAGACAATTATTCAAGCTTATTAGTGAGCACTGAACAGAAAATACTTCTGCCTAGGAACTGGGAGAGGAAGGAGGGTTGACTGACTCATGTACAGGAGTTGAACACAAGTAGCTCCTGAGTGAGTCAACAGTCTTGCCCAAGAAGAAAAGAGGAATACTCAAGCAAAGGTGATTAAGAAATAGTAGCAATTGGAAATGACATTCTAAATAAACTCAGGCTCACATCTAGATCAGCCTTTTATCTCTGGACTTCACGAGGCAGGTATTTACCTATTGGCAGTCAACAAGTAGCAGCTCATACTGCAAGGCAATCAGGAACCAGCACATGTAAGAGTCAAGAAGCAGTACCTGCATGACACTGAAGTAGGCAAAGCCTGTTGTTTCATTCTTTCCCCACAGCTTCACATAAGGGATTGATCATGGCAGAACAAACAGCATATAAGCTTGCCATAGTGTGAGGGCAGTAGCTGCATTTCCAGTTAGAACTCAGGGCTGCAGAACAACTAATTATCTGCTCTCTGGAGCTAACAGTTAAGGAACTGGCTGAGCCTGAGTCAACTTGGGAATCTGTAAAGCTATAAAAATTTGGACAACAGTTTAGGAGCATAAAGCTCTAGAAAGCAGTGGCAGGAAACTGAGATCCAATGAACTATGTATATCATTTAATAGCTTGACAGACACATACGCCCTGTGAACATGTACTGATGGTGAATACACCTTACTTCAGCCATACAAGAGTTAAAAGCTTTACTGGTTAAATCCAACAGCAAGCACCTGTTACAGCTGTTCACCTGCTGCTGTAGCCAACCACTTTGCTTTTATGTCAGGTCACTACTTAGAGATAAAACCAAGCAGACTAGAACTGAGAGAGGAACATAAGTGATTCTGTATAAACTTTTCTGCAGGTCAAGACTTGTAGGGTTTTGTAATGCTGTAACAGGACATTTATACTGTCTTCTGAAATAAATGGTAAAATTAAAATCCATGGAAGATTATGATCAGACAATGTACTTAATGTAGCTAGACTATTACCAAGATTTTGAGAAAAAAAAAAAAACAGCCAAAATCAGGTAAAACTGTAATCCTAATATCTGAAAAGCAGCCTGAAATGTATATTAATATTTTCCATTTCCCATGGGAAATACTATTCTCTTAAGCATCTTCCCTTCTTTGACATGAGCCTAGCAAGGCTAGTACCTGCAAGCAAGAGAAAGGAAAACAAGGTATTACTTACCACAAATCCAAATCCATTTTTTAGATGGATTTCTCTTATGCGTCCATATCCTTTGAAGAACTTCTCCACATCCCGTTCACGAGCACGTGAGCTTAAGTGTCCAACAAAGACACGGCAGCCACTCATCTTTAGGCTGATGCTAAAAAAAACACCCCAGTACTGTTTATTAGATTAAGAAACTTAAAATAGGTTGATTAAGATCATGTTGTACATCTCAGAAATCTCAGTTAAGTACGATTCAATCTTATTGTTCTCCAGGTATATATATTAAATCCCCCATTCTCTATAGCCAGAGAAGTCATAAAATCCTGTCTTACTGACTTCTAGCAGAACCTATGCAGAACTCTTAGCTTTATCCTTTGTAGTCATATAAATTTAAGGGTTGTTGTGCCTGAAATAATGGCTTTGTTTGCTCTTAGACTAATAAGGCTTTTGTATCACAGAACATGAAAACCCCCCACTCAATAAGTTCCACAATGAACTTACTGGGCTAGCAGCAGTTAAAAAAAAAACACCAAAATTAAACTGTTATCCCAGTGATTAGTACAACATTCTCAAACTTTTGCTTTCACCTTAAAGAACTGTCCCTGTAACTGGAAAATATTAATAATTTGGCTCACTCACTGAGCTTGCTGTCATACAAGCCCCAAAGAATCCAAGCCCTAAGGAGCAAAAATACAGCATGACCTTATATTACAATACTGGGCTGTAAAGCAGACAGAGTAAACAACGTGTTTAGCTGTGAAAGTAGTTCAAGACAATCTGGATGCAGTATTTTGAACTAGTGTGATTTCCCTTCCATCTAATCGATTAGGTTCTTTACTCGGGTTTACTGTGCCATCAGAGATGTGCCAGAACTTTGGAAGACACAGTATTGGCCTTCTTATAGGGCAAGGAGTAAATGTGTGTCGGCACACTCCTAGAGTAGCCTAAACTGTCCCCAAATCATGTCCTGAGGTGATAGCTATTTAATGGCTTTCACGTGAGAAGTTTTGTTCTTGCCTTAGAAAAGCCTATGCTGCCCTTTGTAACCATTCCTCCTTTGTGCTCACTTGCATTTTTATGCCCACATGGAAATCCAGCTCAAAGGACTGATTCAGCTCCCTCAGAGTAGCTACTCTTCCGACATATTGTTTTCCAGATGCACCCTGACCACACAAATACTGGCAAGGCCAGCAGTGGGTATTAAGGGCAGGACAGGCCTTTGCAGAGGAAGGACAGACTTACATAACTACGTGCTTCAAAACACGGTGAGAAGAGTCACTTTATCAACAAGAACTCATTTTGGGAACGATACAGGTTTGACAGATTATAAAACGACTGTATAACTGCTGTTCAATACTTTTAGCTGTCAATTCTAGCAAAATAAGAATCGCCGAAAGAAATAAACATGGGGTGGATGAAATTGCCTGAGAAACTGTCACAGATACAGTGGATGTGCAAACGATCTGTCCATGTATTATTTACTCGAACATCAGGAAGCACAATGGATGCGAGATCTCGAGATCTCTACCGATACAAGAAAGGTGCAGAGTCTCACGCGTTGTTCCCAACACAATGAAACCGCGTTTGCTCACTGGCTCACAAGATATCACACAGGGACAGAAAAGCAAGGGCCCGCACCGAAAGACCAGCTGCTCGCTCGCCTTTTTAAACTGGGTAGGCCCGGCCGCCTACAAAGACGAAAAAAACCCTCCGTGTGTTCACCGGCACAGAAGCGTCCGCCCTCCCCGTGACGATCGCCCCTCCGGCCCACACGAAAGCTTTACACTAGCCTCCAAGCCCCGAAGGCTCCCGGCCATCCCTCCGACCTAAACGACCTGGATCAGCCCTCCCCTCCGCGGCGATGAGGCGCGCCGTCCTCCGCGGCCTAATGCCTCTGCGCCCCGGTTACCCAATGGGCTGCGGCCTAGCGGCGCTGCGCGGCGCCAGCGAGGCCTTCGAGAACAGCTTCCCTCCACAAGGAAGGCCGGGCCCATCCCCGCCCCACAGCAGGGTCCAGCTGCAAGAACTCTGCTCGCAACCTAGCGTCCGGGCGTCCCCCGGCCCTCCCGCCACCGAGCGAGCCGAACAGGAGCGGACATTCACCGTCGCCGAGCACTGAGTCCTGAAGGCCGTGAAGAAACCGTCCGCTTCGGGCCGAGGCCGCAATGGCTGCCGTGCTCTTCAGAGAGACCAGCCCCGCCGCGCGCCCCCAGCGGATGTGCGCAACCGCCAACGCCCGACTCCAACCCCCAGCGTGCAGCGCGGCGGTACCGGTCCCGCCCCGCGCCCGAGGGGAGGAGGGGGGAGGGGGCGAGAGGCTGCGGCCATGTCAGGGCGAGTGGCGGAAGTGGGGCCTCGTGCGGCCGCCCATTTCGGGGTGCGCCGTGGGGGAGCGCTTAGCGGTAGCGGTTGGCGTGGGGCACCCTGAGGTAAATCGCGCTCCTTTCCCTCTGGAGCGACGCCTGCCAACTGCTCCCCGCCATTCTCCTGCGTCCTGAACTGACCATGGCTTCTCACCGAGACATGGCAAAAAGTCTGGCCGTCTGTGCTGATTAATAAGTAGAGGAGCGAAGACACGCTGCCAGAAAGTTCCGCCGAAGTGTTGAGCGTTAGCTCAGCAACCACAGTTCTGCCAGCTGCAGTTCGCTGTGGCCCGCCCCTAACCCACCTCCAGGTCCCTGCCACCTTCATGTCTTTAGCACAGGACTACGGGCCTTTGTATAAACCCCCAATACTGCTGCTATGGCTGACACCAGGGGGAAACCTTGGGTGCGGAAAAGCGGCCAGTGAACAGAGGCCTGCGTGGAGTGCTAGGCAGAAGCAGTTTTCCCGTGCATGTACGCGTAGCGCACTACTTCTCTGGGTTGTCAGTGCCCGAGATGGACTCATGGAATTCTTACGGTGTAATTCAAGAGAGTTCACGGTATGATGATTAGGATTATTAAGTGCTGTTTCTTCAGTACAGCATAACTTCTTAAATTTTACCATCCAGATTCCTGACATACAGCTGCAGTTTGTTTTGCCCATTTCCCCCCTTCATCTGATAGCATTATGTCTGGACTTCCTGATTTAACTTGGAGCAAAAATCTGAGTTACATTTATAGCATTGTATCATTCAATTTTTTTTGTCCTCTTGACTATTCTTAAGGATGGAGATAACATATATATTCAATATCCATAATAAATGGAATCATTTAGGTTGGAAGGGACCCCTTGAGATCCTCTGGTCCAAGCCCCAGTGTTGCCCAGGACCATGTCCAGTCAGCTTTTTAATACCTCCACAGATGGAAGCTCCACCACCTCTCCTGACAACCCAATCCAGTGTTTTACCACCCTTACAGTAAAAACAAGTGTTCAGATGAAATTTCATGGGGTTTAATTGTCACTGGATGCTACTGAGAAGAGTCTGGCTCCCTCCTCTCCATTCCGGCCCATCAGCTATTTACACACATTTAGCCTTCTGCAGGCTGAGCAGTCCCAGCATCTCTCCTTGTATGATATGCTCCAGTCCCACAGCAGTCTTTGTGGCCCTGTGCTGGCCTTGCTCCAGTAAGTCTATAGCTCTTTTGTGTGGGGAGGCCAGTGGAGGGCACAAGGTTTCAGGCATGACCTCACCAGTGCTGGGGGGCAGGGTCACCTGCCTCGGCCTCACAGCAGCCAACTTATGCAGCCCAGCATTGTCGCTTTGGCTGCAAGGCAACTGGTGTGAACTGTTTTTGATAAGAAAATGAAGTGATGTGACAGCATAACAAAGCTGTTGTTAAAAACAAAAAGTGGGTAGCTTTAACAAGTATGTTTTACCATTTAGAATGCAATGTTCTGTTGTTTTACTTCTTTATTTGTAAAGATAAAAACACTCAAAATGCATCCAGGGTGCTCAAAATGTCAACCCTGTGACTCTTACTGTGCAAATTCTGCATAGAAGCAAAGCTGGACTCCTGAATGAGTAGCACTGGAGTCGCTGTGTGCTTGAATTGCTATGCAAGAAGCTCAGGAGAAAAAACCTCTTTAGGTGGCAGTCTTGGAATGGTATTGGTGAAACAGGGATTTGAGTTATTTGCAGTAATGAAGGTAAGTCATGCTGGAAGCCAAATTAAAGCTTTTTTGGTTTTATCCTACATCTCTGCAGCCTCTGGGGTTTTGTCAGTGGGGAAGAATGCGGTTGTGCATCTGGAATGTGGCTCTGGCTGTTCTGGCAGTGCCTGACCTGGGCTGGAGTCCCTTTTTCCCTTTCTTGGTTGTGGACACTCTGCACGGGTGGTAAAAGGCATGAAATATAGCATCAGAAGAATCTGCAGCATTGCCTCTAGCGTGTGGGTTGTGTTTCTGGAAGATATCATGTGCAAAATCAACTTTTGTAATAGAGCTGTGGCTTAGTTTGCTCGTTATTTTGGTTGCACAGAAAGATTGGTGTCTCAGAAGACCATCTGACAGCCCACTGGGAACTATTAGCATCCTGACTGCACACCTACAAATGTAAATGAATACTTAGCTGGAATCAGGATACTTAAAAAACACAATATGTTGATTGCTGGGGTAAATGAACTGCTTTCTTGCTTTCCCAAAGAAGACATCTTATTTTCTCTGTAGCAGAAAGCAGGGTGTTAACGATTCAGTACCACGGGCTAGAGATTGTGCCCTATTCAAGTGAGAAGTAGCAGGAGAGAAATTCTTCTTTAAAGTGATGGCAGTATTGTTTGAATGTGCTTAATAATAAAGAAGGTATAAAATGCTGTCTTAACTCTGCAGTTTAAAGTAATCCTTGTGTTTACAAATCTGTACAACAAAAGCCACAGGGTTCATACTAAAAGCCATGACAGCAAGTGAGGACCTGGCAGGAAGGATCTGGAAAGAGGTTTGAGATAGTTGCAGAATGACTACAGCACTTAAAACTGGAATGTGACGGAGCTGGGCTCAGTTCTCTGCTCTGCCACTGGTTGCCTTCACTGCAGCACCACAGATGGAATCCAGGACCTAAAGCCAGAAGTTGCACAGGATGCAGCGGAAGGTAGACATTTTGGGACCAAAAATGCCCACATGCTAGCGAGTGGGTGTGGAACTGCTAGGAGGAAGTGGTGAGAGACGTAGGTCTTAATGTTCTGCCTGCGCTCAGTCCAAATGCGCCTGCCTGTGGCTGGGGAACCAGAGCCTTGTTCCGTTTGGGAGCTCACAGAAAAGTGCCAACATCTGTTTCTAGGGATGACTAGCTAGGACTTGTTCTTTTCTTTAGCTACCAAAAGACATGTTGAGACCAACAGCTATGTTTTATAAAATGGCCTGGTGTTGAAAACACTCGTTGCTCTGGAGGCATGTGTCCACTGTATTCCTCAGAGTGAAGATTCATGCTCCCACCTGCCACAGAGTGCCCTAACCACAGTGTGAGGCTGTGGTGGTGGAGGAGAAAGGCTCCTCTCACTCAAGCTGTGCCACTGTGGAGCAGACAACTGAGGGAGAGCAAGTATCAGGGCAGACCTAGCAATTGTGCTCCTGGGAGAGGCGTTCTGGGTCCTGTTTCCCACCCTGAAGCTTTGTTTTGTATTTTACCCTTTGTTTAATAGAAAACACCTAAAACCTGCTTCTGTTGGGGGCCTGAAACACAGGGTTCTTTCTGCAAACTGATTTCCCAAACCATGAGGATCTGGGTTCATAAGCATCCTTCCCTGTGCCAAGATCTAATCACTGAGCTCTATCCTTCGCAATGGCCGACTTACTGACTGCAGCACTGGGCACATTTTGTTGGTGTGCTGGGGAATGTTCTGGTTACCTGTTTGTCTCAGGATGTGCCCTAGACTTTGTTAATCTAGGTTTATTATGTGAAGACTTTCCAGCAGCTTACAGCTGATGCAGTGCATTTTAAAGGTTTACACAATAGCAACTCTTTCAGTAGCCAGAGTCACTTTCAGTCACCTCGGCACTTTATTTCAACAGGATTAAGCTTTCTTAGTATTTGGCTACCAGAGGGTGGAAAAAAATCTGTCCTACCCCAACAACTGTAGTGGAAGTAATCTCATACAAATAATCTTGTTATGGTCTGAAAATCATGCCTGCATTCCAATATCTTAATGAGTAGTTTCAGTCCAAGCTGTTCCTTTTCTCCAGCTGTTACAGTCACCCTCTCTTTAGCCCTCACCCTCTCCATTATTTCCCCAATATAGCCAGTCTGATTCATCTGGATGGATCCTCCACAGATGTATGAATACTTCTTTGAAACTCAAGTTCATTCAAGGTTGCAGACTAGTTTCCTTTCATTGTCTTTCGAGACTCCTGCCTCTGCTCCTCCCCTCCAAAACCAGATGCTGGCAGCACTGAAGACATGCAACAGTCACAAGATAGACGAGAGGCTTTTGGAAATGTGGTTGACATTCTGGCAGGCAAGACAGACCCATGTGGTCTGAGCATTGATGTGTTTTTTGCCCCTGTACTGTCAGACAGTCATGCTGGGGCTGGTACCGAGATATCAGCAGCCAAAGATAGCAGCAGCCGTGAAAGCAAAATGGTTAATTTATTGGGAAAGCATTATTTCAACTTCTGTGCCTGGAAACAGTGTGTATGGTGGACTGACAAAAACAGTTTGCCCCTGAATAGGAGATGTGAGCTTGAAGTGGATTCTCTGCTTCTGTTCTTGGCAGAGGAAGGAGAAGTCACTGAGCTGCAAACAGCTGCTTCCAGAGACAAATTTTGGAAAGGCTGATGTCAGGACTTGGCTAAGGAACACTATGTTAGCTGCAAAAACACAAGCCTGAGACAAAAGGCTGTTTTCAAGTTTTAGCATACTAAGTGCTAGAGACTTCGCCCAAGATACATCTTGTGCTGCGTATGAGGAAGGTGAACATGTTGCTAGTGCTCCTCCTCCTCACGTGGGGTGAGAATGGGGAGGTTTTACCTACAGCCTGGTGGGCCATGCCACCTAAGCATAACTGCCACCAGTACAGCAGTGTTAGCAATGCTGGAGCTCACACACTGCTACCAGTGTGTGGTGTGACCAGGGACAAGCCACTTGTTTTCTGTCTCATAAACCCAGGAATGCTTACACCTAGCTAGAGTTTTGAGTGGAAGCTGGTCAGAGAGCACACACTACCACAGCTCAGTAAAAAAGTTTTGTAAAGACCACTGGAATCTTCAAGCACGGACTTGCAGAGCATGTCACTAGGATCATGGAACCTAATTTGGCTCCATTCTCAGAGTGGTAGCAGACCTAGGCCCAAGGTGATGGCCAGGGTGCACCTATGCTCTTTTACCAGCCCTATTGTGAAATAACATGGGTTTTTGCTCCAGAGAGTGGTCAGTTAACACCCCAACGGATATTCTCCCCACCCTTGGTGTTACTGTTTAAATAAAATAAAAAGCATAAAAAGAAGTGTATCATTACATTTTCTTAGAGTGGGTACAACCACAGAGAACCGTTTGTTTGACAGTGCAAATGCCCTTTCCCACATCCAGCAAACCAAGGACAGGGCAACTACTGTTGACGCAGGGTTATTAAAGCAAATACAGTATGCAGATACTGCCAGGTTGGGGTAAATCACAACACACTGCTGTGCTTTTTATTGGCCTACTCAAGGTCTGCGCCAAACCCCAACCTACCATGTACAACGCCTTCCTCAGGACTTAGTTCTGCGCTGGAGAACAGAGGGCAATGCTACTGCAAGTTGCAGGAGCTTCTTGTGAACCTGTGCATGAATTCTCTGCTCCTGCGGTCATTATGTCAAAGTGAAAACTGCCTTTAGGACTAGAGACAGCAGTATGTGGTTACAGGTAAAAAACACTTGCAACGTATCATGAAGCAGTAATGGTGGTTTTTGCTGCTAACTCCATGTTTCCTAAAAAACATTGTGGGAGGGCGGGAAATACACCTGTAGTACCTGCAATAGCTGGGAACGAATTAGTTGCTTCCCTTTACTGCTTTCCAGGCATTCATGCGTATGTGTGTATACGCTTCATGACTCATTAAAGGTCCCAAAGGAGTTGTTCTGAAGACTGGTTTCTTTAGAATGTCAATACAAAGATGATCTTGAGGTCTCTGGAAGAATTTATAATGTCAGAAGATGTGATATCAAAAGCAGTGAGATACTTAATACTGAGCATGGAACAGAGGATGAATCTTTTGTAGATGGTTTAAGATACAGCAGTTGTTTGTTTGCACAGGTCTAGTAACTAATTCTGTGCTGTTTAAGGAATAACAAGAATATTGTTCCTAGAGATGTGGGTCTATCAGGGATAGTTAAAAATTATATAAAAATCGCTAATTTTAAGTGGTCATAAAGCTCTGAAAATTCCAACATCACTCAACAAGAATAAAAACGGGGGGGGGGGAACTGTAGTCTCTATTAAAAAAACCCTATTCATTTTGGATTCTCTTCATCATGATTGTTGTTTAAATAGGAATGAACAATTTTACTATACAAATAAATAAAGTCTAGAATTGTTATCACAAGAAATTTTTAATATGGTTTGTGACAAGCAATATCAAAGTTACCAACTCTCAAGCTTCATGTTCTGAAACCAGACAACTCTCAGCAACAAAAAAAGTTGTGCACTGATAAACATAGGAGGCATATTGTATTTTTTAATTAAATATGAAAACAAGCTGTGTACATTATTTTTTCCCTAGAAAACACAGCAATTTCAAAAGTTTATCATAAAATATTTTCATGAAATGAGTGAACCAGCAAACACATGCACTTGTGTGCCTTCCCCCCTCCCAAGATAAACGTGATAAGAGAGACATACATAAATGTAGAAGTTAACAGAACAAGTGGTGTTTTGTTGTTGTTTGGTTCTTTTTGGAAAGGATGGAATGTAACATTGTGCTTGACTTTCTGTGTCACAACAAAAAATATTTGGTGCAATATTTTAACATTTTCATTTTAAGTTTCAATCTGGTGGAGAAAAATACCTTTTTCTATAATAAAATATGTCTGTTCTTTTTAAAATGTAACTTTTTTTGCACAAAATAATTTTGTAAACTGTCATTTCAAGGGCAAGGTAGGCTGTGCCATGTCAGTGTCCTCCCCCCCACTTAAAAATGTGATCTGTTATCTGAAGCAAAACAGGGAAACACAAAAAGAGCGGAGCAGAGGCTGCTTTGCAAAGAGAAAGAAGGGCGTGTTGGACGGGAGAGGGGGAGGGAGCGTGTGGTGGGACAGAAAAAAGTTAAAGGTCACTTTCGCCGTAGAGCGCTGTGGAGAAGGACATGTAGTCCAGGGCACCGGGTACAGCATCACGGCCATTGTAGGGTGCCATTCTAGCAATGCAGTATTCAGCCTGATCAGGAGGCAGTTCCCGCCGTAGTTCATCCACAGTGATGTAGTTCTGCAGTGAGGACAAACGATAAGGAGATGGTTACTTCAGAAAACTGATCTTTCTCAGAGAGACAACCACCCCCTGCCCCACCAGGGCAGCAGACAACAGTCAGGGACAGGGCCCCTGACAACTCGACTAGTACTGTACACCGACACAGGGAGCTCTCTGCACATACACCCTGGGGGGAAATGCAGTTCTTCCCTGCTGTTTGGACAAGAAAATGGTTTGTGCAAGAGAGAGAAAGACTGCTTTTGCAGGAGAGGTACCAGCATACCTATGGAAAAGACCTGGAGGTAAGGAAGGTAATTGTCTGTGTAAGACTGTGCCTTCCTGCTGAAAGCAAATGGGAGGAAGCAGAAATTTCATTTGGATCCTGTCCCTCACTGGCAGGAGGTAGCAGCTGCTTGTGCTGCTTGGGAGTTGCCATTGCCTCTCTTGAGAGCAAGGAGAGGAGCCATCCCCACTAGCTCTGGCTGGTGGCACCAATGCAGGCAGCAGACAAGCAAACACTTTGTATTGCTTCCACAGTTCCCTCAACAATGCTTGCCTTTCACAGCAGACATTTTTAACAAGCAAGAGAAATTACTATAAATTCAGCTTCTGGAGACTCGCTGAGCTGAGGTAGCTTAGCTTCTCTCCATGCAGTCGGTAGCAGTAGCTGTGTGTTTGCTAACCAGTACATTGTCTTCAGGTAACTGACTCATGGGCGTTCGCAGCGGGTCTGAACAGTGGTTCAAGTTTCACACCATCTCTCTCTCTTGAAACTTTTTATTCTCCCCCGTTCCCCCCGGCCCCCACCTTTCAAGCTTAATGGTTGGAGTAAGAGGTATTTTTCTTCACAACAAAATACTGTCTGATTCATGTTATAGTCACTAGAGCATATTAAACACTGACAAGTATATTTAACATAGTGTACAGAGTAAAGGAGTTCATAATTTTTACCCCAAAGCACCCACACACTCAGTGATTTGCTTATCTGAATAATGTGGATTTTTCAGGTCTTGAAAGATGAGAGGACTGGCTTCAGTCATGTAAGTGCCCAAAGGACAGTCATTATGGGTTTCAACATTATAGATTAGGAAAGTTTATTAGTGAAAATAGAAACCAGTACTGTATTTAAGGGTAACTCGTTACTATCCGAGAAACGCTATCTGACATTTCAAGTGAGATGAATAAAATCATTAGTAAATATAGAGATATATCAATTGCATACGTACATATTAGTTGCTCAATTACATAAAAAAAATTAGTAGGGATTGTTTTATAAGGAAAACAAGGTTACATAATTTTCCTGTCAATTGGTTCCATCCATTTGATGATGCGAATTCAGGAAATTCACACCTTTAGTATCATCCTGTAAGTTTTCCTGCTTTTGACCTATTTCTATGATTAAAAGATGCTCCTCTTGCAGAGCAATTCTTCAATGAAAATCTACTACTGCTTGTATAACAACTGATAGTGACACCTGTATGTCTGAGAAAGGTCATCTCAAGTTTGCAACTGTCAGTAATTAATAGTTTTTCAAGACTAATCAAGACCCATCTGTTGGATTTGTTCATACATTTTAAAATAACAAATCACAACCAAACTCTTAATTAAATAAAGCAAGAGTGAGCAGCAAAGTTCTGACTGACAGCTGAACAGGACTTTCAAGTGCTTTGGCAGGCTGCTCGCTAACCCACACTTTAGCCTTGCACTCCCTCCAGCACTGCACAGTGTTCCTGTGAGAATACCCTCCATGCTACACAGGGCTTCCCTTGACACTTTCTATCTGTGACAAGAGAGAAAAAAGGAAGCAGGAACATTGCAGATGCAGGAAAGGAAGGTGTGGAGGCTGACCTTATCTCCAGCCAGGATCTTGAAGGAAGCCATAACCTGGTCAGCAGTATCTGTATCTGCTGTTTCCCGGGACATGAAGTCGATGAAGGCCTGGAACGTCACTACACCCAGACGGTTAGGGTCGACGATGCTCATGATGCGGGCAAACTCTGCCTCCCCCTGGAGAACAACACAGTCATGTAAGCCTGGACATTTGGGCAGCGGTGCTATGAAAGTGGGCAGAAACTGTTCAGCAGTGGATTTCACAGCTAGAGAAACAAAACCTAACAGAAATGACTTTTAGGTTTTCTTTTTTAATCAGGATATTCTTTTTTAACTTGCTGCTGTGTACAAATGCTTGCCACTCATTTTGTCCTTTGGATAAAATGTTCTCAGCTATGCCCTAGGATAACATCCAGGCTCCATATTGCTCGAGGACAATGCTTATTAATCAGGGATCAAAATCACACAGACTTCCAGGAAGACACGAATTTCCCTGTAACACGTCATGCTAGATGTCTGTAGCAATATTGGAAGATCTGCATTCCTCAAATCCTTTTACTTTCAATTGCTAAAAAACCCCAAACTGTTACAGTTCTCTTCCTCTGCCAGAACAGAAACCATCAGAAGAAACGTCTCTGGGGTCTTTAATAGTATCTGATTCATATTAACTAGACAGGCTTTGGAAAGAAAGACTTGCTTATCTGGAGTGGCCCAGGGAAGCAGCCTTCATAGGAAAGTTCCTACAGAGATGTTTGCTACAGAAGCCATTACCTTGCAGTGTAGTTTGGTGGGGTTTTTTTTTTCATATAAACAAAATATCGTCTGTTCTCATCTCTGGGACTCCTTCTTCCCCATGTAAGGAGAAGGGGAAAGCAGAGCTGAGTCTTCTGGGGACAGGCTCTTCTAACACATCTAGAACTGTATACTTTCAAGAGTAATTGCAGTATCTAATCAAATGTTACTGCAACTTGGCATGCTACATTGAATGGTCTGCATTTTTACTGGGCTGATGAGTAAGATGCATAAACACTGCTTTGCCTGGCATCAGGGTCAAAGACAGAGCACAGGTGAATATTTCTGCGCTATGATCTTCTGCCCTTTGATGAGCATACCTCTTCCTATTTCTATTAGTTATCGTGCCCCTGAAAGTGCCACATATTACTGTTCTGAATATACAGGTACTCTGGTGAGGGAAAAGGTACAGGGAGGATGACTGGAACTGGAACTTACATGTATAGGGAGATGTGAAATAAATGGTAGGAATGAGTGGAGCAGCACTTGAGTGTATTCAGAAATCAGGTCGTGTACTTCCAGATGAGTTCAACTGATACTTAATGCTGGGGAGGTTGTGTGTGCTGTGCAGAGTGCAGGTGCTGACATGAGGAAGTTTATTGTTTCTTCCACGTATAGCTACACAGTTTGATAAATACAATTCTTATTTGAAATACACAGGAACTAGACAATGATTTTAATCTTTTTAACTTCATCTGCAGCTGTAAGACAAGAATTTTACATGTACCACTAATACTAGATACAACATTGCTGATAGCTCTAGAAGGTAAAGCTGTATATTTACCTAGATTCACTGCACATTCTCTCTATTTTTGAAGGTGCATATAGGAATCACTTTGAACAGGAGTGACAGAGGGCTCTACATTACCATATTGTAACCCATGGAGATAAGGCAGGCTCGGAAATCTTCACAATCCATCATACCAGTCTTCTTCTACAGGGAGTGATGCAAAGATGGAGAAAGCCAAGAAAGAAAAGGGAGACCAGTCCAGGGAGAAATGACCGACATGAGACATTACAAAGAATGAGTTTCAGGGGGGAGGAGATGGAAGGAAGGATTTACAGGACAATAAAAAACAATAGAGAAAAAGTAGTTTGTGAACCATGAAGAAGCAAGGTGGTTTTGGACATGGAGTATTTACACACAGGGAACATATTGATGATAAAAAAAGGAATGAAAGTAGCAAACAAGACAGATTGAGGGGTAGACAAGGAAAGGAATGTTAAGTGACACAAATAGTTTGAAGACATGAAAGGATTCTCCCAAGACAAACAGAGAATTAAGAAGGTAAAGATAACCAGAGTACAGTTAGAGAGGAAGCAGTACAGAGAAGTGATGTGTATATAGTCAGACACAAGAATAGCAGTGACAGATGGATTAAGACAAACAAGAAAAGAAAGGAAAAAAACTGTTATTTTTTCACAGTTTAATATCTGGTTGTGTTCACCACTAGCTTTCAGTACCTGTGCATCGTTTCCAATATCGTAACCCAAGCTGATGAGACAGGCTTTGAATTCCTCAGGGCCAAGTGTGCCGGAGTGGTCCTGGTTATGCGGTGTGCCAGGCAGCAGGACATGCAGTGCCAGTGCGGTGACGGTGTGGAGCAGAAGGAAGGAGACACAGAGGAGATCAAAGGGAGGTGGAAGGACAACAAAGAGGTGCACCATGCAGTGGGTGAGGAGAGAGGGAGAGGAAGAATGACATGCAGATAGAAAGACAGGGAAGAAAAATAAAAGTGCACAACATTAGATATCACAATGACATTTCAGGATGCGCTAAAAATGCTTTTGGAACAGTTCCTTCTCATAGAGCTCATCACATCATGAGAGCATTTGAATGACAAAACCAGTTGATGCTCAGAAGCCTCAAGATCTCCATCTCCCAAGTGAGTTACTTGCATCACTGCTCGTTATCCATAGTGTCAGAAGCCCTGTGTTTCACTAGTAACTCAGAGTGCAGGTAAGCAGGCAGAGGCAGTGGGGAAGCATTGCCTTAATCTTCCAGTCAAAAGTCCAACTAAAGGAGTAGGTGAGGGCAGGTATGTTTGGAACATGCCCGAGGAAGCTTAGCTGTCAGGGCATCCCAGGAACAGACAAGGAAAACCAGCTGAAGCTCAGGGGAGCAATTTTATGGCTATATTTATGTGGCCTGCACATTAGGTGGAGCTTTGACTGACAAAGCTATTTCAAGTGCTCAGCTCTGCAAACAGCACTACTGTACAGAGCAGCACAACACAGCTTGGCAGCTGCTCCTCCCTTTGCTCATCCCACACTCTCCCTGTGCTTGGATGTCCCCATCAAACTATACACAAGCTACCACAGGAGCTGAGAATCACCATCCACCCTGCAGGATTTAGCTCAGGACAGCTCTCAAGCACTGAAAAGTCCTTGTGTGCCACCACCATCTCTGGCCCAGATCAAGGAAGCTACAAACAGGCAAACAGGTTGGTGGAGCCAGTTCCAAGTGATTTTCCTCAGAAAATCAGCTTTTAAAGTCAGTATTAAGCCTCCATAAATTAAATACACAGGTAAATATGGGAAACCAATGTTTCCTTTACATGATCAGTCAGGCTGTTGTGGAGGCAGGGGCAGGCAATCAAATATAAAATCTACAGGGCTTTTATGGGTCCGTCTCTAAGAAAAGAAGCCATGGTTTTGTTTTTCTTTGGCAGCTAGAGAAGGGCTGAAATAGCCAGTGTTCAGCAATCTCTAAGTGTTGCCAATCTCTGAGGGCAGGCTGCAGCCCTGTTCTCTGGAGACCTTTCTGACAGCCTGGTTGGTGCAGCAAGTGGTGGAGAGCAACCTCTGTTTGCATCACTGACTTAGTATCTTTGCAGGCTGCTCTTGGATTTCCAGAAAACATTGAAGTGGTTGAAAATGGAGCTGTTTTCAGTCTTTGGCTGCTGTCTCTGCTTCCCTGCATGACACCTTTGTGATTTGGGTTGTAGAAGGATGAGCTGCAGACAAGCTGGCAAACTGAGGGGAAGAGAATTTCCTTTGAGGAATTCCTTACTGACTGCACCCGCTAGTGGCTTGGCATGTATTTCCATGGTAAGGCATGGCAGGTTTTACATCAGGGTTTATCTATGTCGTGCAATGCCTGCTGCATATAGATTCTCCTGTTTGCTCCACACAAGAACAATACTGATTTCTTTGATACAGATTTATGCTAGACAGCTGCTCCAAAGAAATGTATACATTAAGATAATAACCTGCTTTCAGGAGGAGGTGGGGTAAAAGTCTAATTTCCTAAACAAGCCTTCAAACTTTTTCATACTTCAGCTGTATCAGGAAATGTAGCAGTTTCCTGTCAAGACATATTTCTCCCAGACTAATGAATGCCTAACAGTCCTCACAGGAATGACTGCTCCACAGGAGTGGCATTATTAAGAATGAAATATCTTCTACTGGTCTAGTTTTATCTTAGTGATAAAACTTCTTTGTTTTTTATTGCCCTATGCAGTCTACATGGAAGCTCGTTGCTTACCAAGCTGCAGTCAGCGCTGACTTACCCTGTCAAAATGGTTGAAAGAAGCCCGGAACTCATTCATCTGTTCCTGGCTGATTCCTTTGGCATCGCGGGTCAGAATCTGGTTTTCTACTTCATTGATGGTTCTAGCAATTGTTGTTAGTAACTGCTCCCAGCCCACTCGGATGTGCTGGAAAAGAGGAGAGGACAATTTTTAAATTTAAAAGTAGCTTTCCTGCCTCTGAGAGCAGTGGATGGAATGTGCTACTTGCTGCAAATCAAATAACGCTGGTGAACAAGGCAGGAGAAGTCATCTGCCCAGAAAACCTGCAGTGTGAGCCAACCAGATGTTTAAAATCTGAATTTTGACTGAAAAAAGAAACTGAAGAGGCCAATTTGTGATCTGAAGAAAGTCTTGGTCCTACTGTAAAGTTCCTTTGCCATGTCAGAGCAACATATTGGGGGCCTTCAACACAAATGAGAATCAACCCAGTGATTGTAGGACTTAGTTGGGCAGAAAACAAGAAAATAAATAAACCATAGTCTCTGGAAGACACTGGTGTTCCACTGCCTCTGTTGCTTAATAGAGAGCTGGCCAGAAACCAGAAGACAAGTTTCAAAGCCTGTGTGTGTTCTGCTGGACTCATATCAAGCTCTGATTGCCTCCAAGAAGCCTCACATCATTAACAGAAAGCCAGACTCCAATTTTTAAAAGCATTTGTTTGAGTTTTTTTTCTTCTGCCAATCTGTGGCAGCTCAAAATCACCAGCGCTCCCCTGGTCTTTCTAATCGCAGCTAATAGGCTGCCAAAATCGGGTGGCAGGAGAAAAGAAACCAGCCAATTATTCAAACAATACTGTAGATCTCATTCAGGTTATTTCTATTGTCTGCATTTGGAAGTACATTGGAATAGGTTGGCATGAAGTACAGCAAGGCGAAAACAAATTCAGCAACACGTTGTTGCGTGCTTGGCCACATTGTCAAGCTTTCCATTTTCCTGAGAACCACAACACATTGCCAGGGCTAGATGTGGCTGATGCTAACTCGCCACAGCAGATGAGGCTGGCTGATCTGCTGCCAAAATGTTTACCTCCATGGTGTAGTTGGTGTGCTTGTTGTCAAAGATAAGAGCTTCCTGGATCTGTTGATGGTCTCCTTCCAACTGGTCAATCTTTGGTTTGTAATTCACAATGCTTTTCTCATACTGCCGCAAATGGTTGAGCTGGTCCTCCAGGGTCCCATGCATCTCTATTGAAATGCGGCCAATCTCCTGCATTAGCAAAGCCAAAGAAGTTAGTCCCCATTGGAAGGGCAAGCCTCAACATGCTTGGCATTTATTGCAGCCATTTCACACTCACACAGGATGATGATTCAAAAAAAATAGCTCATGGAGCAGTTACTTTAAATGAGCCGAGACATTGTCAGCAAAAACATTAGCAGAGTCCTGAACGCTTTCCATGTGAGGTGAGTCACAGGAGATGTGTCTAATACAAGGATACAAAAGAAAAGGAAACTGCAGACCATAAGCTAGTAATGTGCCAAGCCAAATCTTTTTCTGATGTACCGTCATCCACTAACTTCATACAGACGTATTTCTGTAATTGCTCTCTTCTTTACATCTCCTGTCATCAGTAATAGCTTCATATTTTTCCATTTCATCAACTCCCATTACTTTAAGTCAAATCTTAACTAAAGAGAGATCTCCTTTAAAAATATGTCTCCTCTGCTGATGTTTGATGTGATAGCTGTATTTCTTTTATGTGTATCAAGACCACTGCTGTGAAAAGTTACACAAACCATGCCTCTGATCTAGGGGTTTTAACTTCCTGCATATAAACACAACTCCATTAAAATACCAGTCATGGTTTTTTATCTCTGTACTAAGGAATTAGAGGAAGAAAAGTACAAGCACTTCTGTAGCTGTTATCCATCTTGGGATTCTCTTGTTGCAACCTGAAGGAAGAATGACCATGGCAGTTGTGAAGAAAGACCACGGATAAGAATATCACTGAAGAGGAAAACAGAGAGTTTCAAAAGGAACAAAGCACTACCTCCATCTTTGTCTGGATCCAGGGTCCAATGACATTGGCCTGTGCACCAAACTGTTTACGAAGTCGTTCATTTTGCTGCTGACGGGCATGTTCTTCCATCAGGGCTTGATCTCTTCTGGGAACCAGTTGCCGCACCTACAGCAAAGAGTAACAAAGCGTGCAGCTTACTCATAAAGACACATGTAATAGTAAATGTAGAAATTGCTGGAAGGAAGGGAGGAGTGAGTGTCTGCATGGAAAACAAGGAGTTATGTGGTTTAGGACACAGTGGGCAGGCTCATGGAATGTGAATCCTATCTGCTGTAGGGTGTGTGATACAAACACATCTCAGGCCATGGAAGACCAGAAGAAGCTTCCATCAACTACTTGGGTTTTTGGTGGCTCACATTAACTGAATTGCAGGACCCTGTTCAGATCTCATTTTGGTGATCTTGTTTGATAGTAAGAGCCATCAACACAGCGGGTATGGAGAGTAGCATCTTTCATTATAAAAATATAAAGTAAAATGGATCTGACACTCCATTGGCATTTATCAGAAAGATCTTTTCTACTTTCTAGACGTATGGCAAGTGAGCTGAAAACAAAGGGCAAAAAAATCAATAAAGCTCAGCAGTGAGCATGTGAGGGTAGCTGAAGAGTAAATAATCCACTTCCTGGGGCCTGAAGTGATCGAGCAGCAGCATCCTCCCACACTAAATTGCAAGGCTGGAAAGAACTCACATGTTCCCATTTGCCATTGATCTCATGTGGAGTGATCGTAGTGTAAGGATTTGTTCCTGCCATGTTGACATGGTATGTCTGGACAATCTTTGAAACTTCATTGTGGATTCCCAGGATGGCCTGTCGCTCCTTGTCGGCATCTGGCAAAGTGGCTTTGAACTGTTCATGAGCTGTGCTCAATCCCTGCAGAAAGAAGGTGGCAGCAAAGACAGGGTGAGAACACAAGATATTGAGTAGCCTCTTGAGCAAATATTTCCTGCAGAAGTGACTGTAAAAGCTTATGTATGCCCAGAATACAAAGCAGGCTACTCTAACACACTTTCCAGGTTCTCTCAGCATCACTAAACAGGCTGTTGTAAGTATTTAAGTGATGTGAAGTCTCATTTTCCCCAAGTTCAGCATGAGTCCCTCTGTCTCATGTTGCCCAGTGACAGAGATCACATCCCCCAAAAATGGTGGAATAATTCTGGCTTACAATTTAGGGGGAACTATTTCTCCAACACTGCTCAGTGACTGCCTGTCAGCCCCTTTGGGAAGCGATCTGACTACTAGCATTACTATAAAGCAGTCTTGTCTCACTAGTGTAAATGCAACATATTTTTATTCTCCCATTAGGTATGCACTAGTTGCACACTTAGCGTAACTCCAGATGAATAATAAGAGTCAGATTCAGTCTGATCACACTCAGTTAGAACTAGGTGAAGGTCTTCCAGCCAGCAGCAAACTTGCACAGGCAGTGTATGTTCCTGCTGTGGAAAACCATCTCCTTCCCCCTGAACATGAACACAACAGGCCCTTTCTGCTCCCATCTTGCTGCGGTGCCCAGACAGTGCTTCAAGAACCGATGGTGGGGCATGCTTGCTGGTTGTTTGTGGACAGCTGACAAGCCAGTTGGTGCTGGCTCATCTCCCACTGCTTCTACAGGCCTTTAAGGTACTTCATCCCAGAAGCCTGGAAGACCAAGACTAGGGAAGCAAACACAGGGAAAGAGACAGCAAAAAGAATGGGGGACAGAGAGGCATGTGCAGGGATAATTGAGGGAACAATGTGGTTAGAAAAGGGAATGAAAAATGTAAACCACATGATTGAACACAACTCACACACTGTAACTACTTTTGCAAAATTGCTTCCTTACATGGTGACTCATCACTTTGCAGCTGCTGCAGTGGCCATAGAAATATAATGCAAGTCTGGGGGCTGGGAAAGATACTCCAAACAGTCACAAAGGGACCAGGGAAGTGTTTAAATGCTGTTCAGATTTGTTCTGGATTATGAAAGACTTAATGAACCTCTTTGTTCAAGAGGGAAGGGTGGAAGAAAAACCTAGCAGCTTAGTAACAGAGCTGATACCAGGCTAGGGCTATTGCACTACCCCTCTCAAAGGCCTGCAAATCACCTGTAAATTTGCTTTTGTAACACTCTTTCAGACAGGGCAAAACTGAGATACTCGCTATCTGTCCTACCAAGGAAAGTTGACTTTTGCTTCAAAGGGTAACCCAGCGCCAAAGTAGACAATTCTGGTTATTTTTTGAGCTGAAACCAGCTCAAGAACTGCCCTCATGGCACATCCTATCATGCAATGTCATATCCAGGTCATTCGGTCCTACGTGGAACAACTGACCTGCAGAACCCATGAGCAGCACTAAGCTTTGCTCATGTGTGTTAAAAAAAAAACACAAGGCCCTGAAAGATTCTGTCCATTTTCAGGTTTTCATTAATTCAGTTACACTGAAAAAAATCCACTTTCAGTTCTTTGTGTCCAGATATGATGGTGTAAACATGCTTTATACCTATTCAGATCCAGGATTTTGGAGGAAATCAAGGGGAAACATACTCTTATCTTTTTTACTACTCTTCATTCACTAGAGCAGAAGCACCAAAATATGACCTAGAAATTCGGCACTGCTAGGAATTCAGGAGACCTCTGACTTCTCTCTTTCTAACTGTAACTGATGCAAATGACTGCTCTGTACCTGGATCTCCTCAATGGTGTGAACAATGAACGTGTCCTGCAGGTCCTCCATGGCCCCTTCCATCCAATTATTGAAAGGGGCAGCTCGTTTGGCGTATTCAAGGTACAACTGGTCAATTGTTTCCAGTAGCTTCTCTGTCCTCTGGGCATGCACAAAAAAGAAAGAAAATCAGGAAAGATGGTTAGAGAAGAATGATCACAGAGAAACGTGGGTTGCCTGAGCTGCTCCTTCCTTTCACATCTCCTTGGTGCTCCCAGGTCAGTGCTACAGCACAAGTCTCTCTATTGTTAAGAGATTAAGCACAGGATGGATTTCTTCCTTTGAGGGAAAAATCTGAGGTCCTTTGAAATAAAACAAAAGGAGGACAGTCTGTTCAAGCAGAACAATATCACAAACCACAAAAGTAGAAAAAATCAATAGCCCAAGGAAACAAATAGCAGCATAATTGGGCTGGAAAGGGAAAAGGCGGCTAAATATGCTGAAATGTTGCCTTCGTTTACAGTCAAGGATGTTTTAGGAGTGCACAAAAGAACTGAAATCAGTTGCTTGTGCCCACTGCAGCTTGCTTCCCAGAAGTGACCTACCCATGTAATTCCAAAGGTCTGATTTGTAATATGTCTCACCTCCAAGGCTTCTCTACGTTTCTGGGTTAGGGCACCCAGATTATCCCACTGATCACAGATCTTCTGGCACCTGGCATTGACACTGGGAGAGTCGTAATAGTCCAGCTCACTATAAAGGGTGGGGGGAAAAAAGGACAAAAGATCAAATAAAGAATTTTTGGGGAAGAATGAAACCCCTTAGGAATTTTTATCAGCTTTGAGGACAGACTCAAACAAAGAGCTCATGGTCTCTGCAAGTACAACGGGCCAGGAAGGCAGCAGTATGTAGTTTTGGAGACACTTGTATATTATGATACATCAAACAGCACAGAACAGGAAGAAAAACAACCACCACCCAAGGCCTCAACAAACACTGGTGCTGACTGCCTGGTGGGAATAACTTGGCACTGGGGGAAGGGAGTACAGACTTGTTCAAGCTGTGAATAAGCAGATTATGAGCAGACCAATATGCCCCTGTATTCTGCTTAAGAACATCATGCAGGCTAACTACTTGCACCTTGTACATGAGAATGGGCAGCAAAGATTTTATTATGACTGCAAAGAAATGCTTAAGATCGTTCTGAGGGTTGTATAGTACAGGCAGCAAGGGAATAACTAAATTACACAAGCCATTCATTTAATTAGGACAATCCAGAAATAGTGTAGGTTTCTCTCCTATATGCCTGGCAAGAAGTGCTTTGCTGAGATGTCTATAAGCTGGCACACACTGAAGGCCGGCTGGTAAGAATATGACTAGGGAAAGGAGAGCACAGGTGGATGAAACTTGTGGTCTTGTTTTGTGCACTTGGTTTTGCTCACGGTCAAAGAGGAAGAAACCTGCAGGCAGAAGGAGATCAGCCAAACTGGGATGTCTCAGCATCAAAAGAGAAAGCAGAATAATTCATTGAGCTACTGAGTGATCGTGGGCCATCTGATGTGCAGTTCTCTATAGAGTAATGTAGGTTTAACAGTTTCCTCTTGCCTTCCCCAGCCCTGTTTCTTCCCACTATTGTATTGCCCTCCTGAGACATGTGGTCACAACTGTTGGTGGAGCCTTACGATAAACTAGTCAGGAAACCGATTTGGGCTAAAAATAACTTCTTTGCTGGGTTTTTAATCCAGATCAGTTCCTTGATCTACTTTGCTGCAGAGCCAGCACTGCAGAAGGAAGAGCTGCTTCTGAAAGCCTGGCCTGTAATGCACCCATGCTGGACTGCTGCTGCTGGGAGGGGAACATGCTGTGCCCCAAAAAATGCCTGGCATGGGCAGCCTGCAGTGGCTTCCTCCAGACCCTCTCCCTCTCCTTGGCAGTCTGTCTCTGGGGGGAAAAAAGAGCTCAGCCATGTTTTTCAGGGCATGGCTTCTTTGCTGAGACGGAAGATGGCTTTTGGAAGGATGGCAGAGCTCACTGTTCTCAGACTTTGGAAGAAATCACCTTGCCCCCAGCTTAGGGCCCAGCCTTCCCTGTTGTTTTTAGAGCTTCAGCTACTCTGGCTGGCATGTAGTATGTGCTTTGGAAGTGGCAGGTCAGCTAATGCTTGCTGACTAGCCAGCCTTGGTTTTAATCTTACTGACATGGAGGATTGCCTTGAACCCTCCTCCTGTTCCAAGGTCAATCCTCCAGTGGACAAGGGAGCAATTCTGTAAATCTGTGTTGTTAAAGGAGATAATGATCTTGATCCAATAATCTTGATTTTTTTAGATGAAAACAGTCCTTCAGACAAGAGCAGTGACCTTGGCCCAGACACTAACTTGAGACAGGCCAGCATGATATATAAATATTTAAAAAATAGGAAACACAGTCAAAGCCAAGTTGTTCAGGCTGTTTTTGCCAAGAAGCACGTGGAGTTTCAGAGTCTCTCTCCCTGTGCTGCAGAGGCCAGCTCTTTACCTGCCTGCTGCCCCTAGCCATCAACCTCCTGCCCTGATGAGACCCCATTTTTCCTGGTAACTTGCGTTAGTCCTCACCCCAGTAAAAGGAGCAGAGGTGAAGGTTTCCAAGCTGGGGAGAAGCAGAGAGGGAGCTGAGCTGCTGTGAGGATGCCCTGGAGCAAGTGCCAACCAGAGTGCAGCATTTGGGCCAGTATCCCTGGGGCAAAGGGTGTGATGTGGCAGCAGAGGCTGTGATGGGCTCAAGCATCAGCAGATATTATCCTGCTAGAATAAGGAGGACATTTTTTTGGATAAAAGAGAACAAGCTGAGAACCTGCTATCCTCTGCTAAATCCTTCTGTTCCTGGAAAAGTACCACAGTGCTATAACTTTGAAACCTAACAGGCGCCAGTGGCAAGTCAGACTCTTCAGGAAAGGGTTCACAGCAACATAACAAGCTGGAAGAGGATGGAAACTTGGCTTGAGAATGTAATCATGCCAACCCCTCATCAGCACCCACCACTCATCCATTTTCTGGCCTGCTCTTCTGGTGCATCCGGATACTGGAGAGCAGTATCCTAGATACTGTTTGGAAACACTGTGACTTCCCAACATTTTTGCATGGGGATGGATTTATGGCTCTCCAGAGGACAAAGCTGATTAAGCCTCCCTGGCCCCAAGGATGGGACGTGCGCTAGGGTGACATACTTGAGCTCTTGTGCAATAGCAGCAATCTGTTCCACGCGGTCCTGGTGTGCGGCCAGGTCGCTCTCAAAAGCCTCGTGTTTCTTCAGCAGGGCCTTTATCTCCGAGAGGGTAGCAGTTTCGTAATCCTTCTGCTGCAGCATTGCCTCCTTACCTGCGGAGGGAGCCAAAGGACAGGAGAATAAAGAACAGGCTTCCAGCCAGCTGCCTGCCACCGAGTGAGCCCCAGGAGCCCTCGAAAAGGCATTTGCTTTACTCTAGACACCCTGCCCAAGGCTTGCCCTCACCCGTGCTGGCCTAGAGATGCACAATCCTCACTTTAAAACCACGGCGTGCAAGTTTGCCGTTAACAACAGAGAAGGGCACTAGTGCAGCTCAAGTCAGCGCTCTCAGTTTGTACTGGTCTTGTCTCATAGCCCTCTGTGTGCAAACTGGGCTATGCTCATCCTGTAAAGGCCACCTGTAGCATTACTGTACAGTACCTTTTCCTCTGTAGCTCTGTTCTACTCTAAGTTCCCACTTTGCTGCAGTTAGTGAATGCCGATGTGGGTGCATCGTGTAGGAGAGCAGAGATCAAGCCAATTTTCATACATTATTTTCCAAAGAAATAAGAAATAAACCTAGCCTTCTCAAGAGGAAAATCTCATGCACAATCCATCTCTTCCTCCCTACATAAGGTACATACAGCACTATGTCAGGTGATAGGAAGCACGTTGGTTGGCATTACCATCTGTCCAGGACTCATGAATGGATGCCTTCTGCCGGAACTTCTCTGCCAGGTGATCCAGCCTCTCTAGCCTCCGGATCTCATTCAACAGCCACTCCTCATAGCCCTTCTCAGCCTGCTCTAGGCCACCCCAGGCATTGTTTATATCCTAGAGACAGGGGCGTGAGAAGAAAAGGCAGGTTAGAAGATGCGGGGGAAGCACTAGCCTCAGTGAGCTCCCTCCAACTGGTTGGAGGGAGTGAGTGTGGGCTTTTGATCTCAGTGTTGTGCAGACAGGCCAGGAAGACAAAGGCCAATTTAAGAGAAAGGCCTAGCAGTGTCAGGACCTGTCTGCACAGAAGTCCCTCTCTGAACACATGTGAAACTTTAATAAAACCCAACCATGTATAAATCAGAAAGAAAAAGAGACACCCAGACATCTCCTCATAAAGGCATGCAGCTTGTGAAGGGCCTCAGAGTCTGGTTTAGAACAGGGAATCCATGATTGCTCAATCATCTCTCATTCTGGTCTCACTGAGCTGTGTTCTTCAGGGTTCCTACTGCAGAGTAGCTCACTCTGAAGGTGGGCATGCTCTGCCCATCCAAAGGCAGAAAAGGACTTCCATTTGTAAGCATGACTGGGGTATATATGAGTGGTTACCCCCACTCACCGAGACCATTTTCCCTTCTGAAGGCATGAAGGCTGGCCTGTTGCTGAGCCGCAGCTTGGTCTGCAAGGTGTTGAAGTTGATCTCAAGTTGGCACTTCTCTTGGACCTTGGGGGGCTTGTGCAGGCGGCGGTAGTCCCGGAAGTCCTCCAGTTTCTGCTGCATGGCTTGCATGGTGTTCTCTGGGGCCCGGTTCTCCAGCCAGGGGATTGTGCGACGGATCCACTCCAGCAGCTGGAAAGAGCGATGGCAAAAAGCCTTGAACTGAAAACTGTGTTTAAGCCACAGGTGTTGCTTTGATCTCATTAGGGACCATTTACTTTTATGTTTGCTGTCAGAAAGATTCTGCCACCAGCAGGGCTTGTAAAGAAAAGTTTGCCAGCTTTTTTAATGAGCAGCCCATTCCCTACCACACTAAATAGTACTGCTTGTTGCAGCACTGCCAACCCAACATGCTTAAGGCATAACTTTTGCACAATCAGGACCAAACTATGTCCTCAGCTTACACTAAAGCCTTAGATTTTTGCTGGACTGTTGAATAACTGAAGGATGCTGTAACTCTTGCCTCCAGTTGTGCTTTTCCCACTCTACCTTCCTTGAAATCAGTGTTGCTATTTCAATAGCTCTCCTTAGCAAAGCTACATGGGGAGCTGGCAAAATGCTAATGCAATGAGCAGTCTATAGTGTGAATGGAGTAATGTCCTATGCTTTTCAGACCAGGCTGAAACCAGGCTCATGGGCTACTTTGCCTTTCTGTTCTCCATCTTCTTCTCCCTACTTACTTTCCATAAATACAGTCCAGTCCACGGTTGGTCACTTCTGTAGCTCCATGGCTGTCAGTCTATCAGCTGTCTTTCTCAGTTAACCAAAGCAGCTTCCAGCTTGTAACTTACAAAGATTCTTCCCTACTATCAGCAAATGCACATTTCTTTTCTCAATTACCTCTAACTTTCATTCTCTCTGATCCAGTTTCTGACTTCTGCAGTGCATTAGCATACAATTTGCATGAAAGATGTTATGATGTTTTATAGTGCTGAGGAATGCAAGTTAAACCAGCTTGATTTTTTTCTTTAAATTTAGCATTTCTGTGGCTGCTCTTAATAAAATGAGAATCTCAGAGCTGCTCAGTGTGAGTTTTCTGCTTTAAAGTAGATTGCCCTTGCCTTTAAGGTAAGTTCAATCTTTACTTTTTCTCAAGCTAGAAGAGGAGGAAAACAGTTTTCCAGGAAAACACCAGCCAGTAGCATTCCCCAGGATTAGCTATCAGGGTTAAATGACATTCCTTTCCACACAGCACCACCCAGAAACCAACACCTACATCACTGGCCAGTTTTTCGTAGTCTTCCATGAGCTGCTCGTTTTCTTGGTTGACTGCCAGCACCTTGCAGATACGATTTGCTGCCGTCTCCGCCTGGTCAAGAGAAATAAAATAGAAGAAGGGAAAAGTGTGAAAAAAATAAAATAAATGAAACCAAAGC
Source organism: Neopsephotus bourkii (assembly GCF_033783945.1). NCBI lineage: Eukaryota > Metazoa > Chordata > Aves > Psittaciformes > Psittacidae > Neopsephotus > Neopsephotus bourkii. The sequence continues at coordinate 2,640,195 of NW_026902266.1, forward strand.
TTGTGGCTTAGCTTCCTGCTACGTACCCGTGGGTAACGCCTCCTACCCTTGGCTCTAGCAGCCTGTCCATGCTTCAGAACATGTGTCCTGACCACTTTGCTTTCCACCTGACCTGATTTAACTTTCCCTTCTCAGGTAAATATATTCCTTCAGAGATACTAAGCTCTTCTAAGCCTACCCTGTGTGTTATAGAACAATCACATTCCTATGCCTTTTCTGAAGCTGCTTCTAGGAGAGAGCCTACCAGAAGGAACCTGACTGCCTCTTTACAAAGATAAGGGGTTTCTGCCACCCTCTTCGCTCTCCTCAACAGCATTCAGAGCTGCAACACCAGTAACAGAGTGGTGTCAGGCTGGTGAGACTTTCTACATGTTTTTACCCCACAAAAGGGCTACCTAAACAGAGTTAATCCACAGACTGGACTTTGGAAGTGTCATAATTCTGATGGAAGATGCAGTGGCAGATGCTCCTCTTAACCTTCAATTCTGCCCAGCTTGTCTTCCAGCTTTCCCTGTATTTCTGGCACTCATTACGGGGCTACCTCCTCCAGCATCTCGCTGCATGACACCTACAATATATTCAGGGTCTCATGATATAGCTGAGAAGAGAATTTTCTTTTCCTCTTTTGTGTAATCTTTCTGCTTACTCTTCCAAAACAGGTTTCACTAAAAAAAAAGAGCCTGTTGTTACTATTTGGTTGGAGTTTTTTGTTCCATTGTGAAACTTAAGCCTTGTTCTCTGCATGGAGCCAAACATGTTAAAACATGAATTTGGAACAAAGTAAGGATCAGAAAAATCCCAGCTATGAGCTCAGGCGCAGACACTCTGCCCTTGAGTGCCATGCATGTGTTTGGCATGGGGAACATACAGCAGGCTGGTCTTTGTACAGCATGTATCTATGGATATCAGCCCCTTTTATCATTATCATAGTGGGTACCATGCCATAAATCTTCAGAGGATGTGTCCCCGTGATGGGTGTCAGGGCATTGCTCAGCACTGTCCTACCACAGTACAGCTATGGCCCTGGTGCCTGGGGAAGGTGCTAGTGCTACCCACAGGACCCCTATGGAGTAATCCTTCTTACAGATGCTAAGTGGAAATGAAGAGGAAAGGGTACATGCCAACACTACAACGGACCAATTGTGAATGTTGTGTCCTGCCTTTAAACTACATGTGGGACTGATGCCAAAAGAAGTTTTGCTGAGCTTATACCTGGCAAGTTTCAACCTTTTTCTATTTTTAAAAGGCCTTTTATTATCTGCTTATTCAATCTGAAGGCCATTTGAGAAAAATCCTCTATTTTTTGCAGCTGATGCAAGGCAGGAATAATAGCAATAAAGTCACAGGCTATACAGTGATGTGTGGATTGCTACGGTCCTAGGGGATCTGTCAATCTTATTCATTTGTAAGAAGCTGTAAGAACATATATTCAGTCACCTGTCCCTTCACTAAAGTGGGCCAGCTAGCAGATGCACAGGTATTAACTAATTTAAAACACACCAGAGAGATCTGTACAGGAGAAAGAGCAATTTCACTTCAAAAACTTGCAAACAATGCTTACATTTAAGAAAGCTTGTACTTTGCTCTGTTCTTAACCACAGTTTGTACTTTAAAGGAGCACTTTTTGATATACAGAGAAAACCTTATAGACATGGGACCAAATAGTATGTCAAAAAGACATTGCCAGAGCACCACCATGATGTGTTTAGTGACTGGAGAGAGCTAACGGTGCCAAATGTTTATTTCAGTCACCCCAGGAGAGGAGCTCCCTGCACGCCCTTAACTTTCTTCTTTTTACACCCCAGGAACTCACTGCAGGCAGCTGTTCAGGAGGGACCCCATTTCACGGAGGCATATTTACATGGATCCAACAACAGATTTCCTCCAGCTGCCCAAGTGTGTGTGTGCCTATATGCGTGTTGAACATCTGTCCAAACACAAAAGCCTCTGAATGTCAGCATTACGACATTATTTGTATTAACCTAATGGCTGAAGTGTAGAGGCTTTCTCTCCCTACCAGTACTTGCTTCCTAACGGTTCTTGTCTACACCAGACTGCTCTATGCAAGTATGCTGCTGCTGCTGCAGCAGCAGGAAAAGCTCTGCGGCTGCTATCATCACTAATGTCATGAGCAACATGTTACACTGACTTGCTCTGAGGAAGGCAGGAGAAAAGGATCCCTGTGGTTTCAAGGTAAGCTCCACAAATACCTCCTAGACTGCTGCTAATGAGCTGATCTGTGGTGATGGCAACCTCAGTGAAACACTTTCAGGTAAAAGAAGAGTAGCACTCTGAAGATGTTTATGTGAGGCCAAGGCAGCTCCCCCGTGTCTTCATTAGTGGAGTGGAAAAAGTCATTTTGGCTTCCCCACACTGCTAAAGGCAACAATGCGTTTAGGATGCTCATGCTGGCTCCAAAAAAGCCAGGCTGCCCACAAGGCATGGAGAGCACTGAGAAGATGCACCATCCTAGGGTTTGAAAGCTGCATACCTGTATTCTCATGGAACCTGTGTGAGCTGATCAGCTTCAGTGCAGCATTATGCTGGCACATTATATGGCTTGCCCTGAGACTGAGAGGAGGACAAGCCGAGGGCATTCTGATCGCTACCACACTGCTCTGTGATATGTTTGTTGTACTCAAAATGGAAAGCTGAATAGCCAAAGTAATGGTAATTTCTCTGCCTTTTGTCTTTTCTGTACTTCTCAAGCCTGACTTGGACTGCTTAGGACGGAAGCGGAGCTAGCTGTCTCTCTGGCTTATGGATTCAGGTCTCTTTGATGAGAAGGATCATACAGAAAGGCATTCCCACAGTGTGCTGCATAGGAAGATGCCAGCCAGTTGTTGTCCTCTAGCCTCAGGAGGCTATACTCCAGAATACTGTATGCCAAACACAATCTCTTAATAAAATGGTAAAACATTAGTTAGAAATTTTCAACCCAGAAATCAAAGTTTACAAAGTATCAAGGCAACCAGTAGTTGCATGCATTTAGTGTGAAAGTCAGAAGCGGTTAGAAAACAAGCAAACCAACCAAAGCAAGTATACCTACAAATATAGATATAAAAATAGCATAAAGAAAAAGCAGCGATCTACACACACATGTCAGGCTGGGGACCCTGTACCTTCAAAGGCTCAGTATAAGAGAGTGAAAGAAGCAGAAAGCGGCTCATGGGACTTCCCCTTCAGGACTGGTGGCAGTAATGAAAAATCTGAATGAGAAATGGAGCGATATCAGAGTAAGTCACCTAACCATGCACAAGGAAGCAACACATTATAACCTGACTGGCACTTGGACTCGGTAATCACTGCGTGTGCCTGGGTGTTTGAGTCTGGGTCACTCAGCAGCTGGCTAACATATGGCCAGGGCAGCTCCAAAAAGGAACTGTTCACCTCCCCCTGCCAGGGCACAGTTGAGTTGCTGACCCATCAGGACTGCTAAAAAATGAATAAACTATTAAATCTTTAATATTCCCTGTAAGCCAGTTAGACTACATGGGATTGAAGCTTTCATGACAAAGAAGCTTTATCTCCAGTTCTTGCCACAGCTACTTGGTTCAGGTCCTGAGGCAGTAAAAGGTTGGTTTCAGTTATTCCAGGAAACCTAACATCCACCTAAACTGCTGATGAAAGTTTGTGACCTGCTAAGCAGGTTTCCAAATCGTGGAATGGGCGCAGAGAGAAGATGAAGGGATTGGTGAGGGCTGTTCCTGCAGCAGGCCACAACCCTCCTTGTACTGTAGGTTTGCCGTTTCCCCAACCTGGAGTTCTTCAGATTAAGCAGACAGCATAGAGCAGTCTCTCAGGGGCACCTGGCAAACAGCAGATCTTATCACCAGGCTGGCATGAGTTCTGAGACGACAGTCTTCCTGAGCAAGTATCAGCTGGCTGGAGCTTGCAGCCTGGTCTGAAGGGTTTCAAACTATTCACAAAGCAGGATCCTAGTGGAAAAGTCATGACTACACCATGCCAAACAGGCAAGTCTACTGCACTGCTGTGGGATACGTTCCCAGTTCCTTGGAAACAAGACAGTATCATGTAATTTATATGGAAGAGGGCAGAGAACAAAAAGCTTGAACTAAAGAGCTGCTCTTTGGAACCTCCTGCCTGCATTTGCCCTCTGAAAGCCAGCATCAGCATGGTATCTTCTTCAAGGCTGCAACCACCAGCATGGTTTTGTACAAGAGATGGACTCTTCCTAAAGTCGAGTTAGCCCTCAAGCTGGGCAACACATGGACTGCCTCTCAAATAAAAAAGGCCTAGTGAGAAAAACAAGTTGTAGTTTGGGAGAACAGGGAGATTTTACATCTGTCCATAACTTGAAGAATGAAGTCTTGAACTTCGGATTTTATTATTCCAAAGCCTACAACCTGAAATTAGCAGTGATTTTACGGAAAGGCTGCAGCCCAGCCAGGCTATGGTATGGGAGGAAAAGATGAACCTTTGGATTGCAGGGTAATTGTTTTTTTGGAGGAAGTTTGCCCAAAGGCGAACTGTGACAGTTTGGTTCTTCTGAGGACAAATGTCCTGATGTCAGGCAAGGAGACTTTGGAGTCAAGAGGAAGGACTGAAGTTATGGGAATGGGCAAAGCAGAGGAAAGAGAAATAAAACATATAGGGAGTCTGGGAAACAGAAGGGACTTACTAGGTGTCCAGCACCAGCTGCTAAGAAGGAGAAAAATAACTGCTACTGCAGGACACCAGTGAGAAGCAAGGAATGGAGAAGCGTGTGAATTTGGGAAAGCTCGAGCCCGGTAGGAATAGATTTTGTGGCTGGAGCACAAAAGTGCTATGTGACCAGCTCACGGATGATTCAGCCTAGGAAAATACCACTGACGTAGTGGGGGCTGAGTGTGGAAGGCAAGGTGGCAGCTCAAGGAGGACAGGCTGATCTGATTGTGGTAATACTGGAGGTGCATTGCCTGGCCAGGATGGCCCACTAGTCAGTGAAATGGTACTGACTGTCAGAGCAAGTATTCATTCATCTTTCCATGCCAGATTCACCAAATGTTTTCTCCATTGCTGGGGTGCGGAACTGGAAGGAAGGAGCAGCTCAAGCCTGTCAGAAGGACATTTACATCACTTCTCCAGCAAGATTACAGATGGCACATCCAAGCACATCACTAGATGCGCTGGGCTTCCCTGCTAATGCCCTGGGGCAGATGAGGGCTCTGGTCCACTCCTCGGTGGAGAGAAGTAGTGGGCAGGGCAGGGAGAGGGGAGGGAGTTGTTAGTGGTAAAGTCTCACCTTCTGCGCCCCTGAGAAGGCGTGGTAGTAACATGAGACATAGGTCATTATGGCCTTCTCATCCGGCCTTAGCGTGCCTATAATATCTGTGCAGAGAAGGAAAAGAGGTTGAAAGGATAAAGTAAGAAGCAGCACATAGGATAAAACAAAACAATCATGGGTGGCGTGAGAGAGGGGGAGAAAACTTCCCATCATGCATTGCAGGACAGGCCAAACAGATTTCCATGCGGAGAGCTGGGAATTCGGATCAGAAGGTGGCTAGCAGCGTTGGCTTGTGGCTCAAAGCGGCACCCCTCCCGTCCACCCCCCCGAGTCTGGGCTTTGTACCTGCACAGCTGCGCTCTGCGGGCCTGGCCCAAGGATGCAAATGGGCTGCTTGGAGGTTTGAATGCCTGTGCTCAAGGCCTTTCTGTACGCCAAGGAGCCAGAGATCAGAGCCTTCCTACACAGTCCGCTTCCTACACAGTATCTGCTCTGCTGCAACACGCACCGCCTGTTCCTGCAGCATTGGAGGACAGGCGGCTGCTTGGGTTTGGAGAGAGATGTTTACAATGTTTTCCTTACATGACTCCATTACCAACAAGAAAATGGCTAAGCCAGACACAGCAAGGACTCAATTGCCCGATTTCCAGCATGGTGAGTGAGCAAAAAGAATTAAAACCCCAAATGAACAAAACCAGGCATTCTCAGACACGATAAGCAAAGCACTGTTTGCCAAATCATCATGGATGTACTTGTTAGACGTGCTTTGTAAGCCCCAGGGTGACTGGGGCTGAATTTGTGGCTCAACTTGAGAAAGCAGCAGGTTCAAGCCTTAAAGCAAGGGTGTGGAAACCTGCAGCATTTGTAAGGTAAAAGATAGCTTTGGGCATTCATTGAACCCTTCATAAAACCACTAAATCAGCTCTGCTTCCCTGTCTTTGAAAAAGAATAGGTATCAGCATTGTTTCCAGTGGAAGCAGGCTGCAGTGTCCTGATGAGCAGAGCATCTATGTGGCGGCCTCCACATTTGTGAGACCAAGCGTCCTAGCTCAGACTTCCCAGGAACCTGAGGGTGCAGGTCCTCAGCTGTCAGGGCAGCAGTCTGGAGAAGGCAGAGCTCTCTAGTCCCTCAGACTTGTGTGTGTGCCAAGGTGCAGGCGTATGTAAGTGCCACTGGAAGTACCACCGACTACATGGACTCCTGGCTCCCTTGCCTCACGTATAATGTCTGGGGCACCACTTTGAACCAACAGCCAACTCTACCAAGAACATAATAATAAAGATGCCCGTAGCTAGAGAGGAGAGAGAGAAAGAAAAAAAGGTTTGGACATTAGCAACGGCACCAGGTGTGCTCTGTGGAGGGAGCTTGGAATCCTGCGATACCTTCTGGGCTCCTGAGAAGGCGTGGTAGAAGCTAGAAACATAGGTCATGATGGCTTTCTCGTCAGGACGGGCAGTTCCAACAATGTCTGTCAAAAAAAACCTCACGTTAAGAGCATAATCAACTGATGGGAGGAAAGCAAAGGAGAGAGAGGGAGAACCACAACTGTCCAGGAGGCCTGCTGGGGTATATGCTTGTCACAGCAATTCCACGAGGCTTCCCAGCATTCCCCTGAAGATGTGTCTCTCTCAGAAGCCAGGATCACCCTCCTGGTTCCCTCCCTCATGACAAAATTGTTTCCATAGACTGGCCAGGCTAATGCAGTCATATGTCAGCATGTCTCGTGTCACAGCACTTCCCCATCCTGAGAACATGACTGTGAGTGGTGAGTTGAATCAATCCATACTGGTAGCAGGTTGACATGGCTTTTATAGATGTATTATACTGCAATTCCTCCAAGCAATACTTCAGGAAAGATCCTTTCTGCCTTCCTTTCCATGTCCTCATCCTCCATTTCCACACAATGATGGCTTGAATTCCAAAAGGCCCTTTCATTAGTTTCAGGGGAAACTCAACACCTCCAGAGATCAGAATTGATAGTGTGGAGGAATACACATTAACTCCACTCCATAAGGGAGGAGAATGATCAGGAAAAAGCAATGGGAACATCTGCAACGGGCCCTCTTCATCACTGCTAGCTTTGATGAGATCTGAAGCTAGATCTGCTTATTTGGAGGTGGCTTTATTTCCTAGAGAATGGCAGGAAGCATTTGAATCTACTCCAGAAACCTCATGCTTTTTCATGACCTCAGCATGATGAAGGCAGGGAAAGCAAGACTCATCCCTGTGGATGGGAAATACTACCTAGGAACATGAACATCCTAGTTACCCCAAAACAGGTTCACTGGTTTCAGCTGTCTTGTCTCCACCCTTCCCCCTTGTTCCCCTCACTTCCTTATTTAACAAAAGCCTTTAACTGCTTCTGTTGTCCAAACCAAGCCTTGAAATACAGCTTCTACCATTGAAAACAGCTGGCTTCAGGCAAACAGCCAACAACTATTTCAGACTGTTGTTTGTATTCCAGAGTTACAGTCTTCAAAGTCTATTGCCAAGCTGGTCCTGACAAGGCTCTGAAAAGTAATCCTTGCTGTCCCAGTGGCATCAGCGAATCAGTCACTGTCACTAGCAAAAGCACCTTCGAACAACATGGATCTCTGCCTTAGGCTCCAGACTCAGTCAGAGAAGGGTCTTCATGCTCAACACACTTCTGAATAGTCAAGAAGCAGCTGCTTATATTACTGTCATGCCTCCAGAAGGAAGATTGCCAGCAATGTCAGAAAGAGCTCAGGAATAAATAATTCTGGAGCAAACGGAACACAGTCCTACACCATATTTTAATTCAGTATTAAGCCTGATTCCTGAAAGGGAACACTTCCATCAGCAGTGGTCATAGCCAGACGTTACCCATCTCTGCCTAGTGTTCTAACCCCAGGTTAAGATCTCCACACCAGACCCAGAAGGCTGGGTGGCACAGAAAGAAGAGGAGAACCTAACATGTGATTCATTATTCCACTGTAACTTCTTCCCTATACATTTATTATGTGGTAATGGAGGCAGCATTTGGAGGTTACTGAATTCTTGTACAGTACATGTCCACCTAGAAGAAGTGGGAAATTTCTTGAGAAAAAGCAACTTAAAACCCACTGGGTTCTACTTTACCTTCTGCATCCAGCATCTTGGGAATATCCAGGTATTTCTCAGCCACATCAAAAGCTGTGTTTAGATTAGTGAGAGGATCATCCTGGGAAAGAAACAGAGCCAGAGTATCAGCATCAACTTGTAACAAAGTACAGAGCATTTCACTCAAAACAGAGCTATTGTTCTTGGTTTGGTTCAGGTAACTGTACAGTCCAGACAAAACTATGTGTGAATCCTCATGCAGCAGAAAGAAACAATTAGCTTTGCTTTGAAAGCAGAGCCTGGAGACTCATGATACGATAATTAACGTATAATCTATGCACTTGCAACAAGAAGGAATAATACATTTTGTCTTGAAACTAGTTTAAAGTAAAATTAGCTTCATGCCATACTGATAGTAAATGGCCATATCTCACATTTACATGTCATGCTTATATGAGGTTTGCAACTTCCATTGTAAAGAACTGCAGAGGAGTGGATCTGTTAGAACATCTAAGCAACTCTAAAATAGTAACAACATCTGCAATGGGTGCTGTCCTTAGCTAGTGTACAGTTTGTTGAACACCAGTTGAGTAGGAGGAAGAGAAATGTTTTAATAAGTCTCTAAAAAAATAAATATATATAAAAGTACCCATTTTGTCTTGAGTATTGCTTCTTCTCCTAGGCACTGCACAGGACTTGTCATTTCCTTAGTACATATCTATTCTTCTCTGTATAAACCTGCTGCTGTGACAGGATGCACTTCACATACAGACATCAATACACAATAATCAAATCCTAACTGAAGTCAAATATGACTTATCATCATGAGTCACATCATAAAGGTAACTAGATCTTAAAGAGCCATACAAGAGAATATGAAATGCAGATGTCACTGGAAATGAAAGACCTCTGCAAATTGCTTCCAGCGTTCAAGCATAATGATCAGCAGCAAGACACCTACCAACCAGTATGAGACCCTCATACAAGCTTGATTCCTGTATACCCACTGCATGGATGACAAATGACATATACACTATCAATTTCTGCTGTTGAGACAAGTGGCTTATGCTGGAGGAAAGGTTGTGAATAAACTGCTAGTGTTTAGTCACCTTGTTTGCTAAAGGTCTTTTGGGAGACAGGAAGGATTGGGGTGGGACTCCATACTGTCACTTGTGCCACTCACACTGAGACCCACCTTAAAAATTAGGAAACAATGAGTATAATTATTTCACCTCCTTTCTAGAGTGGCATTCATGTTCTGTTTCTTTTCTCTTTGAGATCATGTGCTTTTGCTTATTGCATTCACTTGGAAGATTAAGCTGTTCCTGAACTCTAATCAACATGCAGTTTCCTTTGAACCTACCCAGCATGAAAGATGAAGCTAGGCAGGCTTGGGCAGACAGGGTATGGGCATGCAAATTTCCTTTATGGCATTGGTCATTATGTAGCCCTTGGATTACAGCCTTCATGAAGGTAGGAAACCGAGCTATTCTGAAAAGTAATTTCCTGCAGCATTTCCTTAGGAAGTAATGGATGTATTATGATGACATCACATATTAGCATCATATTCTTTTGGCTGAATGTACCTAGTAGTCATTAATATTTCACCTACCAAAGTAAATCACATGCAGGTGCCATCAAAACAGTCATGACCAGTGATCCATATTTAGTCCACTGGGACAAGTCAATATTAAGCAAGGAAATGCTGCATTGGCACACTGTGATGAAACCAGCAGCTGTCACAGATGGTAACAGATCCCCATTTCAATGTTAAATAGTACTTTATTCCTACATAATACACTTTTGATGCTAACTACATCAGATATATCTATATCCGCCTCTTCAGAGTTTAGCAGCAGTGCAGGCGGGGATTTTTATTATCCTCCAGGCACAAGGAACCACCTTATGCCATGGAACTAGAGGCTGATACCATTTCCGCTTCAGCTGACTTGTCTCCTGTGCCTGCTGCGGAGAAACCTCTATGAATCCAAAGTGTAACCAAAAGCCTTATCCGAGGAGGTGAGACTAGCTGGTATGTAACATACCTTGTTCACTATGCACAGACAGGGACATATCTCCCTTTAGGAAGGAAGGTGCATGTTCTTTCCTGCAAGTGTAGGAGCACCCAGAAATGCGATGTGGCAGCTCCCTTGCCAGTCCTCCCCTAGCCCATGTGCCACTTTCTACTTCTGTGGAAATGTCACCACTGCATACCAAATTTCAGCCTATGCCGACCACGGACACCACGGCATTGCTAATGCCCTGGCAGAGTGGTTAGTGTTAACACAGGCCCTTCCTGAGCACAGACTCATCTGAATGAGCTGCCTCACGGTCTGTCAGCCTCTCCTGAAGGAAAGGGAGGAGCAAACTCAGTGCAGATAGCTTTCCTAGCCGTTTGCAAGTAACACCAGAAGCAGTGTTGCCAAAGGTTAAAAAGAAATTTTAAGCTGCAGGGTGGGAGAGGTTTCCTGACGGGAAAACTTACTGGGCTTGGGCACTCCCAAAGGAAGGGCTGGAAGTCTTAACATGTGGGAACCTGAAGGAGCTGGCAAATGAAGTTGCTAAGGCGCTGGCCATCATATTTGAAAAGTCATGGCAGTCAGGTGAAGTTCCCGACGACTGGAAAAAGGGAAATATAACCCCCATTTTCAAGAGGGGGAAAATGGATGACCCAGGGAATTACAGACCAGTCAGTCTCATCTCTGTGCCTGGCAAAATCTTGGAGCAGATTCTCCTGGAAGGCATGCTAAGGCACATGAAAATCAACAAGGTGCTTGGTGACAGCCAGCATGGCTTCACTAAGGGGAAATCCTGCCTGACCAATTTGGCAGCCTTCTATGATGAGGCTACAGAACTGATGGACAGGGGTAGAGCAGTTGATGTCATCTACCTGGATTTGTGTAAAGCGTTCGACACTGTCCCACATGACATCCTTGTCTCTAAATTGGAGAGACATCAATTTGATGAATGGACCACTTGGTGGATAAAGAACTGGCTGGATGGCCGCACACAAAGAGTTGTGGTCAATGGCTCAATGTCTGGCTGGAGACCAGTAACGAGTGGCGTCCCTCAGGGATCGGTGTTGGGACTGGTCTTGTTTAACATCTTTGTCGCTGACATGGACAGTGGGATTGAGTGCGCCCTCAGCAAGTTTGCCGATGACACCAAGCTGTGTGGTTCGTTGATACGCTGGAGGGAAGGAATGCCATCCAGAGGGACTCTGACACGCTTGTGAGGTGGGCTGATGCCAACCTCATGAAGTTTAACCATGCCAAGTGCAAGGTCCTACACCTGGGTCAGAGCAATCCCAGGCACAGCTACAGGCTGGGCAGAGAAGAGATTCAGAGCAGCCCTGGGGAGAAGGACTTGGGGGTGTTGGTCGATGAGAAAATGAACATGAGCCAGCTTCAGTGTGCGCTTGCAGCCCAGAAAGCCAACCGTATCCTGGGCTGCATCAAAAGGAGCGTGACCAGCAGGTCGAAGGAGGTGATCCTGCCCCTTTATTCTGCTCTCATGAGACCTCACCTGGAGTATTGTGTGCAGTTCTGGTGTCCTCAACATAAAAAGGACATGGAACTGTTGGAACAAGTCCAGAGGAGGGCCACGAGGATGATCAGGGGACTGGAGCACCTCCCGTATGAAGATCGGCTGAGAAAGTTGGGGCTGTTCAGCCTGGAGAAGAGAAGGCTGCATGGAGACCTCATAGCAGCCTTCCAGTATCTGAAGGGGGCAATAGGGGTGCTGGGGATGGACTCTTCATTAGGGACTGTAGTGACAGGACAAGGGGCAATGGGTTAAAACTGAAACAGGGGAAGTTTAGATTGGATATAAGGAGGAAATTCTTTCCTGTTAGGGTGGTGAGGCACTGGAATAGGTTGCCCAAGGAAGTTGTGAATGCTCCATCCCTGTCAGTGTTCAAGGCCAGGTTGGACAAGGCCTTGGGTGATATGGTTTAGAGCGAGGTGTCCCTGCCCATGCAGGGGGGTTGGAACTTGATGATCTTAAGGTCCTTTCCAACCCTAACTATTCTATGATTCTATGAGGGAAGCTGGAGACTCATCTAGATGAAGCCAGCAGACTTCCACTTCATATGTAAGACAGATGTGTGATCACACAGTATACTGGGGAATGAAGCTAAACACAGTGCTACTAAAACCAAGCTACCTCAGCCCTAGACTAGCTCTAAGATGAGCAGAGAGCTAAACCCAAACCTGTTCCCTGTGGGAAAAGCTTCACCCCTCATGGGCGGTGGTACTGCTCATCACAAAGGTGTAAGATATGGGGTTTCCCTAGGGGCTTGTCCAAAATCACAACAGCTTCTCTAGCCCTGTGAAATTCCTCCAAACTCCATCACTCTCAGTTCCATCCCATTGTACACCAGCTAATCATTATTTCAAGTCACCAGTTTCAGTTAATTCCCATTACAAGGGATAAAGTAGTAGAGACTGGTCTGGCAGCTGAAGTCTTGCAGTGCTGCACTGCAGCACTATGGCTGCAGGTGTGCTTTAGGAATCCAAAGGCTGTAGAGCAAACAAAAGCCAAGTCACCTGTGTCCTGATTCCTTCCAAGGCTAAAACACACATCCCAAAAGGGCGCTGACCCAGATGAGATTCTGCAGAGGTGCCTTGGTTCCCGCTCTGCTCATATGAACATAGAACCAGCAGATACATGAAAAGGAGCAGTAACTTGCCATGCTCCAGCTGGGCCAACTGCGAGGAAAGCTATCCATGGAGGAATTACATTGTTTTAATAGTGGCAGAGAGGAAACCTGCTCTCAACAGATGCCTACCAGGCACATTCTCCACTTTTGCTGACTGAAGACTGCTGTGGCTCCTCCTCTTTTACCACAACCCTAACTCACATGAGGAATCTTCTTCTCTACTCCTCCAGCTATTTCCAAATCCTAGCAGCACACAAGGTTGCCATGGCAATTATTGCACTGTGACATAAAAAAATACCTTCTATTAACTAGCAATCAGGAAAGGAGATGGAGGGGGAGGAAAGTCAAGAGAGAGCAAGCACTTACTGTATCTGCCAGAGCTGAAGACACTAGGAAAGAAATCCAAGATTCATATTATCAGGAATATCTGTAATAAATGCACCCACCATGGCAATACACAGACCATGTTTCTATATGGATTGTGGTATATGAGGGGGCGTCTGAACCATCAGTCAACCATTGCACTTGATAAGATCTTATATGTGGCTCACAGTTGAGCTACAGTCAGGGGTAAAATGACAAAGGGAAACCCCGTCTTCTGCATATCCCTCACATGCAGACTATGACCTAATCTTGAGCTCTTATCTACAGTAAGCTGAACAGTAGCAGACAGACCTGCAGTGAATAGAAACCATCTAAACAAATAAGTAGCTATTGTGTCAGGGAATCACTAATACCAGGCTGGGTAGACTTGCACCTTTTATTCTAGGGCCTGGACTGTGCAAGCAACTTCAGCTAGACAATGCATGTAGACAGAAAAGAATTGCACTTGCTCCACTAATACAGCCAGACTAGGAAAAATATCTAGGAACATAAACTCAATACAAAATCATGCTGACAAAAGAAGCTGCTAACTTTTAGGAAGGAGACATGTTACACTGGCTACCTTTGAAAGGCATATCCATCTTGTGCTGACTCCAGACACTAAAACTGATCAGATAATATATTGACTGCTCTGCAAGACAGTAAAGATCTAAAAGGTTACTGAAAAGCAGATCAGGCATTGTACAATTCATTGCTTCAAGGATGCAGATAATCTGATTAACTCATTTACATACTGTCTATTTGCACAATGGTTCAAGAGGTCAAGTCTGTTAGTGATGGGCTTTTATATTCATGCCCCAGTAACAACACATGAATGATGCTCTTGGTGACATTTCACTCCAAATGTGCACAAATACAGTGAAATCGGATCTCAGCAAATTGCAGAAATGCCAGTAGGATGAGAACCCACTTTGGTCTTCCATCACCCCGCTGGGTCAAGACACCGCTGGCAGCACAAACCACAGATAGCTTATTTGCATCATCCACCTTGCAATCTTGTCTCCAAGACATGCAGGGAGCAAACTTTGGAGCAGCTAGATACCCTGATATCAGTGGCAACTTCAAAAGTAAAATCAAGTGTTATGGCAAACGCTTTTCTGGCACGATACCTACATGCTATGAGAAGCTCAGTACTGCAGGTGGCTCAGCGCTAAACTGGAAGCATGTGACAAGTGTGCAGTGAGGGCACAGAGGCCCCTCAAGGAGATTTTGCACTTGAACACGAGGTATCTAATTTCTACCCAACTCTCCACAGAAATGTTAAGTCTGATTTGACTCGCTAGTCTGTGACATTAGCACAAAACTAGTCCCACATTTGGTGTTACTGAATTTGCCAGCTTTTGCTCATCAGCTGGGATTGGGGCATGTGTGTCTCATATAAGGCAGCCTGAAAGCAGGGAAAGTCAAGCAGGAAGCTCATTAAGTTCATGCTTCACTAAGAAGCCTGAATGTACTGATTCATCCCTTCTTCCTTTCCCCAAATCCTGTAACTGCCAGCTTGTGCTGAAGTTCTCCAATTACGTTTATCAAGCTAATTCTTCCCCCTCTCTACTTTCCAAGACCCAAGCATCCAGTCTGACAAACAAATTGAGCGTACCTTTCGTAGCTTCCCATAGTCGATGAGCTCTGGACGGTGTCTATGAATTAAAGCGCAGAAACCAAGGCCATCCTTCCAACTACGACAGAGATGGAAGAGAGGACAATGAACAGGGTGCTCAGCCAGGGAGACAGACAGTAACAGGTATAAGCATGAGGGAAGGCACCAAGGTAGCAGGAAGACTAATTCTGGTTTAGTTTCTAGCTAACAGTGCCTCTGTAAGTGCATGTCTTCTACCTGCATGAGACTGCAATAAAAATCCCTTTCAATGCCTACAAAAATCCACTGTGATTAGGACATGCCCTTTGCACTGTCATCTCCTTTTTGCCAGTTCTCTGTGCTGAACTCTGTGCATGTCCTGTGGAGCATGGAAGGACAAGTGTAGAGTTCAGGGCTGAAAAAAAGTGTAGATACAAACCATAAAGGAGGAACAAGTTCATTCCTTAGGGAAAAGGCAGATGCTCATAGCTAGCTCCACTACAGTACTGACTGGAGTGGATGGCACTTCAGCTCTCAGAAAAAGCGCTTTACATTTATACGGTTCATACAGCTCTCCAAGCTGTGATGGAAAAAGCACTACTGTGCAGAACCTTCACCAGAACATCTGCCAATTCAAAAATATCAAGAGCAGAGCAAGAAAACCTCTCATCCCTTCCCAGCTCTGCCATAGTACATAGTTTCTGGTGCAGCCCTTACTTCACTGCTCCTGAAGTGTTTTCATAGAGCAAAAGCTGTCTTACTTAACCTGTAGCACATATGCTGCTTTCAGAGGACTTCATGCTCTGAGGAACTTGATGAAAGCAGCAATTGTAACTGGAATTGAGGAACTGGGATGTCAGTTCTCTGGGTTATAACCTCAAGTCTTTAATTTCCTAGGTGTTTCTCTGAACTACACCATTACTGACCGCCTGCATTGCTCAGGGAGGTCTGTGAGGAACATTGCTATGCACACACTGTCATGTACCAAGAGACATATGAAAATAACACAAATTGTATAGTTAAGTTCCTGCTTGTAACTCACCTGATATGGAAGTTCTGGATGTTTACATTTTTGTAGGGGGCTGTCTTCCTCTGACACCATAACAAAAGTCCTTCTTTAGCAGATGTCTCTGCAGAAAGAAATAAAATGCACCAAATAACTATTTTTCTTTGAAAGCGGGACCCTCTGGAGCATATGCTAGAAAAACATGGCCAATTCAACGCCTTGTTTGGAAGAGTCTACTAGGACAATTTTATTATTTTCTTAATGAGGTTCTGTAGGAAGGAGACAGCTTTTGGGGATTAGAAAGGAGAGTTTTGTAGGACTTGTAAGAGATACATCTATTTTCAGTAGTAGTCCCTGAATCCACCTGCAAGAAACGCAATAGATTCCAGAATCAGTGTTGGCTTTGAGGTTAGCCATAATTTTGAGCTCCTCTTAAAATCTCTTACAGGAAGAGGATGTGAAAAATTTCCCAGTATACCTGAACCTGTCCAGAAATGCCAGTGAAATGACAGGGCAGTTTGCCTAGGATCTTTCAGTCATTCAACTAAGAGTACATTCCAGGCCTCTTAAGTGGCAATGCCATTTAGTGACCTCAGCTATTCGTTGTTGAACAGTGGCTGGAAAGAACTAGTATTTACCTTCAACTGAGATATCCTGAATGGCAAAACGAAGGATGATGGTCCAAATCATTCCAAGAGTCATTTTAACATTGCCATCCACGATTTCTAGGGAAAAAAAAAGATGCAGAAAGAGAAGAAATAAAAGGCATCAAGCTTCAAGTGCAAATCCTAGTGAAATAGGAAAATTGGGAAGCTTTCTCTTCTGTAGATGGAAGAACTGGAATTCCAGCTGAAAACTGGAATTCCAATTCTTCCCTGCCTCCCCAGATGCTCTGCCGGTACAGCACAGTCTTGCCCAGCAGTACCCAGTGAGCACACTGGTTCTGTTGCAGTATACCACCATAAAACAGACACTGCTGATCTAAAAGACCAGGAATAAGGACCAATTTTGATCAGTGTAATTCCCTACAGAGGCCTAAAACCACCTTGTTCAGGTTTAATTCCAATCACTTTGAAGCCATAGAAGCCAAACTGGGAAAAAGAAAAGTCTTCCTCTCTTACCCTAATATGCCTACTCTAAGTCACCTGTGTAAGACCCCCAGTGTAATTATACCAAAGAACCACTGAGACTCCCCACTGCAGATGGGCTCTGACAGCTGATGCTGTCCCGTGAAGAATATATCACCAAAAACCCCAAGAAACATCAACATTTTGATTTCAAAATGTTTCAAACATATGCCAGACTGCCTGTATAGGACTTCTTTCAGTCATATAATTACCAAAAGACACAACAGAGCATTCCTCAAAATACATGCTTCCTGCTTAGAAAGGAAGCAAAGACCCATGCTGGTCTGCCTGAGCAGACCGTAACATAAACTAAGATGTTAAGCAGATTGTGCTTTATTGCTTAGTAGACTCTGCAGTGTAAATAGGCAAGGGTCAACAACCCATAGCCTTTAGAAAGCAACCACTTGCATGTGTGAGGTGGTGATGTTTAGGATGGAGGATCAGGGTTCTGAGGGGAGGTGTTGGGGAGATGCTGGCCCAGAAAGGCCTTCTGCCATGTGTAGATTAGCACCAAAAAGTCCAAACAGGGAGCAGCTGTGCCTCAAGTGCTGATCCTCAACATGTACAAAACTCCCACACAGACTATATATACACGTGACAGAATCTACAGCCTTAACTTTTTTGTGTAATGAAACTAGCTGAGGTGCCTTCTCCTACTCATTCCCTAGCAGGTTCCTGCATGGCAGACGGATCTCTCGCAAACAACTTGACAAGTTACTAGGGTATCTTCAGTAAGAAAAGGGTTTGAGTTAACCTACTGTTTGGAGGTAGAACAATTCAAGTCCTAACAAGGCTACCAGAAGCCATTTTTGTACTCCTGTAGCTGTACTCTGTGCTGCTGCTTCCATAAAGCTGCCCAGTGGGAACACATCATGCTGGGTGGTGGCAAGCAGAAATTTGCTGTATAGGCAACTGCCACCTGTCTGAATCCTGTCACAAAAGCAACAATATTTAAAGTCTTCCTTTACAGCCATTAAAAAAATGGTTCTTGTATTATGAAAAATTCTCAAAATGTGAACCCCAGTGTATTCAAGCCAACAAGCAGCACACACCCTAAAGACAACAGTTGAGAAACTGTGTCCATCTGGTCCAAACTCTGGAAAGCCTGTGATTTAGTGACACACACAGTGTAGCTTCCAGTGTAGATTAGAAGGATAATCTCTGCTGTGCTTTGACATACATTTGCATGAGGGATTTACAGATTTAAAAGGCAGAAAATAAGACATGCCACCTTGTTCTACTGCAGTAAACCGCTGTGTCCACTCTGCTCTGCACCTGAAGAGTACACACTTGTACTTATCTTGGTGGGGCATCAGTGTGCCCAGAATTAAATAGCCAACAACTTTTCACTGCAGTACAAAGGAACTACAGCTGTTCGTACTGGCATGAAAAAAAAAGTGCTTGTCTGTTGACAGTTCTATCACAAAATAATTTTTACAGGTATTTTTGGGTGATCTGCTAGGCTGATGCAAGAAAATATAATGTGATGGCAAGTATATTTGGTTCTGCACTTTTTGCATTCTTCACCCCTTCAATAAAGCACCATAATTAACTTAAAAGAAAACCTTTACTATCGTTAGAAATATCCAAGATGCTGCAGCTAAAATACAAAAAGAAAGCATCCATGTTTTCAGCTTGTTTGCTTTGTTCATGATATATCTTTGTGGGGATTACAGAAAATCAAAAACCCCCAATGCTTGTAAAAAGCAGAGCAGTTGGCAGGAGGAACCTAGGATATATTTAAGATCCGCAACTAAATTGAGCTCTTTATTTTAATGGACTAGATTAAAATCTGATGGCAATACTTTAATGTTGAAATGTGCTTTATGAACACTAATAAATCAATCAGTGAGCTGGAACAGGTAATTAATGTTCCTATTCCACAGATTTTAATTGGAAATAAAGGTCAAGATGCTTACAAAAAACCAGATGGCGTTAAGTTGCTAATGTGGCATTAGAACTCAGCACTATGCTCAGGTCAAGCTCTCAAATTCAGGTTTTAAAGTTAGCTGCTGGAGTTAAGGTGGAAAGCACCTCATCTCCCCCAGCTCTCTTCACTGCATTATTCATTTAAAAAGGAAGATGTGTGCTCCCTGCTCCCATTTCTTACTCTTCCTTAGCAGTGAACCAAAGCAAAGCTGCTATGGGAGAAGCCCAGAATATTTCCACCACTTCAGTTCTACCTATCATTTTACTTTTTCTTGACATAGAGAAAACCCACCACCTACCAAGCAGATACTGATGTGAGTGAGATTAGTGAGTGATCCATCCCAGATCACTTAATGAACCACACCATCCCCAGTCCCTTTTTTCCCCCCTTTTTTAAATAGCTAACGAAACTGTTGTTATCTGTTAGAAGTGGGTAAGCATTTTTCAATTCTAGAGCTAAAAATCTTCTGGCAACCCAGTTACAAAGTCAGCAAGCCTGATCAGAAAGGCCATATGTTCTTTGGCCCTCACTCACTTGGGTTTCCACCCCTGAATTCCCCAATGCCAACCTCCTTTTCCTTTAGGATTCCTTCAGCTGCTGCCAGTCTCTTTCTAATATAGTGGAATATGGCCAAGAAAGAAAAGTGAAAAACAAGGTTACAAAACAGGTTTGCAGGAAGCTTTCTGCTTCCTGGTGATGAACAGAAAGTGACTCCACAGGACTTGTTAAAAAGTTGAACATAACACTGCAAAGCTAGAAGAACCTAACGCTTAATTAAAGATACTGTGTTTGTTCCCTGCTGATATAAGTAAGGCTCAGTAATGTGAGAGCAATTAAAATATTAAAAGGCTAATATTCAACAGTATCTTCTGCCTAACTGTGCCTTCCAAATGATCTTCCTAGGCAGGACCTCTGCAAGTCTTGTCTGCACTTACTCCACCACCAGCAGCTGTTTGCTGAACAGCAGCAGCAAGCACACGTTATTGATGTGATTTACATTCAGCCTGGGGTGGATCACTTGCTGGCTAAAGCTAGTGAGGGATCTGCATCCACTGGAAGGAAACTTTTTGCAGCAGTGAACATGCTTCCACCCAGCTTGCATGATTGTGCCACAGAAACTGTGTTCTCCCTAGCTACTCCTGAGTTGCCCATGAGAGCAGAGCCTCTGGTTACCCCATGGTCAACTGCAGGATGGCATTATGATCTGGAAATTGGAGACACAGAGCAACAGTGGTGACACAAAATAAAGGCTGGTCTGCATTTTGTTTATCCTAACAAAAGCCAAATAAAATAGGATAGGCCATCCATGCCCCTGTCTTTAGAAATCATGTTGGTAATGGCGGTCCAACCAGATTTAGGACAGATGGCTGGCACTGTTGATGGGAGTGTGCATCTTGGCTCCCTAATTATGAGCAGGCAGGCGATAGGGACGAACATGCTATGTTTCACTCACTGACATGGAGAGACCTTATTTTCCCCTCTTTCCCCTGTCAAATGTATGCTTGCTCTGCCTGGTGCTTCAGTAGATGCTTTGCTCAAATGGGATTTCTGCAACTGTTAAAATCTCTAAGCTTTATTTCTCCTTTTCACTTGTGAAGGTGAAAATAGGGATCAGTTAATTCAGAGTTATCTTTATACTGAACTGAGTCACATCTGTCTAAGAAAGCCACAACTTCTATGTAGATTAGAGGTGCAAATAAAACAGTCTTAGGGTCACATACTTGACCTATTCAATCTGTTAAATCCCAGGAGCATTTTACACCATAGTATGGAATCTATTACAGCATAAGAAGTCTTCTGAGGTGTCAGATGACAGCGAGATTCAAAAGCAGATGAAAAATATTTTGGAAGCCTCAACATCCAAGAGACTTCCTTGATTCATATTTACACAGATCTGCTGTATGCCACAACTGCTTTGATCCTACGGACTCTGGCTAACAAAGATGTTTAGAATCATCTTGAATTGTTAACAGTCAAAGACGGTTGTAAAAAGCAGCTCTTATTACTTATTCTGCCTGCTTAGTTCATCCTTCATTGAATGGGGACATGGAATTTGTCCTGCACTCATACTGTGTGTAGGGAGTCCTTTTCAACTCTGGTTCTCTTTTACTGAGACACATCTGAAGAACTAGGCTTGTAAACAGCTGAGAGGGATTTTTATTTGATGAAATGAAAGATAAATGCCATGAAAACTTTTCTGATGGCTGTAGCTCTGATTAAACACAAGGTTTGCACAAGGCTTAAGCTAATCTGAGAGTCTCCTTGGGATGCTTTCTGGAGCTTATTTTTTAACAGAAGAACCAAACCAAACAACCCAGGACACTGATGGCCAATGCCATTTGTGTAGCATACACAGAGAACTACAGCTGAGCTGCAGACCCTTCACATGGAGCCCTGCTTCCCAGCAGATGCCCAGGCACAGAGAAAGCCACTTCGAGGCAAGGAGTGTGCTGCCTCAGCCAGTACGACCACACTGCTGCTGGATGGTGGTTTTATCCCCTGGGGGAAAAGCCACCTGGGAAGCTTCCTAGATCAGTCCAACATGCTTGAGACATTTACAGCTCATTTTCTTGGTGTCTCAGTGTATGTCTGCCTCATTTGCTTTTATCTTCTACTTTGCTGCTGCATGATGTCTTCTTACAGTCTGAAAGTAAGCTCTTAAAATTCATGCTCCAGGAAGTTTATAATCCCTTCCATGGACAGAGTTACTGCTGTGCTCTTCAAAGTAAAATTCCATTTTTATGGCTGATGTGTATAGTTTACTGTACACCAAGCACCTGGGCGGACCAGGCAGAAGCTTCTGCAGCAGGTTATGTTTCCTGGTGGCAACCAGAGTGGCCTGGGTGCACAGGCAGAAGCTGGAATGGGGGAGCCCTTACTGTGATCACATTTACATGGCCTGAGCTGTCATCACAGCATGGGCTCAGCATAAAAATCAAAGCCAACCTTACTCCAAACTTCAGTTCTGTACTACCTTTGCTGGTATAAAGAAACCCATATTGAGTTCACTATGTAGCTGCATGGGCACAACGACATAGGAAAGACAGGAACATTTGGCAGAGGAGGTCAGGCTCACTCTTCGGACTGATAAAAATCACGGCTTCTGTCACAGAATGGCACCTCTCAGCCTGTTTCTGAACAGGGTAACTGCCATGAATACACACTGAACAATTGGGCCCGGGAGATCTTTGGTCACAAACCATTTTACTTGTAAATGGTTTCTAAGTGCTGTGAGGGTACAGTCACAGCTGGTTCAGGAGCAGAGAGCAAAAAACAAAAATCCAGTGGAAGGAGAGGAAAAGGCAAACTGGTGCCGGGGAGAGCAGAACCAGAAAATAAAAAAAGGGAATAGAGCAGGCAAGACAGGCCTTATGCATGCTCCAGGCTCCCAGAAAAATCCAAATGTCTGCCCAAGAACCAAATGACAGCAGGAATTTTCCTAGGGCAGAAGGCCTCTGGCTACAGATCCAATTTAAAAACGGTCCCGTATAGATAGAGACTACCGCATCAGACATGGCATCAGTCTTTTCTGTAAGGGCACAAAACGACCTTAGATGTGCATTTGTGCTACATAGAGTACTCAGAGCCAGAAACACCCTCAGGTTGCTCCTGTGGGAAAGCTGAGAAAACTGAAGAAAAGTTTTGCATGCAAAATGTCAATATCATTGAGCCACTCACCTCTTGCATTTTGCTCCTAATACCAAATAAAGTAGCATCTGCAATGTCCCTAGACACTAGTTTGAAATTGTTCCCAAGTCTCAGTATGCTGAGGTAAAGGTCTTGGTAAGGCAAACATAAGCACGTGCTGTGGCTGAGGTATTCTGCCTGATCTGACACAGAACAAGTGGATCAGATCACAGGATGGGCACATGTCTTGGAGATGCCTGCAAAAGTGTGCCTGAAAGGCCATAACTGGGGACAGTCAACAGTGCTCTGATCTCCTGGGCTAAGAACAGGCAGGTCTCAGCCCTGCAGCCCCATGACTCCCAGAGGAGAAATGCCCATCCAGAACTGTACCATGGGCTTATTTCATGGCTCTGACATGAGCTTCCCTGGAGAAACCACATAATTCCGTCTGTAAGAAGGAGATAACAGACCTCCTTCTTTTTCTGTGGTCACTGTAAAGACAGACCTAGAAATACCACAGAAGCAGAGTGTCTCCACAGCAACAGTGACAACAGGAATACATAGGCAGGACTCACACACAGGTCCAGAGCAGAGGAAAACAAGTGTCAGATAAGATAAGATGACAAGCTGGTTAAGGTTTATAAAAGATCAAACTATCTTAGTAACCTGCAAGCCTTCTGGATCTTGGGTGACATACCTGCAAAACACCCACCATCTTTCCTAAGACGACAAAAATCCTACACAACTCCCTGCCATTTGCATGATCCACAGGTTCGTCTTGGGGGCATCCCTGGTGCTGCCCACAGTGGTCTCTACACGATACCCAGGCTTCCAGACAGAGCACCCACCTTTCTGGGGTGCACAAGAAGCCTGGAAGCACTGAAAATTGAAGCCTCTGGAGTCCCTGACTTGTGCTGGGCATTGCACTTAGCTTTGACCCATGGGATATCCTACCACAATAGGGGATCTTCCCCAGCAGCTCTCCAACAAGCAGCTGCTATGCTTCAGATGAGACTTTTCTTGATTTGAGAAAGAAACCACTCAATTTATTTCTGCCACTGCTCAATGTTTTCCTTAACTCATGAAAACCAGAAGAAAATCAGGAGGAACTGACCAAGAAGCCCATGTGGGACTCAGGTTTGGCAGTTGGGTGTGAAGGTGAGATTTAAATTCAGAGTAAAGGCATACTATATCCTACATTTCCCTCTGTGGCTTATTCTACAAGGATGTGGTAGAGCTAGGGAGGTACAAAGGGAAATGACATGCAGGCGTGAGAGAAAGGCAACAGCTCAGCACAGCTTGGGCCTAGACAAATTGGCTGGTTTCTTTACCTTCTGCTCCAATAGATACAAGTTTGACTCCTTTGCTGGCAATGAAATCCAAGGCCTTGTTCACATTGGATATTTTGTGCACTCGCATTTTGCCTCTTTCCGGCTTAGCCAAACGTTCACCTAATAAGAGAAAAAAATGTAGATTAGAAAACAGTTCTAAACCCTTTCTTTCCTGTTTCCCCATACTGGTAGCTCCTGCTGCTCAGACAGGTAGAGGGTAGACCTCCCTGCATCCTTTCTCAAAAGTGAATGCAGGACAGCACTCACTGTGAAGTAACCCCAGAAAGAATTAGATGGAAAAGTATCTTTTTGTTGCATCCCAGATAACTTAATAACAGAGGAACTGTTGGCACTGAGTCCTCTCCACAACAGGTTTATAGCAGAGGTGAAAACCACGCTAAGCTAGACAGTGGAACTAACCACCTAATCAATCACAGATAAGCTGAGTGGAAAAGACAAAAACTTCCCTCTCCCCAAAGACAGGTTAGGAGCTACCCTCAGCATTTTACAAAGCAAATCCCTCCTTGGAACTCCCTGTAAATATGAGAGTGATATTGTATCTTGCTGCTTCTTTTTCCCAGCCAGGATACAGACCTCCTTTCTCTCCAGTGTCCTCACTGAATAGCCACAACCGACTATATCAGGAAATAAAATCACTTCTTTGCCAAGTGGCTTTGCAACTGTAAGAGCTGTCATCTCAACTCCTTTCCATTACAATTGATGTATTTCTAACTCTATGCAATGGTCTTTTACACAGTGGTATGCATTTTAAATGTTTATGAGGCAGAGAGAAGGAAGCAGCATAGATCTGAGGTAAGTCCCTGATAGAAATAAGTCGTAGGCAAATGCCAGCTCCTGACATGAACAAAGCTGGACGATTTGGAAAAGAGCTTTTTTAACCTTATTCACTGGGAAGAGTTGCATTAAGTATAGTCATGCCCTTCCTGATAGGCTGCCAGTAACTATGCTCACAACCTGCCTTTACTAACACTAACCAAACATGCAGAGTAAGCAAATTGAAGCCTGGGCCAACAAATGGACTTTTCAAAGGAACTTCTACTAGAAACATAATCAGAGGGGACATCAGGAACCACCTGTGTGTGACACAACACCAAAATATGGACAGAACAGCTGCTTTCAGATCACAAGCTCCAGAATACAAAAAGACCGGAACAAAATGCAAGCAGGTTTTACACTTCGAAAAGAAGTTATAAGATAATTAAAAAGAGATCAAATGGGCAAGTCCAGGCAAGCAATTACTCACCTGACCTATTCAGTTCTAAAAGTCTCCTGCTTCATCTCAAACCTGAACATTTAAGTCAGTGTGGCCTGACTCAAAACCTTTATTTGAGGTTGAAGAGTGAGAAAGTACATTTCAAAGAACTCTTTTTCATACTAAAATCACATGTTTTTTTCCTAACAAAGGAGTGAGGAAAAGGTAAAGGGGAGAAACCCAGATTCTTTCCATAGCCATACTCCAACAAAACAAAAAAGTCTGGAAATGAAAACCCTCTCAAAGTGTTTCAGAGCAGGCTGGTGTCATTAGCTCCCAAGCTTAAGGATAAAACCAGATTCACTTTCAAAATTAAACACTGATGTCTGACAATTTAAGTAGAAAGATTTATTTACGGCACTACCTCCATCGCAGGATTAAAAAAAAATCTCCTTAGCATTAATGGAGCCTCCAGTACACGTCATGGCATGTTGCTTTCTTTTTCCATTTGGATAATGCTAATCGTTCTGCATAAAAGTGGAAGCATTTTCTGTGGCAGTGTCATAACGACTTTTTACATACAGCTTCACAATAGATTTAAGCAGAACTATGCTGCCAAACACCAACAAATGGGCTGAGCCAGGTAAAAAATAACCATTTCCTTCAGCTCATGTGACTGTAACTAGCCTTCTAAAAAGAAAAATAAAGACGAGAGATTAGGTTTCGGCTGGAACAGCAAGCTGATCCAATTCACCTTGTGGGCACATACGCGTGGCCAACACAAGGGAGAGCATCTAACTGCTCTCTCTGGGGCTGAGGAGAGCGGGACTGCTCCCTCTGACAAATGCAATCCTCAAGCAATTGATGGTGGCTGCAAAACTGCAGTCTCCCTCTCTCAAATACCACGATAGGATATTTGTTCTAAAGTATTTCTGGGGGGAACCTAGTCCCAAAACCCAATGGCTATTTCCTTCAGGTGTGGACTTTGTTACAGATGTAGATTTCCAGAGAAAGAAATCATCTGTTTCCATGCCATACATTATTAATGATGTAGGCTGTTAAAAGGGAAGCCTGCTAGAAACATGTTCTACTCTCAGCTATTTGCATCATTGCTTCAGTTCTTAGTACTTCTCCCAGCTAAGACAGTGAGAATGGTCTACACCCATTCTCCAGTTCTCATGTACTAGCCCAAGGCTGCACTTTAAAAGCCAAACAGTGGAAGGACACGGTGGCATAGTTGTTTACGGCAAATTTGTTTAGGAAAATATTCAGTCATTCCTTCTGCTTGGGGGAGGGGTGGGGGGGCCTTATAACTTTATTTTGGAAGGACTAAACGTGAGCTTAGCCTTTTAATGCCTTGTACATTATTTTTAAAATGGCTTTGTCAGGGGAAGGAAACACATGCAGTAAAAAATGAAAGGGCAGTTTCTAAGGGGAGGCCCACCTGTTACCTCCCACCATGGAGGCCAACAGGAGTGGTCTTGGAATGAAGAAGTCCCAGGACTATCTGAGGAGCTTTTCCCACTGCACAACATCTAGGGGACCGAGGGGCTCTGGCTGGGCTGGAAGGGGAGCCATCAGCAGCACAGCTCACCACAAGAAGGTACCAAGCTGAGTAAAACTGAGGCACTCTCCTCTTTTGCAGGACATAGCTGCTTCCCATACTTAGGGATGTCGAATCAGATGGGAAAACAGCTTCCTACCTGCCTTAGCTGCCTGGCAGCGATGTGTCCCCAAGGACGTGGGCTGTGGGAGACCTGTTTCAGGGCATAGTCCATCTCACACCCCAGCGTCTCTAGCAGCTCCCCTGTGCAGGCTCCATCCTTCTTCCAGCAGCAGCCACTGCTGGAGGGGGGTAGAGGAGGACAGCACTCCCTCAGTCCCACACACCCCAGCCAGGCAGAGGAGCCAGGCTCCACATGGCCCTTGGCTAGCCTGGCCCAGTGCTTTTGCTGCTGAAGACTCTTATGGCCATCACCCTCTATGCTAAAGGAAAGGATCAGCCTGATACAGAGCAATCCTGTACATGCCAAATTCCCATAAGCAGCTCTGCAGTCCCCTAGCATACAGGAAGAGAAAGACATGGAGTGAGCCAAGAGCTAAAAGGAAAGGCCAGAAGCTGGAACTGGAGGGCTAACATCACCCTTTTGGCAGGGGATGAGTAGGAACATACAGGCGAGCCCTTGCCAACCAACAAGAGACTCCTTACACACATGCTGCTCCCAGAATGGGCTGCTGCTTCCCCAGTTATGGCCAAAGGGCTACTAACAGGGCCAGCAGCTGGAAAAAGGATCCATAAGAGCAGCAGGGCTCACAAGTGGAAATGGAACCACCAATTATGGATATGAAATGCAGAAAAAGCAACTATGCAATATTTCTCCTCTTTCACCACTGTACCTCAGGAGAATTATGGTTCTAGCTTCTGCTGGCTCTAAGGAAAGGATGCTCAGCCCTTAGTGCATAAAGGACCATGGCCTCAGGTGGGATGCAGCCCACAGCTGCTCCCCATGCCTTTGCCCCCTGACCACCTATTGGCTGGCTGCAGGCATGGAGCCGCTGTGCAGCGGATGGGGGAATGCTGTGCCCACACCACCAGTGCACTTGGAAGCCATCAGCTTCAAAACTGAGAGGGGTCTGGACAATCCCTGCCAGTGGGCTCATAAAGGGACAACATGAGAGGAAAAGTGGGAGATGAGGCAAGGAAATCAAGAAGTGTGAAATATGAGACCCCCTGCTTTAGGACCAAGCCAAGGAAATGAACTAGGACTCTGGCACCTTGTTTCTTACAAGCACTGCAGAAGCAGTGCATGTGCTGCAAAGCCCGGATAATATTTTGAATTCTGATCCCTCCAAACTACCAGCATGGGCAACCCCCCTGAGGTTTTATCGTGTGTTCACAAATTCTGAAAAACACATATAATGACTGCATCATTGCAGGAGCTGGCAAAGGGAAAGGGAAGAGAACGAAAGGAAAGGAGGAACAGAGGGCAGGCAGTCTGAGTGCTTCTATCATGGCAACGTTATTGGAAAATGTACCAAGAGGGTCAGGCATGCAAGTCACTGGATTGCCATTACCAGCTCAAAAGCTATCAAAAGGAAGTCTGTGAGCACACAACCCCTGTTTCATATATACATTCTTATCCCCCCTCGATGCCTCCCACATCAGAGGCATCCCACTTTATTTTATTGGCACATCAGTAAGGATTACTGCTTATATGAAATAATCCCTCTCTGTCAAGTAGTGGGACGAGTGATAGGAAGTGAAAACAAATGTGACCTAACTTATTCATGCCCCTGTTTTCATTATAGAATGGGTTTTGTGGGACTATGCTTTTCTTTGGGATGTTTTTTTTCCCTGAAGGCTTGAACACTGAGCTCAGAAACTAGAATAGGAAAACTTGAGTCACAGCTGAAATGAATGACACAGAAGATTTACTGGTTTGACTCTCCTCGTCCAGTAACTTCTATCCTGTTCCCACTGTCATGTGGCTTTGGTATGATTTGCCAGTGCAACATTCCCACACTTCCCAGAGTTGCTTTGTCAGCCCTGCCAAGCAGTAAGAGCCGTTGCCTGAGCCTTCACAGGAGGCTGTGCATTCCTGATGGGCAGAGGAAAGACAAGAGGCAGGAACAGGAATGCCGTGGGCAGCCGGCACAGCCCATGAGGCTTGGAGTACATTCCAAAAGCACACTAATGGTCACTGCTGGAGACAAGATATTCGTTAGGGAGAAATTTGTTCTGAATTAGGAAGCAGCTGTTTTTATATTCCAGCAAAACCTGCAGCATTACAGCTCTTGCTGTCCCCATTCTAAAGGAAAGAGGGAGGACAGATTTCAGAATGGAGATGCTCAGGACACTTGAGAGCACCACACAGAACCTCTCTCACCTGAAATGACTTCCAGAAGTAACATGAGTTTAAGACCATCCCTGAAATCTTCCTCTATGTTCTCAATCTGCGTCCCAGCCTTGCGGAGGTGAGAATTACACCATGCTGTAAACGTCTGAAACACAGGAAAGAGAGGCAAAGAAAAAAAAGCAGTCAGTAATCTTCCCGGAAGGCAAACAACAGTTCACAACCAAAGCAGTGCTGCTAGGCACCATGACACAGATTCAAATGCTCGTTCAGTTATCATCTTTCCAGCCCTTGGCCTTGTGGGGCACAAGTGTGAGTACCTAAATATCCCAAGAAGTTGCAGGGTGTTCCTGTGACAGATGGAGTCTGAGAGACACAGTCAGTTCATGGCTCCAGCATGTCTGATTTTCTGGAGAGGTCCCTACATTCTGTGTTTTGTTTAGAATACCTTGAAACTGATTTTAAGGCACGCTAAGTGCTCAGATTGCTAGGGACCCCAATGGTGCTAGATGATCCATTTTAACATTATATGAAGGAGAGAGGAAAACAGCATTTCAGAACTCATCTCTAGACAGGTACTTGAACAAAAAAGGACCATTCTTCTGTGACCAGCTGTCTCTGGTCTACTTCATCCCCAGCAAACACTGCAGCCCTTAGACACAGGGAGACAGAGCACCGAGCTCTTCAGTCACGTAAACTACATCCCAGTAGGGTCTGTTCTGCAGGCTCTGTTCTCACTGACTCACTTCTAAGCAGACCTCCTTTCCCTTTGTGACTGTGCCCATCATGTAGAGGAGTTCATGTTTTCTGGATAACAGTGCTATCACCCATCTTGGCAGAAGTCCAGGTCCTAGAAAGCATGTAAGTAAACCATTACTTAGCAATGCTATACTCTAGTGCAGTTCCAAACTCCTACTGTTCGAGAGCCTCTGGCAGAAAAATCATGGCAGCCACCTCAATGACAGAAATCACAGCCACTCTGTAATTAGCAGTATTATGCACCACCACCACAATAATAACATGAGTTTGAAGTGCAGGAGGGACTGATGCCCAAGCTACAATGCAGCCACAGGCATTTAGGCTAAACAAAACTCTTTCTGGAAACACCCTCTGACCTCAAGTGGTCAGGATAAGAGGATCTCTCATATGAGAGAAATTAATTTCACCGCAACTGATGACAAGACACATTTTTTGTGGTTGCAATCCATCAGCTCATGTTACAAACCATGGTCATGTGGGACACTGACAGGGAAGGGACCATCTCATCCAAGAGGCGTGGTAGTAGGGACTGTCTTGAAGGAGCACCACATGAACGGGTATGAAAGAGAAAAATAAATTCTACCACTTGACAGCCAAAATACAAGAAGCAAACGGCACAGCTTGTCGTGGTCTTAAATAGGTGAATCAGAGTCCAACCTGGAGATGCAGAAGGTCTTTAACACAAAAGTACTGTTTGAAGGGTAGATGGTAGCAGATGGCTCTTTTAAGGCAGACAGGTTTGCCCAAGTGCTAATGAATGTTTCACAGTGTTTGAACAGTATACCAAGTGAACCCTTTTCTTTGTACAAACTGATAACCCCTCAATGACTCAAGTAATAAGCAGCTTCAAAAGCTCAGTGCTACCACAAGGAAAGGAGGTCTTTTTTTCCTCTCCCAGATGTGCTCCCAGAGCCAATTCAACTCACTGACCCAGCAAAGAACTGTTTACTTTCTTTGGGTAAGGTTAGTCTTCTGCTCAGCAGTGCATGGAGGCAGTTCAGCAGTGTCTAACAAGCCTCTGCAAAAGAGAATTTGGCATACATGGGCTAAGCAGGAAGGTGGAGTAGACCACAGCACCAATGCCATATTGGGCTGCTAGAAAAGGACTCAGCTGATGCTGAGGGATGGCATGCCAGAAATTCAGAAATGCTTCACCACTGCTTACACCATGCACAGGATTCCAAAAGAGAGATCATTCCAAATGGCAAAGAGCACCAGGGCTTTTTCTTATTTGTCTGGAAACTGGGCTGCTTCTATTAACCTGCTCGCGTTTGTGCTTACGTGACTACAGATAGCGTAGCAGAATCCTTCACTGGAAAAAGCACTGCTCAACAGCTGCTGAGCTTCCCACTGCTGTGCTCTGGCCTCCCTCTCCACTGGGGCTGTGGGACAGAGCAGAGTAACAGTGCAGCTGTAAACACTTTCATGGCAATGGCTCTTTGGATGGATACATGTATTGTGAAAGTCTGGGATTTCTTTTTTCAAGATGGCCCAGTTTCCTTCCAGATTTGGAAGCTTTAAAAAAAGAGTAAGTCATTAAGCACCATTTATTGCTTTTTATTGTTATTCCCCTGAGAAATAAAAGTGGTGTGTGTTTTTTTGTTGTGCATTGAGGTTTTTTTCCCTCCAAAAAAGAGCAGTTTTATTGGAAACTGGGTCCTGTATCCTGCAGTACCTCATTCTCTTCTTTCCACTGCCTATTCTGTATTATGTGAGAAAAGGTTCATTTAGTTGGCTTCTTTCTGCAGCCAGGCTCCTTCACACCTCCAGAGGACCACATGAGAGCAGAGATGTTTTCAAATACTACATCAGCACACATCAAAGCGTGAGAACAAGTCATGTCAGGAAGGTGGTGAATGCCCATGAACCTCTCATATTTGGAAAGCAGACAAAGCAGGATATCTAGAGCTAGTGACAGGCCCTGAGTGACATTACGAAATCCGCATTGAACTGAGAAAAAAGCCAACGGGCTGCACTTTTATTTCTTGTATAACTTCTTTGAAGCGATTTCAGTTTTACTTTCTATGAGACCAAAACCGATCAGGAAGTTCTGCTTTAAATCACCAATAATGCTGATATAGCTCAACTTGGCATCTCTGCACATTTTGAGGGTTGAAGTGGGCAACTGGGTCTACACTTTTAAGAAACACGGATGAAATTAAAAGCTAACCACAAACTTCTAAACTTTGCATTATTATAAAGCCTGGCAGAACAACCAGATCAGTCAGGTTCTTAATGCTGCAAAAGTCACCTAGGACTTGGTGGCAAAGTAAGTCCCAGAGCCAGCATTCCAGCTTCTCTGCTGGAGCCATCTTTACCACATGACAGCCTCAGACATGCTGAAGTGAGACAACTCTGCAAAACACTGCCACTAACCACCAGTGGCAGAGCTGACACCTCAGCTCCTCAAGGACAAGACTCCTCAAGGACCCTTCCTTCAAGACCATGAAAGGCTAAGTCATAGAGCACATGTTGTTCCCACTGGACAAACCCCCAGTGTGCAGACATTTTCTCAAGGCACCCTTCAGATCCTAGATAAATTCCAGTAAGCATAATACCTTAAGTAGCACAACAGCATATGGGGACAGCAACAACTAGCAACCCAGTGTGGATGCATTAGGCCATTTTGCAAGGGAGCAGGATTATGAATGCTTTTAATAACTGCACTGGGATTCACAAGCTATATGCTTCACAGACCAATCCAGAACAACATCCATCAAAACATAATAATCAGAAAACAGATGTATGTTGCATTAGCTGCATACATTGCACAAGAGTAAACTATCTTCTTACTTCAAAGTGCTAAATCAGAAGGAGATTTGACAGACAGATAGGAGAATGCTGGAGAAGTGCAACAGAAAAGTTGGGGGGGATCAACAGAAGAAGGGGGAGCTGAAATTTTTGCTGTCTGCTGGGCCTTGCAATGCTGGCAGTCTTGTTTAGAACCATTTTTACTGCCTTGGCTTCAGCATCTGCACAGGATCTCTTTTGTTATTCTAGGAAACCTACTGAAGCCACCCACTCACCCCATCCACCTTCTGGGCAACACAGCTGCTCCTCCCCACACCCTGAGTCACTGCTAGCAATGGCAGTCGGCTCGGCTTGGGGTGCTGTGCTGCCTGTCACCAGCAAACAAGCTTTCGGAAGTGGAGAGAGCTGCCGGCTGGAGCGGTCGAAATAAAACCAAACCCAAACCAAACCACCTGTATTTGCTGGGGTGAGGTTAACGTGAACCCCAATGCGGAGGGAGGGCACAAATGCACTGCCAGGTGGGAAGCACTGTCTCCTCAGCGATGAGCTCAACCCACTCCTCTGAGGCAGCAGATGTGCTCCTTGCTGCCTGCAGACACAGAAGCCTAGAGATTACTCCCCTGCTTACCTCTAACTCCCTGTCCCAAAGAGAAGGAAACAAATGCTCTGTTAATCTTGAGGCTTATGGAAATTTCACAGAGCTGGAAAACTATTTACTGTTAAATAATAGCACAAAATCATACCATCAACTAGATTTTCTTCACACAAGCCTCACACCATAAATTTTCTATGGCAACTTCACAACAGGTGCAAACAGAGCAGGGTTTCTTGGCCCTTGTATCTTTCCATATACTGTAGTCTTAATTTCATTTTTGGACACAACAGGTTGCCAGGACACCCCTGCAGGTCCGCCTCTTGTTGGGTGCTCACAATGGAGGACAACAGTGCAGGAGTGTGTGTGCGTTTGTGTGTACAGGCAGACCTTTCTGGTCATTGCCCTCAGCCCCGCTGCTGTGATTTGTAGCTTCTTTTTATTACATCCCAGCTTCATCAGCAAGATCCCTGGCACTGAGATGAGCACTTGCTATTTGTGTCCTGCTGCTGTACAAACAGTAGACCTTCATATTCTACACCACAATATAACCTGTCAGATAAAAAGAGTAACAAACATTACTAAAAGCAAGTAAATATGATTAACTGTTCTGTGGCCTCAGCATGTGGCAGGGTCACTGCTGGGGCAACCTCTACAAGCCTATGTGCATACCTATTTTAACAAGCATGCACACCCCTTTCACTGACATGACATGGGGAGCCCCTGCTTCTTCAGAGTTCACTTTATTAACCTTTGCCCAGGCATGAGTTAACTGCAAACAACAGCCAGGTGACTGCTGGAGGCCCTGTAGCTAAAACTCTAAATAGGTATGATCTTCAGCTAGCTCCTTCCAGCTATCTCCCAGTCCTCCCAACTGCAAACCTACGTTTGGTTCTCCCTGTATTACACGTGTGCACACAGGTACTCTCTGGTATTTTTTGCACTTCCCAAACTTTTGTTTTTGTTCCGGAAAGCCAATAACTCTTCTTCTTCACACTGTCCTTTCCAAATTCAGTACCTTTCTGCTAGTACCAAAACGGCTCAGGTGATGCTCCTGAAACCTGGGGAAGCAAGATAGTACATCGACATTTTTAAGTTCAAAGAGTGCTTCTGCCTGGAAAGCAGCAATGCCATGACACCACTCAGGGTGGGTCTAGGGAGATCTTTGCCTCAAAAAAACAGTCATAACACACTTCAGCTGCTGAGCAATTTTAGCAATGTAAATGTCAAAGCTACCACAACCACATAAATGACAGATATTAAAAATAAAGGGGGGGGGGCAGTTTTATCTCTTTGTGGCTGAGACAGTGACATTTCAGCTTTATCTGACCTTTCCAGATGCTCTTACCTCCTTGCTAAATCACTCTTCCATGCAGCCTTGCTTTCCATGGGTGAGTATAAACTTTCTGACACAGCCAAAAGGCTGGTATATTTGTGTAACAGCCCTGAGGAAGCCATAACTGAGTCTGCAGTGCTGCTTGCCTCTTTTTGGACAGCAGAAAGGTTTGTGCCTAAGCAAACAAAGAATTCACCGAAGCACGGCCTCTTCGAAACACCACCACTGCACTCAAAGGGAGGCAGTGTCCGCAGCAACTAAGGCACTCTCCTTGCTTGTGTGAATTCTGAGCAAGTATTTCAACACAGCTCTGCTGCTCAGATGTGTCCACAAAGGTCTGGCTCCTGTTAAGAAGGGGATGGTGCTGCTAGCACACAAATCTCAGACCAGTAGCGTAGTTTTATGTTGTTTGCACATGTGCTCTGTAAAGTGCGGTCTTGAACAGGCTGAAAGCTATGGGTGCTAGCCCAGGCTTTCTCCTAGCGCTGTAGGAGAACTGACAGGAAGAGTCCCTTTCCAGCCACCAGAAAAGCAAGCAGGTTATTCAAACAATACATGATGCACAGCTGGAAAACAAAATCAGTTTACCCAGCTGCAAGTGCTGCTCTCCTGCTCGTTGTGCGCTCGAGGAGTGCACCTGGGCCTTCTGAATGCATGGCCAGGCTGCGCTCCCTGCACGCCCCAACAGCAAACTTCCCGCAGCGCCTCCTTGCTCCATCGCCATACACTACAAGACTGCTCAGACGGTCCTGCTAATCCTTGCAACAAGCTCTACAGCTGATTCCATGCTGCAGGGGATTTTATTTAAATGAAATTATCTGGAACAACGGCTGAGGCACTCAGCTAATAACCAATAGTTTATTAAGAGCAGGCAGAAAACTGCTGCACACATGGCTTTTTACAAGCAACAGAATTACTAATAAAGCAGTTTCAGCTGCCCCAAAGTGGGATCCTTTCCACCTTGGTAGTCCGGGAGCTGAATATACTGTATCAAATAAGGAGGATGCTGACCCACAGCCACCACAAACCTCTCTTGCTCCTTGAACAGACTAGGCCATCATTAGTTTATTAATCAGAAGTTTTTGGACTGAAAGCCATGAAACAAGTCTCAACCATCCAGTCAAAGTTTCCCTGCACTCAGCACTAATTCATTACCAGCAATAAACCCCAGGGTTTCATGTGATTTTTCCCCTCCTGGTGACAGTTTCTGTGGCACCCCTTCTCCAAATCTTCCTTTCACACCTTAAAACACTTGGAAGAACTGCAGGGGTCTCCTGGCTGGGAGGCTGCTCATCACCCTCCCCACACTCAACACAGACTCAAAAGTCTGGCTTGGCTGCAGTTTCTTTTCCTGCCCAAGGCTGTGCTAGAAGCTGACAAGGAGGTTCTCAGTTAATTAGGGAGTAATTACTAAGTAATCCTGGATCCTGTCAACATCTTGGCACAAGAAAGGCCATGGCTGGACGAGACAGATTACACCAAGTCTAGTGAAAGAAAGCTGGGTGCTGAAAGGGCCCTTCATGAAGTGCAATTGTGATGAGATAAGCCAAAACATGGTCTCCTGGCCCAATGAATAGTTCCTGTGCCCACAGGCTGCAAGTGACAGAAGCTTTATACACATACGTATTAGTGGTTTTCAGCTGTGATGGGGAAGTGCAGGCCTACAGCCCTAACCTCTGTATACTACACCTCTTGGTTTACTCCTTGGTGTACTTGGATGTCTGCTAGGATGCCCAAAAGTCCTCACAAACAGCTGTCCTTTCCCCACAGAGGAGCTCTAAGGATTGGAGTTCCTCTACTCAGTCCTCATCACAAGTCCAGGGAACCATCCAAAGTGCCTTTTGTTTGAACTTGAATTAAGAGATCAGCCACCATTTGCCATAACCTCCAAATTCATCTTCTAACCTGAAATACCTCTACTGCACATTGCTTTGCACTTGAGGCCACCTAACATTTTGGAAGAGGAAAAGCATTTCAGCATTCACTCTCCAAGCCCATTCTCCAGGACATGGGAGTGGTTCAAAGAATTTGATTTGTGTTCAAGAGTTACACTGTCAGCAGCTGACCTCTAAAGATTTACAGGTGTGATGGTCAACAAGACCAGTGCTGCAGAATGAAAAGCTTTGCTTTCTAATGGAGCTGTCCAGTTCTCTTAGAAAGGCCAAGGAGTTAAACAGATATTCAGAAGGAATCGTTACAAACACAGCACTATTGCACCAGCTGCACAAAAGCAGTTTAGCACCACTAGCATCAGTGTTAATGTCTTTTTCTGGTTTAATTGCAGCTGTTGAGCTCCAAGCTGGCTGAAAGACAAAACATAGCCCACACTGCTTCTGAAGCACTGCAGCCTGAAAATGGGAGGTATCATTACACCGTACTACGTGTTACCAGCATCCACCTAAAGAACCATTTGGTGTCTGTGTAAGGAATTACTGAGGGTGAAAAGGAAAATTGTAAGTTTACTTGCATTTCACAACTCCAGAGCACAGCCCCTGAAACCTGGAAACACAGAGCTCACTCACTGCATCTTAACCACTTCTCATGACCCATCTCAGCAGTTGAGGATAAGAACAACACCACAGCAGTAACAGCCCCAGCCCTAGTTGTAACAGCATAATCCAGGCTGGATCCCAGTGGGAATGTGGAGTTCACTTCCAAAGCCTCCTTGTCCAGAGGAATGAGAAAACGCTGCATAGGAAAATAAATCCCCCTAACAGTCAATGCATCCTTTTGGATGATGGCAGTGAATCAGCACATCACTTGCAAGAATCACAACTAAATTCAGTGTAGGAGTTTTCATTTTGGTTCAGTAGAACACAGTTCTCAGTGTCTTGCACACTTTTTAGTTTTCCTCTCCTGGAAGACAGGACAAAAAAGAAAAAGCCAGAATCCCTTCCACACTGGTTTTCCACTGGTGTGGTAACATCTGCTTTGGAGTCAGAACAATCTCTTTTATTAGCTAACAACAGGCTAAAGTGGTGAGGGCAGAAATCTCAATCCAGCATACTTCCTGTCCAACACATGGCAAATATTTGCTCTTTACATTTGTGTCTCTGGAACCTTTAACTCCATTTCTGCTACAGAGCTGCACCATTTCAGGAAGAATCTGCCTCTGGCATTTGAAAGCTATTGACTATAAAATCTATGAGTCAACTGGCATTTCAGATCAGCAGAGTGCAAGCTCTCTTTATCCCAGTTACCAGGGAGCACTAATAGCTAGGAACTTACAAGAAGTCTTCAGACATGCAAAAAGCATGCAGAAAAACCCTGTACAAGTAGATCAACCAGCTAGAAGTAGTCTTTTAGAGCTCACTGTGCAGCTCAGACGAGTAAGACTTTTCATTATGCTCTTCTCTATCCTATGAAATCAGCTCATAAATGTCAACTTACTTCAAGCTCTCTCATAACAAAAATTAAGCAGAGCTTGTGTCTGCACTTTATATGCTGAGCTTCCCAAATGCTTTATAGCATTTGAAGATATACTGGAAGAAATCATTTTGCTGAGCACCAGAATGCAAGTATTTACAGACTGTAAAGTGGCAACAAACCACTGAAAGTGGTTTGATTCATGGAGGCTGAGCTCCAACTGCTCCGTGCAGGATTGGGCCAGGACACTAGGACGAAAATCTTCATGAGCAGCCTTATGCCCCTGATG
Source organism: Neopsephotus bourkii (assembly GCF_033783945.1). Lineage (NCBI taxonomy): Eukaryota > Metazoa > Chordata > Aves > Psittaciformes > Psittacidae > Neopsephotus > Neopsephotus bourkii. The sequence goes on from NW_026902266.1 coordinate 2,678,284, forward strand.
GTAGTCCTGTATGCTCCATCTTGCCACCTAGTCAAATTCTCAGAGGGTTTATCTAGACCAGTACTGATTTCATGGTAAGGTGTCACCCACTGGCTACCAGGAAAAGGTTGGAGGGGAAGACAGTGAACATCTGGAACTGCAACATGGATCAGGACACATGGATCTGCTTCAGCCTTAGCTTGTCTGAGAGAACAGGACTTCTTTCAACCCAAACCAGGTCAGGGAAGTGCCACCCCTCCAGCAGATTCACACTGCTCCACAGGCAGGCATTAACACAACCCCTCTGCTGAAGATGCGTCTTGTGCTTCTGCTCTCAAGGGGCTGGGGGGACACAACGGGGGACGATGGCTATCAGTCCATCCTAAGACCACAAAGCCAGCAGCGCAGGAGCTGATCTGGCTGAAAGCCCTTTTGCTGTATAGGTTCAGAGACATTTGGGACTACCAGGAGCCTCTGTGTCCATCTTGCATAATGCTGTCCTAAGGGGCTGCTTCCTTCAGCTTCCTGGGAGGACTCACAGGTGTTGCTTTTTCTGTGGCTCTTTGGCTGTTTACTTTGCTGATGAAGGTGAAGGGAGGAAGAGGATGTTACAACTTAATTTATTAAAGCTTTCTAAATACAGAGGTAAGTAAACAGGTTGGGTAATCGAGACAACAATATATTTGCCCGCTGCTCAGTATGATGCTACAAATTCAGCACAAAGCATTGCTCTGGGCTTTTCAGGCTGCAGGACTAGAAGGCAGAAAAAAACTTGAAATAACTGGTTTTCTAAAAGATGTTGCCAAGTGTCCTCGCTAAAAGAACCTATAGACACTTTTCAAGTGAGAAAGGGACTCCAAAGCAGTGTTTGGCATGAAGCCCCCAACAAAGAACAAAGGTACTTATATCCAGCAGTTTCTGAAGGCTGCATGGCACGGATGCGCTACACATTTGGCCTTCACTCCCATCACTGGTGACACAAGCTCTTAGCTATAATTTACAGGAAGAAAATAAGACTTTTGAATACATTTGTCCCCTTGGCCATTATCACTGTCCCTGACTCCATATGTTGTCAGTGCTCAGAGCCCTCAATCTTAGTTGCAGCTGTGAAATGCATCACTTCCAGCTCCAGAGATTCACTCGGTAAACAAGGCCTGCAATTATTAAGATCATTCACTTGATCCTGGATTTTCCAAAAGTAAGAGAACAGCTCCTGGAACAAGATGACTGTGATGCATGTGTACTACCAAAGAAATAAGGGCCCCTGAAGATGGGTAGGGATCTTATTGTATTAGGGACTACACAGACAGGGTGAAAAGCTGCTCTGTGCTCTGAAGCACTTTCAATAAGAGACTCAAGAAGTGAGAGTGGAGACATTGCATTCCAGAACATGGCAGGGTTAGTCAGGGTGCTTGGCAGTGGTCTCAGCACACCCACAACCTACCTGTTGTCACATTCTTTACCAAGATCATAGTAAACCAAAGAAGGATTTAATCCAAAGAAAGACTGGCCCTGCCTGAACAAAGCAACAAGCAACAAACAGTTCACAATCCCCACAAACTACATAGCTGCTTCTGAACAGAAGCCTCCTACGCAAGACCACAGGAACGATCCCCTTCAACTCTCCAGTGTTTGGTACCATCACCTTGTTCCCAAAAGCTACACTGCGCTGCCATGATGCAGTTTGCTGTAGCTTGATCCATGCATTTGGTCCTGGCAGCCTAATTGGAGGTAAAACAACAGAACTGTGGTAGTCTACAGCAGATTACTCCTAAGCAACAGAGGCAGCACAAACAAGAACAAGAAAACATTTGTTTAAAAACATAACAAACAGCCAGTTGGCATCAGGGCTTGCAGAAGAGAGAGCTGACATCGCACTGCAGAGAGATAAAAATAGGAGAGGCAAAATATGGCCTTGAACACAAAGGCAAGTACCTTATATTTAACAAGGTGAAGAAAGGGGTGCTACTGGAGAGACATGAACTGAAGGGCATGTTTGTAAGTGATGGGTGACAAAAATTATTGCTGCAGCTGTTTGGGTGAGTGTGATTGGATTGCTTCACAGAAGTCAGAGAAAAAAAGATGTTGCTGCTTTTCAGACATAAGATAATTAAGAGCCCGTGTGGGAGCTGGATAGGAGATCCATCAGCCATTCTAAAGGGAAACAAAATGTCAGATCAGAGCAGGGAATGTCACATCTATTGTTGGGTGAAAGGACTGAACTGAGCTGGGTGTAGGCAAGATATTGAATGTTTACATAAAGGCACTGCAAAAAAAGTCCCACTGCTAACCCACATGAGCAGTAAACGTCTTCTAGAAGGCAAAATATTTAACTGAGCCTTGAGAACACTGAACAGGGACCACCATGGTGCCCCTTCTCCTTTCCACCTCCACACCTGCAATACAGACCAACAGTGAGACAATGAAAAGGTAGATCCGCTTCTCTGCCCCTAAGATGTATTCCTTTCACTTACACACACAGAGCAGCAGTTGTAGTCACTTTTTACTGCTGTCACCTCTGTGAAGCCAACACAGATAATTGGGATGGTGCTGAGATCTGCACCTTCTCATGCATGAAGTAGGTCCCTACTTTAGCACAAGCTTACCAGTGCATCCACTACATGTCCCATTGAATGTGCAGGCCTCCAGCAGTGCACAGAGAAACAGTGTCAGGATGATCAGGTCCCTCAGTGAATTACTGGGAACTGACCACAAGCATATCTCCTCCCAGGCTGCAACTTTTAAGTGGGCAGACACATTTGCACAGCTATAGGTTCAATATTTTTCATTTACTGTTTAAATACCCAGCACATGAAACATTCAAGAGCAATACAATTTCAGATAGATAGATAGATAGATAGATCAGTGTCTGTGTGTCCTGTGATTGTGGGGAAAGGTATGTATTGTGACTTATTTTTAATTGTATACTGAAAGTGCTAAAGCTACTGTGGGTGGGGCAATTATGAAGGTGGTCCTTTCTGGGATCTTAAGACATATTCTTTGCAGAGGCATGAATGTGTCATCTCAGGGCTACGATGAAACAGGATTCAAACTGTCTACACTAGCACTATGTAGCAAGCTGTTTCTCAGTGTACATCACAGCCCAAGGAGTGGTCTAATTAGTGAGCATCCTCATGGGCCCTAAGGCATCTGCATGCCACTGCAAGTTTAACACTACGTTACCACCACATGCCCTGCAAGTGATGGGATTTCATATCTTTATGCAGCATACATAGCCATGACTGGTCCTGAGGTGTGCTTTGACAGATCTGTGCCAAGTTTGCAGGTATACCTGGACAGCACAATGAAAACCAGAGTAGAGGTGTCCGAGTACCTGAGCCAAGGTATAAGAAACAGCACTGGCAGGAAAAAACAGCTCCTACCGATGTAGGAGCCCTACCAGAGGTGCAGGGCATTAGTAGAGATTAGTACACAGCAAGTGTAGGAACTGAGGCTCAGTACTGCAGTGGAGCAAAGAAGCAGAGGAGGTCAGAGGTCTTGCCAGCATGTGTTCAGAGCACGATGGAGATCTTAAAGCAAGGAAAAAAATGCAGCTGAAGATTAAAAATTATGATAAGTGGTAATTACAGCAGGAGCTTTGTTCCAGACTGCTGTGGTTCAGTGTTTCAGGCACTCCGGCAGAACAACTGCATGAAGAGAGATGGAGGCAATGCTGGCTCACCCAACACCTGGCTGAGGACTGCACAACACTTCTCTGCTTCCCCAGTTTGCTGCCTTTGCTCCAAATTCATGCTGCTGTACCCTGCCCATGGCCACCAAGACTCCAGACTTGTAATCTAAGCAGAATGCAACCTAACTTCAAGGGGATACAGCCTTTAAGGACTTTCTTGATGTCATTACCAAACCCTCATATATTTACATGGTTTTACCTTGATTATCTGTCTTGAAACTGTTTATGCAGTCTACCAAACTAAGAAACCCTAAAAGAAGTCAGATGTGGCACTGATTATCAAGGATTAAAAAGGAAAGGGAAACATTAGAGCTTGTGGGTTTTTTTCTTCCTTTGATCTTTTATTCAACTTGAACCATTAGCAAAGACAGTTTCAGTTCCAGGTAGCACAGTAGCTCTGAGCGAGTGTCTGTTAGTATCATTTATAATTTAAAAAGCTTGTGCTATGGTTTTACACTTTAATTTTCCAAAACTTTTATGAAAAGGAAAAAGGAAGTGAGAGGTAAAGACATGTGTACCAGGGAACTGCAATACTTTGGGAGGAGACTGAGCCGGTTAGAATAGCTGTTCTAGGTAAAGCCTGGGAAACACAGTCAGAAAACTCTCTGGACTTGACCCAGACTACCAAAGAGAATGTTTCCACTGACTGTAGGAGGTTGGGATCAGACCCTGCACTGCAGGGGATAGTGGCAGAACAACAGAAAATGTCTGGTGCCTCCAACCAAGTCCAAAGGAGCCATAAGGAGCTGCTGGGTTATTTAAAAGCAGACACAGAGAACGCTTTGCCAGATACTAATGGGAAAATTTTGATCTCTTTTTAAACCTAGCAGCAAGATTTTCACCATCCTGACGACAGGAAAGCCTATGGGAACATAAGGGGAAACACTGCAGAAAGAACTGGAAGGAAAAAACAACCACCAATCAGTTCAGCCTATCAGGAAACGTTTGCTGTTTCTAGTTTTCCACCTCAAAGAGCTGGAGGCTTCAAACGATGTTCTCAGAGAAACAGAGCACGAGAGAGTGTCAGGGAAGCAAGTCCAGCATCGATGCCCTGTGCAAACAGATATCCCCACTGACTGGTGAGGAGGACTTTGGGGACCAGCTCAGGACCACCTTCTGTAAAAGTCACACTCTACTCCTCTGGAAAGATGTGACAAGCCCAGATGTAACCTGGATTTGTAACACTATGCTACTGTATCTGGCTGGGGAATTAACTTGGCATGTGGGGCCAGCGTATGAGTAACTGAATGCAGGAGCTGTAGCAGCTCCAGTGGCTGAGGACAGAGTGTGATTTAAGCCCTACCCACAGACACGTTCACATTCCTGCTTTTGCTTATTTCTAGGAGATGAGGTCAAAGACCTCACCACAAGAGAGGATGGATGATGTAAACCGGATGGCAAGTGCCAGCACTAGGGTTGGGTTTTTTTTTACTGTACTCTGCACATACCCAGAGCCTTTCCATTTATAGGAAAGGCCATTGGTATAAAAGGTGCATTCTTCAGCGGGCCAGAGGAGGAGGCATCACACTGGTTATAAAAATGTTAGTAGTGTTTCCAAAGCTCAGCAATCCCAGTTAAGGGATGAGAGAAAAAATACCCCAGTGTTTTCCCTATCTAAGCAGGAGCTTTCAGCTGGGCAGAGGACTAGAAGACAGATTCAAGGTGAAAAAGCATGTATTTTCATCAAGTAAAATGAGTACACCTCTGGGTTAATGGTGTCTTAGCTACTTTGAATAAAAAGAGCTACGTATCCCCCCTCCCCCCTTTTTTAGGGGATTATGCTGGAAGAAAGAGCATTGGGACACTTCTCATTTGTCATGCCAGATGTCCCAAGATGCAGTGCATTAATGCAAATATTATTTTGGGAAAGAGAGAAGATGGAATAACAGTAAAATCCCACCAGAAACAAAGTTCTTTTTTTTTAGACATTTCTACTTTAAAGTCATTAGGATGTTCCCTTTCTTTCTGTAGCTCCATTTCAACCCTAACCACACCCCCAGCTACATTCTTACTGAATAAGATTGCAACCAATAGTTGCAATTTCACCGTTTTTAGAAAAGTGAGCAAGTTTCAGGATAGCTTTGACAATTTGAGGTGTTGAATAGGGTGAATCAGACATCTTTTCTCTGTTCTATAAAAAAGGGCCTCTTTTCAGCAAGAGCATATATAAGAAGTACTTTGTCAAGGGTTGCAGGATTTTTCTTCAGCAGTGGAGTTGGGATGTCTTTCAGCAAGTGTAGCTCAGATACCTCATGCTCCCATTTTCTTCTGTGCAGGAACTTATTTAAAGGCATCTACCACAATAAGCTACCAAGTAGAATGATTACTTCACAGGAATCTGACAGGTGCAAATCCTGGGAGATGCCACTACCTTTGGAAACCACACCACAGATACAACTGAACTACAGCAGCATACCCAAACATATTTTGGACAACGGAAAACAAATTGGCCAAAATATTGGGATCTCTGGATTTCCAGTATCTGGCACTTTGTTAAACAAACAAACACCAAATAATAATAATGGTAATAAAAAACCCAAACAACCACCACCAAAAACTAAACACACAAAAAAGCAAAACCAAGATCACCCCAGTATTGCTTTTTCCCCTTGGAAAACGCACTTTTCAGTAAAGAAACCCACTGTAATACTACAACTGAGTATATGCATTTTTAGCCAGAGAACTTCTGTAACAGTTTGAGAAGGACTGTCCCTTTGCAGTAACTGCTGAACATCCCCCTTGGTACCAGTGTTCCCCAAAGCATCAGCAAGAGAACAAGGCATACATACCATGCTGTCAGTTTTGCATCAACCCTGCAGTTCCCAAGTGTAGAAAAAGTGTTTTCTCCCCCCTGCTAGCAAGCTGTCCCTAGGATGGCAGTCCCTGGGAAAAGAGTTGTTCAATACAGCAATTCAATAGACTGTGGTTGGTTGGAAGAGGATGGCAGAGAGGCAAGGGTAGGGTTTAACTTTTAATTCATCTGTAGGGAGATGTACTCAGTTCTAAAGGATGACTGGTAGTTGAGGGGAACTGATCTGAATGGGATAAGGCAAAGATTAATGATTATTTGCCTTTGCTGCTGTCTAAAGAGAAGGGATGATGAAAACTGCAAGATGAGAATTGCTTCTGACTTGTTCTGGGACAGGGAGAAAAAAGGGGAAGTGGATGAATTCTGTGGGTTTTTTGGATGAGGGAAACTGCAAAAATAGCTAGGGAAGAGCTTATTTGTGTTGTAAGCTTTAATCTCAGTCTGGCAGTGGTGGCAACAGGCTTTGGTCCAGCAGCAGCTGGAGAGAATGACCATATGAAAAATCTGTATTCTACATGAACATAAATCCAGAATTTTCCATTCCTCTTCCTTCTGCCTGGAAGCATATGGCATCTATTCCCAGAAGTTTCAAATAGCAGACACTGAAACAATCACCAGCCCTGTGGGCTAGGAATTACTTTTTCATAGCTCTGTGTCTAAAAAATTGTATTTTATCCCTGAACATGAAGAAAGCTTGCAATACAATTGTATTATTACTGAACTCGGGAGAATTTTTAACCTCCCTGCCTGCCAAACAGAACACAGGAGCTTGCTGCAGAGTCCAACAACTGAACTTTTACAGCAATATGTGACTGGAGGTACAGTCAGTCCTCATGGAGATACACTACAGGATTCACAAAGTACTGGTGGAAGGGAGTTATTTGCATGGGTTACCACAGACTTCTGCAAGTCTACTACTTCCTGACAAGTAGCTCACTCCACTAATACTACTATGTTCAGGTTTCCTTTTGGTGCTTGGCTCTGAAGAAACTGCTCAGAAACCATGAACCACACTTTAATAAAACACACACACAAAGAAGAGAAGTTCTACCACAACTAAAACTCAGCCATCCTTCTGCTCTTTCCACCTCCCACGCTGAGCTTCAACCTTGCATTTAGAACAAGTCAGAAGTGACCAGCTGTGTCGAAAGCATTAAAGCAGCCAGGACACAGATGCATCAACAGTTTTATAGTCTTTGTAGGTAGCCACTGGTCGTATGTCTGCATAAACTGATAATCAGGGGACTACTTGCCTCCTTTTCTAGGCTGAGCAAAATGGAAAGCAGCCAGGACAGCAAGCTTTGGATAGCCCTTGAAGATGAAGTGCTATGCTCAGACACCTCGGGCCCAACAGAGTAACCCTCCTAGCACATCTGGCTCAACAGCCAAGCCAGGATTAGTTAAAGAGGCCAAAGGGAGAACATGGGGATAGCTGCAAGGCATACCCTGAGCTCAGAGTCACCCAGAAATGAACAGCTTGAGCACCCCCCTCGCTACACACTGAAGAGCTTCACTGTAAACACACCCTCTACTGAAGCAGAGAGCAGTAATATAAACCAGATGCTGCGGGGAATTTTTTTCCCTCTTCGTCTGCACTAAATTTAAATACTGAGCTCTTTTTTTTGCCAACTCGTTCTTAAAGGGCCTGTGCTCCACTATTCATCTCTATCCCCCTTGTCTGAACTTAACCTCAGCAGCCCTCCACGCACAGCGACCACCCCAGGAAACACGTGTTCCTGAAGCGTGAGTGAGAGCTGGCTAACTGCTGTGCCAGGAGCCCTCACAGCTACTCTGCCCATTCACCTGGGCATTAAGGGAATTTTGCAGGTGAAATCATTGCATGCAAGCACTGCTTGTTGCCCTGGCCACATAAATGCTAATGGATTAATGCGGTGCCATCCAGTCACCAAGGTTCTTCCAAGCTGACAAAGGAAGGGAAAGATGCCATGCAAGACACACTTTGGAAGTGGTGTGTCACATTGTAGTAGATGCTGCCTACAGCAGTACACAGCATCACATTTCAGCATTGTGCCATGGCTACATCCAAATTTATGCAAGGATTCCTGGGCTCAAACTTAAGCCGTAAGAGCAAAATAACTAAAGGCAACTGACATGTGATGGGTTGTTGAACATTGCAGTACACAGGACTAATTGCACAGCATCCAGTGCAGCATAAGCACATAAGCAGCAGCATAATTACACACTGGGTAACAATGTTCCCAAAGGCTGTTTTTTTCCATCCTTAACAAGAGGATAGTCTCAAAAAAACCTCAGCCACAGTTTTAAAGACAATTTTACCCTGCCCTACTGCTGAACATTGCTAGTCCACTGAGAGGTGCAGCAAGGAGAAACACGCGCCTGAACTACAGCTGCTCCACCTCTAGGTCCAAGTCTGCTTTCAAACCAGATATAAGCCCCAGAAAAGTTTATCAATCCTTGAAGTATATCATGTTCAAATTCTTTACCTTCTGAAGAGATATGTGGCAGACGCAACACAGAAACTGAATTCCCACCTCATGTATGACAAAGAATTGCACTTCACTGTCAAAAATTGTACCAGACCTGATCAACACAAAGTTAGTTTAATTGTTTTGCCAAGAGCAATCCACTAGCCTTCTGTGCCAGGTGGCATTTTGATATGAGTATCCCATCACAGGCCTCAATTTCCAGGCAGAGTAATGGAAATCCATTACTCAAGGCCATAGTGATCTCATGACAAAGGGCAGCTGAGGACAACACTGTAAGAGTACAGCCCCTCCAGACAACAGGCTCCACCTTCCTTACCACCATCACACTCAAACAGGTTGTCTGCCATAGTACAGCTGAACTCACTGCACCTGCCACAAGCATTAAGTCAACACCATCTTCCTAATGAAAGCTTTAAGTGATCATGGCTAACCATCAAAATGGCATCAAGTTCAAACATCACTGGGGCTTTGTCTCCATCCTCCCTTCCTTTTCCTGGGCTACCAAAGCCCACAGCTGCTTTGGTTATCAGTAGGGCTTTATTTCCAGGAAGGTGCCTTAGTCTCCTAGCACCACTAAGCATTAGCTGATCAAGCAAATCACTAGTAATGTAACAGGCAATGTGACATCCTTGAAAGATGCAAGATAACGGTAGTGTGCCCCTTCCTATGCACTGTTGTATTCAATTCCTGGTTGGTTTCAGCTTTTCTTGAAAATCAGTGCCTTAACCTCGAAGTGAAATATTAACCTATTTATTCTTTGTTAACAAGCCATTCAGTAAGCAGCAGTACTAATTAAGTCCGGCTTCCTACACTGCCACAGTGTGTGTTCACCGGTGTCTAATAAAGAACAAACTTATTTGCCTTGTCCCATCCTGCCACACCTCCAGAGAAGAGCATGCAGTTTGCACTTTTCTCCTTCAATGCCTGACTTCTGACTTGTTTTCTCTAACTCTGTTGTTATCATAACATCATTGACCCCTCAAAGGTACATAGTCATTAGGCAAGAGGGTTGTTCTCATTTGGAATATAAACTTATCTAGACAATGGAAAATGAAAGCAAAAAGTGGCCAGTTCTACCATGGAGAGAACTAGAGGGGATTGGTGGTGGGGAGAGCTACACAACATTTCATACAAGCACAACTACTACCTGATATAATTATTAGTGATTAGAGAAAAATAAGATGATCAATAAGCTGAAATCATATTTTGATTTATAAAGCTTAGCTGTGAATAACTAGACTTAATCAAAGGCAAGTGAATAACATAATGACAAATAAAAGTCACTGGTGATAAATCCTCAAGGATTCAGTTGTACAGGGACCAGGAAAGAGCCCTGAACTGCCCACCAACTCATCTGCTTAATGCACAGCCATACCCTAGAAATGAGACTGCAGGCACAGGTGAGGAATGAATAGGGTGAACAATTATGGGCATTACAATAACAGCACAGCGCTCTGTGCTACACCTGCATGCGGAGCACAGTGGGGTTCTACACCTGCACAAGAGAGCATTTTTGTAAGAAACTCCTTAAATCATCAGAGATGTTCCATTTACTTCTGCTTTACAGTTCAGTAGGAAAAAGCAGAACATAATTACGCAGCAATTGCTCCATACATCTACAGCAGATTTTATGTAGAGTTTGACTTATGTAAAGGTCAAATCAATACTCTGTGGCTGACAGTTGGTTTGTTTAGCTTCTTCAAGGCAATACAAAGTAAATCTCCTCTTTCCTGCCCCTCCCTTGCCACTCCTGAAAAAAGACATTGTCAAGGAACAGAAATAATTGTTCAAATCTAGACTTTCTGTGGACATTGTAGTTGCATATTAACTACCAGTGAAAAATACCACTGACTACAGCAGCTATATGGGTAGCATAGGGAGGTGCCCTTCTCTCATAGGCAGAAGTGAAACCATTTGAAGGATGGGGTGCTTTTTAACTTGCGTATTGTAAGTTTTGAAAGTCTTACACACATGGTAATTTTCGGTGAATAACAGAACTGGGCTGCTTCAGAAAGCTGTGCTTCAACACCCCCTATAATACAGAACATTGAAAAACCTGTGAACACATTATTTACCTAAACTGAATATGCACACAAGCATATCTCTAACCCATATCCTTCTTAGCTTTTATATTTAATATTTTCTCGTAAGCTCTGACCTCACCTGAAATGTATATTATTTTAGCTACAAGGTCCCCAACTTGCTTATGTTGCTCTCGAAACTCTCAGATGTGGCTCCTGACCGCAGGAAACAATCTGCGGTCTAGTCTGTTGGGAAGAACAAAGTACAGATACGCCCATTGCTTTATACTTGCACACAGGTAGCTGGAACCACTAATTTTACCTTGAAACTCGCCAGGACATGGGCTCGTCCTGTTTTCTGTGGTGCATGAAGCACTCTGATACACAAATTAATGGCAAATAAACCTGTGCACTTTATGGTTTTCAAAATAGGGGGCACCCATTAAAAGAATGCAGAGGTGCTCTACAGCAGTGGTCACAAGCTATCACAGAACTCCCCACCCTGGGTCCCTGACACAGCAGAATGTTGTTGTTTTTTTATCCAGGGACAGTCTCTTTAGCACATGGAACAGGATTTATTCAGCCTAGGAGCATGGCAAAATTCCAGACAGTTGAGCTTTCTATGGCAATTTTGGAAAAGCCTATGGACCCTAAGCAATGTACTGGCAGACTGAAGGTTAACTCATAGAGATGCTCCCCAAGAGCAGCAATAGGAAAGGAGCTCCCACAGAACCAGAGCACCATTCCAGGTTTCGATCCTCCCACAGCCTTTTAAATCCTTTACTAGTACCTCAATTTAGGCTACATGGGATTTTTCCCAATCCTGGAAAAATTACTTTGAGGACCCTAGGTAATTTACTGGTGTGATATGACAAATGAGAGGGCACAATGTTGTGCTCTCCATATCTGTACTCTCAAACACTGTTTCTGAGCAAGTGGTGAGAGAGTGAGCTGTGGTTACTCAGTGCCCCCCTGAAGCACACACAGAAGGATGCCTGCTCAGCAGCCTTACCAGTTACCAGAGCTGGTCTCCCAACTCTTGCCCCTGCTTTCTGACACAAGTCAGCTGATTTCTTGTATTAGCAGATATACCTGCCAAGTTTCCCGGCTCAGTGGACAGAGACAAAGCTGCACTGAGGAAGCCCATATATTCACAGGGTGCAGGCATGACTGGCTTGCCAGCCAGGCAGAGTGCCCTCTCACTGACAGGTAAGGCAGTAGCATGGCCATCCCCCCCATCTTCCAAACAGACCAACACCCAGAACTGCCCCACCGGGGCAGTGGAACCAAGACAGACACGCCCCTTGAGAAGGGCACCCTGTGCTGGGCTAACAGGCAAGCACAGAGGCCAGAGCTGAAAGAAAGAGAGGAGACACCACTTACTTTTCACTACCCATGTAGCCTTTGGAAAAGCAGGTGAATATAAAGAGCATTTCTTTTTTCTTTTTTTAAACAGTTTTTCTCTATTAATTGCAAGGAAGAGCAAGTCAGTAAAAACAGCACAGGCTTCCCCACTATCTGCCAGCAGCACCTGCCTCCTGCAGCAGCTGTGGAGGATCCCCAGGGCCTGTTTCAGTGTGCTCATCAGCACAGCTATAAAAGAAAAGCAGAAGGGATCGAGAACAACAGCTAGAACACTACATCTGTAACAGCACCATGAACCTCTTTACATACATATCTGAAACACCATAGGTTCAGCAGGACAAGGAGGCTAGAGAAGCTCCTGCTCCTGACATGAAGGATAAAATGAGGTCTCTGCCTAGGGAAAGCCTAGTGATTTACAAGTCATTTCAGTTGAGGGGAGGATGCAGTAGTAGGGATTTTACCTTCCTGTGGGAGCTAATGTGGCATGCAACAAAGAGGATTCCTGCTAAAGAATGACACAATAGCCATATAGGGCAACCAGAATGACAGAACTGCAAGTCCAAAGCACAGCAAGCGATACCAGTGCTCATACCAGAACTGCTGCGACCCACCACAGTGAGGGATTTCCTCTCCTGTTCTTCCACTTGCAGAAATGTCTCAGACTTTCCTGCCAGGCCCTTCTGGTTCAAACATGGAGGCTGTCATCTTGGAGAGCTTCCATTTGAGCTACGCTGTCATCCTAGCAAAACACTGATTCCCACCTACCACATGCTATGTATTTGGGACAGACAAGGAAAAAAGGTTGTAATTAGTAGACAGTGCCCTAGTTCCAGCTAAGCCCTGGTGTGGAAGAGCAATGAAAGCACTGTAAACTCTCACTGCAGTGGTGGGATACAGGGAAAACCAAAATCTTCACTCCAAGACTGGGCAAGTAGCCTGGGCAGATCACTACTAAGCTGTACCCTGACCCTCACTTTCCAATAATCTTTTTTTCACAGAATTTAATAATCAACTAAAAAGAAGTGCTTAAGACATGAGTCAAACACCCTCTTACAGATAATCCAATAGAAAGGCTCCTGCACATTGAGGTACAGCTCATGTACCAGTTCAAGGTAGGTTTCTTTTGCATTTAATCATTTCTCCCATGAATAAGTAACACCTAATGGAAGTGCTCTCACCCTGACAGTATTTGTATTCTGATACCCACCTGCTAGTCACATGCCTATCTTACAACAATCCTTTGTTAAGGTTACAGTAGCAAGGGTGGGAGATGTGTGGAAGCTGACACTGCCTAACATAAGTGCTTAGAGCAGTCATTTAATTTATTATCAACTTCTTATTTCAGGCTTTAGGCCCAAATCCCACTGAATTAGACCCCTTTCTAGAGTGTCACTCATCACTTTGCTGTTTCTGCCTATGAGCCTAAGAGCAGACACACCAGTACCTCATTTACACCTGTGCTTACACCACACTTAACCTTGGCACAGTTCCACAGGAGGGAAATCTCAAACACAGTACCAGTCACAATCCTCTCAAGTACATGATTCATTTTATGGGCAAGGTTCTAGTTTCGTGATGAAGAATGAATAAGCCAACCACTATTCTTGAGTTCCCATGGTTGTTCAAGGACTAGCTGTAGAAGCTGCTACCACATCAGCCTCTTCGACCCTGCTGCCTTGCCCTGGGAAGCTGCCTAGAGATACTGCTATACACAGAAACTCAGCAAGAGCATTTGTGAAGGTAGGGAAATAGATTGAACTTGTGCTAATGCATATTCATAAATGGTCCTATTCTTACATGTTTGTGTAAGAAAATGCCAAATCATTTAGTCACAGATAATACGTCAGAGTACAGCTCATCTCTTAAGCAATGCCCTCCATGCTCACCATTCCCAATTTGGTGTTGCCTGACAATTTTCCTTTGCAACAGTTGCTAAGCAAAACATTTGCAATTCAACTTATCACAACAGATAAGTGGTTCCTAGTGGTTACACAGTAGCATGCATGGCTGTTGAGTTCATACTTTGACATACCCTGGGTTGTGTTTTCTTTCAGACCTGTGATCTCAGGGTATTTTACTCTTTACCTAAGGAATGCCTGAATCATTTCTACTGCAATATATGCATTATGGATACAATAGGAATAATAAAATTAGCAGATTCCAGCTCCTGCATCATAATACCTTAGGGGGGAAAAAAACCCAAAACCAACCCAAACCCCAAACAAACATAAAGCCCAACCCCAAAGCCCTGTCACTGACAAGAAACATAACCCAAACAGCAGGACATGCAGTTTGCATGCAGTCTACAAGTCCTCATTGCCATGATGTTTGTCATCCATTTTCTCTCCTAAGGAATGATCTAAGTGAGGCAAGGTCCATGCAGATGACAGATACCAGTGTTAGTTACCACACAAAAGTCAAATTACCCCTGGCAGAAACAGCCAGGGAACATTTATTGCCACTTGTTTCGGTAGGCAAGGTTACTGCACAGAAGGCAGATTACCCCAGTACAAAACAGACAGGGAATATATATTGCCACTTTGAATCCCCAAAGCCTCATTCCAGCAATATTCATACAAGATCTGTCAATATCTACTGAAACCAATACCATGCTAGCACCTTAAGACATCTACCACAAGTCTTCTAACTAAAGGAATCTGGGATAATTTCTGGAAGTTCAAGTAGTTTTCTGTTTTTCTTATAACAACCCTGCTTAGTGCAAGACCAATATAAAAAGGTTAATCCAAGACAGAGTCAAACTGCAATATATTTAATACGTGTGGCTAAGGAATTACCATAGGTTTGCAGTCACAGATAGCATTCAGCAGAATAGGAAGCAGGAACTCTTCTCCTTTCCTGCATAAGTATGAAAGAGTAAACAAAAGTCAACTTCATTGAGAAAAAAGAAGGGTCCTTCTCACATTAGTAAGAAGACAGATGGACAAGCTTATTTCAAGCTTGTGCTTGTCCTATTCCCCTTAAGACCAAGAGTTTCCTAAGCAGATAGACCCCAATAAAAACCAGGACAGGTCAAGAGAAGTTCTTTTTCCATCAGCTTTTGCTTCATCAAAGGAAGGGGAGGGGGGAGGAGGGGAGAGTGCACCTCTCCATCCTTTCTCTTCCACTAATTCATGTAAACTTTATCCATGGATGATCAGAGTTTTCAGGTAAGACAGATAAAAAAACATGTAGTGATGGAAAAAAGATCTTCGGAAGCATGGGGGAAAACGACTTCTGCAATTCCTAAGAGATAATAGGGGCCTTCAGAAACTGCTTTGGAAATTGGCAGCAATGCAGGTTGCTGCCATGTGTTGAAGCTCCAAGGAGGACAAGGCAGGTCTCCGCAAATGAACTGGTACTGTACTGAAGTGAAAAAGCCCCATGGTGTCTATGTGTACATATGGACAGAAATGAGTTTGTTAGAGAGAAAAAACAGGAGTCTGCCTTGTGCAGGATGAGTGGAAGGAAGGTAAACCACACCCTGCCTTTGGAAGTTCGCTACAAGTTGTGCCCACGCTGATAGCAATGGTAAGCTATATACCATGCTGCAAAACCACACTTCAAAATCTAACTTGAATACTATACTTGGCTCTTCAGCACCGCAACTGCTTGTATTCAGTACTGGCCAAATTGGTGAGTGATACCCATTCACACCCTCATTCAAAGGGGCACAGTCCCACTTCCTATACTGGTTACTATCGAGCCTGAACAGCTTCATGCACTAATCTCAAACCAGCATTCAGCCAGGACCTACTTTGGTAGGGATCAAGTTATTGTGGAGTAAGTTCTAACTTCCCTGGCTTCAAACTTAGACCAATAATAAATGTAGTTCAGCCAAATCCAGTCTTTGCTCCTAAAACTGTGCATTTTATGTTCTCCCAACAGCTCCCCGAGGGCTGCAGGGGTGAGCAGGTCTCTGCAAGTGAGCTTATGGCAGACTGCATAGCTTTACAGGAGTACCAACATGAAACACATTGTTTCAGGGTCTCCGGTTAAGTACTAATCTTCTTCCGGATTTGGATGCCAGCCCTGATTATGAGAAGTAAACAGAACTGTGCCATGTGATATGTGTGCTTAACCCTCTTCCTGCTGGCAGTTGGATGTCAGCACAAAGTTGCAATGGGAACAGCAAAACAGTGTCTCCACAGGCTGAATGGCCTTTTGTCTTCAGCTTGGTGCTTGCTGCTGGCTTCCTCTGGAAAACCATGACCACACAATGGAAGGTTGAAGAAGGATGAATGTGACTTCCACCATAACCAGTCCCCTGGAAGTCTGCTTTATTCAGTGACCTACCCTACTCTGACCCAAGCATATGGCTGGGCACCAGTGACAGCCGCATCCAGCAACACCACCAGTCTACGTGCAGCTTCACAGAGAAAAGGGTATGGGTAACTAAGATCCCACAGTGGGAGGCTCAAACTAATCTTGTCTGTGGGCCAGAAAGAAATAATCCCACTCCCAACACACTGAATAACCAGTGGGTGGCCTTAAAGAGCAAGGGCACAGTTGTCCCAACCCTTTCCTCAGCAAGCAATCACGCAATTGTTACAAACTACAGTAGGTATTGGCCATCACCCAGAGACACCATGGCTGCTGCACAAGCATCCAGTACAGGGCATCACACGCTGTGCTCCCACTCCAACTGCTGCCACAAGTGTTGCGCAGTTATGACCACACAACCCTGCAACAGTACCCACCACAGCTTGGGAACAGGAATTTCAGCCCCTCTTTCCCATGGGATCACATATCCTATCATAAAGGCACGTAGGATCCAACTTTTGCAGAACTCTTCCTTCCTCTTATGCCATCAGATGGCCACAGAGTATTGTGCTTGTAAGGGAAACGTTTTCTTCCTGCACAAATCAGGCAATCCAACTCCGAAAGTGGATTTTCCACAGCATTAAGTTCAACCTGGTACTTAGCAAGCCTAGCTACACTTATTAGTGGCCTAGTACCTCCACACATCCTACCTCCTACATCCTATGCACTGCACTGGCAGCTGCCAAAGGAAGTTAGTCATTTCCACATTAGACAGCCTCCCATGCCATAAGCCAGCCAACCCATTTCTGCATGCAGGTAAAGTATTGTTAAGTGAATTAGAATTTATTTCTTCCCTTCTCAGCTGCCAAAACAACTAAGCCTCTTGCATTACTTAGCAGGCTACTCTCTAGGACTTTTTTTCCTCCTGACTTCCTGACACTTAAGAACCCAACCCTGATAATTTAGAGCCCGTCCCCAGCTCTGTGCGGTTCCTCTCTATTTAGGACTGCTGTAGGCTGAACCCTACCCAAGGAGACTCAGCACAGAGCCCTGATGGGCTCATGCTGTAGACTTTGAAGTACACTTGAGCAACAGTTGGCAGAGCAACACGGTCCATATCAAGTGACCAGGCAGCAAAAGCAGACCAGAGCACTCTGCACTGTCAGGGAATAAAGAGCCAGGCACCCATCAGTGGAACCCCTGCAGCAGAGCAATCCCCTGCTGACAGGGATTCCTGCTCAGCTCACTGTAGCAGGAGCCAGTCCTACCGCATTATCCCAACAGGGAAGCACCAGTTCCCAGGCATGAGGGGGCAACCCACACCACAGCCATTTGCTCCCCAAACTCCCTGCAGCAGCCTTGCTGCTCTTTGAAGATGGGGATCAGACTACTGGTACCTGTTCATGGAAGGAGTCTGGTATTCTGCAAAGCAGCATGGCAAAGTCCTCAGGTTTTGATCTTTCAGACTTGGATGGATAAAGACTGAGCTTACTGAGCAGCTTTGTTTCCTCAAAGCTTCAGTAACTGGGCTCGTGTGAACTGCCTGGAGCTCTGGCAATCTCTGCAGGGCCTAAGAGGAGGGGGCTGATGTTCCTGCATAGGCAACAGAAGCAGCTTCTTTCCCAGCTCAGCAGCTGCTGCACAGCAGCTCTTTGACCAGCTATTAAGCACTCACTTCCAAAAGGCGGGAGACTGCATTGGACTTGAAAATGAGACAGATGTCAAATCCCAGTCCAGGGCCAGCATCTGGGGAACCAGGCAATGCAATGTTCAGAACACAGATCCACCTATATTTATTTCCACTGCAAAAGCAGTTCAGATTTTTTTTTCATGTCCACAAGCAGTTATGTTGGAGCAATACAAAGGCTGTGCCTTGCAAGGGAGGGAAGGAGCCACTGAGAATACTTATGTTTCAGGCAGCTACTGCTAGGGCAGCCCTCTTTATCAAGCCATAAACATAGTCTTTCTGCTTTCAACATTACTTACTTGTGGCAGGAAGGTTTCCATTCTCCCACTCCAAATCCCTTCCCCCATAATCTCAAATGTCTTGCATGGCTAGAGGTGGTTTGGAGCTGCATTCCTACCTATGGAGAGTTGGCGGACAGTTTATTCTTTTCACATGCAGACTAGAACTATCACCTGGTCCAAGCTGCAAAAATTCAAGGAATTTGGGCAGGACTTACAAGAAAGTGAGAAAGCATTGCTTTGCTTTCCAACCTAATAAAAGGTATTCAGAAGCCTGGAACACAGCACAAACCTCAAGCTCCTTTTGGCTGCCGGAGTCAGATCCCATCTGCGTTTGCTGCAGCTCCAAAACCCATATTGCTGAGGGGCTGGTTTAACAGCTGGTGTTGACCACTTTATTGACAAGCTGCTGTTAAAGTGGGCAGTCCCACTCTGCACTCACCCTTCAACTTCTCTCACCCTGTCACCCACTTCTCTTAACCTTAGGCTCAGCAGGATCAACTCTGCTGTCTGGTTGAAAACTCACTTTGCTGACCATGGGCGCATCCAGCTGAGAACAAGTGTCAGATAAGCACAGTCAAACTGCACTGGTGATTGTGAAACTGCATCTGGAATGAGTCTTGCCCCAAGTAAACAGATGAAGAGAGAACACTCAGCACTTGCATAAGCAAAAGTTAAATAAATTAGGTGCAAAACCTAAGATTTTGGCAGGTCTTTGGAATTATTAGGGACTGCCAGTTTGGATATACTTTATGTCACCCTCTGGCAAACTGTCTAGAATACACTTTACAGACTACAATCAAACAATACATTTATTCACCCCTTTAGTATAGCTGCAGAAGTACTGAAGTTCACTACTCAAAAAGCAGCTAAGTGCTACGCAAACTACATCAAGAGCTCTGGAGAGTGCTATCCCACAGTATACATATGTAAAAATATTTTACCTACTCATATCCTCTTGGGAAGGCAAAGCAAGTAGCAAATGGAGGGTAAATTAAGCCCCAGTTAGATAGAAATAGGCATGTTTACCTAGTATTTCTATTCTCTTCCACTAAGATTGGAAAGGTGGCTTTTGTTCTGGTGCAAGTAACACCACCAAAGCAGTGTCTACACGAAAGAGATTAAAGATAATTATTAAAAACTTACTAACAAAAAGTTTCAAAAGCACTACACTTTTCAGCACCGCATCATTTTGTCGATGTATCAGACCATGAAAGCCAGCAATTCACCTAAACAAAACAGCAATCTTCAAAGCATATAAGATCACTGAACTCGACGGCAGAGTAAGATGGGAATGCAGATTTCCCTTCCCAGTTCCTGTTAATAAAGGTGAGGTAAGGAAAAGAAGATGAGAAGAGGAGGAAGGAGAATTTCAGATAGGAAACTGTAAGTAGAAAAAGATAACAAGGGGCAG
Source organism: Neopsephotus bourkii (assembly GCF_033783945.1). Taxonomy (NCBI): domain Eukaryota; kingdom Metazoa; phylum Chordata; class Aves; order Psittaciformes; family Psittacidae; genus Neopsephotus; species Neopsephotus bourkii. The sequence continues at coordinate 2,698,256 of NW_026902266.1, forward strand.
CATGGGAGACTTTAAACTCAAAGCAAAATATAACAAAAAATAGTATGCTGATGATTTTATTCCCTTTGTTTGCACCCACATCGGAAACTTACTACCTGATACTGCTGTATTGCACTGACAGAGTTGGAAGGGTGGGGAGAAAGGGTCACCTATACCTGCAAGTTTCTAGCAAGAAGTCTGAAAGCAGACATCTGAAGCTAAAGATGCCAGAAATATAGAAGCACCACTCTGAAGTGATTACTAGATCTCATCCTGAGAGCAGACAGGGAAGCACACAAGCAGGGTGAGACAACAGTGGCTGTGCCAGCATCTGAAATCAACAGCAAGTCAAATGCATGGTACTAGTGCAGAATACGGAATTGAAAACTATTTCATTGAGTCAAGTGGATTGAAATTACTACAAGGGAAGCAACTTTTACGTGCTATAATCATCACAACTTGTTTTAAGACAACTGATTTTAGATATAACTTTTTATGCTACCATCTCTTCAATGCTTGTGGCTTTACAGTACTTGGGAACCATGCTCACAGATCAGAGTTCCATGGTGCAGGGCCGTGTACAAACACAGGCCAGAAACACTGTCCCTTTCTCCAATTACCCTGCAGGATGTGAGCACTGTAGGAGACTGCAGGAAGATGCAAATAGCTGCTAGGACGGAGTACATGGCAATAGGCAGACTCTGCTCAGGACAGCAGGCAGAGAACTTGGCATGTCACAAGGCCCACTACATCTATCTCTGGCCACTAGAACTCTAGGACTTCCTCACCTTACTGACCACTCTGACCTACACAGCAACAAGTACATTTTCAATCTTTCATGCAAATCAGTGATAGCAATAGATTTCTGGGGCAATAAGGTAAGTTTACAGACAGCAGTGGCAAAGGCTGACAGCACACACAAGATTCATAGGGGTGAGAACATCTATCCACTTTAAAGGTGTTCATACTTTGCTCCTCACCAGTGTTCTCTTCCTCCTCAAGAAGGAAGAGCCCAAGTTACAATAAGCTCCATATGGGGAGATAAAAATGAGGAAGCAGAACAATGGTTGAAGAAAAGCACATTGATACTGCCCTCCTGTCAGGTAAACAGTCTCATTTGCTCCCTAAAGAAGTGGCTGAAGAAGGCAGCAGAAGGATGTGTCTGCTTGGAAATCCCTAGGCCTGCAGAATTAATCTGGAGCTGAAGTCTCTTGGCCTTGCCTGCAAAGTTAGTAATTTAGCAGGTGGGAGGACAGCACAGACATTGTGCATAGTGACAAGAGGATACTCTGACAGCAAGAGGACACATGTAATAAAACAGATGTCAAGTGCTACTACATCACACCACCATAATCCAGGGAGGGCCAAGTAGCACCAGCCAGAGTGGCCTGTGCCAGCCTTGCCCTGTATCCTCTATACCCTCCCCTAGGCCATCAGCAGTAATTAACTCTCACAGGACTGCAAGCAAAAGTTGTTCCAAGCTCTGCAAACACAGAGGACATTATGCTTCAAGTGTTTCAGTTACTGTAAGCAGTTCACTAATTACAGTAGTAATGATTGGATTATGGCCAGTTAACAGCTTTAAAGAAACAAGTCATCACAGGAGGGGGTGGGAAATACTCCTTTAGGTCTAAGATGGAAACAGCTTTCAAGCAGTCCACCCTGTAGGCGGCTGTCCATAGCTGGTTGGGTCAGACTGTTTGCAAAAGGCTGCAAGCAGCAGTGTAATGTGTCACTAAATGATATGCTGGCACACTAAAATCATCAGTGTTGGAGGAGGTGGGCTTGCAGAAACAGAAGGTCCCGTGTTCACACGTCGGCTCCGTCAGCTCCGACACCTCTGCACGACTGGACTCAGAAGACGTGCTGCGGATGGGTGTGTGCACGCTAACGTACCTACACAGTATGATGCTGTGAGACTTTGTTTCAGCATGCAAGGAGATTTAATTACAAGAGTTTTAGAAACATTTTAACAGAGACCTGCTAGCTCCAACCAAACCATCAAATGCGAGCAGCCGCAGTGTCAGGAGCCAAAGGTGCCCACCAGAAAGCTCGAAGTTTCTTTTCACTGCCAACTGGTGCCAGCACTGGAAGGACCACAGTATCAGGCTCTAATCCATTAGTCCTTCCATTTGCCAGAAGTCCATACAAGGAACATGCAAGGGGAGTCCTGGATTCTCATACGTCTTATTCTTCCTCTGCATCTGACTGACTGACAGGTGGACCAATGGATCCCTGCAAAAAGTCTTATCCCAATGCACTAAGACAGCAACAAGAAGCACTGCCAGCTATGGAAGATGGTCATGCCTTTTCTGGATGGCAATAGGTCCCAGACGGACAGCCTCCCCCTTGAAGGGCATCTTCTGCCCCACAGCAGCTTCCACAAAAGAAAAGACTATCCTGTTTTACAGAAGAAATCTCTATAGTGTGTTGAAACCACAATGATGAGAACAATACTCATTCTCTGATGACAACCCTGATGGCACTGCCAGCAGTACACCCTTGTGGGTTGGCAGCTCTGCCCAACTAAGGAAAGCCAACCCCTTGCACCCCACCACCCACAACCACCACACCTTGGTGGTGACACTCATTGTGTCTCCTGCACAAGCTCCTCAATGAATCCCCTCACCCCCTCCTCAGCAGTATCTTGCTGTGCTTGGCCTCCTTGTTCCCATCTCCTTTCAGAGGACTTCAGATGACAGCTGGCAGAAACTGAGTTTGGTATCGCTGGCTGGAGGGTGAGGATTTCTGGCAAGAGAGAGCCATGGAGCTGGGCACCTTGCCCAGAGTGAGTTCACACTTGGCTCGCCACAGCTGGAAATAGCCTCATCCCTGGCCAGAGTTCCCCAACGGCCCAACAAAACCCTTGGGAAACGGCAAGTTTCCACGTGTTAGCCATTTTGAAAGACTGTGTTCATGGACGTACCGCCCCTACCAACCTCCTCTGCACAGCACAGCCGCCTGCAAGTGCCACTGCCACTGCCAAAAGGTTCTCGATGAGCAAGCACTGACGAAGTGCAAGGACTTGCTATGTGTGTGGAGTCAGGTGTGGCCAAGATAGACGCTTCCTCTGGATGTGCTCCTCCCATACAACAGCACCGGGAGCATAGCTACAGGGAAGGCAGAGGCTTGAACAAACATAGCCCCACGCTCCTCTTCCCACCACACCCTTGCACCGAAGGTACTGCCCTCCCCTCCCTCATCAGTGGGAGATCTCCACATCTCCCAAACCAGAAGAAACATGTAAGAAACTCACCTGGAAGCATAAATATGTTTAAAAGCTGAACTGCTTTTGGCTGCAATCAAATTTTTCCTTAGGAAATTAAGTACTTTCTGTTGTGATAAGCCCTGACATAGACACAGTCTAAACAGCTTTAAATGAAGTGTCCTTTCTTTGATATTGTTTAGCAGTTAAGAACTTGCTCCTTTTTGTGTTTCTGTTTTTTTGTTTTTTTTTTTTTCTTCACCTGTGGAACCAAATTATAACATTTTCTTGTGGATAATACATGTAAGAGCAGAACTAACACATCTTCTGAAGGATAGATTTAAATAAACTGAGGGGATCACAGGTAAGTACATCGGGTAGCAAGAGAAACTCAGCTGCCATAGACCCAAGGAATCTGGCCAGGAAACAGGGTTCTGGGATGTACACATCACTTTCCATGATGAAGAAAAGAACACTCAGCTAGGATACAGAGACCATACATGGCTCTCTCGCTCTCCCTCATCTCTCAGAAGCCTTTATGGGCTAGCTCCTGGAGCGAAGATATAATAGCACAACTTCCATTTACAGCAGCAGTGAAGTTCATGGGCTTAGCATCATATGCTGCAGCAAGGAGTCGCAAGTGCCCTGGCTGCCTGGTGCAAAGGCTATGGAAAGCACAAGCCCTTCCTCTGCTGCCAACTGGCCTTGGTTCAGCACCTGTGTAGGATGGGAGAGTTGTCCTCAGACTCATGAAAGGAAGAATTGAGTATTCTGCATGAAAACTCTCCAGCCTCCTGCACCCTGCTCACAGAAGGGGCAGAGCAAGCAGGCTGCCCATACACACTGTGCTGTGTGGCACAGAGACACAAAATGTCACAAGTTATTCTGCAAACGAGGAGCACATGCTAGCAGCAGAGCCCACCTGGACTATCCTGAAGGGCAGACCCTACACCACAGTAATGCATGGTCACTGCAAAGTAAAGCAGACTGCTAAAGAAGCAACCAGCTGATGCATCAAGTCACCCCTGCCTCCCCATGACCACATAAGCCATCTAAGCAGAAGTGGGAAAAGTTGCTTCTTAAGAAGTCTGCCCTTCAGCCTCCTGTCAGCTATCCCCACTGGTGTGTTTCTGCAAGATTGCCCAGAAGCCTGGATTGATGGTATTCAGAGACCTACTTGAAACCACTCCAATCTATCACAGACAGGTGATATATGGAGAATCATATAAGTGGTCTCTGCTGTTGTGTTAACAGCCAAGACAGTCTTTTCACCTGGCAGCGCTTCCATCTTGTCCAATACAATGGAAAGGACAGTTTTGCTGCCTTTTCCCACACCACAGGGACAAGTAAATTTCCAAGAGACTTTTGGTCTACATAAGTGGAACAACAAATCAAAGATTCAATCTGGATGAGATCCAAAAGCCCCTACTTATTCATGCGTACCCCAGCCCTGCCAATGGGAGCTGTTTCAGTGCACTGAGCATGGAGAAGGTCTCTGCAGAGCCTTGTTCATGTTGTAACGCTCCAAAGCAGCAATGAACTTGGAAGGACAAGAAAGGACAACTGCAAGTAAAAGTCTAAGGTGAGCCAGCTGCGGTACTGGTACAAGGGTTGGCTTGCAAAAGCCTGACCCAGCCCTTACCAAATAAGATACACACATTGCCAGCTAAATGGGAAAGACACAACGACAGGAAATCCACATGAGGGAAAAAAAAAACGGTTCTGCCTTACTACCTAATAGGGAGCCAAGAGGCTAAACTGGCCCCAGGCCACACCACAAACATCCTATGACCAAGTTCTGCTCTCATGCAGTGGGGGAATGAGGGCAGGGAATGCAACAGTGGGAGGGGAACAGGAAGCAAGCTTTTCTCGTTACTCTTATTAATGCTACTGGTTTTTCTCACTTAGATGTCTTTTGGGTTTGCCCAAGAAGTCCCCGTTCAGTCTCAGGGGTCTTGGTGATTCTATTGAAGACCTGTACATCAGTCTCACATGCCAGGGTCAAAGTAAAGTGGTGGCTAGCTCAATAAAACAGAGGCAGGGGGGTGGGGTAGAACCAGATGATCTAAAGGTCCTTTCCAACCCTAACTATTCTATGATCCTACGACTGGCATCAGACAGAAGGTCCTGTTGCTGACAAGCCTATCTCACCACTCTACACCAACTCATCCCAACAGATCCAAGCTCTGTGCAACATGCTTCAGCCCCAGTGTCCGAGCAAATCTTATGCCTCTATGATGAAGTTGTGACTCTGCCTTTCCTGCTAATGGCATGTTTCTCCCACCTAAGTTGCCGAGCATACTTCACATGTTTTTCCCCTACACACAGAGTTCACCTATGGCTTTGAGGGAATGAGAAGGTTTTACACAGCTATACAAGATTTGTAGAAGTCACGGTAAGAACATTCTGTATGGTAACCATGCTTCAAATAGTCACAAATATCAAGAAAACAGTTTCAGGTTCTTACGTATCCCCCATCCTCCTCAAACGTTATTGCTTAGACTGTACAAAATCACAACAATATATCCAGCATGCCCCTGGGGTTGACACAACACAATAAGGTGAGACCAGTCCACTGTATGTGTCATATTTTAGCAGCTTCAGGACTTTTCCCCAGACAGCTTCTCCAGCCTCTCTTCTACAGTGACTGCTTTCTGCACCTCACTGTAGAAAAAGCACAGCCATGTGCTAGCGTGAGTGCACCCCAGAGAACAACCTGAGCATTAGGCACAACAGTGATAATCCACAGGCACCTGGAAATGCTCTCAGTCCCTCCCAGCACATCCATGCAAGCTTTCACCACCTCTGTCACTGCTGCTTGTGCCAACCTTGAAAGCTTAATTGAGACAGCACAGAAAAGCACACAGAGTCACAGCCTGGCTGGGGAGACCAACTGAACCCTGCTCCTCCTCCAATTAAAAATGCATGAGATCTGCACTGCTCACACAGCACACATGAGAAGAGCCTACAGCAAGAGCAGCTGGAAACATACTACTGCCATTCATGGTGATCACGTCAGTGCTGGGAAGAGCAAATACTGTTCACTGGGTCTTCACTGTAACAAACATAGCTTCTAAAAATGTGATCCCTGAGTTCATGAACACTTTTGCTGAACAGGTTTACCAGCCTACATTCTCACAGCTGCTATCCAGTTACACTTGAATTTCATAGCCAGACAACATCATCTCATACAAAAGCATGTGCTTCCTTCTAAAGGGGCAAGTTCTCATCAGACAGACAAGAAAACTGAAGCTTCCAAACAGCTTCTGCTTAAAGATGCCCTACGTAGCACACCAGACACCCCAAGCTATAGCACCGAGCACTGCAAGAAGTCAGGGAGGAAAACAGTGTTATCCTTTCCAGCCTTTGCACTTATGCACAGAAAAAATATCATTACCAAATCCCATGCACAAGAATTTAAACTGGTTGCCTGAAGCAGTCAGCAAGAAATTCCCCAGACAGACATACTTTACACCGCTGGGCTTGTAGCTGGATGCCTTTGAGGTGTTTCATTCTCCCCCAGAGGACTAGGAGAAGGAACAGCTCAATACAGTTTGGTAAGTATCTTCTTTGGTATGTTCTCTCAAGTTGAACCTTGGGATCTGCTATAGAGCCCCCCACCAAAACCAAAGAATGTGCAGTCTCCTTTTTAACCCAAGCCTGCTTTCTCCTTAGTTTCCCCCCTTAAATAGGATGCTGGATATGTCACTGCAAAGTGCACATGCCTCATTCATCACCAAGAAGTTACAATGAATGATAATGTTCTTGCCAAGAACCCCCAAGCACACACTTCCTGACAAAACCTGATCACAGAAAAGTATGAGGCAGCTCCCAAATTCAAGGATAAATAACTGATCTACAAAGCCACTTATTTCCAGAGCCCTAGCTCTGAAGTTTTGAGTTTAATGTTTGGAAGAGCAAGTATCTGGCAATAAGCTACGTATGTTAAACAACAAAAGCTTGATCTGAAAGATAAAGAGATATCTGGTGATCTATATTGCCTGCCTGACTGTAAAAAAACAGCTGAGCAAGCAGTCTTAAGAATTTCACCATTCTGCTTCTGTATTGATAGTGACTGGTGCAAAATAAGACACATAAGGACTACCCTTCTCTATGGCCAGTCAAGTACTACACAGTGTCACTCACAGTGGGAGCAAAGGAACCCAATATAGTCCTATATATTCACCAACACACCGTCATTTACCTCATTGCTGAATCTATGATAGCACTGAAAGAAACTTTAGCAAACTACAGATTAGGTGTGGTATCACACCTCTGCGTGGGTTCACTTCAGCCTTCTGGAAATCTAGGTACCCTTCTCAAAATAGACCCTGTCAGGACAAGATGACACTCAATCCAAGAGAAAAGGAAGCCGTGACTGTTAGAGATGCTAGTCACACTCATACCACCTGATCTGAGCATGCTACCAACAGGCTTGGAGGTGGGGCGTTTCCATAAGGGACCTGGGCTCCGTTTATCCACAAAACTCAAATCCTAACAAGAGCAGCAAGACCTGCTGGATGCAGACACAGCAGAGCCATGAGACCCATGGCTTTTTAGGTCATTGTGTTTATGTGTATCTTCACTTGCAGGGCATGGCACAGAGTGGTGAGAGGAGATACAGGAGACTGACATGTCTAACAGGGAATTTCTGTAAGTTCATCACTGTACTTTGTAAGTACTTGTTTAGGGCAGAAAAGATGTTCCCAAACTCTGCATTATCACTGCTTCAGCAGCACTGTAATTCTCTCAGCCAGCAGTATCATTTACTGCCACATTGCCACAGAAATGCCAATCTGGTGAAGCAGAGCAGCACTGGATAAAGACAAGGCACATTTAGTTCAGTGATCTGATTTTTTAATTATTACTATTTTATTTAATAAAAAAAAAACACTACTATCATTCCCTACAGCATTTAATTTGTATATGGCTGTCTTCTGTACACTGCAAATGAACACTGCTTCCTAATGACATTGCCAAGATGGCAGCTGTCAGGTCAGAAAGCAACTCAGCACTTAAAAGTTCCAACCTCCCCCAGCTCAACAGCTGGGACAAGTTGCTTCAGGTCAGATTTTAAAACAAACCCCAAATGAGGTGCACCTTGAACAACCAGCTCCTGAAACTAGAGTGGCCAAGAGGAGATCCTGCTGCAGGCAGGGCCTGAGGACCCACCTACACCCCAAAGCAGCACCAGCTTCCCCACAGCATCATTCTTGTCCTCCCTGGGACACTCAGCAGGCCATGGCAGAAAGCTTTCCCTTTCACCCTTCCCTTCCCCTCAACTGTGAAGATGAGCCAGGTATGCTGAGTGCCAAGACCCACCCCTCAGTCCCTCAATGCCAAATCCAGCTCCTTCACCAGAAGCCCCCAGGTGACTCAGGAAAAGTTTGAACACTGCAGCTGATCATTTGTCATCAGAAGGAAAGAATGTCCTTGTGGGCACAAGTGACAAACTCTTGGCCAGTAAATGCCAAGGTACATGCTTTTTACATGGCAAACCATCTCAAAAGCTAGGTGAGACTGTTGCAGTGGGTTTCAGCATTCTTTTCCTGACTCCAGACAGAAAAGAAGAGAGAAGGGAGAGGAAAAAAACTGCTAATAGAATAAATTAGTGAGATGAATTCAGCAGCGCAAAAGGGAAAGTATTTTAATCTCAAGAAGAGACCCCCTGCTCCTACACAAAAGGCTGTGCACAGGCTTATATCAAGTGAGAAGCAGCTGAATTTGTTCTGCACACTATTTTTTTTACTACTTATGAATAGCTATGCTATGACAAGTCCTTTAAAACCTCTTATAATCTCTTTTAATAGATATGAAAAGCAGGCTTCCCATGGAAAGCCACTTTCCTCCCAGGAACTGTCACTTTATCCCTGCATTGTAAAACAGTAACTTCCCAAGAAGGGGCAGGTGGGAAGAGGCACAAGACCAGTGTCTCTCCTCTGTATCATGTTAAAGAAGCTAAGCTTTACCCTCCAAACATGAATTTCCACTCTGCAGCTCACCTATTTACCCACCTCAAAGCAGCTCATGGGATCATATCTCAAGCACCATGCCAGACAGCAAAGGCTGTTTGTATCTGTGTCTCCGCACAGGTAGGAAAACTGTGAACCACCCCCTGAAAACTCAGCAAGTTTCTTACCCTTATAGTGCATCTGTTGAGCCTGCTACTAAAAACCTGGCAGACCTTCCTGCTTCTGACGCCTGCCATGAGCTCTGCTGAGCCCATGCAGACAGGAGAAGGGGAGCTGGATTCAATTCATCTTTGAGCAACATCTCCAGACTGTTTCTTCCCTAGCCTCTATTAGTCCCAGCTGCACAAAGCTGCACAGGACAGCACTGAGGCACAGCTATTGCCAGCCCGCAGTGCCTTACTGAGCTACAACAAGAGGGGATGGGTTGGAAACAGCCAGCGGGACATGGCCGCTTCTCACCCTGACATTTGTTGAGTGAATTCACTGGCTATACCACTGCTTTAGACATGCTGTCTCCCCTCCTAGAGGGGGCCTGAGAATGGAAGTTTCAAGTCAGCCTCTCTGGCTGGCTTCAGTGCCATAAATAATAATGGCAATAATTCAGTAGTACTTAAATCAGATTTAGTACTAAATCAGACAGATTTCCTTTGTCAGAAATTTTCTAGGTGTCCCTTAGGTGAAGAAAAACCTAAAACATGTGAGTCAACTAGGAAAGATTAAGCCTGAACAGAGTCGACAGCAATATTTGAGAGGCACAAATCTCTCCTGTTCACTTCAGCAGGCTATTAACTAATGTGTACGGTAATGAATATTTATACTATCGCAATGATTTCATTTCACAGGTAAGAAGGGGTGACAGCTTTACTACACCACACATCTGTATCCACCACATGCTTAGTGGATACACTTACCTCCCCACCTCCAAAGGAAGCAAGCCCAAGACCCCAACAGGTCAGCTGCGAGGAGGGGAACAAGACTGTACCTCAATACCTGCAGAGCCTGCCCACATTGATCCCTCTGAGGGGACATTAGCCTGACAGGCTCAACCAGGAAGAGCCATCTCTCCCAGACCTGATCTTCCTACCTACAGACAACAGAGGGGTGCATCACAATAGAGCTATGAGCTTGCACCCACTGCAGAAGGTAGCAGATTCAGCTGTCCATCAGCAGGAAGAGAAACAACCAAGTGACCCCACCACCAAAGGACACTTAAACTATGTAGAGCCATCCTGTCCAGCAAGCTGGAGAGAGACACCCAGAACGTCAAATCAGCTGGATGACCATCAAAAGAAATTGGCTTGATTATTTTGAAGTAGATGCGTTAATTCCTTAAAACTTCCTCTCAGATTCTCCCCTCCTCTGCACAAGTAACCCAAATTAACAGAGTAGCTCTCTGTCCCCCTCTTGTGATAGGACCAAGAGGACTTAAAATCTCCTGGAAGGAGGTAATATTAAAAGAATATTAAAATATGCCCTTTACAGCACATACTACAACTCGGTGCTTGAGACTACTTATTAATCCAAAGGTTTAGTTCCTTCTTCTGACAACCAAGTTACTGTCCTGCTACATATAAAATATTTGCTCACCCTGTGCCCCCACAGCATGACAATCATTTTCCCTGACAGCCAGTGAGCAATACTGCCCATCTCACTCTGAGCCCCTCTGTTTCTAGATGAATGGGCCAGATAGAGGCGTGCAACTGGAGAAATAGATCTTCTGAAGGGGAGGAAACTTCCCTCCTCAAAGGAGTAGAACCCAGTTTTCTGATAAGCCATCCAGCACTCACACCCCAGACCAAGATTGTGTTCCTCTCTTTCTCCTTTGTTGAAATGTTAGCTCACACACCATCACCTCTGTCTCCATTAAATGCCTTGGTTTGTGTGCTTTAATTCTCCTGCTGTCTACTACCACCACCAAAGTCCCTCCAAGAGAGTAAACGGCTGAGAGCGGCTCTATAGCTACCGCCTTCAACTAACTCATCAGGCTCCAGGGCAAAGACTTCTCAGCAGCACCATTTCAGGGAGCTGCGAACAGGAGAACCTGGAAACCCTTCATCTGGAAGCAGAGGAGGTGGGAAAGGAGATGGGCTGAAGAGGAGCCTTCTCACTGGTGTGCCCTCCTTCTCAGTAGCTCCCAGCTTCTAACAGGAAGCCCCACACCATGGGCTACATTATATATACTAATGTATCATCTAAGCACAAATAAGCAACAGCCCCCCCTCTAGCACGGAAGCTTTGAGGATCCTCCTGCTTGCTCACAGCTCAGGCAGAGCCAGGCACGACCCAAAACGTGAGCCCGGAACAAATCAAGTATCTGGCTGGGAAAGCCGTGGGAGACGCTGCACTCCGAGGTGCCCCTGCCATGTTAGCACGAGTGTTTGCTTCAGATTCTGCCTTATTGTTGCTCGATGAAGTGACTAAAACGGAAATGTTCCGGGGATTAGGATTCCCGAGTGATCTAATACAGGACGCTTTGGGGTCTAAAGGGGGAGGGAAAAAGAATACCTAACTAGCGAGCGGCGAGGCTGGCGCTGCTCCTGAGCTCCCCTCCCCACCGCCACCCTTTCGCCTTAAAAAAAAAGGGCCGAATGTTACCATTTTTGGACATGAGTCCTCGCAAGCCCTGCCCTAAACCACACCATTCAAACGAGAAGCCAGTCACCGTCCCGCTGCCGGGACGGGGAGGCCGGAGCGCGGGCAGCGGGCGGCCGGCGGAGGGGGCGCGGGGGGGGCCTGCCACCGCTCCCCGCTGCCCCCCGGTGTCCCCGCTCCACCCGCGCCCACCTGCGGGCCCTGTTGCCGGTGACAGGGCGGACATCTGTTGCTGCGGGGAGACCCGCCGCCGCACCTCCCTCCCCTCCGCGCCCTGCCATCACCTGCCCACCCGCCCCTCCCCGCCCCGCCCGCCACGCCAGCCTCGGCCAGGAGCGCACCGGCCCCGCCGCAGCCGGTGGGGGTGGCGAGGCCGGGTTCCGGCGGCCCTGCGGTGCGTGTGTGTGAGGAAGAGGAGAGCGGCACTCTCACCTTCCTCTGCTGCTTCTCCCAGGCCGGGTCGAGGAGCAGGTCCCGGTCCCAGTCCTCCTCCGGCTGCATGTAGTCGTTGGTCTGCTGCGGGTCGTAGTGATCCATGGCTGCTGATGCTACGGCCCGTCTCTGTCCCGTCCGTCAGACCCGTCCTCCCGTGTCCCGCCCGCCCCGGTGGCTGCCCGCTGTGACCGGCCCCGCGGCCGCTCAGCCTGAGCAGGCGGCGGCGGCGCCCGCTCCCACCTCTCCGCCTCAGCCGCGCGCAGCACGGCGGGGGCGGGACGCACCGCCCCGCCCGCGGTCTTGCCCCCGCGCCTCCCATTGGCAGACACCCGCGACAGAAGCTGCAGCTCCCAGGCACAGCGCCTCGCTCATTGGTGGATTAACGCGTCCGTCACAGCACCCAGCCTCCGTGATAGGCGGGCTGCGCTCCGCTGCGTCCCGCCCCCAGCCCCGCCCCACACCTCCCCCGCGACGGCGGCGGCCGTGGCTGAGTGGTGCTGATGCTGATGCTGAGTGATGCAGGGCCGTGGCCCCGGGCTGGGCCGGGCGGGGCCGGGAACCTTAGTGCCGCTTTCGGGGCATTTTTGTCCCAAAAGCTCGGCGGCGGCAGGGCAGGGCGGGGCGGGGCGTCGGTACGCGGGAGCGGGCCCCTCAGATCCGCTCTCAAGGGCTGAGAGGCGCGGGGGGTGGCGGAGCAGCGCGGGTCAGGGCAGCACTGTGTCCCTGTGAAGATGTTTTCACGTGGCACAGCTGGCGGCCCGTCCTCTCGGCCCCAGCCTTCCCGTCCTGCAGCCACCCCCCTCGGAAGACAGCTTGCTCGTGGGGTCATACGGGTGTGCGCGCACCTAGGGTGCCAAAACCGAACTTATTTTCTCTTGTTCTTGACAGGTAACTGGGTCTAGGTTAGGATCGCCAACACTGCCGGCCGAGACTTCACACCCGCAGTCAACAGCCGTGCACCCAATGAGACCCTGCCAGGCATGCCTGTGCTTTCTACCCACGGAGACCCTGTTTAACAAGAGAACGCCAAACGACAGTGCAGTTGGCTCATCTAGTGGCTTCCCAGGAGAGAGAGACAAACCGTGAAGGAGTGTACGGATGCACAACTGTTTCACATGGGTTTCTGTCAGTTAAACTGAGTGAAGGGATTGAAAAAAATACAGTGGCATTATTAGTTTACCCCTGTAGTCTCGCAGACAAGAAAGATTGTATCAGTCACAAGAGCGAGAGGAAGCTCAAAGAAATGCCTCTCCACAACACCACCCAGGGCAGAGTGAGCTCGTGTCACAGTTCATCCAAATTCAGAGGAAACAGAGTTTGTGGCCCATGAATGTGGAAAAGAGAGGTGCTGAGAATGGACAGGAAGAGTGCTGCAAAGCATTGGGTTAAGTTGGCAGAAATGCTCAGCATTAGGCAGGATTTAGACCCAAACTACACCAGTGAGCTCCTCTTCCAAAAGAGGGGACTTTGTTTCCTGCTTGGTACAAACACTGGAGGTGAAATCGGACATACTCTTTCGCTTCATGGCGTAAATAACTGCGCAGACCATAATGGGCAGATGCTCTGTATGGTACTGTCTTCATGTGTCATATGATGCTCCCTGTGTACACTTTGAGACATCATAAACACAAATACAATTGTCAAAAAGCTGTTCTGCACCTTTCAGAGACTTGTATTTACCCTATCATGCATCACTTGGGGTAGAAATATTATTTAGATATGTAAGTACAGTAATAGCCATGATTTTCAAAAGCAATGCAAGATGTCTCCATTTTGAGACCATCTGGGAAACCAGGCCACTCAGGGCATCCCAGCTCAGGGCAGCCAGAAGCAAGGAATCCAGGACTACCAGACACCTTGGGAATCCTCCTGGATGCCATCCATGATGAAGTGCTGGGGAATGTGAAATAGTCCTGTCGCTCTGGAGAGGTGGTAATGGACTTGAAAGAAACTTCCCCCTGTTCTGCACTGCAGAGAGGGGTGGATGATGGTGCTTTTTGAGAAGGAGAGTGGAGGACTTTACATTAAGGGAAAAGTGTAAATCATTAGGGTTTGAAGAGAAACAGTTGATTTTCTTTCGTACAGTCGATGAACACCCAGTTACAGAAATTCTGAACGAACAGTTACAGCCTGATCATGTAAGAACTTAGAGACAACAAACATATCTAAAAAATTATTGTCTTCCAGTTTTTCTTATTTATCAAGGCACTTCCAGCTGGAGGAATCTAGAAGAATAAAAAAATTGGCAAGATCTGGGGAAAGAGGGAGGAAGGAAGTGAACACATTCCCTGACTGAAGTTCTGAGCTTTGTATTTTAAGGGGGGGGGGGGGGTGTCCTGCTGCTTCCCCAGTCTTGTACTTTGAGAGCCCACTACTGAAAGCCACTTTTTACAACTCCGCAGATGTGGGGAGAGGTCTCAGCTGCCACTCAGGGAGGGAAGGTTTTCAGCATTTTCCAGGAGACGCTCAGCACCATGGAGATCCAAGCCCTGAGACAGCGTGGACTTCTGTGAGGCTGAACCTTCAGGACCCTGCCTATTTGGTTCCTTGGAGTTGAGTTATGAAGTAACTATTCCCATAGTTGTAATGTTATTATTTTTAGCTGCGTAAAATACACCTAGTGATATCTCTTAACAGAGCCTGGCAGTACTATAATTATGTTATTAATTGCCAATATCCCATTAATTGACATATTTCTTCTTGCACAGGACAGAGGATGGATTAGATTTAATGTACAACATCAGTGCAATAAAACACAATGAAATCAAGAACAACTGTGAGGTTTCTAGTGTGTTAGAGCCTCCTAATTGTCCCTGACATTTATATTTTTAACATCACGATTCTCACTTCTCAAAATCCTTACTAAATTTCTAAGAAATATCTTAATTTTTCTCTTCTAACACCATCTCAGCTCTTAGCTTTCCATGGACTCCTTTACAAAAGTGAGAGATTGTTCTTGGCCAGAGTATTGTGAACTCATGGGCAATAGTGGCAGGGCAAGCAGGGGAAAGATTGTTTCTAATCTTGGGATAGTTCCCAGATCCACTCGACCATTGCCCTTGCAAGAAACTGTACCAGCACCATGAAGGGGAAAAGACAAGCTCACAATGGGAGAAGGAAGCACAGCAGCAACAGGAGCTACAGAAGCCAGTGCTGCTGATGGGAAAGATGCCCATGGTCACCTAGGGATAACAGGAAATGAAGCAAAAAGGGAACAACCACAGGAGTACTCTGGTTTTCCTTATTTAGTCTCCTAGAGTTCTTCTCTGCACAAGATTGCTGCTGATTTCCTTGGGCTGTTAGTTAAACCTTGCTGGACCACATGGGTCGCTAATATGGTCTTCCCAATCCAATGAAGGGAGAGTGGGCTTTTTCTAGGGCAGTGGGCAGATTACTGTTGGAACAGTTGGATGTACATCCTACTTCTTCAGCCTGTAACAGTTGAAAAGAGGAAGGACCCCATGTGTATTGGGATATTTCTGGTTACTGTTTGCTGCTTTTTCTCTTTGTGCTTAGCATATTAGCTACAGGTCATGAGGTTCCCTGGGGAGATATCTGTTTTCTTGCCAAGAACATCCATAAGCTTCTGTAATGAGGCCCAGCAGGTGAGCTCAGTCACCGTACAACAATGAACAAGGCTGTGTTGAAGTGGCCCTTGACTTTTGTTTTGGGAAGCCTCACAGCCAAGTTTCAGCACTTCTATTCTGCAGATACACAAAACATTTGTAGCTCTGAGATTTAGCACTTGGTTTTGAACTGCATGATGGGCTCCTACTGTAAAATATTCAACAAGTTGCAGCCTTTCTCATAGCTTTTATTTCCTCAGTCCAGTAAAAACTCAGTTCCTCTGAAGTGCAGATGTTAATTTGGTGGAGTTCAGTGGGGTATATTCTGTGCTTTGTGGGAGACTAGGGAGGGGAGCAGCTCATGCCCAGAGACTGGGTAAAACTCATGGTTTTAAGTGGTGCCAGCGATAGCTGAAAATGAGGGAAAAAAAGGAACAGCCAAAGCAAGGATGCTATGTTTGTAGGAGAGGAGAAAGGCGCCTGCATGAAGCTCCCACTTACAAAACATATTCTCTCTCCTTCAGAGCCTCTTCACCTAAGTTGTGTTCCTCTTCTGCTCTGCCTTCACCATCCTAACTTCTCTTTCCCTTAATTTCCTCTCCCATTTACCTGAACTGCCAAAGTTGGCTCCGCAGCCTGCACCCTGGCAGTAACACGACTTCTGGGACTGCACAAGTACCTAAAGAATGTGTTATCTCCTCCTTCTGCTGTCTGGGGTTAGCCGTGCTTATTCAGAGCACAACCTTTAAGGCGCACAGTAAGCATTTGCTAATGTTGTTTGAAGTGTGTCATTCTGAGAAAAAGATATTTTTTTTCCTCCTGTAAAAACCTTGATTTTACTTTTCTAGCAGACCAGATTGCTCCCTTTGCTTTGACATTGTCACCTGAACACTTGAACTATAGAATCCGGAATTATACCTCCAGTTCCATATTCCTGTTATCACATAACCATTGTAACCATTTTCATCCCACAAGGCAAATTGAGTACTTAACCAACAATGCCTATGTACTTCCCTTTGCTTCTACCCTTCACCCCTGAAGGGGAAGGTGTTTGCTGCTCAGAAGTGCACAGGAGCATCATGTGCAAGTGAAGCAGGCTCAACTTGGGCAGCTGCTGAGCTGGTTCTGCAGATGCATGTAGAGGTTAAAATCATCCAGTGATTTTGCTAAAATACACTGCCACATTAGGTGCCCATGAGACACACTGTGCAGTGAAATTACTGTCTCAGTGGGGTTAACATCCTTGTTCTATGGCATGGGCACAGATACCTTCAGTCACCCATGGTCAGGGCTTCTCATTTTCATGTTTTACCTACTAGTTGCCTTGTACTGATGGGTAGGTCTCAGTGGGCTTGCTTGCTCATCCCTTTCAGTTTTCTGTGTCAGTCTTTAAAGGACACCCCATTTCACAGCCCTGGCACTTTCAAATGGTCAGCCTCTGTCTGGCCCAAACAATAAGGAGGCTGGGGGAACGGAGATGCTAAAACCAACAGCATTTTACATGTTTCTACAAGAAAGAGGGAGTGGATTAAAGTGCAGAAGAGGTCACACTTCAAATCAGAGACCTGACAACTGATATATCCATGTACTAAACAAAGGCTTAATCTAGGCCATGCTCAGTGCAGACTCTTCTGTGGAGGCAACTGAAGGGGAAGGGGCTGACCTGAGGCACAGGGGAAGCCATGGTGCAGCACTGCCCACCTCTACAAGCAGAGCTCCGCAGGGCAGAGGCAACCTGTGTCTTTCCACATGGCCAAGGCAGCTGTGAAAGAAAGCAGAAGAGACTGTTTTTTTCTGGAGACTGTGGATGAAATCCAGGCTGGCTCATTCCTGGTGCCACCAAGGGGGAAGCTCAGATCTGAGTCTCTTGTTCTCACTCTCTGCCTGAGCAGAGCTTGTCAGATGATGTGCCCATGGCTTGCAGAAGCAAGAGACACCATTTGTTGCTTCTCTCACTTCCTGCATAGCTACCTCAAATTAAACTTCCTAGGCACCAAAACTGCCCATGGAGCAAGTGTGACAAGCTTTGGAGGCAAGTATTGTGAAGTCTTTCTGGAAAGGAAACAGCAGCAAGATGGTAGCAGAAAAGCAAGCACAGGGGTTGGTCTCTCTCCAGATCCACCTTTGCACTCACAGAAAATCTTTGCTGAGAGAGTCACTGAACTCTCATACATGTCACTATTTAGCCCCAGCATAAAAACTTCACTGAAAACCCCTTCCCTTCACTTCGACGCCCTCCATAACTGTACAAGTTTTGCACAAGAGAAGTGTCCCTGGTTGGAGATTGCAGATTATGTGAAGCAGCCATGGTTCTGCTGCAGTGTACACTGGGCCTGCCAAGGATAACACCACAGAAATGGATTACCAGAGGGCTCAGTGCTCTCAACACACAGTCCCTCCATCCCCAGCAGGCTATGTATGCAGAGAATACAGAGAGCTGCTGTGAGTCCTCATGGTGCATAAAGTGCATTTGCTTGCAATTTTTGCTCCCTCATGCAGGCCCAGGATGATCCCACAGGGGGAACCACAGAGGGCGAAGGGTGGTAGAAACCTGGTACAAAGCAAAATGTGTTGTGAGCAGGCCAGGCAGCTACTGCCGTCTTTGATTTTAGGTGGAGGAGTTCATGGTGTGAGATGGCGTAAGTTTGCATTGCTTTGCTTTTAAGGCTATGTTAGTTATAGGTGGCAGAGCAAACACAAAAGGAACAGGTATCAAGATCTGGAGCAGGCTGTACTGTGAGTGGCCAGGAATGCTGTGTTACTGCTGCAGCATGGCAAGGGGTTTGTGCTATGCAGGCTGATGCAATGCCAGGGCTGCAGCTTTCAGGCCTTCTGCTGGAAATCCATGCCCAGAGGTGCACATACACAGTGGTGTCATTTGTAGGACATGAAAACGAAGCCTTCTGTTCCCCTCAGGATTTGCAAGGCCATGGATGGAGTTCTGTGTGTGGCTCTGTGTGCCAGGTTTTAAGAAAGATACACATCAGCTGGAGAGAGTCCAAAGGAGAACTAACAAGAAGGCTCAGAGGTCTAGAAAACCTGACCTTTGAGGGGATACTGAAAGCAGGCTTGTTTAGTCTAGGGAAGCAAAAACTGAAGTGAGACACAGTAGCAGACCTCAAATATGCTAAAGTGTACTGTAAAGCAGAAGGCAGTACAGCCATTTGCCATAGCCACTGGAGAAAGTGAGAACAGCCAGGATAGCAAAGCACTTGAGGAGGCCACCAAAAGAAGCTGCTGAATCTCCACTGCTTGAGGCTTTAAAGAACAAGTAGAACAGGCATCAGAAAGGGTAAACATCAAGGACAACTCATTCCACCATGAGCCCAGAAGAGCTGGGATCCCCTCCAGCTCTGCTTCATAGCCCTGCAACACAGCTTCAGGGGGTAAGACAGTACTACAGAGCAAAATCACATGATTGCAAAGAGAAGAATGATGGAAGAAAAGTGTTTACAGCTCCAGGGATGTAAAAATGTAAAATCAGACATATGGAACCTGACCCAGACAGTCCCATCAGATGCCCATGTGTAAAGCACATTGCAGCCTGACTGCAGCAGGAACTTGACTCAGCTGAGAGAGGTGACTGTGGTGAAAGGGGCTGTGTGAAAAAAATACAACCACACTTTTATGTACACTTGCAGGGACAAAAACTGCTTTAAATCCACTTGCAGCTTTCTCATAAAGGAACTGGCAGTTCTCCTTTGTGTTACAACTACCAGTTAATACACCATCAGCACTCCAAATGCTGAGAAGGGATGCTTCGCTCCTAGTTTTAGCATTGAAAGGTAATTCTCATGGCCTCTCCACATCCTCAAGCTTTTAGCATTGATTGTTTACATCAGTAGCAAAACAGGTCACAGTGACATGGGACTGCAAACTATATTCACAATCCATGCATGGATATGAGGCCGCAGTGACACAGAGTTCATAAAGGGCTGAGAAAATGCAGATCCATACGGCTGAAGGGAGGTTGACCATCATCATTGGTCCACCAACAGAACATGGGTGTTCTTAAAATTAGGGCTAGTTTTTACCTGCTAGCTGTGGTCTTCAGGATGTGACTTGAGGCTCCTGTAATATCATCTGGTGCTCCAAAGGCCACAGCTGAGCTGCAGGTGTTCGGTGTCTTCTCTACCACACCAAGCCACCCACGTTCACCAGCAGCAGAGGTGGCACAGCTCAGCACAGTGTGCTGCAGAGAAAGAGCTCACTTCTTTCAGAACAGTAGTTGATACAACTGGTATCCACACCAACAGCCTTCGAGGTATGCCAGATTTTTCCCAGCATATAATGGTGCATCAGTGAAAGGTGAATATGATGCTGATCCAAATTCACACTTGTCTCAGAAGCTGAGCAGGATCCACACGTTGAGCCTGAAGCTGCAGCTCCATTCACTTGCCTTCCCAAAGTGCACTTGCTGGAGCCTAAAGCTGTCCATGGTACAAGGAGGGATGGCTGAGGGCTTCCCCTGAAGAAGCCCCTTCATTCCGTTTCTCTGGAGGGTGCAGGGAGCAGCTGGTGGTTGTCAGCATCCACAGAGCAGGTTAAGCTCCTGTGCTCCACAAGCAAAAACTGCTGTACAGCAATGTTTGGGGGTCATGTATACTTTTGCACACAAAATCATCTTGTGCTCATTATGCTTGTCTCTTAACTGGCTCATTCTCCTTGCTGTTTCTTCTCTATACAGTGGGAGCAACCGTGCACAGCTACCTCAAATCAAACCACACACAGTGCAAAGTTACCTCCTACACCAGAAAGCTTCTTATTTGGGAAGCAGCAGCAAACCTTATACCTTTATACTTTGCAGTTGCTCCACCATCAGAAAGGTCACATTTATGGAGCAATATATCCAGAGCTGTAAAATGGTGTTTGAAGAAGATGCACAACAAGCAAAATGCTGCGGGGCCACACCAACAGCACACAGCAGGGATAGCCACTCAGCAAAGCAAACTAGATAAGCTGCTCTCCCCAGCTTCCTTTAATGTCTTCTTTTGTGGGATTTCCCCCTTCTCCCCATCTTCTCATATAATGCACACCTGTGATTTTGCTCATAAGGGGAGCCTTCAAACCAGCATTGCAAGTTCCAGGCTTTCTGGCAATCCTGTGCCTCTGTTGGCTTTTCTGAACTATGACTACTCATTGTGCCTTCCCTCTAAGCCTACTATAAAACTAGCTTTGAAATATCACAAGTAAAGAGGATTATGAAAGGCAAAGAGTGGTACTTCCAGACCAATAGAAGGAGGCTCCCAGCTGCTGACTGTATGCACACCCCACCTGCACTCTCTGTGGCTGTAGCCCAGCAGTCGTGGCCAGGGCTCAGAAGTCTCTTCACTGTTCAGAGAGCTTGGCCCATGAGCAGGTCCTTCCCTGTCCCCAAGAGCTCATCCCAGGGCACCCTGATCCCCATTTATATATTCTGCTTCTTTAACTTTATTTTTCTCCCTGAGAAAGCTCCAGCTACTTCCTCAATAGCAGAGAGGGAGATGAAGGGGCTGAGAACTAATAAATAACATGAATTGGTAGAACAAACCTCACGTTAAGCCTGAGGTTTGTCTGTCAAGACACCACTCTTCTATTTCTTTTGTTGGGCCAACCACAACCCCTGTGGGCATGTTTCCTTCCTGACCTTTAGGAGATGAGTAGAAAAATCTAGAAAATGCTGCTTTGGCTTTCTCCTTTTTTTGGCAGGATACACGTCAGGGCCTTCCCTGCGGCTGTGCTCCTGCCATGGGAAGGACAGATGGGATCCCATGAGGGGTGCCTGGGAATCAAATTGGAGGCTTTTATATGACTTGACTTGAAGCTTTAAACGGGGGTTTAGCGCAGTTGCTGTCCAGCCGAGCAGCTGGTGACCTGGCAGTGTTCCCCCTGCCTAAGCGATGCGCACAAGCTGTATCACTGCATTATGTGTGGATTGCACTCACAGTTGCCCACTCCCTTGCTCCCTGGCTCCAACGGTGGCCAGCACTTGCTATAGGGACAAGAGTCAAATGCCCCTGCTCATCCTGGTGGGCCATGCTACCTGCCTACCCCGGGTTCCCCCACCCTGGGCTGAGCCTGTCCCCAGGCCGGGAGCCCAAGGTTCATGTTCACAGCCATGTACGGTAAGGCAGGCTCCCGCGGGCTGCCCCGCAGCACGGCCGCAGGGGGGAAAGAAAGGTGGAAACCTTCCAGCCTTGTACGGAGCCCTGGAGGCTGCTAGGACCAGAGCTGAGAAACTGAGAGCTAAACGAAACCAGGGGCAAGAGAAAGAAATACTGAGCGTGGAGCTCAGGGTGGACTGACCGCTCCAGACATCTGCGCTGTGTAAGTAACTGTCTAGGTAAAGGTGTGCTGCTTGATGTGCCCTCCAGCACACAGACAGAAAGCGGTGCTGCTTTCCTCTCTGGGAATAGAAAGCTGTCCTTACAGCTCGCCTGGGTCTTCCCCTGCCGAAAAGGGAGAGCTGCTTGTTAATATAAAGGAAGATGTGGTTTTCTCTTGGGTTACGGCCAACAGCGAACTCATCATAACTATTCCTGGCCAAAAATACCCCTAACGTCCCTACCCCATTCTCTTCACAGGGCAGAAATGAATGGGGTTTCAGCACTTGCACTTTCAATGGACTGGAGGCAGTCTGTTGGGGCCACAGCACTGGCTCTGGGAAGCAGAAGGCACATAAGCATTCGAGAGGAAGAACAGTCCTGCCGTGGCCATCAATAAACTCATAGCCATTCATGCTGTTATAACTATGAAATAGAGGGTTTTAAGCATAAGAAATGCACATCAGATTTCTATTATCTGTGTGCCAGAGGCCAAATGCAGCATGTCTCTGACCCTATATATTTAGTGAGAGCAGTGCTGTAGGAGAGCTTGGCAGCTTTGGGGGTGCAGTGGGAGCCCCGTCATAGGTAGAAGGGTTCAGGCCTTGGGGCTGATGCAGTGGGACCCAGTTCTGTCTCGTCCTGGGCAAGTGAGGGCCTTGGGAAGAGATCGTTGCAGCCTTGGCACATACCTAGCCCACCTCCTCTGTCACTGAACCACTGGCATCATCTCATCTGGCCTACACTGGGTGGTAAACACCTGCCTTCCTTCAGTCTGCAGAGAAGAGTTGGAATCTATTTCCATGAAAATTGTTAGAGAAAGGCTAATGGTTAAAGGCTAAAGTGTCACCTCCCTATCCCCAAACGGCAATGTACTGCCTCATGGGAATCCTGTATTCCAGATGAAGGAAGGCCAAGCTGGATGGAGCCTAGTTGAAGGCATCCCTGCCCGTGTCAGGGGGCTGGAGCTAGATGGTCTTTGAGGTCCCTTCCAACACAAACCAGTCTATGATTCTATGAATGAACCTTACAGAGAGAGAGATGTGGCAGCTGCCTGTCATATGGAAGAAGAGAGCCAGCCTCACATGCAGAGGTGGACTTGTGGCTGTTGTGTATCCTGATGCTTGACCACAGCCCTTTTCTGCTCTAAGTCAGCTCTCCAGCCAAGATGCTTGTTACCAAGGTCTCCTCCTCCATCTTAGCATTTTGGCAATACACAGCCTGGTATGTCTTGCTTATCCCACAGCTCTGAGAAGCTGACCCCAAGCAGGCACCACTGACTCAGTCACTGGACAAGAAGCAAGGACATCCCCATCAAGGGAAAAGAGAAAGAAGAGAATGAGCCACAAGGTGAGTGTGCTGGCCTCTTTCTCCTTACCACTCATCTCTAGCTTTTCTTTTTTTTTAATTACCTCATCTCACGGTGTATCTCTACTGCAGTAATTCCTGTGATAGTTCAGCTTGCAGGTATTTGGAAAAACAGCTATAGTCGGGTCCAGCAGAAACCATCAACCATCTCCCATTGTTGATGGCAGTGTACAGATCCTGGGGCAGAAAATGGCATCAAGGCTTTTTCTCTTGCAGCA
The DNA here is from genome assembly GCF_033783945.1 of Neopsephotus bourkii. NCBI lineage: Eukaryota > Metazoa > Chordata > Aves > Psittaciformes > Psittacidae > Neopsephotus > Neopsephotus bourkii. The sequence goes on from NW_026902266.1 coordinate 2,721,893, forward strand.
ATTGCTGTGTAAGTTATGTACATTGTGCCCAAATGGTTACAGCTGGAAAAGCTGAGATAATGGAGCATTGTGCCTTGGAAGGTTCAGGTCGAAGGAGGTGACCCTGCCTCTCTACTCTGCTCTAGTGAGACCTCACCTGGAGTATTGTGTGCAGTTCTGGTGTCCTCAACATAAAAAGGACATGGATCTGTTGGAACAAGTCCAGAGGAGGGCCACAAGGATGATCAGGGGACTGGAGCACCTCCTGTATGAAGATCGGCTGAGAAAGTTGGGGCTGTTCAGCCTGGAGAAGAGAAGGCTGCGTGGAGACCTCATAGCAGCCTTCCAGTATCTGAAGGGGGCCTATAGGGATGCTGGGGAGGGACTCTTCATTAGGGGCTGTAGTGATAGGACAAGGGGTAACGGGTTAAAACTTAAACAGAAATTTAGATGGGACATAAGGAGGAAATTCTTTCCTGTTAGGGTGGTGAGGCACTGGAATGGGTTGCCCAGGGAAGTTGTGAATGCTCCATCCCTGGCAGTGTTCAAGGCCAGGTTGAACAGAGCCTTGGGTGGCATGGTTTAGTGTGAGGTGTCCCTGCCCATGGCAGGGGGGTTGGAACTTGATGATCTTAAGGTCCTTTCCAACCCTAACTATTCTATGAGTCTGTGATTCTAAGGTTTCTTGCACTGTTATAGTAAAGAGCCACAGTCACTCTCTACCCTGTTTCTCGAAGCTGAGCTAAAAAGAACATCGTTCAGGTACTGCAGCAGCCAGGATTCTGAAAAGTAGTGATGAGCATAAACAGAAGCCTGGGAAGAAAACAAAAGTGACCTGGTCTTACTGTAAGACTCAGCATCTCTGGGGCTGAGGTTATGGCACTACCCTGTTCTTCTGAACACCCTTCCAACACCCGGTGTCTCTGGACACACTGTTCACAGTGCTGCAGTCTGACAGAGAGGAATTGGAAATGCCAAGGTACTGAGATTTTGTGAAGTATCCTGGTTATTTCTTATGAGGTCCCATTCCACATCCTCTGCTATAATAGATGAACTTAGATGGTTCTGAAGATACACCACAGGCAACAGCCCTACATTATAAACTGTTTTTCTCCATAGCAACACCCACATAAAAGAAAAACCCTTGTGGCATAGTCTGCTTGTCTGATTATAAAGGCAATTCTTTCCTTTTGAATGGTAAGTAGTTTCTGAAGGGGAAAATGTGAAAAAAAACAGAGGGCTGCCAGTTGTGTAAAGTTAATTGACAATATTTGCTTGTGAACTATATCCTTTTCTACCGCAAACCATTACAACTACTGGTGTGCACAGTTCTGTGCTTCCTAGTGCTCATGGACATCTCAGATAAAGAGCCAGAAATATGCTCTCAGAAACAATTCTAATTCTCTGCTGATAGACCTCCACTCGCAGGGGATGAACCCTTTTTTAACCCCTCTCTCTGGTTCTTTCAGACACAAGTGTACCATAAGTGTACCTCAAGTACCTGCTACTCTGAAGAATAACAGAAATCAAACCCCCAAAAAAGGTGAGAATATTTGACTATGAACCTAAGGGATCTCACATGCAGATTATCCATTTGCAAACTGCTGGCAAAACAGTGCCAGATGCAGCCATAGCACTGCACACATATGGACCTTGTTGATGAAGGGTTTTTGCTGGAATGTTCTGTCCTGACTGCATTTTGTTGGGGCACCACATGATTCTTAGCAGACAAAACTGGGAAACAATTTCCATCCTAGTTCTGTGCACAGACTCTGTACCATACACTCATACTTTCTGAAACATACAGCTTTGGAATTAATCATGTTTCCAGACTCTTTATTCAAGGATGATTTTCTGCTAAGCAAAAAAGTAGCCAAACCTTCCTCTCCATCTCCCTTGATTCCTCAATTGCCATTCTCTGAACGACAGACAATGCAAAAAACTACACGATTGACATGGTAGAAAATAAACATAAATACTTCCCTATGACTTGAGCCAAGCCAGGCTCCATTTTGCATTTTGAAATGTACCCAGGTCTCCCTTGTCCTAAGTTCAGTTCAGCACCACTGCTTGACTTGAGAGGAAAGCAGAATATATGGGCTTAAGCTTATTGCAATATCACTTATACCATGCTTAAATAGCATCTGCTAATAGTAGAGCTGAGCGCAGCTCCCAGTGTGGTGGCATCTACATGCATACCTCCTCCATGCAGGGGCTTAGGCTGGGGTAAAGCTGCTGCACCAGGCTTGTGTGGGTCTTGCTGAAATATGTAAGTAACCTCACTCTTCTCTGTTCCTGTTTTCTTAAACCAGCAAATTCACCACAAGTTACATTGCTTTACCTAAAAATTAAACGTAAATGTCATGGGGTTGTCTGCAGGTGTCTGGTCTCTTTTTGCCTGACGTCTGAGATCCCTGCAAGTAAAACACAAAGCAGAGGGCACAAAGCTCCCTGTTTTCTCCATGCTCTTGTGGTTTGTTGTCTCTGGACGTTTGTCAGCACTGTGCAATTACTGTGCTTCCTCTCCAGGGACAGTTTCCTTGTTTGCCCAGATCTTTCAAACAGCTCCAGGGACAGAAAGCCCAACCCCTTCTGTATGACCACCACAGAGGAGAGGCGAGTCCCAGCCCAGCTTCTCTGAGTATGACCAACGCTGACAGTGCCAGTGCTTCTGCAGCACAGCCATGGCACACCACCTCTGCTGATGCCAGCTGGTCTGCGACGAGTCCCCTGACCCTTCTCAGCACAACCCGTCTCAGGGCAGCTGCACCCCAGCCCTTGGGCACTCTCTGGGAGTGACGCCCGTTTGCATCACAGCGTTTGCACTCAAGTAATGAAAACATTCACAAGGGAAAAAAGCCTGCACACAACAATAGTGGTAATTATGGAGAGAGCAATTAAACAAAGAGAGAGGGAGAAAGAGGGTCTGGGCCCAGCCCAAACTGTGTGTGCCCAGCACCAAACCTACCATTACCCCAAACAGGGCTGAGTGCTGGCGTCTTTCTGATTCCCAAATAAAGCTGTAGAAGAGGCACACCTTGGATTTACAATAGCATTTTTTCTTGTACCTGCTTATCTGCTTTGTTCATTTATCTGTGACTTAGCGTTTGTATTTACAAAATTCAGCCCATCCAACAGGTTTCTGGGAGCATAGCCACAGCGTACTGTATACCTCTGGAACACCCTGAGAGAAAAAACCAGCTCCAAGAGCTTCTTAAACATCAATAGACTTAAGCTCTGCCAGAGCGTTGGTGGGAGAAACTAAAGGAGGGTGCAAACGGCTAAGAAACCCTTGCCACTGCTCTCCAGCCTGGCTCTGCAGAAGTACCAACCGCCTTGCAGCAAACTCACCCCTCCAGTCAGCAGATCTGTTTCCCTCTGGCCTAAGCCTGCACAAGCACCCCGGAGACCCCCATAGCTCAGTGGCCATCACAGACGTGGTGTTCCCTGAGCACAGCCCCATGCCACATTTGCTAGCACCCTCTCACATTTGCACCATCCCCTTTTATTAGGCACAAGATAGCATTCAGAACAACCTGGTCCTAGCATAGGTCTCTATTTTCAGGTAAGCCTGGGATGGATGCCCTGAAGAAGGAACAGGGCTGGTATCTGCCTTCCACCTTTCCTGGAAGAGCGGGAGCAGCATTCACTCTACACTTGTTCCTGCTGGGAAAAATTCAGGTGTTGCATTTTAATCCCTCATTAGAGACACGTCTCTCCTTCCAGCTCCAGTAGGAAGGCTTGTAAAGAGCCACCACTGCAGGGTGCTGCCCTCAGGGAGGATGTGCATATGCATGGGCATCGGGGTGGGAGGAACTGGCTGAACCGCAAGGCCGGGAGGGTTGGCTGGTGGGGAGCTGTGCACCAGGGGAGGCCCTGAGTACTTCACTGTGCTTTACTTAAAAACAGAACCAGAAAACCACATCAAGTCCTGGGCTTACAATGGAAAAAAGAGCTTGAATCTCATTCTGGTTTACTGTCTGTGAAAGCTCAGGACAAGTTTTTCTGCAGCCCAGTAGGAGTCTGTCCTTCTTGAGTACCATAGGTTAATCCGGGTTGGAAGGGACCCCCAGAGGACATCTCCAAGCAGCTCAGAGCAGGGCTAATTTTTATCAGGTTACTCAGGCCTAAAAAAAGCATGACTCCAGTAACACTTGCTTATTCATCCTATCTGCTGTCTGGAGAGACTGGATGGTTTTTTTACCACATTTCAGTCATGCCAGCAAAGCAGAAACAACTGCAGCTTTGCCCAACTAAAGAGACATGTTCCAGTTTATTTTTTCCCCTGGTTTATATAACAATGGCAATTGGTAAGAGCCCAAACCATCCTCTGCTCCAGCAGCACAATGGTCATCATTCTGGGAAAAAGCAAGTCGTGCTGAGCCCCATCATGCTACTTCTAGTGGCCACATTGTCTTTGATAAAAATAACCCAGGGTTATTCTCTAAAAAACATGTTCTGAGCAACTCTGAAGGACAAGGTCACTTGACAAAAAACTGTGTCTGAAAGACAGTATCAGACATAGCGTGGCCTCAGCTAAAATACTGCTGGTGACTTCTGCTTGTGGTACCTAGGGGATCTCCTCGTCAGAGAATGGATCTTTGCCTTGGGGACCTCCTGTGTGCTTGGTCTGTGCTGCCTGGGGAGAAGGTGAGCTTCTGGTCCTCCCTCACTGCCCTCTGCTTTTGCCAAGAGTCCTGTGTAATGTAGCTGCTTTTGCTGGAGTCCATGGACAGGGCAAGAGAAGCTGTGATGCCTAGCTTTCCATCATGCAGTGCTGGGTGGGGTTTAACAGCATCTGGGCCAAGCACTGAAACCAGGCAAAAGGCAATGTATGGAGAAAGAGAAGCTGCAAAGAACCAGAGACAGGGAAGGAGGAAGGACAAACTGGGGCCATCAGGTCACATGCGCCCAATAGGAAAATTAGTGGTGTTTGGGTCTGTCTGGTTTTAGGAATCCAGTCTTGCCTTCTCCATGGAAACTTATGACTATGTGGAAAACATCTGCTGCTTTGAAGGGAAATTTCTTGCTCTCAGTGTCACAAGTAAGATCTGGGTCTCTCCCCTGAATGCCCAAAATGTGGACGACATTTCCCTCTGGTGCAAGACTGGTGGCCATATGTCCTGCTGGTGGATTGGGCAGGGAAAGGGGCTGCAGCTGCGTCATCGTAAACAGGTAAAATGAGAAATACGCAGAAGCAGTGGTACAAGGAACAGAAGCAGGAAAGTTTTGATGGGAAGGATAACCATGGAGCATGCAGAGACACACTGCCTGAAGTGACATGTCAAGAGAAGCTGATGACCATACAGGCTTCTTACAACTGTGCAAGATGTTTCTAGCCAGGCTTTGAGATGGATGTGGAGGAAATAGCTGGAATTTAATACTAGGCATTCCTATATTCTATACCAAGAAGCAGCATTTTCCTCTTTGCTTGTAAAGAAAATAAGCCACCTTAAAACAAAGGTTTAAATGATTGAAAAAACTCTTCTGGGCAAATTTTGTGGGTGTCTGGTAAGAGGAAAATGAACCATTTTAATAGCACAGCATCTTCCACCACTGTATTTCAGGAGGCATGGAGGCTGATACTTTCAGGGAAAAATGCCTGAGGGAAATGATAAGTAACTGATAGATTGAAAGGCTTATGTCAAAGTCCTCCCTCGCTGTCTCCCAGTTCAATGTCAAACAGAGGTCAAAAATAGGGCTTGGCACACTTTGAGATTCCCAAAGACTTCAGATTGTGTTGCTTTGCTCTACAGTCGGCAGATTCAAGCTTCCAGTCAAGTGCTTCTAAAACTGATGTTGTATTGATGTCAATACAATCCTCCAAAGCACAAATAGGACACACTCAAGCAAGCAGGCAGATTTCCAAACTGTCTGGCCCCTCTACACCATTTCCTCCTCATAATTCATCCTGCATGCTGTACCGCTGCCTTGCACATCTCCGGCTTCCTTCCGATAAGGGAGAAATTCTTCTTGCGTCACATGAACCTCAGTTTTATCGCCAATCTCTCAGATAAGAGGCTCACGTGAAGCAATCCTTGCTGTGCTCACATTCCAGCCTTCTAATAGTGGAGCTCTCCCGCCTTATAAGGATGAGTTTCACTGCTCATTCGAAAAGTGCTGCAAGTGCTTTAGGAGATTTCACAAGTATCGCAGAAGGAAACACACCTGGTATCCGCCCTTCTGGATTAGCCGGCAACCTGGCATTCCTTGGATGCTGCTTTGTGAGCCTGAGCAAAAGCATTTGGCAGGCTGTATTATATACTTCTATTCCTTGTAGGTAGATTTTTGTCCCTCTCCCAGCCCAAGCCAGTGCTGGCAGCAGTTTATGCAGCAAGTCAGGAAATTTCTGCAGTGAATTGGGAATTTGTTTCGTAGGTGGGAATTCACTTTCCCCAAAGTCTGCTCTCCTTGCTGATGGTTGAATTCCAGGCTCTGAACGCATGTCTGCTACTGGTGTCTGAAGACCAGGCACACTAATGTGCTTCTATCTAGAAGAACCCCAAACCGTTCCTTTTTTACTGTGTGTGAAGAAAATTGGCATGTAAATGTATTAACAAAATAATCATTGGCATTTAAAATGAAGCAGAGAAACCAGATGCTCTGTCTCCCTCTTTATGCAAAGCAAGAAGTAAGGCTCTCAATACGGAATGGCCCATGTCGTGTGTAGACCAGGCTGCCTGTTCAGACCTCTATGCAATAAAATGGACACTCATAATTAAAAATACCTGGGTTTGGAAGCCAAGGGCTGGGGAAGAGGGAAATGACGCCCTCTTTGCAGCTTATTTGAACATCCGGGCTGCAACAATGAGTGATGCACTGTAGACTGTTTCATCATGGGCCATGCTGTTCTCATGAGGCTTCCTATTTCTCACAAGCCTCCCCGGTCATCGCAAGGAAAGCTCAAGGGCAGAGCTGCAGAGGGCATCAGGCTCCCCTTCCACTGCTGGATGGGTGCTGAGCTGTGTGGTGCTGTCACGCAAGAGCTCAGCCAGTCCCTCCTTTCCTCCTCTCCGTGTTTTCCTTCCAGATCTACCCATGTTTCTCATGTAGGTTTCTCAGTAGGGCCAGTAGGCCAAGGAGAGACCTTGAGGGGTTTCACCAAGTGGTAGAGAGGCAAGGAGGTCATCTTTGGGTGGGAGTGAGGGCTGACTGGAGAGGCTGGAGGCAAGCATCTGACTCCAACTGCTTCATCTGAGACAGAGGTCAGGAGGAGAGTAGGTTATTTTTAATAAAACCAACAACAGAGAAGGACCCATGATATTGTTGTTGAATGGGAACTATTTAAAGGAATAAATCATCACCATGGAAACCGGGAGCTTTGCCAGGGCAAGGCAGGAAATGAAGTTCAGTGAGAGATACCCGAGGAATTTTCAGCCATGACAACACCAGCAACTGCTCATTTTGGGGTTGCACTTTTGGGACGGGGGACCCCAAGTTAAGTTCCTGAGACCATGGAATATGGGGGAGTCGATTGACCCAGATGCTTGTGGTGGGATGCAGCATCTCTGCAAGGTTACCCACCAGCACCACGCATGCCTGAGGTGGGACACGAGCAAGAACAGAGCCTGCAACACAGCCTGCAAAAGGGCTTTGGAAAGTAAAATTAACTACACAACTGTTAGACCAAAATGAATCTAGAGAGTTTGAAAGCCTTGAAACATGTTATCAGCCTGGCTGCTTCTCTAAGTTCTGATAAGATCCAAAGGCCTGTTCTTTATCTTGAAGTTCTAAGAGGCAAGGACAAGAGGTTAGCTGAAAGGCAACAGTCCTTTAGGAGTTCCTTACATCCCCCACAATCATCCTACCACTATAGGGAAGATATGGATAACTCATGCTTCACTGTTGAAATTGATCATCAAAAATAAGCCCCCTAATTGCATAGTGTGGCTTATACAACTTATACAACCTATCGGTATTCAGCCCTCCTCCAGCCTTCCTCCCTGTGTTGTCAGGGAGGCTGAATCCTGAGTACATCTTTTCACTCAATATGGTTTTTGGCCTCTTTTTGAGCCATTTCCATGCTCAGAAGCCCAACCTGGGCAGCTGTCATCTCTTCCACTGCACTTGAAGCCAAGAGGATATGGGGCAGCTGGTCCATGTTGTTCTTTGTTGGGTGCCTCTTCAATGCACTTCCAACCATGGCTCAGTGCGCAGGCGGAGCCAGAGCTTAAGGCACAGAAAACCCAAGCTGGAAAGCTGACAGAGGCAGTACTCCAGGTGTGGTGGCAAGAAGGCTTAGGGAGGTCTGAATGAGCAGTACCACCAATGCAAGAAGAATCAGCAGCCCCCATCCTCACTTGAGAGCAAGTGCATTACTTGTCTGGCCTCCTTGACACTTATCTTCATATTCCATTGTGTGACAGGAAAGTGCATCACTCGTGCATGAAAACCAGTCTGCAGCGAGGGCACTGGCAACCTCAGAAGTGACCTTGGTTCAGTCACCTGCCTGCAAGTCAGCCTGGAGGCTTGCTGTCATGAACGAGTGTCTGTAGGCACTTTGAAATACATCTTGAGCAGCATTTCTTGGGTGTGATGGAAGAATGCTCTCTGTGGTCAGTGTTTTCATTGGGTCTAATGCCAGTCAGATCCCGGGATTAGTCCTCAGTAGATTTGTCCTCCAGGTGGACTGAAGCAGAGCTGGGAAACCAGTTTGTTAGGTGCCCAAATGCACGGGGAGGTCCTTGGCTTCAGTGATCTCACTGCGCATCTCCTGTCCCTTTATGGGAGCAGCAGCCCCAGCAGCACCCTGGAGACTCACTACACCAGAGGACCCACATTGGTCCCTGGGACAGCAGGGCTGCAGTCCTCAGACCCAAGCCAAGAAGGCAGCAGACCAGACACAGGCTAATATTACTCTTCCCAGGGGTTCAGGAGGTCACTGCTTCATCCTGTGAACAACTCCGAATTTCAGGGCAGTGAGAGAATTGTTTATATTGGCTACTTGTATGAATGCTGGGGGAAAAAAAAAAGAAAAGGGTATTATGAGACTTCTGTTCTTTAATTCCAGAAAGAAATCAAACATGTCTAGACTGCTGCATGCATGTGGCTCTCTTCCAGGCTTCTCCCACCTGGAGCAATAAGCAGGCTGGAAATTCTCCACAAAAGAGTTTTCAACACCCATTTAAAAGTGCTCTCACCCCATGCACACCAGCCGGTACCGAACAGCCAAATCCTATTAGGAGGCAACATCAGATAGGGAAAACTCTTTCAGGTGCAGGGCACAAACAGCCTCTGTGGTTTCCTTGCTCCCTTCCCACAGCGGGAGATGGAGGAAGCAGCTGACAGCTCACCCATGGCCAGGGCAGGGGCAGCACAGTGGATGTGGCTGCCTGCATCCCTGCAGGAGCTGCACCCACCCCAGCAGCAGGTCCATGCCCTGGGGTGCACCCCTGCACCAGAGCAGTTGAAACAGGGATGTAGTTCGGGACAGGGGGGGATTTTTGCTGTAATCTGGTGAACTCGGAATTGCTGCTGACAAGAGAGGTCAGAGCTGGCTGTGGAGAAAGACGTTTTCCCCTCAGCTGGGAAACTGCTCAAGTTCAGACTTCATTCATATCAGCCCGCCGAGGAGCCAAAGGTGGGCAGGACCAGCAGCCAGGGAAAGCTCTGCCCTTACAGCCTATCCTCTGTGATGGGGCTGACAGCCAGGGAGGCAGAAGGCTGTGGGAAACAATTAGCAGAAGGGACAAGGGAATTGTCATGCTGATTGAAGCCGAGGCCTACCTTGTCTAGAGCAGCCCCAGCAAGGGAGTTCAGAGGGAAGTGGAGAACTGTGTGATCCGGCAATCATGAGACTGCCATGTAGCGTAAGTCAGTCTTGGCCTTTTGGCCTCACAAACACTGAAGCTCAACCTATCATGACTTATGTTGTGTTCAGTCTTCCTGCCAAGGTTACCAGTCCCAGACTTGTCATTCTTTCCCCTTGTATTGCAGACAAGATCCTTCCTAAAACCCAGCCCAGTAGACATGTGTCCAGCAGAGGCTGAGGTGAGACTCCAAGGTACCTCTATAACCAGTCGGAGATGGGAACAACCACAGGAGCTGGCTCCAGAGAACACCAGGGCTCAATTCCCTCCCTTTTCTTAGCAGATGTGTAGAGCTACCTTTAGCCGGCTTCCCTGCATGTCCTTACTCACAAAGCCTCAGCACTGCCATCATCATCACCATCATCCAGAGCTGCCAGAGAAATGGGATTAGCGCTCCATGGAAAACAGGGCCAGGGAAACAGGCAGTGGCTTTCACACTTCTCTAGTGCCAACAAGTCCATACCATGAAATTTTCTGATGCAAAGCAGAAGACAGATATTTGAGAGAGGTTTTGAGATAACTGCACCTGCAATGGTGCTTCTGAACTCAGACAGCAGGTTTGATCTCTGTATGAAATACTGTTTAGTGCTGGTGGAACGTTACTACACAGCAGCAGGTGGAAGTAGGTCTAGGTCAGCAGAGAGGAATCTTTCTAAAGCTATAAAACCTGAAATGAACAGAGAGCTGGGGTCAGACTGGATCAGTTCCCAAGGGCTGGGCACTGCAAAGGAAGAGCTCCCTGCTTGGGAAGGGGTGCTGAGCCCGCCTGCTGGCAACGCGCTCTGCCTCACCCCACGTGGAGCTGGGGTTGGTCTTCAAGGCTGAGGGCACCAGCCCGCAGGTAGGTTGGGCAGCCCTAGTCCTGCTTGTACACCACATGGACCTGCAGCTTTCCACAGAGAATAAAGGTAGAGGAGATCCCTGGTGGTGCCCACTGGCCACAGCTCCCCAGGCACGCCTGCCCGCCCCAGGGCCAGGTTGTTACTAAACACATGGGAGGCTGGCCAGAGCAGGAGGGGGGGACAGGAGCCCTTTGTCCCTGTGGGATGCTCATACCCAGGCTTTTCCTCCTGCTTCAGCAGGGCCAGTTCCTCTGCTGGGATGGAGGCCACCCCAGTTTGGCAGCAGCTGGGCTCTCTGACACAGGAGGAAGACACAGACTGCAGATGGGCTATGCAGGAGCAGACGTTTCCCATCTGGCAGAGTCGACAGCTCTTGGGCGGATGGATAACACTGTGGTTACACAGATATGCTGTGTCCAATCAGCTATTCATATATAATTTAAGATGTACGTGGTGACATGCTTTAAGCCCTGTGGAAGAATCCAAGACATGTATGAGATTACCAAGTATTTACTTTGACAGGTTATCCCAGCTCACTGCCCAGCACTAACCATATCCCACCTTCCTTTCAGCATCACTTCTCTGCCACTGTGATTTTCCATGGTTAGGAACAACCTGCACAGAACAAGGCAAGGAGTGTGCAATTACCATCATCATCTGAAACAGATTTCTTCGGGAAGCTGAGTAATTTCATCAGATACTCCCATCTTCTTCTACTGACTGCCCAGGGCCATGCACCCGCAGGTCATTGTCTTGTTAATGTTACATGAGTTATAAAAGGATGAATGAATGATACCTATAATTTGATTCCATTTCCTGCATGGAAAAAATAATTAGATTTATTTAAGAAAATAAGAACTGAGGTATTATTCATCATAGAGGGCTCCTCTGGGAAATGTTACAGAGAAAAGGAGGAAAAGCCAAGCCCCAGAGTCAGCTCTTGGAGTTAAAGCAATAACGTTTCTCCAGGAACATTCATAGACCTCTCACTAACGCTAATTCAGCCTGTTCTTCTGTTTATGCAACGCTGGAAAGTCTGAGTGATGAAATCAGCTCCCCCATCTCACTTTTCATGAGAAGGGAACTTAAATCACTTTGGTTTGCTGAAGATAATCAAGCACCACCTTAAACAAAATCCACATTTTTGGAGGAAAACCCTTAAGTTGCTACTTTTCAGAGATGAACCCATAACAGTGTGTAACAAACTTTGCAAACATCACCAGGGCAGCTTAGTGAATTAGATTACTATTTCTCAAAGAGTTTGAGTGCTATAGTGGGAGTATAAAACAGAACAGTCAAAATACCTGCATATCCCATCCTTCCTTAGTCTGCCACCATGCAGAACTGGACACCCCCATGGGCTGCTCTCCAGAGAGCTGTCTGTGTTCATAAATCTGGAAACATCAGTTGAAGACTGGACTAACAAGAAACAGCATGGGTTCAGCACAGCGCCCCTCAGAGACAGGATTCAATAATGTTACGATCAAATTCACACTGTTACTCGATTCCTTCCCATCTTCTCATCTGGTCCTCATTTAGCACTGGTGAAACTCCTGTTGCCAAGTGGCTCCAGCTGCCCATAGAGCATGGGCTGAGCAGCACATGGGGTGAGGGAACAGTAGAAAGAACCTGTAAAAGAGGAAGAATCGCAGCCTGCCTCAATGAGAAAATGCACTGAAAGGAGCTTTTGTCTTTGTACACAAGGTAAATGCAGCTTTCACATTAACCTAAAAAGCAGGTAACTGGACCAGCCAGCCACAGTACCTTAGGAATGGTGCTTTGTGGACTTACTGTAGCTTCTGATGAATGCATACAGCCTAGTTACCCGACATGACATTTGAAATGCCTTTTCAGGAGTTCCTCTCTCTGCTTGCCTCTCCGGTACATCAGGCAGGGGCAGGATCACCTCTGCAGAGCATTATGCACTGCACCATTAACCTGCAGGAGGAAATGGAGCTGTTTAATACAAGGTCTACAGGGATGAATGCCTGTACTGCTGATGTCTCTGTGGTACACCCACAGGGGAGTCAGCATCATGCAGCCACCCAGCCACAGCACTGCGAGCTGCCTTTGCTCTGTGCGAGAAACCCACATGTCTCACTTAATGGCCTGAATAGAGGTGTGGTGCTCCCATAAGCAGCTCCCAGCAGCCAGTGCATCCCAGGGCTTGGTTAAGAAGCCAGCACAAGGGATAGGTGAGCACAAAGACATAAAGCCTTTTGATTTGTCTTTTACTGAACTGCTGTTCTTTTTCCTAAGAAATAGGCCTAGGTTTGGTCTAAATGAGCACTTATTTGGTCCCTGGTAACAAGCAATATCCAGGTTCTTCATCACCGAAGACTCTTTCCTTCACCAGCATCAGCCCTGCCTTCCCTCCCTCCATCCCACCCAACCCACCAAGAGGCTGCTCCCATTTGTGCTGCCTCAAGAGTCACTGCCAGGTTGTATAAATCAGCTGTTTAATCTTCGACAGGCCAAGTTCTTCCAAATACCAGCTCCTTTTATCATGTCTAGGATATAAAAGATACAGCTTCCTGCACCCTGTGGGACAGCATGCAAGCGCAGCAGTAAAGCTTTTCCATAGACATTAGTTTCGAGTGCGAGGACACCTCTGTTCTCATTACTGTAAGCAGGCAGCAGTTTTGGGGTTTAACCAATACTGCTATGGTGTGTTTAAACGGAACGGCCTGTGTGTGTGTAAAGTACAGCTATACATTTGCATAGATATACACATGTACAGGCAAATGAAAAGACCCCAAGCCAGTTGAATGATTTTCCACTTGGGCCTGCTTTCCAGAGGGCTGAAGCCTGTGCTGCCTTCAGTTCCCTCGAAACAGGCATGGTCCTGGGGGGCCTCAGCAAGGACGCAACTCCTGGCACAATGCCTCAAGCACAGTTGGTCCCTGCACCCTGCCCTCAGCATCCAGCCCCATGCCCTGGCAGTGACCTGAAACCTAGCCTGGACAGGAGGGCGATGGCAGAGGAGGCACCCCCGTAGCCTTGGGGGTACCATGGGATGTGTGTGGTGGTGGCTTCACTTGAGGGTTGGGACTAATGAGACTAAAGCTTTGCAAGGCTGAGCCTGGCTGCTGATGGCATCTCTGGATGTTCAGCACTGGTTCACCACCCCACGTGCTGCTCTTGCGCTGTTAACTTCTGTGTCCAAGTGGTATGTAGAGATGCCCAGGTCTTTTGTCCGGTTCTTATATGGACCCATGCATGTCAAGATGGTCTGGGTTTACCTATGCAACAGAGTCTGATCCAGGGCGGGCTGCTCAGCACGAAAGGCTGCAGAGCCCTGTCCTCACTGTGTATCTTTCCTGCTTGTGCTACAGGCTGCAAAGGATATAGCTCTGCTTGTGTGTGTTGCCTATTCATAAAGATATTAATAGATACATCAGTACCCATTTCAGGCTCTGCTATCCACTAAAAGTGTCTCTAATGATTCCCTGCTTGAGGTTAATGTTGGCTAATGCTGCATGCACTGAACAGACTCGTTTGCTCTAGTTTAATAGATAATGCTTGGGCCTTTCAACACTTAAAACACCTCTCCAGGAGCCCAGGTGTTATTGTGACTTCTACATCTATCAGTCAGACTTGAAATTTCATACAATATGCTTAGCTCAACACAGTCCATTTTTTGCCATTCCCTATCAGTTCACACTATTAGCCATGATAATAAATTCCCGTTTCTTTTTTAGCTCTTGTCCCCTATTAAGCCTTTTATCGTATTGCCAGTGCTGAGAGCAAGCCAAGGGGACCCAAATTAGGTCATCCCATTTCCACGAGTACTTCCCAGTCCCCTAGAGATCCTCTGAGCTCCAAGGCTTATTAATACCCACCCCCCATACACTGTATTAGCAGTTCAGAGACCTCTCTATGTGGTTAGCTGAAAACTAACCACACACAGCAAGGGCAACTGCTGCCTACCAGCTTCCCTGTGGCACGGGCATCTCACCGAGGGACCCCCCATGCTGCTGCCCACCCTTTTGCAGTGTTACTGCAAATGCCACTTCCACCTTGTCCTAGGCAAACAATGGGTTCCTTCTGACCTGTGTTTAACTGAACACCCCTCCTTCCCCTCTACTGCAAGTTTTTTCCTTAAGACCTTTTTTCTCCGCTCATTATTTGCCCACATTTCCTCATTTGTATCTATTGCAGTGAACTTCCCCTTTTCACTGTTTGCTAACAAGAAATATGTATTTGATCACTGCATTTACTGCCCCTGAACCCACGCTCATTTACAAACCACCAGTACCCAGGTCTCTTGGTGCGGCTTTTGGACTTTCTAGGAAAGTATCTTAAATCATTTTAAGTCAGAGCTGGAGGGAAAGAAGCCACAGTTACTCTGGCAGCTGCATTATTATGCGGCTGCCAGCAGCAGTGAAAGGGGGTTTTCACATCCTGAAATCAAAAGCAAGGCTGCCATACCAAGTGGTATCTGTGAGGGAGGGAAATGGAGTCCTCTTGACTTCCTTCCACTCCCTCCTCAAGGAATCACTCCTCCATAAGGCAACGCTGTTGGGGAAGAGCCTCCCCACTTCCCCAGATATCAGGAGACAGAGCAGCTTGGCTCCCACCAGACATTCTGCCTCTCCTTGTGAGTGAACAAGCACACTAACCCTGGAGAAACTGACAGCATTCCACCAGCTTTGGAAGTTGAACCACTTCCCAGCAGCATGGACTGCCTGCCTCCATCCCAGACAAGAGGTTTCCCTGCAGCAGCAGTTTGATGCTCGCAGATCTCAGCTGCTCATGAAACCATCAGCATCCTTCTTACTCAAGAGTCTGCAGTTGGAAACGCTGCTTTGGATTTCTTCGCCCACCTGTACACAGATGAAATCCCTCCTTTTGGGCAGTATGATTGTTGTCTGGCATGATCAGCTGAGGATTTCACTGGGTTTATTCTTCACAAATGTAATATGCTAAGCAGTATAATAATGTTCATCTGGCAAGAGGAAAACTAGACTTGCCCTGGGGCTGGAAACAAACACTGGCTTTGGAAACTACAGCATAAAACTGCAGAAACATCAAAGGCATTTGAGGCTCGGCAGCAGGAGACCTCAAGATGCGTCACTCAGGCTGAAACCTCCCAATGTTTGTGCAGAATTTCAACTTAAGAGCATAGCGAAGTGATTAATGGGCCATTACTCCTGCTGTCTGCTGCAATTTGTGTGTCTCTAGCAAGGTGATCTACTGTCCCAACATGTTCATTAACTGCCGGGAAGTTGGAGTACAAAAGATCTGTATCTTTTGCATCTATATCATTAGTGGAGGGAATGAGAAAGTACACCCTGCCTGGCCGAGCAGAGGGGAGATGAAAGGTGAAGGAGCCCTGGTGTTGGATGACAAACAGCAAAAGTTTTGACTTTAAAAGTATGTGTAAGCAAATAAAAATCTCCATCTAAGGCTGTAAATTGCCTCCAGTGTTCCTCAGATAGATTATCTTAGCTGGTCAGCCATTTAGGAATTCAAAACATTGCTACAGACATTCCCGGCTTAAAAATAAGTTTTCCACATCATCAGAAACATGTACATGCTAAAAAAAGCCTTTTCATGGAAAAACTAGAGATCTGCCCCATTGGACATACTGAACCACCTCAGTTCTGAGACAAATGGGTCTCCGAATCAGTTCTCACCCCAAGTTACAGGAAATACGGGACTGGTGCTGTTGGCATCCCTGTGCTCAGGAGAGCACTGCATGGCAGCGCTGGCATGTGCGAAAGGCAAACCTGGGAGTACTGATTGTTTAAAGAGTGCTTATGAACAGCTTGAAGCATACACTTCTTCTCATTCCAAGACCGTTGAAGCCTAGATTGCCTTTCCTTTCTGTCCCTCCAAAGCTTAGGTAGGTGAGAAGCAGATGTTCCTCGTGCTTTGGAGAAAACTGTATTCCAGGATATAATCCAAGCCGGGAAACACCAGATCTGGCCGTCATATACTGGCAATGTCACTGAAGCAAGGAGCATTGCGACACCCTCAGCTAGGGACAGTTTCATTTTTGCTTTCTAGCCACCCAATACTGCAAGTTTTTCTAGGTCCTAGAGAGCAGAAAAATGTACAGGGCTTCTCAAGGAGACCTAGAAACCTCAGGAAGAGTAGGAAGGAGTTAGAGGAGGCTCCTGCCTTGCACTGCTCTGTTCCTCCTGCAAGGATCCATTAATTTTCTTTCCTCATTTTAATAAGGCTGCATAAAGATTACCCTGAAACGTACCCCCAAAACCTCCCCCCAAGGTCCAAAGGCAAACATGAACTAAAACCAAAATGCCTTCCTCTAGGGATCTTTCTTCAGCACATCACAGGCAATATGAAGCTAAACCAGACAGCCGTACAAAAGAAAAGGAAGAACCAGCTGGTTGGAGTCAGGGACAATCTTGCTCCTGACAGCCCTTCATGGTGTTCCCTGCAGGCTGCGGATGAAGAAGTGATCCCTGATGGGTAACACATCCATAGTCAGGCTGTTCATAGCATGCTGTGAGGCCAGGGGCTTCTTGGCTTTACAGATCAGTGACCTTCCCTGCTCAAGCTAAAGTGTGTAAGTCACTTTGGTTAACTCACTGATTAGACTTTTAGGGGCCACATTTAGAAGCTGGTGATAAACCTA
This sequence comes from Neopsephotus bourkii, assembly GCF_033783945.1. Classification (NCBI taxonomy): domain Eukaryota; kingdom Metazoa; phylum Chordata; class Aves; order Psittaciformes; family Psittacidae; genus Neopsephotus; species Neopsephotus bourkii. Next base: position 2,739,127 of record NW_026902266.1, read on the forward strand.
ACTGGTGTTTATGGTATGGAAGGTTTGTTTCAACTCCTTTCCCCTTCCCTGACAGAATTCAGTCCTGAAGCTCCAACTGTTTCTTTCTGCCATACATCCGCATTCTCAAGAGTTCAAAACGTACCTCACAAGCACTTAACCTTAAATGGCAAGCTAAAAAATGAAAATATGCATCAGGTTTTCCTTGAAGCAAGTTTTGCTTCAGAGAAGCAGAACTTGACCCTTGTAGTCTTTGCTCTGGAAGCAGGACACTTAGACATGAGACTTTCACAAAGGGCACATAGTTTGACCTCTTTGAAATGACTAGACTGCAAATCCTGCAAGTATGTAGGAGCTGGTGGTCACAGCTGTGGTTTGTGGAGTAAACTGCTGCAGACCACTGGCTCATAGCAATGTGGTCTGGGGGGGAAATGAGCAACTCCTGTAGCATCTGGTCACGAAAATGCTACATCTATAGCCAGAGGCATTGTCTGGCTGCAAAGCACCTGGTCGCCCATCAAAAGCTCAGGCAGTGTTTTGCCTGTTTCTAGGAACATATGAAATGTTTTTACTCATTCACACCACCTACTTCCAAACAGCCAGTGTGCAAACGGCAGCTTCAGCAAGGGGGAAGCTCCAATCAGCTCCAAAAGCAGTGACAATGCCAACCTACATCTGTGCAGAAACTCCAGAGTTGCTTCCCAATACTTGAGACCAGAACTGAACAGAAAAATACTCATGAGACAAAAGCTGAGCCTGCCAGCTGTATCCCAGGACAGCTCACTGTATGTCCTTGGCTTGAGTCAGGCAGAGTATGTACATCAAATTCAGATTGCTTATTTCCTACAACACACCAACATCTCCCTTGAGCTTTCACTGCTTTTGATCTGCACAACCACTGAAGAAAACCTTGGCAAACCTAGAACCTGCCATAGCCAGAGGGTTTTTTGCGTTGGGGTTTTGGTGTTTTTCCCCTCACCAAGAACTGACATTTTGTCAGTAGGTGCTTGAAACAGCTCATGTTCATATTAGTAGAGCACTAGACAGGCTCAGTAGTGCACCCCAGCACAGCTGCAGGAATGCACTATGGTCTATAAATTATGCATGTGTTAGAATTAGCTGATTAAAGAATTCCTGAGGAACTATATGCATGTGCACATAGTAATTCAGCTCTTGCAGCTATTTGCATTACTCTTTAGTACTCTGCAGATGCTGCAGCAGCACACTGAATTTCCCAGGTCTGGCAAGGATACTCTGAGAATCTGAGTGGGTGAAAATGAGAGAAAGCATTGGATGTAAAAGGTACCTCTCTCAAAAGCAGTGCCTGTAAAAAGAGATGGAGACTCACTAACATGGGGCATTTTAATTCAACAAATAACAAACATACTGCTCTTGTCCACAAATAGCTAAATAAATTGTAACTACAAACAAAAGCATCCCAACCCACATCAGCTTCTGAAGACCACAGTGAGCAAGAGACCTCTATCCGTTCCCTAGGCTGTGATAAGACAGGAAAGTACAAGACCTCAGAAGCAGACCTAACTGAACAAATCTTTGAATATCTGAGGAAGTAATTTTCTAGCTACCAAGTGACATGGCTTAAAACAGAGATTAGAAAGAGGTTTCAATCACTTATTCTACTGAAACTTGTGCGGGAAAAATCCACTGCAATCCACTTTTGAAGAAAAGGTTCTGAAATAAGTTGTCCTTCCTAAGTACTACACCAACAGAGACAGGCTGGATTTCTGTCAATCAACTGGTATGTCCAAGGTCGAAGCCCTGTGCTCTTTCCTTCTCAAGGCAGCTGAATCTTTCTGCATGTGCCTTGCCTGCAAGAGCAAGTGACTGCAAAGCATGATTGCCATTGAGCCACTCACCCTGGAGAAGGCTCACCAGCTTTGGCAAGAGGATCACTTGAAAGGTGAAAGGAAAACAGTAGAACCTTGGTTGATAGATCTCATGTCCTCGGGCATCTTTGAAAGCAGTTAATACCCCAGCTCAGAAAAGCCTCATGCTTCCCTGCTTCAGTGAAGAGTCAGCTTTGACTATCTCACAAACTCACACTGGTCTGACATTAATGCTTTAGACAAAGACAGCTGAAATAAGCAAATACACAGCTTGTGAGCTTGCAGGAATATAAAAAATAATGTCTTTGAAGATCAATCTTTCTCCGTCCAAAGTGTTAGGATGATACGTTAAAGCGAAGTTTTCTTTTCCCACTGATGAGGTTTTCGGGAGATGAACTGTACAACCTGGCCTAGCAAATTTCCTGCTGTAACAAGCTGCATATGTAAATAGTGGTTAATGAACAAGATAGTTGAATATTTACACAACCTTTTCATTTCTAAGTACATCGCACAGATTATTAGGAAAGGTGAAATCTCGTCAGATAAACTTGTAAGACTTTGTACTGAAGAGGTGATTTCCTTTCCCTGAAACAGGGGATGACAATCCCAAGCATAAAGCACCACTCAGATCTGGCAGCCAAGGAAGCTGCCAGCACACAGCACATCTAACAAAAGCAAGCAGATGTACAGGATCAACAGTGAAGCAGAGCAGTCTACAAAGCACGGCTCTTCTCACGGCTGTCTACCTGCAGCAGACATGCTGCTGCTTGCTTGCCTTTTTTTGGTCTTTACCAGATAATGCAGCCTCCTACTGCTGCTAAGAGTTACTTATGTGAGAAGGTGAACCCACTGATTTGGAAGCTACAGTTCTTGTGTGCCCTAAAATTTCCTGTGAACGAAAGGTTAAGATCACAACCCACCTTCCTCCTCCTGCTTGATGTAACAAGCATGCAGGCAGCATGGGAGGCTGTCACTGGGAAAACCACAGCAAACCTTTATGCCCAGAGCCTGTAGAGGAGTATTAACACCAAACCTGGGAGCTTTTATTCTGCTTTTGAAAATAAACAGAAGAACCAGAAAGTGAGACCACAAGGCACTTGAGGAAAAACTGAGAAAAGATGACTGTGTCACAGGAGAGTGGAGATGGCCATTCACCGGCAGTCTGGGCCTTCTTCAGAGCAGGGCAGAAGTGACAGCTAGGAATATTTCACAATGTAAAGAACTTTAACAAAAAATAATGATAATAAAAAGATTTTGACTTGCCAACCTCAAGATTTTGGCTAAATGAGCATTTACAATAAGGTGTTTATACAACCAAGGAGAACACTTCCATAGTGATCTTGATTGCAGTGATCTAAAATAAAATCAGTACAGGACAATTTTCTCCATAAGGTAACAATGTATCAGCTTGTTGTTACTGCCACTTTCACCTGTGTTTGAAAACATCCCTTTCCCTTTAAGCCATCTTACTTGCTTCTTAAATGCTCCGTCATGTGCTTACTCCAAGTTCTCACATAGCAAGGCTGACCAGGCATGAGCAAAGAGCCTATGGCACACAGCAGCTGTAAGGAAATTTTTGAACTTATGTTCTTCATTCCCCTTCCCATGCCTTTCCCTCTCAGCATCCCTTTTGAAGCCCTCCTTTACTTTAATCATGTCTTAACAGAGCATCTTCCTTCCCAGGTACCAGGTAGATGTGCACATGAAATTATTATTCTGAGACCAATGCTGTACAGCAGTGTACTGCTAGAGTCATATAGAAAGCAAGAATCTCCTGTTCCTTAAAACAATCTAGCCCTTCCTCAGCACTGGGCTTGAAAGCCTGTGACAGTCACTAGGGTCAAAAGAAGCCTCTTGTCAGCACTGCAAGGCACACACAGGTTTTGTATCTTTTATAGGTGGTTTCTTTTCCCTTCACACAGATTCCTCTTACCTTGTTGCTAGGGAAGCAAGTGCAATTCCACCACTTTCAGCATATCAGAACTGAGGGCTCACTAGATACTCCATTAAAAACAGGTCCCAGGCCAGAAAGGACTCTGTCCACCTGAACAGTATGCCTGGCTGGCAGCCAGAGTTACACTCTTACTCAGGTTCCAACTGCCAGACTTGAGAGTCCCGGTGTCCTCAGACATGAGGATGTTTCTCTGAAGCTCTCCCTTACACACACAACTCTATCGAATCCATCTACCTACCTATCTGCAGTTTTAAGTATTTGCAGCAGAGTGGTGTAAAAGCAATCCTGGTCTCCAATGCCAGGCTTTTGAGCTTTGGGTTAAGAAAACTGCTAAAAAAGCAATTTTCAGCCTTTACCAAGTGTTGCTGTTAACATGCATCAGTTACATTATCCATCATTCCGCTATTTTCAATTTGGCCTACTGCCTCCCCAAAGTAAGCACAGAGAAGAAGGGGAAGGCACACTCAAGATCCCAACACTCGGAGCCATATTCCTGATAATAATAATGATGATGTATTAAGTTCACAGAAAGGCATGTTTCAATGCCTGATTTTTAATAGCCCATGGTTAAAGTGAGGCCTACAGCACAATACCTTCCTCTCATCAAACAATCACATTTTAGTATCATGATGGCACCGTGTTATTCAGGTCTTTTCCTTAAAAAACCAAGAAACCTACAAAATTGAAAGTCACCATGGGAACAGTCTAAAGGTGATTTTTGGAAAGAGGCTTATCTCCTACAGCTTTTCTGTTGGCATAGAAATAATGTCACCAAGCTGTATCAGAAGCAAGCATTTCACAAAGTATCATCTCTAAAGATACCAGTCAGTTCTGAGAACATCCTCCCTAATGGCTGCATTTCTTTAGTTTCTGAAGCAGAATAAAGGGCCCAGAAAAGTTTCCTCAATGAGAAACACACCCCAAGCTACCACCAGTGTGATTTAATTCAATCACTCTTGAGCCTGAAATGTGAAGCAAGTGTCAGTACTTAAGGAAAAATTCCTTCTTAGAAGAACAATTAAACCTTAAAGCAGTCATCCTGGTTGGCTGGCTGAACAAACGACACATGTTCACACAAGAATAAGTCAGTCAACCATCTTAATAAGGATTTACTTTAAACAGAACCTTGTATGGGTACACTAGACTCAGTCTCATTAAGGAGTAAGTTGGAATTTTATACAGCATGAACCACTGGCAATCTAAAACAGACCCACTGAAGAATGGAATGGAGAATCAAACGCAATGTTTCAGACCCAAGCTCTATGTGCCTTTAATACTTTCTTTTTCCTTTTTTTTTTTTTTGAGAGTGCACACTACGACAACATTTGCATTTATCATGTTTTTAACTTCTTTTCTAAGGATGAACTTTCTGAATCTGCATCTTCTAACTCCGCTCTGTGTCTTTTCAGTCCTCCAAGAGATTCAGTGCTCTCACTGCCTGTAGGATGCAAGTCAGCAGTATCCTCTCTTGTGCTCACACTGTAGCTGTTGGAGTCCATTTCAGACAGGCAGCAGTCTTTAAGCAAGGTCCCACCCACTTGTACAAGGTTGCCATTATCAGCATTTGAGTGCACCTGCAGTCCTTGCGTCACAGCCTCCTGCTCTCCGAAACTCTGTCCATTGCTGTAGCACGAAGGGTGAAGATGCAAGTGGCCATTACTGTGGTTAACACAGGAGGTGTCGAGGCTTCTCTCCTCATGGTCATCAGTCTGGTTTCTGGGGCAGTGACCCGACATACTACAGATGGCAACAGCAGAGAATGGAGGGACCAGTGAGTGATGGCTTGATGCTGGTTGACAGTTCTGACTATTTTTCTGTTCCACAAGTCCTGCAGTCTGAATTTCTTCAGTACAACTCTTTAGCCCTTTACAGTTAGCTTTTCCATTGAGCTTTTTAGTCTCAAAAGTATGCTCTATACCTCCACTGCTTGTGTCTTCAGATGTGTTTGCTTGACCCTCCATCCATCGCTGATTGTCACATTCATGAGCTTGACCATTACTAGAGTTTTCTATTAAGCCACATTCTTTTAAAGTTTCTCTGTTGTGGCTTCCAGTAGAAATAGCTGGGGAACCCTGAGGAACTACTGAACTCAAGTTCCTAGCATCTTCCTTATTTAGCAAGTGTGCTGCACTGTGACTTCCACTAGTTCCTGGTTTCCCTTCATCATTCTCTCCATCTCCTCTGGAGGATTCACCATCTTTATTAGCTGAATATGATATGTAAGAGTAATGAAGCCATTTGTAAGCTTTATAAATTTTTCTCTCCACTGACTCACTGTCTGAACAAGGTGATGTCCTGTCTTTGAGAACTTCTTTGTTGGCTGAACTCCTTTCTGGTGAAGAAGCTGGAGAAGAAGAAAGATCATCTACTTTGATCTGGGGGTAATCATAGATGTCCTCACCTACACAGGGAGTCATACTCTCTGTGTTAGTGCTAGTCCTTTCCTCCTTCTGCACCTTCTGTCGGTGCCTCAGTGCATTCCGTTGTCTCATAGATGTGCGTCGTTCATTCAGTTCCTCTTCCTCTTCTGTACTGCTGCTGCTACTGGAACTGCTGGATTCATTCTCCTCAGGACTTGGGGACCGTGGCCGTGGGAAAAGGTCTGTATCTAGTTCTGCCTCACAGGTGTTGTCATCAGAGTCAGACTCATTGGAAAGGGCCAGGAGACGTTTATCCTGATACTTTCTTAGTGCAGAGAGCCTCTGCTGACGGGAAGTCACATCTTCTCTGGCTGAGGGGGACGCAGTTGATCTTAAGGCCCTTAAGTTATAGGCAGTTTCATCAGACTCTTCAGCCACATGTGGTGGGGAGTGATGCAAAGAGGCGGAGGACTCCGACTCACTGTAAGCAGAGCGTTCACTTACTCCTGCATGGAGCTGCAGGATTGTGCTCTCACTGAGGTCGCTGTCTGAGTCAGAACTCCAGCCCTCAATCTCCCGGCGCACCAGGGAGTCAAAAAAGGCCATCATCCGTGGATCTTCCTGGACTGACTGGTTGGCATAATCATGGGACAGACCACTACCACTGTTCAACACAAGACTGATGTACTCTTCGTGAGTGTAGAGGCAACGTGAATCATCCTCAATTCTACCATCCAGATCCCCTGTGCAATCAGGCTGCTTGTAAGGGCTCCAGATCTGTAACAGAAAGAAGAAGAAAAATCATATGATGTTGAGTTCATAAACTATTATAAGCACTTGAAACAGAACAGTAGCACAAATACCCAAAACAATTGCAAGTTGCAGATTATTTTGTTTTATTATTATTTTTTACACCTCAGACCAACACTTAAAAGACTCCCAGAGATGTGGGGTTTTTTATTCCCCTTTTACAAATGTGTTTTTCCTGAATCTACTTCACACATGCAGAATTTAAAAGCTCTCACATGGCAGATTATCCAGCAATATCTCATTGTGTAGCAATTTCTCTAAAATTGCAGGGCTCTATTTTTATATAATAGGACATGCTTACTCACTAGCAGTAAGAATAGTTTGTTGCCTACAATACAGTCTTGGCACTAATGAAGGCACTTGTTTCCCAGGAAACTGGAGTTGCTTGTGCCAGTGATGTAGAGTAGCATTTCATCCAGCTTCATTATCAGTCACACCTGATCAGCCCAAAGGGAGCTGAATGTATGGAGGTGAAAAGCAGCGCTGCAGTAATCCATGTAGGGAACAGTTGTAAAGGAAAGAAAGCACCCAACTTGCTCTCAAGATACAGCAGCAATTTTAGGTGAAGGAGAAGAGCTTTACTGAAAGCTACTTTTGAAGCAGAGAGAGGTTAGTAACATCACAAAGTGTAACAATTTCACCAATAGCAACAGCCTTGACTGCTCTGTCCATCTAGCCTTCCCTTCTTTTTAATGGTGTGGAAGGGAAAAGGAAATAAAAACAGCCCAAAGAAAATACACCAATACCACAAAGAAACTGGTAATCCATAGCAAATGTAACAGTTGGATCTACTTACCCTTCTCAGTTTGGGGGTAATAAGATTAAGGCATTCACTGGACAACCACTATCATATTATTCTTTATTTGGTGGTTAATGTGATACACAGCACCTAATGTAAGCAGAGCTAATATGCAGCTTATCCACCATAATTCCCTAGTGTTCTGCATATAAAGTATCTTGATTGCAATCATGCTTTGGTTTTACCACACTAACAAGCTCAGGGAAAAAATCTCTCTGCCAGCTGTCTATACCAGGTTGACCTTTTTGGATAGACTTCGGCAAAAACATCTACCTCTTTTCCCAACATAAATTAGTCAAATTTTGTTCCAAGCAGACAAAACCACTAACAAAAAGTGTTTTGCCTGTGTAAACGGCATAATCAGCACTCATTTCACAGATGCATAGTTAACACATGCAGCATAATCTGATACTACCATGACAAGCACTATAAAAAGAACCCAAGAGAATGCCAGTAATTCTGTATTCACAGACATTTTCAACAGTGTACAATAAGATCTTACACCTTTAATATCAGAAGTAAAATGTAATAAATTGTCTTGCAGCTACGTGTTCAGTACAGCCAAATTTAAGATGTACAGGTAACCTTTACTCTGGAATTCTCCCAAACTTGAATGCCTTTATTTTGCATCCTCTGTAATTTACAGTTAACAGAGCTTCTGTGTATGATCTGGCTATGTAGATAAAAGAGACACTACTCCAAAATTAAAGTGGGCTGAAGATATACCTTTTATCTGTATGGCAACCATCAAGCTGCCTTTCAGGGCAAAGGCAAAGGTATTTTACATTGCATTACAGTACATTAGCCTGTTCCTAGGAGCATGCTTCAATGTCAAGGCATATTGGCTATTTGTACTTTATTGCTATTTTCATCTGCAATACTTATGCAAATTCTCTTCTAGTACAGTTCATTAATCTAATACTTGAAACCAGACAGTCTCTGTTGCTTGGTTTAAGTACTGCACTCACTAGACACATAGCTCAAGGAACAAGCACCAAGTTTAGATAAAAATAACAAAACCCAACCTAAGGCCACTATGTATAGTTTCATCAACCATACTTAACCTTTTTGAATTATTCAAGAGAACAGAAAGAATCTCTTCTCATCCTCTAATGACTTCCCATGCTCCACTTCCTAAAGACAATGTAGGAAAGAGTCCTCTCTCAGTGGATGCATGAGAGAGATTGTTGATCTGGGAATGTATGTTTTTAAGTGAAAAAATAAGAACTCTATTTGCCCAACAGACTATTCTGCACTGCAGCCTTCTTGACAATTTTACTAGCAAATGTTCAGTACCCCCTCAAAATGTCAGCTCTTTTCTCCTCTTTGTTCCACTACTGAGCAGGTCAACAAGTGGATCAAATCTTTCTGCATTTAAACAGCCTATACTTTTCTGTAAATGCTCAATACTTGCATGCCTGGACAAGCAGGCTGGCATGCCCCTTTCTCAAAGAGTCTTAGGAGTATCAGGTCGATTCATTAGGTTTTAAAACTGCTTTCATTTTAAGCAAGAGAATTAAAAAACTCTTAGATTCTGTATGAACCAATATAAATGGAGGAGAGGTAGTCTGCTCTGAAGTCCCTCTGAGAAAGGCCTGTTTTTCAATGAAAAGTCGTCTAAAAAGGTACGTAAAGTATGCACAAACTCCACATGCTTACTAGTCTATCAGATCTTTGTCCTCTGCAAGCGTAAGAGAAAATACAGCAATGTTTTATATTTTAAAGATAGCTACAAAGAGTCCATAGTGAGGCTTCTCCCTTCCAAGACAGATTTGTTCACAGAGAAGGAGTCAATAATAAAGAGAAGTCAAGGGAATTCAGGATGAATCAGTTTGTACAGTATCAGATGTCTCTGGAGACTGATATTCCTACTTCTTAGACATTTTGCTATGAAGGAGTACAAGGGCCTGCCAGAAAGAAATCAGACTTAAAATCTGTCCTTGCCTTTAAACTGGCAGCAACTGGTCCAGCACACTCTGTGGCATCTGAAAGGAGCTTCTTTGTAAATAGAATAACTTGGCCTTTTTCTCATCCTCTGACTGACACTATGTTGGGAAAGAATGCAAGCAAAGCGGAGAAAGTAAGTTGGCAAATCATCCCACTGAAGCAACAACCTATTAAGAAGTTCTTTCCCTGTCAGAGGATTAAGGAGCTGGGTATCACTCACTGATGCCTCCAGTATGGATATAAAAGTAGGAACAGAAACAGAGGAATACAAAACTGGTTCTCTGCTTCAGCAGAGATGCTTCAGAGAGTGTCTTTGAATTGCTTGTATTCCATGGTAGCAACCCCCCAGAATTTAAAACAAAAAAGTAGTTATGCCTGTAGCGTGAGAATAATTAAACCCAGCTATATTAGATGATCTGATTCAGAAGAGGCAGCTAGCCACAATGACATTAATCTGTTACCATAGCAACACTGGCAAATAGACTTTGCTGTCTTTGACACAATGATGGTTTTTAAACAAATGGGACCTTCAACAGTGGTGCTTAGATACACAGTATTCCATTTCCAATTAAAATCACTATTTCTTTCTGAAAATCCTTATGCACTTTTCTCTATTTTATCTTTTCCGTAACTTTCCCCTTAACTCCATAATTCTCCATGGTCCTCCTCTAAGTCCCACACATCAGGGGGAATGCCTCATTTATTTCTTCTGCAATTAGTTTTTCTGCCAGCGCATCCCAATATCTCGCACAGTTAACTGAGGGGAAAGTGCTATTTTTCTGTTTTACATAGCTTTAGCCCTCATGGTGAATGCTTACGGCAAATGATAATTTTAGTTCACAGCTGCGCTTTTCTATTTTGCTGAAGTTCAGGTTTCTGAAATGCAGGGCAATGAGCAATTCATCTGGGTTGATGTGTCCAGCACACACTGGCTTCTAGTATCCTTTATTAATGAGCTTGTTGAGCCTTACTTTAGGTTTCTGAAACCTCCGCACTTGCATATTCACATACACACCCTCATCTTACCCACTGTATTCTTAGTCCTAGCAGAAATCAAACCCTAAACCACAGAGTTACTGAATTATATCCCTGCAGGTTCTCTACAACAAAATAAAACTAAAGCAAAAAAAATCACAACCACAAAGGTCAAAATCATTTTTGTGAACACCATTCATTTCAGCACGGCTAGGCCTAAGATGAATTTGTATCTCATTTGCAATCAGCATTAAAATAGCAAGTGTGTTGGCAGAAGCACGTGGAAATACTGAATGGCTTGTCTGTATCATGCCTTGATGCTGGTGCTACCAGCTCTTCACTTCTGGAAGTACTAAATTTAGGCCAGCTACTCTAAAAATTTAAGGCTCAGACAAACAGCTACTAGCATCCACATTTTTAATTCATCACAGAGTTTCTATGATTGAAGGAATGGAATATACCAACCAGCCACAGTGAAGTTATCTTCGGTGATTTAATTCCAGAACGATTTTTTGGAGACACTTGAAGGATAGTAAAAGGAAGGCCACTGCTTAAGGAACTGATCAAAAACAAACAAAACCCAACAAAAATAGGAAATCATAAAAGAACCTAAGTATATTTTTTATTTATGCCTCTTCCTCTTGTCATCTCAACTTCTCCAAGCAAGCACATCAAGCATTAGTATGGGGGAAAGAAAGACAGCCATGCAAGGGAATGACTTGTGTTCCCAGCTGGTTTTAATGCTTTAAACAGCCCATAAGAATGGCTGATGTTGTGTTTCCTGTTTTGCCCTTCTGCTAGTGGCAGCTACTAGCCCCCAGCTTATCTGTAGGAGTAGCTGCAATGAAGAAGAAACCACTATTGTATGGTCACTCACAAACCACTGCTCACTCGGACAATACCTTTAAAGAGCAAAGTCATGAAGATCAGACAAAGTATGAGCCTTAAAACAACCTGAACCCCAAAGAAGGTGCATTAAAAGGTGAGGCAAAATGACAAACAAAACAAAAGGGTAGGAAGTTCTGGCTTGCTAACAAATGTAATACATTAAACACCTTTCCCTTAATTTATTTCTAGCTTGCAATGTTTGGGGAATTCAGTTCCTTCAAAGCAGCTACACAACTTCCATTGCATATACTGCGACACAACAGGAATTCTCTTCTAAGGAAGCACTCAAGCAGAGGTGTTTTTGAAAGAGTTACACAACCTGTGACTGAAGCCTTAATCGAACTAACCTTTTAATCACTAGGCAAAAAAACCCCACCAAAATCCTAGCAGAAGTACACAAAAGCAACACAGGGGATGTTTATACCAATGCTAATCCAACAGTCTAAGCACACTCATGCAGGAAGGATTCTTAGGGTGAAGGGTCAGCAGATCTAAAATCCAAAAGGGAGAATTCAGGCTGAGTGAATCAAGTTCCCAAAGCAAAAAAAATAGCCTATGGCAAAACTGTTGTTAAACAGTGTCAGTTTGACTGCTTAGAAATTGAAAAATCAGTGAGCTGCTAACACTGCTCAGAGCACTTTCGTTCAAACCTGTCAAGAGGGACACAGATGAAAAAGAAGAAGAAAAGTAAACTAAAGGACCAGTGGACGACAGAAGGAAAGCTGAACTACAGTCAGAACTCAAATGCTGATAGCAGCTGTAATGCAGGTGATTGAGCACATCACTGGGCCATGGTCCAAGGGTTTTAGGCAAATGCTGGACCATAAGTTGTAGACTAATGAAAAGTTCTGTGCAGAACCAGTTAACTCAGTCAACTTGTAGCTAACTGAAGCTTTTACTAATACTCAAATGACCTTATTTATAGCCACATGCAGGTAAGATTTTTATGAAGTCATCCAACAAATAGACGCAGCATCAGTTCTCATTATCCTACTTAAAAATTAAATGGCTCTGGTTTCTTTCAACTTATTGATAGACATAAATTATAGCAAAATTCCTATGGCAGCAGAATACAAAGCACATTAGAGTAGTATAATCCTCTGCCTCCCCACCCTCAACCTTTGTGAGGAGAAATAACAAAATTTTTGCCTTGCTTCCACAATATTGGCTGTCTTTCTTTAAGGAAAGAAAGTTTAAGAACCTAACCATGTTTGTTATCTCTTTACATTCCACATAGGAAAGCACACACTTCCTAAAAATACGGTACATTGTTAAAGGATTCACAAATGAGACATTGTGGAAGGTATTGAGAGTCCTGTTTCCTCTGGAAGCCACAGAAAAGCATGTTGAATTGATTCAATGCAGAAGTGTGTAAAAAATTTTAGAAGGGCTCCTGAGGCAGTATTAGGCTAAATTCAGCTAGGTCAGGCTAGGCTAAGGCACAACAATAATCTTTGGAGTGATTCTTATTAAATTTCAGCTCAAAAGTACCAGAAGTTTTAGGAGATCACGTTACAGCTGTGACCAAACTCTCCTGAGAAGGACTGTTCACATGATACTTCAGATATGTACAGAATGAAACATTACAAAAATAGTTCCTTTTTCAAAGTACAAATCCAGGAAATTCTAATGGTATCCCTTATCTATAAAACTTTTTAAATTGAAGTGGAGTTTGATGTTGAAATGCTCAATTAAAAATTTGCATCTGTTTAGCCAGCAAGTGAGACTTGACAAAAGGATAAGATGAGAAAACAGGATGGATGTGGAAAAGAACAATGATGAGCAAACCAAGCATTTCTTCCTGAAATACTAAAGGAACACATTTTCTCATAATTTATCTTACCTTTATAATCTTTTCAACGCCAGAAGAACAGATCATGTAAGTGTGAGGATTAAACCGGACTTGGTTTACAATTGACCGATGACCTTTCAATACCATAAAAGCACCATTGACGACCCTGCCGATGCCACCTAGGGGAAAAACAAGCACACATTGGAACGAATAATTAAATCTTCATATTGCTTTCATTCACAATCATTTAAAGCCATATTATATTTGACAACGCACTCCAGCTTTATTTTGCAATGCTTTAAGGACTGTGCTGGCTGCAAAATTCCAATTTTATGAGCAATGCCTCTATGAAAAGCATCCTTCCTGCAAATTAGGGCTTGGAGGCTAGCTTTGATTCATCTAAACAAACAATGAAGGGTTTTGACCTAATATGACAAGTATGTGAATAACATACATCCTTAATGAAATCACCAGTGAAACCGCAGTGCCTAAGGCATGACAGTACTCGGTTTGTAAATTTGAAGCAGAGACAAATAAAGAGCTTGACTTTTTTAAATAGCTATACTCTTTTTTAGTTTGTTTGGGGTTTTGTTTCATTTTTTAGTCAGCAATTCATTACTGTCACAGTTGACTCTGGTCTGGCAGGTAGGTATCTAAAGTAGGCAATCTTCAAGGCTACTAACAGAAGTCACTACACTACATCTGCTTAGCATAGCATTCCCTATACTAGGATCTACAATTATTCTGATTTCTGTGAATCAAGCTTAGAGAGGGACATGAAGCAACATCTGACCAGAGGGTTATATCATTCACAAGGCAGGGAATTAGCTGAAGTGGAATGCTTTTGTGTTAATGGTAAAACCCAAAACAAGCCAGACAACTCTTCTGCTTGGTCACTGACTCTCACCAGGTCTTACCAAAGCAAGAAACTCCCACAGTAATTTTTTATAAGCATAGATTCACTATTAAAACCACTAGAAAGCACACCTGTGCACCTGAATGAACAAGTGTCACTCAAGAAGTTACAATTACCATCTTTGGTGGAAGAACACAAAACTTTTAAAAGAGGGGAAGTAAAAACTGAAAACCACTTCAGAGCAAAACAATCTTTCTATTTACAACTTCAAAGGTCAAAAGCACACCTTACAAAAAGGTAAAATAATTTCATTAGCTTCTGTGCTATTTACAGCTGTCTTAACACTAAACAAGCAAACTTTATGTTCTCTATGCAAGTAGTGAGCATGTGTTCAGCCCCTCACCTCTTTAAAAAAAAAAAAAAAAGCACTCTATCCCTTCCACTCATTATAGGTACACTGTGAAGACCAGACTGAAGTGCAATGTGGTGTACAAGCCACGATAGAGATTTAGAAATGAGAAGCTCCTAAAACGCCTCAGATATTCTTACTGCTTCTGGAAAGTGTTCTGTTTGCACAAATCAATTTTTGCAGACCAAACTGCATTCTCATGGCACTTTGGGACAGAAAGATAACATGCCTGAAGAAGGGAAAAGAGATGGCGATTAACTCCGAAGACCAAAACACATGGCCACTTTAAAGACTTTGTATACAGAATGAAGTCTCATTTAAAATTAAGGAAACTTGAAGACTATCACCCCAGTTAACTTCTAAATATGTGCATCAAAGTTGCACTGTGTCTGAGCTACCTGGAATGGCTCTCTTAGTTGGGTAGACTTGTATTTTCTGTAAAGGTTCAGAGGCATGTTTCACCACTGGAACAAGATTTCATCAGTGTAAGCAAACCTGACCAAGAAGTAGCTGAGACTGAGAAGTAACTGACTGGAAAGCAACATCATTAAATATCAATTGGGCTCTTTTGATTTCTCTTCCATTTTATGAAACTCTTTACGTCCTTTCATTCTGCTCACCCTGCTAGACATACATGATCACATTTATGGCTGATGGCAAGCTGCCTTACTCCCACAGCATTCCTTCCAGCCAAATCACAGCTGTCAGTCTGACCGCATCTACCAAGTCAGTGGTAGACAGTTACATCAAGGCCGGTTCTCAACACATTTATCTTGACCTACCAGACAAATGCTCCAGGAAAGAGGGCTTCAGGAATGACAAGACAATTTGCTTAGAGAATGTTTCCAAGTCTGTAAGTTATGCCTAAACCAAGTTTTAGCTATCCATGGACTTTAGCTGTCAGTACAAAACAAGAAATATGCCCTATATACAAAGACACAAAAGAGACAGAAATTAGACACTGAGCAAAAAAAAAACAATTTTAAGGAAAACAAAATACAAATTTAGGGCACCAATATCTTGGGCTGCACTTCCAAGTCAGTCCTTGACTTCTTGTGGTACTGTTGGCACAGTAATAACCCATGGTTATTTGCCTAGTAAAACAATGAAAACAGTTATTTAATACCAGAACTGTCTTCTGGCATTAAACTTTAAGCATTTATCGATACACTAAGAGCACTGGATAAAATGTACACAGCATGCCATGTCTAGAATGCAGCTGTCCGTAGGCTGTAGTCAAATTTAGCCAGAGTCTGAAGCCCAGAAAGCCAATCAAATCCTGGCCTGTATCCAAACTAGCCTGGCCAGCAAATCAAGGGAGGTGATTCTGCCCACCTACTCTGCTCTGGTGAGACCCCACCTGCAGTACTGCATTCAGCTCTGGAGTCCCCAAGATAGGAAAGACATGGACCCATTGGAGAGGGTCCAGAGGAGGGCCACAAAAAAAATGATCAGAGGGCTGGAACACCTCTCCTACAAGGAAAGGCTGAGAGATTTGGGGTTGTTCAGCCTGGAGAAGACAGGGCTCTGGGAAGACCTTATTACAGCTTTTTAATAGAGAGGAAAATTATAAGAAATAAGAGGAAAATTATAAGAAATACACAGAGAGACTTTTACTAAGGCCTGTAGGGAGAGGAGAAGGGATCAACAGTTTTAAGCTGAAATATCAGATTTATACTGGATATAAGGAAGAGTGGTGAGACACTGGAACGGGTTGCCCAGAGAAGCTGTTGATGTCTCATCCCTGACAGTTCTCAAGGCCAGGCTGGATGGCCCTTTGAGCAACCTGGTCTAGTGGAAGGTGTCCCTGCCCTTGGCAGGGGTGATGGACTTAATGATCTTTAAGGTCCCTTCCAACCTTAAATGTTCTGATTCTACAGAGGAACTCCAAAACTTTCTGCTTTAATATTGAAGTTCCCTAAATTCCTTTTAAGCTGTTAACAATAAAATCAGAGGGAGTGCGGCAGTAGAACAAGCTTCACTCTTCTTAGAGTGAAGCTGAACCTCCCTACAAAGCCCCTTAAAACATCTAACTGCCCAGTTACAGAAAAGTCCCATAGAAAAAGATTACTGAAGTTACAAATCTTAGCAGTCATTTTTTTCTAGTAGTATGGGAGGTTTTAATCATTTAAGCCAAAGAGCATTGACTCCAGCAATACTCTAATAATCTTTGTGTCAAATACAACAGACTGCTCCAGAACCTCATTTTTGGACAATCCCTTGCCTAATTCAATTTTTGTCTACTAACTCCTGTAATCTTAAGCAATGTCTCTAGGTATGTGCTTAACAGAGACCCTTCTACATCCTTATCCTGACAGCGGTCCCTTCATTTTATAGTAGCCCAGCAAAGTTGGCATTGTATTACATGAGTATCTGCGTGGCAGACATATGCCTGTGTCCAGACTTGTCTGGAATCCCCCTGGTCTCTCAGCAGAGACTTAGTTGCAGCCATAGAGCTTCTATCCATCTCACAATGTGAGTTAAGTTCCCTCACATCTGCTGGCAAAAAAAAAGGAGTGCATCTGTACATTAAATGAAGGTTGGCCATAAACTGCTCAAATTCCTGAAGCCATCTTCCTTTTTCTGCATGCAATAATTTCTATTTCTTTTTGCTGACTTCACTTAAACTGGTATTTGTATTTGCATTGTTTCAGCAGAATTGACCTCTGCTATCCCAACAGCACTCAAATTTTGCTGTTGAGGTTTGTGAGGGTTTACTTAAGGAATGGGGAGAAGAGTGTTGTTTGTCTGCCTTGAATTTAGTGGCATGCACAGGTCCTACAAGTGTTTTAATTGGCAGCTTTTATATTCTTAACACAGCTACCATGTGTATAAGCAGTGTTTATACAGAAGCCATTAGCTTACATATATGTTATTAGTAACATACATATTTTTTTAAAAAGTCTTAAAGTTTTCAGAGGCTGATTATGATGATTTTAGAAGGTTTCTGTCTGTCTAACCTCCAACTACTGGAGCAAAGGAATGGAGATATACTAGCTGGTTTTGCAATGCATTCCAAAAATTGCTATGCTTTGAGACAGTTCTGAGTAGTGGTTTAGTGTTCTAGCTGTCCTGATCAGAGCTTTTTTGGTCTGCTTTTATTTGATACACAAAGTGACATGTAAAGAAAATATTTCTTCCTCTACACCCTGCAAATCAGTGCTCCAAAGAGGGTAATACAAAGTCTCAAAAAATTCTTTAAATAAAATTGTAGTCCAATATCTAACGAGATGGAAGAAATAACTTATAAAAGCCTAAATCTGAAGCACACGTTTTTAAACAGACTTCCCCTACATGTGTTTGACAGGAATATAATGGCAACACAAGGCCTATCTACAGGCTCCAACACAGACAGAAGTAAGAAATAATACAATGCTTTGAAGCAAAAGTAGATGTCCACTAAGTTGCCAAAGTGATTACTTCTCAGTTGGCTTTATTACTTTATGTTTTAAATATTATGCTAATGAAACCCTGGTTAATTAAATGGTTTTGTAAATATTTATGCAAATGACTTGACATTTCACATCCTGAGAACATTCTGGATGGTACATACCAATACATTTTAAAAAACACTAATAAATCATAATGAAGGAAAGTCAGATACTTAGACAGCAGTCTGACTTCCATGCGCAAGCTCCACAACATGTAGTAGTGTTTATAAAAACCCAGAAGAATGAATTATTTGAAGGATAAGGTAAAAAGGGAGGTGATTTATTATTAGGAAAAGAGCCCTAGAGGGGCTGTGAGAATGTAGAACAGCCTCCAAACTAATGGAAGCAGCGTTATTCCAAAAATTTAAAAAACTGTCAAAGCACTGGAGAACCTGCTGGGATAAGGAACAATCCTCTACTGGCTCTGTAACAGAGGAATTAAATGACCTCATTAAGAAGTCCTTTCTAACTAGGATGCTGAAAAAGAAGAAGCCTCACTGGTTGTTCATATAAGGTAGAAAGACGCTCAACTGACTAAAGCATAACTTCACACAAGCCTTGTGAACTACTCAGAGTGCTGAAAACTCCTGAGAAGAACCAGCTGCCAGTGTGCTATGGCATACCATTCCAGTGTAGTACTTGGCACTACAGTAGAAAGCTCATTTAAAATGAATTTGGTTTTCATTAATAATAATCCAGGGCATATTTAGACCGTAGACAATTGCCCTGCATTTGAATCTTATGAGGTCATGATGCACTAACGGAAGAGAGGTACCATATTTTGGAAAGCAAATGCACAGCACAATGCAAGCAAATACACATAGCACATAGGACCTCTGCTTTCAGTGCAGCAGATTATGTTTAGATTCCTTGAAAAGTCTCTTTCTGGTCACTCACACACTTGTTTTGTAAAATACAGATGCCTTGCTCCTCAGAGACCCATATGCAGAGAAACTAGATTTAAACACAAGCACTTCTGCCTGAGGGCAGAGCCCTGCAGCATCCCTTCTAGTGACATCAGGAATCTGACTCCAGCTCTGGCAGTAGTCAGGGCAACTTCAGGTCTTCTCAGCAGCACAGGCAAAACTGAATTTGGTTGCATCATATATGGGGCAAGAACGACAAGGGCTGGCCAACATTTCTTCTCTTCTTGGCATGCTAAGGAGACAGTTTGGAGGTGACAACAGGGGACTCCAGTCTATTACATGAGAAACTTCTGCTATTACATGAGAAAGCAAAAAGGTAGTGTCTCCCCACAAGAAAGCAGCTCCAACTCATCTGCAGACTGCCTCCTTTGTCACCTTCAAACCCACCTTCCACCTCCCAGGTAAGGTAAAGGATCAGCGTGGCCTTGCAGAGCTTTAGCAAAAGCACAGGGAGCAATGGGCTAGCACTTCCTTCAGGCAACCTGCCTTTCCAGGCAATCACCCACTTTGTCTAGACTGTGCCCAGAACCAGCCCTGTGGTGGTTTCATACCTCTGAAGAGGTTCCAAAAGCCAAAGTAAAAATTCACATTTAAACATCAAAAGAACATGCAGAAAGCTGTAGTGGCAGCAGCTATTTTTGGATGTATATTTTCTCCCTTATTTTGTTGCTGCTAAGTATCTGCCATATCCATCTACAACTTATCTATACCAACCCTCCCACTGCTGTTATCAGCAGTAGAGCTGAACAACAATATAAAAGCTAAGACAAATTACTACAGAAATAAACTTTGGCACACCCTTTCCTCTTTGTCCTCTTTTCTGGTCTGAACAGACTGCTTTTCTGCTATGTTTAATTGTATAGGTCACAATGATTTTTACAATGTTATTGGAACCACGCAAATTACCACCAACAGCTATGCTTTCTGAACATAAAGGGAATAAATAAGTGAAATTATTACACAACTGATAGAATTTTTATTTTTTTTTAAATGGAGGTGTGAAAATTGCTTGCCTGTGCATTTATTTTGTACTGGTAGCTGCAAACATGTTCAGTAAGAGAAAAGAGCTTTGGTACAATCAGGTGGCTAGTTGCTGGGGACTAAGGCTTCTCCAGCCACTCCCAGTCCTCAGTGTTATCTTCAGCTGTCTAGTGCTAAATTAGATATTAAATACACTATGGCAGCGAGAGAAACTCATGGATGCTGAATGTGTCTTCCATGTGGCTACAGCACTCCAAAGCACCCAACACTGCCTTGTTTTCCGATAGATGCCACCTAGCAGGGACATTTCCACAGGATTTTGCTATTTCAATTCACATGGCATGGAAACCAGTCTAAATTCCACTGAATACAAGAACCTCTTTTACAATGCCCCATGACTTACTTGCTGTGATAATCAAACAACTGTTCATAGCACACTTGGTAAACACTGACCTGAAGGAAAAGACAAACTACAGTCCTGAAAGTAAAACAGTTTAGATCCCAAGACCATACCTCAGAAAAAATAATTTTTTTTAGAAATACAAGCCTTCCAGAGAAGGCTCCGCGTTCAACCAGATGGCTTCCCCCTGCCCCAGCCTAAATGGTATGTATATATGCATGTCTGCCCATATATAAAAACCTCAAAAATCGCTAAAGGCATTAAGAAACACTTAATCACCCATTACTCATCTTCACCTATCAGTCTGGAACTTTGAGAACTTAAACCACAAGCTGCCTCCAGTAAGATAACCCTGTTCAAATGTCATTAAAAGATCCGTTGCTGAATTCTTCAAGCCTAAAGAGGTGTCTGCATTTACAGTGACCAATAAGGAGAAAAAAAGGGAAGAAGAATTTCATCAGTTCTGCTGAAACTTGGTGCAATTAGTTTAGTAACTAGACCACAATGACAGGCCCTTTCTTGCTAGCAGTTACAGTCAAAGCCAGAATTACAAAGAGACTCTGAAATGCACTTTGCTGTTTTTCCAAAGCCTGGTGACAGCCTGCTAATGTAAACTGAAGGATCCCCAACTGTCTTCACCATCACAACTAAATACCATACCCCTCACATAGCATCTTTGAGCAGTATTTCAAAAGCAAGAGACAAGCTCTGAGTTGCAAAGATGATTCAGAGTAGTGGGTGAGGAATGTAAATTCCATTTTGCAAACATTTGGCCTACTAAGCCCTCTATTACCCCACAAGACATGTCAGGTTCTGTCTTGAACAGGGATTCTTTACCAGCTAAAGAGACTGTGCTTATAGGAGTTAGGTTTAAATACTACCTGAAGTGCTTATATATTAACAGTCTTGCTGGGCAGGTCACATAGGGCTGATGCCTCTTCTCACTTCTTTCTTGCCTTGGAGTTAAGTAAAAGCTGTGGAAACGCAGGACTGCCTCTGCCAGACTAATGTATTAATTTTTCTAGAAACTCTACTCCTGAAGAAAATATGTATTTTATGTGTGTGTGTATAAATATATATACACTTTAAAGAGGAAACTGGCTAACAAATTCACCAAACAACTGGCAATTACTTCTGCAGCACAGTGGAAAACTGAGTAGTACTTGGATGGAGAAGAAAGTGGAAAAAATGATCAAATTATTCCATCTTCAAGAAAAGACAAAAGGTGGTAAAAGAGCAACCATCCTTCTGGCATAGGAAATCCTGGCCTATGCAGAATAATCTAAGTTTGTGGAGGGAGACAGCCAATGAAACTCTTTAACAGAATAGCTTCCTAAGCAATCTAGGAAATACCCTTTTTCATAGACCTTCCTGCCCTGAAGTAAACCCTGTTTAATAACTGGACTGAACCAAAACACAGGTAGAGTTTCCAACTGAGGAGTGACTCAAGGCAACCTACTGGGAGGCCACTTCTAATATATTATTTAGGGGAAAAAAAAACCCAAAACAAAACCCAAACCGTAAAAACAAAAACAAACAAAAAAACCCAAAACCACCAACAAAAAACCCCACCAAAACTAAAAACAAACAAACAAACAAACAAACAAAAAAAACACCGCCCGCCCGACAAAAAAAACCCCACCAAAACCCAGCAGATTTTTTAATTTTCTTGGTGAAATACCAACATAGGTAATCACATTCCTCCATCTTGAAATATGTTTGCAATTGTTTGGCTGATGTTTCTTCCCACTTTACTTACCTTTTGTGCAGCTGTGTTATTTACCACTAGATAGCTAGGTACTTGCTGCACCTGTACTTAAGCAAACTATTTCAGAATTATTTTTAAGGATGCAGCTCTGTGAAAAAGTTTAGGCTTGCAAAAATTTCCTATTTACAAACAGCCGATGTAATTTAAATATTTATAGCAACATAATGTCTGAATTCAACCACAAGGTAAAAATCAGTTAGATATTTTTACTTCAAATGCAAACCATCAGTACAGGATATTACATCATTCTCTCTAGTTTGTACAGTATTTTAAATGAAAGACCATATTCCACTCCCTTGGATCACATACCCAAAGACACTCCTATTTTAAGCAAGAACATGAGAACAAGGAGTGTTCCATTGAAGCATAAGCTTTTCAAGGTCTCCACGTCCCTACAGAAAGACTTTTTCTCCAACAAGGAAGCACAGCAGCCTCTCTAGCTGAACAACTATTCTGAGCCACATGATGAGATTTAAGAAAGTAAGTTTCATCACGTCCAAAACAGGCACAACCCTTCAAGAGATGAATGAAGAAAAGAGCTTCAATAAGCCTATCACAGGAGACTTGGATGGCCAATGAGTTACTTGCTGAATCTTCAGGTTTATCAAACAGATCTTGGTAAGTTTTGCTAAAATGTTTCAGTAAGAGAACTGCTCAAATTACAAGAGACTAAGACATACAGGTTCCTACTACAGGATCTTCTGCTCCCATTAAGCAACCACTGAAGGCACTTGACAAAAAGTAATTCATTTCGTAACTGAGATGTTGCAAGTTTGCTGACACCCTTCCTCAAGTTACCAGAACCAGAGACAAGAAAGCTGACCAGATCACATATGATGTTGTTTCATGGTAGTTCTATCTACCACTCTTTGTGCAAAGGTCCCAGATAAAGAGTTTGTCATCTGCAGCTGCCCGGGGGAAGAAGTTTTCAAGTGCCCCACAGCCAGATAAACACAAAATCTCAAATCCACAGTTTACAAATGGAGTCAGGACAAGTACAGAGACATGCATAAAATACAACCCTACGGTCCCCAAATAAAAACTTAAAAGATAAATAACTGATTTAAATGTATGTAACCTTTGTTTTGACTAAGAGGAAAATCCATAAGTAGTAGTAAACCAGTGTCAACTGTTAAAGAGGATCATACAAATTCAAAAGGAAAGCAGGGAGAAGTCTCTGTAGAGCCTATGCAAAAATAAAAGCCAAAGTACTGGTGTAATTAGCACGACCATCTTCAGGACTTCTGGACTGCAATATCAAATACTGGTTAAATAAGCAATCCAAAATTATAACGGCATTTTCCTCAAAACCCTGCCATTAACCAAACCTTTCAGAGGCCAGTCATCCTCTCAGCTGTGGATTACACAGCTATGATTAACAGCCTTTGAAAATGAAACAAAATATTTTCATTTTACCTCTAACACAGCTTGTAATTTGCTCTCACTACTGCTAAAGCACCTGAGACCACAGGATAGCACTCAACTGTACTTAATACGTCTAAAATGTACAGTTTAAACTGTCAGAGCCATTAAAAACAGAGCTGTTAGTACATTTCCTGAAGTCTTAAGTCTTTCAATCAAGATTCAACACCCTTCTAAAAAGCCCAGCAGTTTGTTTCAACGTAAAAGATCTGCTGACATTGTACGGCTTAGAGTGTCATATTGCCAAAACCTACACAATATTAAACAACATCAAATTAGGCACTGACCAACTGTGCAATCTACAACACTACTATTACATCCCACACACATTGGTGCTTTTCTTTAACACTCCTCTCCTATAGTTTCACACAGAGCTGAGCTACTGCTATTTGCTTAGCATGTCTGCCCCAGCACTGGAAAGGGCTGGAAGTCAAAAGTGGTGATTTCCACCAGCTGATAGTGCTCTTCAACCCAGAAAGTGAAATAGCATAACTGCTTTGCATTAGAAATCAGTGGGAGTGGTTTGGTGTAAGAGGAGAGAAAGAGGGGAAGAGAGGCAGGTTCCACAGGTTGCTCACCTGTGAAATCAGCACCATTTTATATTGCAAGCTTCATTACGAGATGAAATTTCTTAGCAACAGATCCTAAGTTCGTTGGTAAACTAGCTTAGATGAGCTTAGAAGCAGCAGAGCTGGTATACAAGAGGGAAGAAAGACACACCCTGCTCCAGCCACAGCTCTTTCCCTTCATCAGCTCATCTAGAAGACTTAAATGATCATTAATGAGACAAGAAATATAATCAGTACAATAAACTATTCAAATGACATCGGCCACTGTTATCCAGAGATTGGATTAGGCATTTGTAAACTCTCTCCATCCACCTTTCCTCAGAATTACCCTAGATTCAGAGGCTAAAACCAGGTATTTTTCAAACAAGCAAACCAGTATTTGTCAGACACCTGCCCCTCCTCCCCCAAATTTCAAACCAACAAAACTTACCTGCTTCTGGATCTGGAGGAATCCTCCACATATACAAATTGAAGTCATCAGAGCCCGAAAGGATGTACTGTTAGGAACAAAAATAAAAGCAGTTTACCACAAAGCATCACCTGGATCATACTGCTGATCAAGTTTCTCCAAACCAAAAATGAGAAAAAGATTATTTGTATCATTGTTTGCACCTTGCTGAACAACTTACCCTTTAAGTGGGGGTGACATACGAGCACAAAAACATTGCATTCATACAAATGGATCAAAATTCAAAAGTGTATTTCATGTATCTAATGCCTACTGCACCAAGTGAATGCTTTCTTTGCTAAATAAGGCTATGGATTTTGGCTGGCTTTAATACAAGCATGTCTAAATCAAACTCTCCTATCTTGCAGCCTTCAACTCTGCTCTTTTTTAAATGTAGATGTCCTTCATCCTTTTTTATCATCTCCTGAGCTACCAAGCAAAACTCCATCAAACACATACCTAGGAGAGTTAGCATGTCCATTTACAAAAGCACAAACATCTGGTTCATCAGTCTACTATGTCCATCAGAAGTCAGTAACTGAGGATAATCTTGAACACTGAACAAAACCAAAGTTAAATATTCACTGGCAGCAAGTCTCAAGTGGTTTAAAAAACCCCACATTTATCATACTATTCATTTTTTTTTCCTGGTTATTGTTACTCTTCAGAGATGGAAGGCTGCCCTTTTTCAACTGTGCATGAAGGATAAGCAATCTACTGTACAGAAGCCCAGGCAATATGCAATTTGAAGTAGCTCCATATGCTACGAACATGCACTAGAATGACATGGTATAAGTTTACGCTTCTCAGTTACAACACAAACACACTGTGCCTGTCTCCAAATACCTCTTCCCCAATAAATTCTATTCCCTGTCATTTATTTCTTTCTCAAATTAGAGATGAAATGATACATTACAGAACCAGGGGCAGATTTAAATTCCAATTATACTGGTACAGATAGTGTGAATCTCTAGCCCTCAAGTGACTTAAGGCTTATGCTTAATCAATAATTTTATTACTAGGGTAGATGAAAGAGAGAAGAAAAAAAAAAAAGAAGAAATGGAGCAAGTTTGTTCCTTTCTAACTTCTGATAAAAGACAGATTTTTTTTTTGTTTGGCTCAAATATAACTGGTTTCTGTCTTTCGTTCTCTGGGGATACATAAACTCATCAGGCAAAGTAACATCAAGCAGTGAGGAGACAATTCCTGGAATAACACAGGACTGAAAAGCAAATAAAAAATATACACTAACACAGAGGAAACTGCTATAAATTTGCATATATTCTGTTTGCAACACTAATTACATTAGTGCAGTAGTTTTGGATGTTTCCAGCCACAAAAATGTAATAACCGACCATTAAAATACCTTCTCTGGTTTCCTACTATCACAATCCAACCATTCTTTTTTCTCTTTTTTTTAAGGATGTAGGATGTGAGCAAGCACTTATGAATGCACTTGGCTCATTTTCCAACAGACAAGAAGCACTGATCAAACAAAGCTCCTTTAAAAACTTGTGCACACTAGTTCTGCACCACTCACAGACCCATCCTTTCCAGCCAGAAAGTAATTTCTACAAGCCAACATGTTCAAGCACTCAGGCAATTTACCCCTGCCAAACTGACCTGGCAGTGCCAGGAATATGTGCTTCCCTTTCATTTCACTGCTCATAAATGTTAGTCCACTGCAGGCTGAGCCACTGTGCCAAAACTACACAGATTAGGGCACTGTCGTGGTTTAAGCTCATATAGGGAACCTCCCAGCAATCAGAAAGAAAGTACCTCTAACGTGTTCTGTTACAGAAGAAGTGCTACATGGAAAAAAAGTCTTGTTTAAAACCATAAAGATGTTGCCAATTGTTAGTGTTTATTACCAAATTGTGTGGCTGAAGCAGCAACTAATTTGCCTAGGACATGTGGGGAAAAAATGGAGAATCCTAAACCACCTAGAAAGCTCAGTATCTTGAATTTATACCCATAACACTCTTCTTTAACAAAGTTCTAACAGCTCCTCAATATGAGTCATTTAGCATTTTACATTATAAATCAAACAAACCAACCAACAATGACAGGCCCTAAAGTGACAGATTTCGGATATCCTGCACCAGGTGTGCAACACAGAAAAAGCACATTGTGTACACGCAGGGAATAAAGTGTCTGCGAGCTTCCAGACTCATTTGCAGAGAAACACATTGCGTGTTCTGAAAGAATCAATGGCCAGTTCTCTAGGAAACCTGGCATATCATTGCCCATGGAACTAGAACATAATACCTGCAAAGACCACTGACCTGAGTATACTCTGTCTTGCTTTGGAGATAGCAGTCATGCGGACTAACGGCACTTTGAGATCACTATCAAGAGCGCAACCAGGAGGTCAAAGACAAGTGATTATTCCCCTACCTTGCACTTTTTGTGGCCACATCTGGAGCACTGTGCCCAGTTTAGGTCCCCTGATAAAACAGACACTAATAAATCAAAGAGAGAGTGGAGGAGGGCTGCTGGGGTGAAGCCATGTGACCTGTGAGGAAAAACTAAGGGAACTGGCCTTATTTAGCCAGAAAAGAAAGTCAAGGGACAGACCTCAAGAGTCTTCCACTGCCTGAAGGAATGCAGAGCAGCTTGGGACAGACTCTTGTCAGAAGCATGCAGTGGATGCTCAGGAAGTCGTAAGTCACAGCAAGGGAAATTCCAGCTGAACACAAAGGAACAGCATGTTCAGGAGAAGAGTAACAAACACTGCAACTCAGCCCCAGAAAGGTGGTGGAATATCCATCATTACAAACCCAAAATTCACCTGCGCAACTCCCTGAGCAACCTGATCTGACTGTAAGGATGCTGTGCTCTGAGCAGAGGATCTCCAGATCTCTCTTCTGATTATTCTTTTTTCCAAAGATTATAAAAATAGAGGGAAATAATTGTCTTGGTGGATTGTGGTTGTTTTGGGGGTTGGGAGGCAGGAAAGGAAGAGGTAGGCAGTGTCAGGAAAACGCCCATCTGAAACCTTTACGTTCCATCACCCATCAGAGCTTCATGAAGACTACAGTGGGAAGACAGATGTAGGACACATAAACAGAGGCATAAGCTGCAGTTCAGTACACAAACTTGCATAAATTCAGGTGGTCACATCTGGGTGATTTGAAGAAATGAATCTGCAAAGTATCTTAAAGTAGATCACAGAATCACAGAATGGCTGAGGCTGGAAGAGACCTCCAGAGGTCAACTGGTTCAGCCACCCTGCTCAAGCAGGGTCACCTACAGCTAACTGCCCAGCACCATATCCAGATGACTTTTTGATATCTCCAATAGCGGAGATACTCAATCCAACTATCTCAAATTAAGATAGCTGCTACTTACTTAAAAGCACCATGAAGTCCTTTTGCTTTATTACCATTCTCTAGCCAAAGTATTCTGGAGCAAATTAAGAGAAAATAAGTAGGGATGAGTAAAGCATCCACACTGCAATTTATGTCTAGTCAAGGAACAAAGCTCAGCTCAGGATCTGAACCGTTCTGAAGAAGTACTTATGGGTTTAACCTTGCAACTGAGACAGCCATCACTAAGAGCCAAAAGCCCTTATCAAATGTTAATTGATAAAAATCATTTACACAAGTTTGATGTTGTAAACAATGGGCTGCAAGTTGTAAACTTTTAATATAAATTTTATTTTGATAGTTAGCTCTGCCAATAATTATCAGAAATAGATCACAATGCACAAAATATCCACTATTTAGTAACCCTGTCATTCCACTAATGCTGCTGTAGTAGTCAGTTGTTTTTCACTCTTTCCCTGTTAGGATACCTCTAGGGTATATATTTTGCTACTGTTCTCACAATAGAGAATTGAATCCCCAAATGGGGATCTAAGAAGTAGAACATGGCTTTTCAGACAGACCAAGAGACTGACAGAAGCACAACTTCATGGCTGCAGCTACTGCAAGAAAAAATGTGCCCACTGCAGCTTCAAGATCAGACACCCAAACTGCTGAAGCCAGAAACATGCCTCTTCCATGACATTTGAAAAAGAAACTCAACTCCAGTTAGTATTCTTTGCACAAGACAATGGGAACCCAAGGCCTCTGGAGAGCACCACTGGACTGACATTACTAGGACATTTACATGATCATCTGTTAAAATTTTTCTTTTATGTATCATTACTATAACAATAGCCAACAGTTTTCCACACCAGTTGAAAGTTGGAGAATAAGGACTGAGAAAATGCAAAAGTCAGTCCTTACCACTGGACATTTTAAAGAAGTAATTGTTATGAAGTGCACCAAACCCTAGTTAATAGGGCTGAACTCCTGAGGGAATGGAGTAGACTTTTTAAAAGGAAGGAACAGAAAAGAAATAAAAAAGAAAGGGTTTAGGTAAGGCAAATGAAAGAATGTCATGCTGCCTCATGCTCAGACTCCACTTTAATTGTGGCCAGGGATTTTTGGACCTGACCGGATGTGGAAAATGTAGTTCCTAGAGGAATACCTTCTACTCACTCACTTTCAGAACAAAAGCCCAGATAATGAAATCACAGAGACAAGCCAGTAAGCAGCAAAATCATGCACATTCAGAGAGACAAACAAATGGCTAAGACAGCGTGTACTTCCAGTCCTTCTGCCCTCCCCCTCAAAAGACAAACTCCAAGCAGAACATAACCTCAAGAACCAGTACAGTGCTGAATTCTGAATCAGACCAGACACTGTGTGAGGAGCTCAGATGCTCAGATGTCTTTGGGGGAGAGACTAATATTAAAACCACCTGTTTCACTGTCTGCATTTTTTGCTGCTGTATCTGACCATGACTTCGGAAATCAACATTCACAATATTCACACGAACATTAGATTAGATAGAAAATCAGTTGCAAATAATTAATATTGAAGTTTTTTTAGAAGGGAAGAATCAGCTTCTATGTCTAGCTGTTAGCAACAATGACAGGAAAAGGCTTCCAGATGACTCCAAGCTGCTGATTCAGAAGTTTGCCTTAGAAGGAAGAAAACTCTCAGGCGTGGTTAGAGTCTGCTGCTGGAGAAAAAACAAATTCAGTCTGAGCTTCAAGTACACATAAAATGCTTAAAATTAACTATTATCAGGAATCTAACAGAATTACTTTGCTCCCCACTCTTCTCAATTTCTTTCTCACCAAGGAAATTACAGCAGTTGATATAAATAAATGGATATCTAATCTGTTGCAGCTATAGTCTCGTAACAGTAGTATTAGCATCGTGTTTTGTAGAGTACTACCACTGGGGATTTTATTTTTGTTCTTACCACTGCTAGCTTGAAAGCTTTCAAAGTCTCCCAAGTTGCATTCCCTCAGATGCTACTGAATATGGAGTATTTCAATAAAATTCTACATAAATCAAAACTTATAGTTTCCAACATCCACATTTCCTGTTTCCATAAAATTTCCCCTTGCTTATGACCTATATGAGAGACATTTCAAGCTTTTGGCCCCCAACAATGGACCAGGAGACACGGACCATTTTTCCAAAAGTATCAGCAAGCCTTCTGAATGGCCCTACTAATTTAGGAGAAAACAAGAAGAAGGTAGGAGAGTATGTCTTAAAAGCTGAAACCAAAAAGCTTTATCACCGTATAACTACAAATGTATGAATGAGACCATGGGTAACAGTACAGAGATGGTAACCATTTGAAAACTGATTGCTGCTAAGCTACTAGCAGGAGAATGAGGGACTCAAATTCCATCATGCTTACTGCTTCACTAACAAGTCAGCTCTGAATGAGACTAAACCTAACTCTCAGTTCCCACTCACTTGAGCATGTCTGTCCTTTCCTCAGAGGGGCCAATGAAACTTGGGACAGAAAGATCAGAGTAGATGGAATCTTTCTCAGGCTTTTAGCAAGCTGTCTTCTAGCTTCTTAAAGTAACACAAAATCCATATGCTGGGGAAGAAGCTCAAAGGCATCTAACTTTGGAACAGTTCTGCTGGTGCTTTGCACAACTTCTTTAAGAGACAGGATGTACAGTCCCTCCATATATTGCTTGTAATATAATGTAACTCAGTGGTGGGGTGTAGGCTTTTACTTTTTTCTATGACAACAGATAATGAATCTAGATTGGTGGCAGTCTGCTAGGTTGAAATCTTAGCTCCTCTTGAGCTCATGAAAAGAGCTGCCTTGCACATCTCGTGGTGAGATATGCACTTAGGAAACCACAGTTTGACTTGAAGCATTACAGAAATTTGTAAACAACGATTTTTGTAAAAGGAGATTAAAATTCATAGTAATCAGCACTTTGGAGAAGGAATCCATTTACACAAAGAACGTAAAAACTGAACATTTTTCCAAAGAGGAAAGGTTTCCTAAGGAAACAGGGCTTATGCTGCTCTCTTCTTTGTGGCATCTGTCTCCAAGAACTTTCAAGCCTAATGGCCAATTTCAAATCTGATAGAGGACCCGAGGGTTCCAGAATTATGGACTGTCTAGAAATATGAATTTTACAAACAGGCAGTCATACAGAGGAGAGACACTGTAAGTAGCTACTGAGACCAAAGCAGTACTATAATTTCACCCCCCTACTAAATACCAGGAAACCCAAATGGGATTTTGTTGGGCATCCTTGAGCCCAACAAAATCCCAATGATATCACCGCAATCTGCTTCTCATAAAAGTATTTCAAAGGGGATAAGAAAGGAAACTATAAATAAATAAAAACAAAACGGAAGAAAGGTCACCTCATATACACATATATGCTTTGCGTGTATATAATATTATAATTGTGAACAGGGCTCTTACTTTATATTACATATTTTGCATGAAAAATGTCTGATGGAACACAACCAGAATTTTTTTTATAGCTGCTTCTGAGCCTTTTGTGATGCCAAAACTGCTCTACACATCTTCACATCTTCCTTATAAATGAGATTTCCCTTGCTAAATCCTCAATTTTTAAAAACTTCAACTCAACTTTTAAAAACTTTTAAAAACTTCATTTAAATACTTCATTTACCATTTGATGAGAATTTAGTGTTAAGGCTACAGGTAGAAAACCCACAGATTTGTTTCCAAACCAATTTTCTACTGTTAAGACTAGCCACTAACCAGAGGGGAAACGAGATAAGGACACATCTATTGAGGAGGTAAAGACTTCTTCCTATTCAAAAAGCAACAAGCAAACAAACACAGTGGCAGTCTGGTTCAGCAGCTAGAACAGTAAAATACCATACAAACTGCAATCAGACATTCAGTACATTTCTTCTCATTTATGTATTTCAACCTTTCACCTTCTATAGAGGTCTGGTGGGTGACAGTACAGCACAAGAAAGCCAATTCTGAAATGTGGAAAACTTATGGTTAAGAAAATAATTTGCCTACAAGAAAGGATACTTACATATTCTTTTATCCTCTGTTTTCTAATAAATTCTGGGTTGCAAATTGTGTCTTTGGTACAGTATTTAACAAATTCAATGAGTAAGCTACAACTAGAGATCATAGCACTGTGGTATTAAAAAACATGTTTGCTTTGAAAACAGATGTCTTTTTTCATACTAGCCAGGACAGCAGCTTGCAACCTGTACAGTTCAAGACTGTTATTCAGGGAGGTTGAAACTGGCACAAAAAAAAAAACTTAGAAGTTTTCCATCTCGGCCTGAGAATCAAGCAGGTATGTCCAAAGGCTTTTTATAACAGAAAATTTGTTCCTCAGTAAGTAGCATGCCTATCTCATGAACTGGGAAAAGAAAAGCTGTGACACAGCAGACTGGAAAAACTCTAATTGCTTCTAGTACATAAAATTCAAAGCCAAAAAATCTGTATTCCCACTCCCTAAATCCCTAATCTTATAAGCAGCCAACTCTGCGTGGGGCAGTTTTAAATGCTTACAGAAGCATCATCATGAACAATCCATCAACATTTTTACAGCTGCCTTATTGCCAGTCAGAAAGGCCATAACAGCGACTTTATTCATGAACAAAAGCAACTTAGAAACCTTTACTGCAGATTTCTATGGCAAGGAAAATATTCCTATTACATTCCAAACAAAGCGACAAGTTTAGCTGAGCACATGAAGGAGACTTCTGTACATGGCTGAAACTGCATGTACCCCAATTGTTCTCTTTTGTCTTCTTCAGCCAAATGTTATTTTACTTTTTTAAACACACATTAAATCAAATATTCCCTTAGTCAAAATCCTTCAGAATTCAGTCGCTTTTTCAGTATCCAGGCAAGGCCTAGTTTTAACACCTCAACAAGAAGCACTGTCAAGTGAAGCACCTTTTGTGTGTCATCAGCATTGCATTCCTGCTCACTCTTCTCTTCCCTCTCCCCAGTTGTGCAAGGGATGCTACTGAACTGCAGATCTCCTGTGATGTGCTATGAGGAACATGAATCCTGCAAACTTCAAAGTCTTTCTAGTCTGGGTTTCACTCCAGTAGAATTTAGCCTCAGTACAGATCACTTCAAGCTAATGCATTACTGTCCAGAGGTCTAAAAACATCTCCCAAGGGCTTACAGGAATGCAGAAGAGACAGGAAATGGGGCTGGCAGGACGTCCCAGGGAATGGGGGAAGAGGCAACCAGAATTAAGAAAGGTTAAAGAAAACTCCCAGCCCCTTCTGTGAAGACCGTGACTTTGAAGAGACATTTTCAGTATGACCCTCCCATGTCAATTAACAAGAGTAATGGGGAATAAATAAATAAATAAATTTCATAGCCAGGGAAATTACTTGTGTATGTATATTTTAGATCTATGTAATGTTATGCATATAGCTGGGATTTAAAATGCAATTTAGATAAAGTAAAAAACCAAAATACAACCTCATCAGTAATTCTTAGAAGCCAATTTAAGACAAAGTAAGACATTGATTTCATTTTTATCCAAGCAGAGCAACGCATTTTCACTCTAAGTGCTTTTCATATAATAAGAAATGCTGACTGCAGTAAGCTATTATTCATACACTCTTCTCTGTGCACAGGAAACTCACAATATATTCTTTAGAGGAGTAATCTACCATTTTTCTAATTAGTTTTTAAAGCTAGACATGGATAAAGTACTGCTTACTGAGATAAATGCCCTTTAAGTTAGATGACATAAACCTAAGAACATGGAAGAAAAGTTTAATTTCTTTACAAACACAATCACAACCATTTAAAACTCCTGGCACCTACACAGCTAATTCTGTTCCGGGAAGGGTTACATTCATGTAATAAGTCTGTCCTGCTAAAAACTGGGTTGTCCTTAACTGGGGCTATTTAGCACACAGACTTCAACATAATGAAGGCCGTAACTTTATAGGGACTTGGAGCAGCCTGCAGAGCGGTGCATTCCTATACCAGCATAATGTCAACAGAAAAGGCTGAGTGGTGATGTAATGTCTGAGGGCATGCCAGAGTCAAGAGACTTTTTGTTTGATTCACAGGGTACAAGTTATTTCTCCCCACCCCCACCTTTTTTCAAGGAGGCAATGGGAAGTTGATTTTACAGCTACAATAATACAGTTATAGAGCTTCACATTATCTGCACAGTGAAAAACAGGAATGAGCTGTTAACATTCATCATCATAACACAGGCAACAATTCTTCAGCAAGAAAAGCTTTTGGTCTATTTTAGTTTTGGGGGGGGGAGGGTGGTTGGTTTTTGCAGGTCTTTTTTTGCTGCTGCCCATCACCATGGCCTCTGAGGCTCCTACACTTAAAAATGCATGTGGGTACCTGAGGTCCTTCAATACTTCCTGTATCCTCAGATCCGAGAAGATATTTTTCCATATGAGTCTAGCAGTTAAAAATCCTTAGTATTTAAATACCATTTCCCAAATTCTAATGCTGACAAGAAGAATGGAAACTCCCCCAGTCCCCTGACACAACTTAAGATTTTCAC
The DNA here is from genome assembly GCF_033783945.1 of Neopsephotus bourkii. NCBI lineage: Eukaryota > Metazoa > Chordata > Aves > Psittaciformes > Psittacidae > Neopsephotus > Neopsephotus bourkii. The sequence continues at coordinate 2,773,514 of NW_026902266.1, forward strand.
ACATCTTATGATTTGTACGTAAACAAACATTTGTGAACACAAGGGTGAAGTCAGTGGGAGTCAGATGCGTAAATAAACTGCCTTCAAAATTCTGGGCCTGGATCCCTGTACCAGAAGGATGGGTAAATTATGCTTTCAAATAAACCCCTACAGCCAATAGGTAGGGAGTGGGCAGCTGAAAGTCATGCATGATTCATCCAGCCTATCTCACCCTTCCTTACCTTCCACAGCTGTATGACTCAAGGAACTCCCGGATAACGCACATGGCAAACAATTTTGAGTACGTTTATCTACCAGTATCAGAGCTCTCTTAAAGAGAAGTCAGTGTCATGTGAATGAGGTCATTAAACTCAATACATGTACAAAAGAGAGGAGCAAATAGAGGTAACCATAAATGGGTGCAAATACACCACCACTTAAACATTGCCTCTCAAGCTTTGGTAGTTGTAAGAATCAGCAAAAGTCTGACTATGGCATTTCAAGGAAAACTTATTGCATGTACTGTTCACTGCTATCACCTTCACACGGACTAGGGCAATAATGCTTCTAGAGGAAAACAAGAGCAGCTGTTCATCCTTGCAAGACTTGTGTCACTTAGCTTGTGCTACAACCCTCACATCCAAAATACCTGAAACAATGTAAAACCACCTAAGCATTTCAGAATGTGTTTTTTTTAAACTTAAAGTAAAAATAATTTAGTTTAACAGGTGAATCTTTCTGAGTTTTATTCCTTAAAGCATTAATGGTATTTCATTTTTCCTTAAGAGGTTTCAATCTACTTGCATCACAGACACACCAATAAAATGACCTGGCATGCAGGTTACTGCATACCTGCAAGTAGCAAGCTCCCCTCTAGAGTAAGGAGTTCTGGATACATGTCCTGTTGAGTATCTGTCACGATTTGTGGGTGCTAAAAGACAATACTAAGAAAACATCAGTATACAGAGCCTAACTGCCACCCAAAGACAAACCAATCAAAGTGTTCTGCAACTAGTAGTCTGTGTTTTATTTGTGCAAAGAAATTGTATTAATTAACACACATACCTTTGTCAAAGTAAGAATAACACATCATTATGGGAACTTACATATTTAATTCCTTAAGATATGAGAGTGATCTCTAAGAGAACTCATAGGCTGTGTGCTTGCAGCTTGGAATCTGTTAGTTTTTGCCATATGAAAATCCAACAGCTCCATATGGAACATGGTGTTACTTACCTTCTATGTAGATTTTCACCACAATGTTACAGCAAACTTCCAAAGTCAAGTACAAAAACACTAACGGCTGTTGTTTTTTAAACCCTGATGGTCTTGATTTACCAGGAAACTTTGTGTGAGTAAACCATTTTCCTTGTACAAACTTTGTGGAAAGATCAGCAAAGGCTGTAGTTGTGAGGAGCTAAGTCTCACAGCACTGAAAAGCCATCTCTTGATCTCTCACCCACTCTCTGATCTCTTCCTTCTTTTGCATTCAGACACTTGCCAGAACCCTGAGTATCATATAAGTCATTAACCCAGAAAAAGAAGTAAATACTTCTGCCAGGTTGGGAAGCTGAATCAGTGAAAGGTCTTGCATCACCTCTGCTGGGTGAAAAATTACACCCCCTTTCAGCAGTTCACTGTTTAACTCAATGCAGCTACATTCTAAGCACTGATGAGTTAAGGATTTCTAAGCATTGATAAATTAAGGATAACCCTTTTTTGTTAGGGTTAAAATATAGAATAGAAACGCAACTTCATCAGATGAACTACCTGTGCAGACCACATGTAATAGATTTTGAACACAGGACAGTCACACTTTTAAATTACTATGCTCCATATGAATTATTAAAACCTAACTATTTAAGACAGTTTAAATGGGAAAAAAACCCAAACCACTGAGACATCATTTTAATAAAGATTAAAAGAAAAATTAAAGAAGAAAATCAGAGGTACAGTGAGGGAAAATTTCTGAAGAAGCCTTCCTACCACAAGTGCCACTCATAATCTCAACACAACTTTCTTATCTTTAGGTCCCTCCAAATGAACCTTAGCCCACACAAAGTTTTGATCCTACAAGGAAATACAAGCAAGGAATTCTATTAAACTTACTTTGCACAGATCTCAAATGGAAGACATGCATTATCAAGGCAAAAGACAGCACTATTAAATGGGACAGGGGGCTAGAACTAGATTAAATTGGAACCAGATTTATTTCTTTTTCTGGTGAATTCTGATTTGCAGGGGGAGTCTTGTATACATTATTTCACACTCACAAAACTCACCAAAAAGCAAAAGTATTCTAGTTGTACAGAGGGGTACAACTCAAATAACATATTGAGGGTTTTTTACTCATCTTGTGTATCTTATGGCAGGTTACAACTCTAACCTTATTTTCTAGATACAGCTGGAATTGGTTCTCTATAAAAGACAGTCCCTAACGACTATCCCAAGTGTTGACAATCTTGGTCAGCTGAATTTGAGTGTTACTGCACAGTTACAGATGCACACAGCTGGGACACGTGTTGGCATTTTCTGTTATCTCATTATATTTTTTCCTTTTGAGTTAGATGATAGGTACAAGCAAGCATCTAAATGTCAATTTTCATCATCTCTAATATTCCATAGTAAACTTCATCTTCCATATTAGCTTCTTACAGCATTTATAAGGGTATACAAATGCCTGCCTTTGCTCCAATTTCCAACTGGCTAGTAGTGTTGATACTTATCCAAACAGAAAGTCCATCAAGCCAAAAGAGTATCAAGGGGATTAAAGAAAAAATGAAGGTTTCTGAAGCACTGCATCAACCTAATACAGAACAGCCATATTCTTCCCATTAAAACAACACCATACTCATAAAATGGCCTAGAAAGCACAACAACAGACATTTTTATCTTGACCTTCAGTAACAGATAAGAAGCTAAATTACGTGTCAGAATGTACAGGGGCATACTCTGACTTCCAAGAGAAACGTATCATTTTTAGGCTAACTAAATAATGGACCACAAGTCATCAGCAGCTTTCTTCTTAAACAAGACGTGTTTGCCCATTCTTTATAGTAAATCATTCTATTTTTTAAAGACAGTTTTATTATTACATTTTCACATTCCTCCTGCCAAAAACTATGTAAAACTCTGAAACACTTCTCAAGTTCAGTGACGTAAATATATTCCCTACTTGCAAACTGAAAGCAGCTCAACTCTGCCTCCTGCAGCAGCAGCAGCAACAGAATTAATGACCAAATTCTAATGCAGGAATTTTACTGCTGACAGCTAATAAGTTTTCATATCTTAACTATACTATAATGGCTTAAAAATACTTTGTTTTGCCCTTAAGCAGAGTTAGTGGTTATTAAATACAGCTGTCCAAAGACAATATCCAGTTCTAGAATCATACAAACTGCTGTTAGTCCCTTTATGTGACCTATGTATCTGTGGTAAGTAGCAGAGACAGAGTCCTGCCTCAGTGAAGTAACAAACTATTCCTTCCTAACCACCTGCCATCACCACTTACAAGATCTATAAAATGATCAAGTAATATAGTATTAAAAGAGAAACTTAACAGTTTGAAGAATCAGTAACTCTATAAATCCACAATATCTATGTTTTCTGGGATTGCCTCTACTGCACTAAGCTATAATGAAATGCAAGGAAGATGCTTGCTTATCATATGCAGATAACATCGTCTACCTATCCTTCTAAAATCATATTAATCTGACCTAAAAAGCCTCTGCAAATATTTTTCTTGTGATCATCACCTTTCAAGAAAGTACTGCATCTTGTCAAATAGAAGTAAAATTTATCACATGCTTTGGTGTATGTTTTCCTTCTTTCAGAGCTTACATTGCCCAACAGTTCTAAAGTAAGCCTACACATATCCTGCCTTCTGTTTTGTCTCCCAAGCAACTTACAGGTGTTTTCAAACACTAATAGAAAGTCTGAAGACTGAGGGAAGCATTGCTTGATTATTACCTGATCACGATCACCTGCAAAACAGCAGCTCTTCATAGTACATGAGTTGAAGTACCCTTGGTTGTCAAACTGGAAGACAGGCAGCCGACAGTGAATGTCATAGAGGACTGGGGGAAGGCGCCGACGCAGTGCCAGCAGCTGGGTTCCGTTGCTGTTGAACCGGACACTCATAGCACTCTGAAGGGAGAGGTTTCCACCATAGCGGAGCAGCGAACTGGGAAAAGACAGCAGAAACAAGTGAGGTGGCATTAAAGACAAAAGAGTCTCTCCAACCTTACTGAGTCATTTCAAACAAGCCCAGTAAACTATAATCTTTGTGGAATGTTACTTTTAATTTCTGCTTCAAAGCATCAATTCCCGAACAAACTTCATTCAAAACCTGAATTGCAAACTATCAAAACACTAAAGTAACACTATAAGGTCTTCAAAAGAGTAAATTTAAAGACTATGAGTAGTTTTGTTAGTAACAACTACATTTCCACATAAGGGCAAAGTTTCTGCAGAGTAACTTTAGCCTTAAAAAGACTGTTCCTGTACTTCTGGGATGTCTGCATTTGAGACTGACCCTACCAGCATCCATTTGGTGCCTGAATCCAGCCAGCCCAAACTTTTTTTACTCCGCTCTGGCATCAGATGGCATTTTCTCTGATTGCAGATACTCTGACCATTGTATCACTTCTGCTTCTATTTACATTTCTACAGGCATAAGAGGATGTTTGAATTCTGCGATCAGTTCCAGGTGTTGCAAATAAAAGGCCATCTTACTAACAAGTTATTGCAAGAAATGCTAAACCAAGTCACCTAGCTAATCTCAAACTTGCGTCATCAAAAATATTGCCAAATAAGCAAGATAATTATGCTACTAAGTGACACCTAAAACCCTCATAGTTGAATTTGCTAGTCTCCTTGTCCCATAAAAGGCTGTATGATCAGAGCTAGAGTATTTGTATCAGCTCTTATTGACATATGCAAGACAAAACCAATGGGTCACAAATTTCCAGGCTCTCTCTTTAAAACTATAAAAGAGTATGGAATTTGTTCCATTCAGGAACCTAAAGGTAATCAAAGCATACCTGAAATTCAACTTGCATTGTATGGTCTTTCTGTTTTTTTCAAAGACTTAATTCAATTCCTGTGCTTGAAATAACTGTGTGCATGGAAAGGGAGATAATGAAAGAAGACATTTTATCCCTTTTTGTTGGGAAAAATCACTAAAACCTCCTTGAGCAGTACCAGAGCTTGACCTTTTGTCAACAGGTTTTGAGCAATCCACAACAAATATTGTTAAGTGCTGTGATTTTTATGCACCTTCTGGATCAGAAAAGGCACAAAACTTGCAGACCCTACAGGGACATTCATTCATTCATGGACTTTAATGCATTATACTTTCTCATGTAGCCCTCTGTCTCAACATTTGTGAGAAATGAGTCACTCAGCATGGATGGAAAGCCACATTCCATGCAGGTTGAAGCATGAATCCACTGCATGAGATACTGTAAACTTAAAAACTGTTGTTCCTAAGCCAGAGTTAAACAAAACCAAAAATAAAATAGAAAACTCTGCATAATAAGCACACTAGAAATACGCTGCTCTCACACATGCACACTTTGTGACCTAATCAGTCAAAGCCAGGGTGCTGCAAAAAAATCAGAAGTCACAATTTCAAAGCCAACTAGTAAGAGCTTCGAGCTGGGCACCACAACTTATGAATGCCTTATCATCATGAAGAGTCCTGCTCTCTCAGCCGTGTGTGCATTTTTCCAGGCAAAGCTGCTGAGCTTCTCTTAATAGTGTTCAAAGCTTTTAATAAAAGCATGAGAAAATTTACTACTAGAAACTGTAGCCTTAGAGACAAGGATTTAGGATCCCCTCATCAGCCCTAGTTTCTGTTAATCAAGATCCAGGAAGTACTCAGCCATCTCAAAATAGTCAGGCACTAAAAAAAAATACCCAAACAAAATATCCAAACCCAAACAAAATCAAAACATCCCGCCAGCCCACCCCAAACCAAAACCACCATAAAAATTAAACAAAAAAATCCAACCAAAACCCCCCAAACCAACCAAAACCTCCACCCCAAAAAACACGCAGGAAAAAAAAAGGCAATTTTTTCTATAAAAATATAAAAGTTCTCCATCATGGATAGGAATACCATAACATATGTGCCCCAACTAGACTTAATGTTAAGGTGCAGTCTCTGCTGCAGCATGATTAAAGCCCTTTTTGTAAACCACAACCTGGAATTCTTTCCTGCCTACAAGTGAGTGAGCCTAGCAGATGCCCCATCCTTTCCGCTCTTCAGGCAAAGTTTCCATGGTTACTATTACTATGCCCTGCCTGAAATATTCTGAGATTATATTTTGCAATAATAGTGGTGTAAATTCAAATTAATTTCCATTCTGTTTACAGATGTTTTCATTAAACTCCTATAGCAGTCAAAGCTATCAAAGAAAACACCTCTTGGAGTTGAATGCTATATTGTGTTTCAGTAACTTTAGTGTAACAAAGCTTTAAAAGAATATTTTATTTCAGAAATTAAACAAAGGCTCGAACTTCAGAAATTATGATCATACACACCCATGAAAAGTCTAGAATTAAGGAGCTGCGCAGTTAAGACCCCTCAAAAGACCAACAGCTTTGCCTACCTCATACTATCACTTCACATGATTCAACCCCACTTGTAATGGAAATACAGTTTGTGCTGCAGTTCCTTGAACATTTGGCACAAAGGAAAAAGAAATAAACCAAATTAACCAAACAAACGGAAAAACCCAAACAAAAATCCTGAAACAAACAAACAAACAAACCAACCCCACACTAACAGAAAAAGGCAGTGGGCTAAGTTTGGCTATTAGAGAAGGAAATACTAAAATAGCCATTCCTCATTCATCAGACTCTATAAATCCAAGTACAACAAAATGCTGCACTAAATCACAAGAGAGTGGTTTTCCCCACTGTGCTGTGTCCTGCTTGCTTCCTTTATGCCTCTTTGAAAGAGTTTATTAAACTAACTGCACAGTGTTTTCCTTTAACAAGCTATGGAAGGAGGCAGCAGGTAGTCAGCTGGGGCTGAGGAGAGACAAACTGACACCAGACACCCCCCCCAACATTTATTTTGTGACCTAGAAGAAGGAGTGCAGAGGAGGGAGTGCAGCTCACGGCTCCACCTTGGTGAAAAAGCTAGGAACTTAGTTCACAAACAGAGGACATAAGTAGTCAGCTGACTCCAAGAAAGAAGCTAGGGGAAGTTATGTTATTTTTTTACAGTATTATACCAGTACTACTACTCATTAGAACTAAAGAGGATGCCTGAATCAATAAGCTCTAAAGATCTTCAAACAAATCAGAATCAGTTTTGCTCTTTTTCCTTTTTTTTTGCGGTGGGAAGGGAAGAGGAAGGGGAGGGCTGTGTTTAAGCATGTTCTATGCTCAAATGACTACCTCCACTTTCTTGGTTGCATCATGGTGCTGCTCTATACCTCTCTTTAGTCAGTGCTACCTTTGGATTTTTTCCACACAGGATTACGTGAGGGAGTGTAGGCACGCTTGGATATGTTGCTCATGCCACTTCTAATGGCTCCTTATTGCATGCTATAGCAAAGGAATTTCAGAGGCAACACCTTCTTGCAGTTACTAAGAAGTTTCCTGATACATCAGACAAAGAGCAGTACTCTCCTCTCAAAGACACAGGACATGGCAGCTAGTGAGAAATCTGAAGACCATCTTAAAAGAGCAACTATGAACAAGATGGGTGCCCCTCCTGCCAAAGGAATTATCCTTATGAATCCAGACCCAGACTACCATGGAATTTAGTCTGCTTCCAAATTTGGCTCATCTAGCCAGCTGCGGAATGCTGATATTGCCTACTAGCTCTGGAAGCAATAGAGATACATGCACTTCCGAGTTTTCAAAAAGGTCATCTTGGGTGATTAAGAGAAATACTAAGTCCACAGATGGAACAGTAAAATCCAATCAAACATGCTGGAGCTGAAGGGAGGCTGAGGAGGGAGAGAATGGACAGTCATGTGCAATATGGTTATTTCTGTAGTTGGGTATGCTGCACGCAGGCAGTACTCAAGTGTTAACTAAATACCAGCTCAGGCAAACAATGGAAGGCTTTCAATCCAGGAGTAGCACCACTAATGTAAATACATTTCTACTGGCAGCTAGTGGGGTGAGGGAAGAAGTAAGTCTCGCTGCACTCAGAATGTGCAGGAAAAGCCTATACCTGAAACAAGCGTTTCTCTCTCCTCCTTTCTTCCCTTTTCTAAACAAAAAAGCTTTTTCATCGTTTTCTAAAAAGTTGACTGCCCGACTGGTAAACATAAGTGTAACCCAGGCTATTCAAAAGTTAACTTGGCAACAGACAGTGGCCATTAAAACCACGAGATCAGTGTCTTGGTAGAAACAAAATAAAAGCAGCGTGAATTACAGCATCAGATAGAACCATTAAATAAAACCATTGAATAGCTTCTCTTGATAAGCTACAAATCTGACAACGAAAAGCAGCACAGAAACTGTCCCTGGGATATGAGTGACATTTAAGAGGGAGAAGGAAGGAAGGAAGAGAGAAAGTGTTAGCATCAAACAGCAATGTGTGAAACTGACTTAATGAAAGAATGAACTTAAAAGGAAAAAATAAATTTAATGTTTGTAACTAATACACATTATTGCATACAACTGTTATTTGTCAGCATTTCTATAACCACAAAATTGAGGATCTTTGAACTATGCAAAAAGAACTGGAATGAAACTTGGCAAACAGAATCTTGGCCTGGAAAAATTCAGAAAGATTTGGGTTTTATTTGGAATAAAGTTATTCTCTGCATGTAAAAAACCCCACAACTCTTATTTAGTCCGGAGCAGACACTCAGAAAGAGCCAAATAACCAACTAACAAACTAACCAAGCAAGCACAGGATCAAATCAACATGGAAGGTTTTGGGGTTTTTTTAAAAGTAGGTTACAAGTCTCACAGAAATCTCAAGATAGTTTATTTGAAAAGCAGGTAAATCCTGTCAAAGCATATGGAGTTTCTCTATATGTATTCAGAAGCATTAACAAATACAAAGGAAGTGCATCAGTGTTCTTAAGACTGAAAAGGTACAGAAACCACGCTCAGGATTGTCTTATTTCTCAATAGCATGCTCATTTTCAATTATATCATCAGTATTTCTGTTCAAGAACTACATCCCTCAGAATCCTTAGCAGGAAGTAAGGGACATTTGCCTGGACTTCAAAGAATAACACAATAAAATAAAAGCTGTGTATTGTTAGCCAAACTGAACACCTTAACTTTCCTTCAAAGAGGACATACAAGTAGAATCAACTGTATGCACCAAAACTGGAAAAGTAGGGAACATGGGGTGAAGTCCTGCGTGTTCAAGAAGATGTCATTCCTTCTGCTCTTTCCTGTTAGGGTCAGGATTATGTAACTTAGTATAAAAAGGAATCCCCCATCATTACTACATTTTCATACATGGCCAGCTCTAAGGTGAACAGAAGCTTCACCTTCCCCTCCAAACCAGGAGGGCAATAATTTATTAGTTTGGGGTTTTTTTATAAGAAAGATTCTTACCTGATAACTTCAGAATCTGGTGACTTAAGAACGTCAGACATCACCAGATTTATGTACCCAGAGAAGTCAGACCACGTAACAGCAAAGGTTGGAGTGGTTTGACCCTTATGATCTAATTGAATCATTGAATGCTAACACCACTGATCTTAGGCAGCTCTCCAGAAAGCATTATATTTTCCTTTATTTTGCCTTCATTCATGGGAAAAAAACATACAGAATTTCAGCATTTTGAAAAAGATGACAACAGCAAAGGCATAAAGTAAACTAAACTCCCCCCCTCATCTGTATTACTTTTATCCTTCTATGACTTAAGGCTTTTCTGCCATTATAGCAATTAAACAGTAGCAAATGACAACAAACACACTCCCCTGTTTGTTTGAATGTTTCAAATCCTCCTCCAGCTCTATCTAACATTTGTTCTGGTCTTATTACAGACCTGTTCCCAAACATTCTCAAAGTTCTAGGCTTGTCCTCACTCCAGATCTGTGAGTCAGCAGGCACAAGTGTCCTGTTCTCACTCTCTGATTGAATCATCCAGGTGTTATTGTAACCCGAGTAATAAATGAGATCTTGTAGACAGTAATTTTGCAGGAAAAGAAAAACAAAATAGCCAGATTTAAAAAATAAGAGAAAGTAGAGAATATGAAGTAAAAAGCAACTATGCAACAACCACAAGTAACCTAGCAAAATCACCTGATCATTTTCCTCCTTTTCTAATCTGAATTCTACAGCTGGAGCCCATTATTCAGCCTGTTCAGAAATAGTACCTTGTAGGATGGAGTACAGACTGTGAGAGAACACTGCACAGACGAATCCAGCAAAACACAAAGGAGTAGCTTCCATCAGATAACCAGAGAAGATGCAAACACAGACAGACGTGGCATGAGAAGATGACCTTTAAGTCAACTGAAGGAAACTATTTCCAAAATGAAGCACACACCAAAGTCAGTGTAACACAAAGACCAAAGATACCAGAGAACCTTGCCTCAATAAAATAATCTGAGTGTGAAAGTTGGTAATTCCTCCTCAAGGGTAAATCCATTTTCACACCTTAGTGCCTCTGCAAAAGCAGCCACATATCAATACTGCAATCCTGTGAAGCATTTTCTCCTACACACGTTTCTGTGTTGGGATTCTTCTATTGCATTAGGAAAGCTGAGTAACAGCAGCCACAGGTTTGTTCTTTCATCCAATAATATATATGCACTCACCACCCTTCCTTCCCCCAACAAAGCTGCACAGAGTTTTAATTTAACAAAGCTATAAAGGCTGAAATTAAAGAGCAGCAACAAGTAGGCCTTTCTTTCAACAGGGAAAGTGGCAAGATCCAAGATGTTCCTGCAGAAATACAGTCCAGTCTTGAATCTATAGAGTTTTTGCCTCTAACAGGTACAAGATGAATAAAAATTATTATATAAAGCTAAATGAATGCAACTGCACACACAACTTTGGTCTCATCAAGGTGGTTCCACCAGTTTCCCAGGGACTGATGTTTCAAAGTCTAATTCCTTTGTCTTACAAAATGGTTGAAGTAATATTTCACATGTTCTCCCATAAACACACTAAAAGGATGCCTCCCTGGTATTCAGTCACCAGTAATTTATTTTATTTTACTTTTTAAAAGAAAAAATGGCATCTCTTAATTCTTATTTTAATTCCCCTCTCATTGAAATGCAGCATAAAGGTGATTAGTATAAGGCTTGTACGATCACAGATCTATTTCCTCGGAAAGCAGGCTACCAAAAAACCTTAAATCAGAGCTTCTTTTGAATGACAGATTAATATTTGATACTTATCTGCACTGCCAGGCCAATACTTTACATTTCATATTCTTGCTTTAGAAGGACTGCTGTGTTCAAGAATTTCAAAACTAACAAAAAGATTAAGCATCATAAGGCTTTTGAAGTAGGAAATATTCCCATTCCTTGATACAGGAAAAACTGAGGGCAAGAGAGTCAATCAACAGACCTACCCAACACTGTGAAACAAAACCAGGCTTCCTGACTTCTTGTTTACTGCATGAAGCTACTTACGTTCTTGAAAACTGCAAACCTGAACAGCACTGCTGCTTGCACACTTAAGTATTTCTAGACTATTAGCTAGTGTTCGCACCAGCAACAGAAAAGAGCACTTGCTTCAAAGTAAAAAGTATCTAGCAATGAATTCACTGATTTACATCTTTCACAACTTTGGTACAACATTTCTGTCTTTTCAAGGGAAAAAGAAAAGAAAAAAAGCAAAAAAGCATCAACTTGTTCAAAGTGGCAACCACAAAAAAGGAGGCCATATGCAGCAAAGTGTTCTTCCCAGCAGAAGTAACACTCAACCCAGCAGCATAACTAAAGGCTTAATGAGTGTCACCATCTCTCTTTGCCCAAAGTAAAAAAAGGTTTATTTGCGAATACATCCTTTTTTCTTCAGTGACCCCCTACTAGAGACACAGAGGGGACTAGGCTCAAATGTTTCTAACAGCTGAAGAAGCAATTTGATTTTGGCTAAATCTGTGTCAAACAGTTTAGAGATTTATTTACAGTTACAATGAGGAAAACAAAGAAAAAATACTGTCACTCATCCAGATGCCATTAGCATTCAAAAGTTCCTTCAACACAACCCAAAGATTTCCAAAAAACAGTAAGTCAATCCCCATGAACTTAAGCAACCATAAGCTCCCTTTCTGTGACATTAAAGGGAACTTCTAAGAAATAATGGAAAACAAACGGTGGTGGTGGGGAGGGAACATCTAAGTTTGGGTTCTGTGTTATTTGTGGCAAATAAGCTAAGTTGGACTAGGTCAGGAAGGCTTCAAATTCTAGGTTGAGACACAGATCAGTTGAGCTTCCTCAACAGCACAGAAGCAAAACTGATGAGGATGGTACATGTGCGGGATGAGTTGTATTTCCTCACTTGCAAGAGAAGACAAATACTTATTTGAACTATTTCAGGTGTTGTGGTTGACCCATACTGGTGAGTGCCTAAACAGCACTTAAAATTTGTTATACTTTAACCTAGCTAAATGAGTTACTTTAATGAGCACAAAGTTAGTAAAAATTCACAACAAACAGTTCAACTGGGAAGGGAAAGAAAACAAACTGATAAGCTTGACAATAAAAAAGTGGTTGCCAAGATACACATTTTCCCTGAACTCATTAATACAGTGCTCTGCTCAGAGCAGGACTGCAGAGGTCTCCAAACAACCATGCAGCGTACTTCTGTTGCACTGAAATAATCTGAACAGTTGTTTGCTAATGCAGTGATGTAGAGGACTCCTCCATCTGCAAGGGCTTTGGCAATCCCGAAGCACAGGCATTAGAAGTTAACAGAATCACAAGCTTCTTTCCTTTACACAGTGTCAAAATGCAAAACAGTTGAAGAAAAACCTTAAATCTCCACATTCTATTCCTTCCATCCCACTCCTGTCAAGATCATGTAACATCTTATTAAAAACCCATAAGGAAAAAGACAATTACAATCAAAGATGCTACTTTGAGAAAATTTCCAATGCACCTGTTCTAGCCTCTAAGGAGCCCTGAACCTCACTAAACTCATTGTCAAGAGGCAAACCCTGTAGTTACCCCCTTCAGTTCATATCCCCCTGCAAACAATCAATACTGGATCCCACAGTTGTGCTTCCAGAAGCACAGTATTTCACAGTACTTCAGCCAACATACCAGACATCCTGGTAACACACAGATAAAATTAGACAACAGCTACTTTTTAGAGGGAGCTCAGGAAGGCAAGCCAGAAAGAATAAAACTCAGCATGTGCATGAGCATTTCTCAGAAAATAACTGCTGTCTCTGTTCTTCTGGTATGATCTTTAAAGATTAAATACCTAGAAGATTCAAGTCGGGAAACTAAAATCAGCAACAGTTGGAGGCCTAAATCTGTGGAATTAGTTATAATGCTGGTTTTATGACTTTAAAATACCTTATGCATCACTACACAGGTTTTCTAAAGTCCTCTCTATGCAACAGGCTATAAATATCACCTGTGGTACAGGCAGAGCTGCAAATACTCATCATCTTCCTTTCCTCCCTTTCTCTTGCACTCTCACCAATCAACAACAAAAAAAACAAAAAACAAACCCAACAATAAAAACCCTGCCTCTATTTAGAGGTAATACTTAGCCCTCTCTTGGAAGGATGGTCAATTTGACATGTAACTAACTAAACTGTGAAGAGCTGTTCTCAAATTGCCTGTAGTTGTGCCAGCTACCACTTCTATCTCAAAACCGACAAAGGACTTGTGAACCTGAAACCTACGTTTTCCAGCTACACGTCATCACGTCAACCTAACATAAGCCCCCTTGCAAGACTTCTACATCCTTAGATTGTTTTGAGTACAGAGATATTCCATATCCCTCCATAGAAAGAAGTCATGTAAGGCACATAATACATAAAGTGTTTTCCTCTTGCCATCAGAGGCCACTGATCCACAAACAAGACCTTCTTTACAGGTCTTTAAGAGGCTGTAAACTAAACAAGTGAAGCTATAAAGCAAGGCAATCAGAGCCAAGAACTGCATTTTCATAAGTACTAAGTACCTGTGATTTCCAATAGATTTGGACTAGAAGTTATGCATTCAGTACATTGTTTTAAAAGTTAGATTGTGTTTTCGTGCAGTACATGACTAAGGAGAGCATCTAGTAATTAGCACTTGGCAGAAAAAGCTCTGTTCAAGACAGAGACTTTAGAGAACAGTCAGTTGGAGACCAGCAGCACAGTACAGCCACATCCTTCAAAGCCCTCCATATACCAGCAAGATCAACTTACCCTGACATTCACAAGCACTGAAGAGTCCTCCCTCAAGATTCTCCTGAATCTAATTAGCCTGTCACAGGGAAGAAATTGCCATCTCTGTATTTTGCTTATTACTTAATGAGCTACTCACTAGTGATTCACTGATATCTAACAACAGGTATTCCCCATCCACAGCTCGGGAGTTTGCTTCCTCTGAATTCTCAGTGCAGGAGGCAAATTCCTTGATGGGTGGTTTTTTTGAGAAACAAATATTCATTTAATGTAAGCTAAAGAAGTTTGCTTGAAAAGGCTCTGAACTGCAGTTACTCCTCAACCCAGACAAAGAAAGACATAAAAGTTGAATTAACGCTCTTGTTTGGCTTTGTCCATAATACACTGATGGAAAACACCGAAATTAACACTCCTTCAAGGCTTATGACTTGTACAGTCAAGTTAGCTTTAAAAATATGCCATGAAGTTTACAGTCACTGAGAGATACCAGGTTTGCCTGGGTGGTCAAGTATTTTTTAATTCATCATTGGACCTTTTTGAGTACACTGACTCGTGACTATGCAGACAGCACAGGCCTCCTTGAACTTTCAGACGCTTAAAAAGGTCTATTGCACATACGCATTTCTACCTCACTCAGAGCTTGAATGCAGTCCTTGAATTCTGGGGACAAAAGTTTTCCCAAAACTCAACACTCAAGACTGGTGTCCTAGAACACTGTGTTGTACTGCAGAAACATAAAAAGTCAAGTGCCAAGTAGAAACACTCTCTGCTTGTAATTTATTCTCATGTGACAGGCAGCCCTAGAAGGTAAATCGCTCCCAACTTTGGTTATGTTTCACCTCTTCTACTTTATAAAAAGCTACCAGGAATGCTTGTAAGGAACGTGCTGATAACACAACAAAGGGAAAGGTTAGTTTAGCAAAAAAAACCTGAAGCAAGTAAAACAGTAATGACACAAACATCTGAACATACCTAATGTTCACTGCTCCTCAAATGAGGAAGATCTTGTTTCCTTCTTATCTCCTATTCTCAGTCTTACAATCCTCCCTCTCTCTTCTCCATCACCTGTATTACTCACTGGATCACCCCTGAACACAGTGCAGCTTGCTAGGCCGTAAGAAAGCTACAAAGGTTTTCTAGGTTAGTTTTCTAACTACTGAGCATGAGTTGGCACAAAAACCAGGTCAATCACAGAATTAGCGCAATGGACATAGCAGAAATGAGGGGCTGGAAGCTTTTAGATAAGTCCTCCAAGACTCACAAAAATGCCTAAGATATGCATTTCTGATACTGACCCAAGACTTGGCATTTCAACTGCTGAGCTGGATGCACAAAAGGATCCATCATGTAAAAAGCTCAGGCCCAGTACTCCCATTGCAAGCAGAAAACACTTATGTGAATAGCCCATTAGTAGTGTGAAAAGCAGTTTAAAAGTATGTGATGGTCATTAGGAGGACAGACCAATAACCAATAATCATTTTGATCTCAAAAGCTTCCAGATCAGTAGATGCAAGGGGTGGAAGGGGGAGGGAGGTAGAGTGAGAGAGAACACAGAGAAAGAAATAATTAAGGGAACAATTATCATATTTTCTTGGGGGGAAAAGTTGCCTTTTGATCTCAGCAAAAAGAAGGAAACTGGCATGGGGCTCTGTAGAAAAGGGAAAATAGAACTACCTAAAAATAGCTTGAGTTATACAGTCGTTGCTTGAAATATATATATGCAAGCCGACTTGCTGAGTTGCCCCCAGCAATTCTGTAACAATAGATATTTTGTTGAAACAGTTTAAGATGAACAGACTTGCCTTTTGATTTTCTTTATACATGCACAGCTTCCAGGCCCCATCTAGTGGTGCGAGTGCCTTACAACAGCCTCACTAATCAAGACCTCATTTTTACCTTTTCGATTCAGTTTTCAAAAAGAAACAATACAGTTGGTTTCAGTTTAACTTCCACCTGAAAGAATGGCAATACTCACACGTTCTAAAAATAGAAAATAAGACTTCCAGAATCACTACTTAACTTGCAGTCATGCTGAACTTATTGGTTCTATTTTAACACTGCTTCCTATGCTATTTTAGAGGACCCAACATATCACATTCAGACCTTACTAATGCACTGGGGGAGAAGGGGGGAATTTTGCTGAACCAAATCTGAGACAGAAAAGATATCAAGCTGTGAATGAACTTTGGGAAAAAGCAAAATGAATCCGCCTCTGTATCCTGAGTCAGTCAGCACGACTAATCAAATTATGACTATTTGAAGTGAGCTAAACTTTTCACAATTCAGAACTGTGCAACTGTGTCTAAATTTCCCCATGCATGCCAAGAAATGCTGGGGTTTTTTTTCAATTATCTTTTTCACTGTAGTAGCCAAGCATAAAGCACTCCCAGGTTCCCAGCAGAAAGTTAACCAATTTCACAGTATATGAATAAAATTTACTCATAATCAGGACTCCTTTTTTAAACCCTAAAAATATTTTAATTTGTAGAGGTGTTTAGTGTTGACTGACTAAAGCAGCAGAGAAAAGCAACTCTCCTGGCTGGAGGTACATAACAGCAAGCTGAAAGGCAAATTCTCCTATGGCTCAACCGGAAAAGAGCCATGTATTTTGGGGAAAAAGCACTCATGTAAAAATCCTCCGATTTTCCAGATAAGTAGATGCAGCTCATTTGTTTCTGACAAGCAATGGAATCTGTATCTGAATTCCCTAATCCACAAGGATATCACAACTCCATTCAAGATTTTGAAAATTTAGAGCAATTATTTTAAAACTGTACAGTTAGCCATATTCCACTGCCAGACAAGTTTAGAAGTTAACAGCAGATCACCCCTTTCTGACAGTGCATCATCAAGCTAAACAAAGTTAAAGAAAAACTGAACCTCACCTGAGGAACCTCTGCTGATTAAAACCAGGAATTCAGCATTAACCTGATGCCCTTCAAATGAGTAAAAGCCAGCTCAACACTGTGGGCTTATCAAACTATCAAACTATTTACAGATATAGCTGTAAATAGTATTACTGTACCAGTGCTGTTGGCCAGAATACAAGTTATGTGAAGGCATTGCAAGCTACACTATTGCTGTTGGGCTAGTCTTCAGAATTCCAGGCTTTTCATTTGCCTTCTGGATTTTGCATGGAAACAGCAGCAGGATTCACCAGAACAGTCTCCAGTTATGAAGGAATCCAAGTAGTGGCTGCATCAGTTTAACTCTGCTTCCTCTGAGAGCTGACAGAGAACAGGACAGTTGGAACAAATGAGTTTTACATTAAGTATTATACTAAATAATATTAGCCACAAAGTATTAACTATATATAACCATTTCACCTTTCCTATATTGGAAGAGTGCCGTACCCCTTTAGAGTGCTTAACCCACTGGAAGTTATTGTTGTGGCAATCCACAGCAAACATCTAAAAGCATCTATTCTCCTTCTCATGTATTCATATATAGGAGAATATTCACATATTCTCCTTCTTTCACGGACATTCAATCCCTGATCAAAACCCCGCTGCCACATATCATGATGGAACAGCTAACTTTTAACCTGATCTAGTAATTTCTGATAGCACCATAGGTGGAATGATACAAGTGAAAGACTTCCACGATGCCCACAATATTGTGAAGGATTACAACAATACTGAAGGAAAGGAGGAAATTCTCTTGACAGCTTATGGCATAAAATAAAGTCCCTTTTTGTGAAATTAATGTACAGCAATGAAAAAAAAAAAAAAGGTAGACTAGGGAGGAATGGACAGATCTAGCAATTTTATAATATAACTACATATTGTGCTATTCAACAATCCCAGCAAGGTAGTACTTCATGCCCTCACCTCAAAAAGCCTCTATCCCCTCATCCTTCCTACAACTCGGGTACTGTTACATTTTCTTGGATACTGATGATAGTATAAGAGAGAGCTACAAACCTGTAGGGAAGGAAGGATTTCCACTATTAGCAGACTTCTTTGACAGTGATGAAAGAGCTGATGAAGTAGCCCTTCTTTGCTGTGATAGCGGTTCTGGCACACAAGTTACCCAGGCAGCTTCCTGTTTATCCCGAGACTATGGAGAGCTTCAAGGCTGTTTATCCCATTCTGCCTATAAAACTGATCAGCCAAAATGGCTTTGGCACACATCTTACCTGCAACTACACTTTGTGTCCTTTAATAAGGATACAGAAAATATACACAAACTCCCTCACATACCAACTTCAGTTCTAAGTGGTCTATCACAAGTATTTCAGCATTATGTGATTACTTCATCCTTAAAAAAAAACAAACACACCCCACTTCCCCCGTTCCTTCCCCTGATAATTAAGTTCATACTGTATTTTCCCCAGAATAGACTGTAACAAACTGAAACCCACAGATGAAAATCTAAATTCTGGCCTCCAGTTCCTCACTGCAGTAAGGATTATACTTTAACTCACCTACAAATTCATAAAATTGTTTCCTCATAAGACAAAGTGAATCCCCCCAAATGTATTAACAAATCAAGATCTATATTTCTAGATTAGCAAACTAGATCTGCAGAGACCAGTAAGAGTTTTGGCAAATGCTCTGTTACTTTATTAAAAAGTCCAGTCTAGTTTACTTATATATGAGGGACTCTGGCTTTGGCAGCCCACTAGCAGGACACAGCTCACTCTTCCCTGTTTCCTGGGAACAAACTGCAGTGGCAGCAGAGTACTTCAGGCTATTTTCTTTCCCTCAGCCAAACACCCCCTTCTCACCATGTTTTGGGGCACATCTCTAATCAAGCAAAGAAGGAAAGCTGGTGGCTGTTCCAGAAAAATGGCAGCTGAAACTAGACTTACTACCTGCATTCATTTAAGTCACAGCTTGCTCGGGCGAAGTCTGAGGCTGCAAGCATCAGCCAACAGCATTTACTCTTCAAGGAGCAGCCTGTCTCTTACTGCTCACTTTCCTCTTTCTGAGTGCTCTGAGAGGAGCAGGCAGCAGGCAGGAAGCATGAGCCTATTTTACAAAATGCACCACACCTAGTAGGTGCAAATGCTTTAAATTCAGTGCTTATGGGAATAGCTGCATGGTATGTCCAGCTGCACAAATAAGGGTGTTGCACACATTCCCCTAAGCGGAGAAAAGGGGTGTGACCTATCCCCCTTGGAATTTCACCACTATAGTTGCTGAGGTATGGTATTTGACTATGGCCATTGAGCCTTTTAATTGGAAAGATTTACTTTGATCAGATTAGGACCAGAAAAAGGTAGCACTTGTCCACCAGATCTAAGCCTACAAGCTTCCACCAATTTAATCTATTCAAGGCCTTCAAGAGAAACCAGAGGTTGTAACATAAGGAGCCCTTGTTCCTCCCATCAGCCAAAAATAAAAATAAAAAAATAATTAAAAAAAAATATTTGAGTTGGAAGGGACCTTAAAGCTCATTCAGTTCCAACCCCCCCCACCATAGGCAGGGACACCTTCCACTAGACCAGGCTGCTCAAAGACCTGTTGAACCTCGCCTTGAACACTGCCAGGGATGGGGAGGTACAGCTTCTCTGGGCAACCCGTGCCACTGTCTCACCACTTTCATGGTTAAGAATTGTTTGCTAGTATCTAATCTAAACCTATGTCTTTCATACTGGTGCTAAACCTGAAGAAATATGAATAACTTACCAAGAGGCATTACAATTCTGTTCTAACTACTTTGTATTTGGCATTAGAAAGAACAATTCCACAATACAGCTAAAAATGTGCGCCCTTCAGTGTGTGAGCACAGACTCTTATCAAATACACATGTAGCAGCCACCCAACAAGCTCACAACAAGCACTCTGCCTTTTGGTTAAGATTGAGGAAGAAGAGAGGATAGCATTTAGAGTGGAGATCTTCTGAGTTTCCATGACCGGATAGCTGCTACCACCCCAAGCAACGTTTTTACATATAAGCTGTAAAATTTTTGGAGATAAAGTCTTAAGGACTAAAAAAAGTGCTATTTCTATTAGAAAGCTTGTCTTAAAATTTTAAGGGGAGAATTCCTTAGTCAAGTAATCTGCTCCTGTATTTATCAGTGTTAATGCTTGTACCCTTAGTGATACTTAGAATAGAATAATAGAATTGTTTAGGTCGGAAAAATCCCTTAAGATCATTGAATCCAACCTTTAACAGAGCATTGCCAAGCCCACCACTAAACTATGTCCCTAAGCACCACGTTTACACCTCTGAAATACCTCCAGGGATGGTGACTCAACCACTTCCCTGGACGGCCTGTTCCAATGCTTGACAACCCTTTTGGTGAAGAAGTCTTTCCTAATATCCAATCTCAAGCTCCCCTGGTGCAACCTGAAGCAGTTTCCTCTGGTTCTTATGCTATGGAAGATTTTTAAACAGTCAAGGCTTCTACAGCATAAAACAAGTGGTACCTATCTTCCCTTCTTTTAACTTTTTTTGAAATGATCCTTTCTATGCTTAGACTTGTAACCAGAAACTTGTAAACACAAAGCAGGGGGGACAGGACAGAGGGATGGGACTGGGGAATGGGGCTGAGACATGGGGAAGACTTTGTTGGCAAGTTTGTTCCTGGAGTTTTCTCCAAATCAGGGGTCATTTACTTGAAGTGTTCCATTTTTTTTTAGATTATTACAATAAAAAAGTAAATTACTTCCAAATCTGAGAGACTGTAAAAATACTTCAGCAGAAACTTAATCTCTCATGCATGCCAAACCCTGGTATCAGACATTGCACATTTCCACTTTAGACCCAATCTAATCACACTTCATGATGCAAACTTATTTTCTTCTTTTCAGTTGTTTAAAAACCTGTGCAAATCTGGAAGCACATTATGCAGCTGTACTGATTTCCTAGGTTATATAAAGTCATATAAAACTCTAAAGCACTGAGTAAAAAGCTGCCTTGACCACAATCTCAAATCAGCCACTGAAAACTGAGCTGAGTAGAAAAAAAACAGACTGGAAACCAGGCAGTGCCCATCACAGTTTATTCCAGTATCAGCAAGCCAGTGCTAAATATAATGAGAACTTGACACAACAATTCAAGTTAATCTGCAATGGTGAGGCCAGGCAGGCTTCCAAAAAGTAACTTACCTTAACATTGAAGATCTAGCCCCATTTTAAATAAAATTAGGGTTTATGTATGAAAAAGAATGTTAATTATGTAAAATAATTCAATTCAGCTCTACTAACATTGCTGCTAACTTTGGTGTGCATCTTTTCTTACCATCACATGTTCTGACTTTAAGGAGGAAAAAAAAAAATAGAAAGAAAGAGACAGACAGTAAGTACGCCATCACCTCTCAAGGGAAAGAGATAGAACAGCACAAAACAAGGACAGACAGATCATACCTCTGTGGTTTACGAATATCCCAGAGTCCTACACCTTCCTTAGAGTTGGCAGTAGCCAGTAATCTGGGTTCTACTGGATTAAACATCACACTGTGAAAGGCTGACGGGTAGTGTGCCAAGCAGAAGGGCTCTGTTGAAAAAGTTGAGAATTCGTACATAAGAAGAATGGATACAACTGTTCAATGTAATGAGTTTGGCAGCTTAATACGGAAACAGCGTAACAAGATCTGAAGATAGAGAGACATGTTCAAACCATTTCTCAAGCTGACACATCCAAAGCAATATAAAACCTGAGGTTTTAAAATCCACCCACATATATTAACTTTGTCTAAATATGGAAAAAGATAGATACTGTATTTCAAAACACCATTTTGCTTATGGAAGGTTATCAGAGTTTAGACCTAGCCACTCAAAGACTAAGTATTTGAATCTTCTTAAGGTTCACGACTAAATGATCATCTAATAAGGACTATGCACAGGGGGGCTTTTGAAAGCTTCCTAGCAATATATATATGTCTGGAAGCTTCCACAGCCATCGATGATCACCCAAACTGTCAATGTAACAGCAATTGCTTATATGGAAGAATAGCATTACAAAAAGTTAAGCAAGTTCGTACAGAACTCAGCTCAAAGCAAGCTGCCTACCATAGGGAAAAAGAGGCCTGCTACCTCTTAAACACTCTCCCCATAAATAATGGGAAAAAGCCTCAAATCCATCATCCTTCTCTTTATCTTTCTGCTATTTTTAAGGCTTTAGACACAGTCTAATTCTCTTTGCTATGTATATATCGTTTGGTGCACTATTACCTTTCACTCAACTAAGAAACCAGAATCGATGCCCACTTTGAGCAGCGATTAGGCCAGACTTTTCAATTTAGTTTGCTTTGATGCAACCACTGTGTTGCTTATGTGCTCAGGAGACTCTCCTACTGCCCTTATTTGAGCCACTGTGTCCAGGCACCTTCAGCCCCACAAACACTTCCAGTGGTACTTCATTTTCCTTCCTTGTATCCTTTATTAAAACATAAACATGACTAAAACAGACAACCCTCCCAAATTCCCTTCTGAAACTATGTCCATCAAGCAACTGAGACAGAATTAATATTCACTTGTCCTGCCCCATCTGTACTCTCCTCTTATATTCTTATTACCAGGTTTTTGACACAGGGACTTTCGCTTATTAGTGTTTATTTGACAGTGATCAAAACAAAGGTGTCTGACCACGGCTGAAAGTCCCTTGTGCTCTCAATTGTCATGGAAGGCAAAGGTAAAAGAAAATACAGTAGCTAACTTTTGTTCTACCAGCCTGGCCAAAGGCTTAAAGATTGTTGTTGGTCTGCCAGCAGTTCCAAATTGGGTTTAGCACCAAAACTGACCTTCTACATTTGCATCATCAAATCAAATCCCTGCTGGTACATAAAAGGCTGTGTTATTAAAATGGCAGCCCTCACTGAGAAGCAATGGCCCGCATTAGCTGAGTGGAGAGGCAAACATCAGAATTCCAAATAAAGGAGTTAGTTTTTAAAACAAACTTTTAATTTGTGTGTTTATGTTTAGTCAAATCAATGTCACTAATTACCGTGGTTTTCCTTCACACTTCTGTATAAATAGCCTGGTATGGTACCACAGTTTTCCTCTAAGATATCAAAAGTTGCCATTCAGCCTGTCAAAGACAGACTACAGGAGCTAGACCAATGAGGCACTCAGACACTTTAATGAAAGACAGGGGGATTACTTTTTTATTGTTCCTTATGGTCATTCACAATTACAGCTCTTATAATCTAGAGTATGAAAATGTTTACCAATGGAGAAGCTCAACACCATCTCTAGTAGAAATTAAAAATGGGTTTATAAAAATTACTGCATAAAATCAATCAGAAGTGAAAGCCAGGGAGAAACAGAAGGGGAATGAAAATCCCTTTTCCAGCTTCTTTCAATGCACTATTTCAAAAGTAACTAGGAGGTTATTTGTAAGATTTTAACGAGCTGGCCACTCAGGGTAACCAACTATACTCACACAAGCAGGCATAGTGCCTCTTCCCATGAAAATACCATTTCAGGCTAGGGGATTACCCCAGTGACAGCATTACCCTGCAGTAAACATTGGCAGAGCTCACATATAAATGCTGACACAGGACCCCTAATAAGCATGCAAAAGCCCTTTATTTAATATTTAAACAATCTAACACACTACTCCAAAAAAGCCCCAAATGTATACTTCACTCCATTTTCGCTGGTGCAGACTTCTCATTCAAAGTCTCAGAAACAGTAAAAGCAGTAGGAAGATTTAACTATAACTGACAAAGAAGGACAAACCTCATTTTGTACAAATGCAGAAACACAGATCAGATTGGATACTGAGCAGCTTCATATGGATGCATTTAAGCATCCAGTTCCACCAACTACTGACATCCACTGTCAGCAACAGGTAGTTCTCCTACTGGAGACAGATCTTTATGGTATAGAGTTCAGAAGGTAACAAAGGAGCCATTTCTGATTTGGAAGCCATATCCATGTGTGCTCTTATCACTTGGATATTTTGAAAACAGAAAAATTGGGATGAAGTGACACTTGGTAAATTTACCTTTACCAAAGGTAAATTAGTCACATGAGACTAATTTGAACTCTTTCTCTGATAAAGTAACCAACCTTTTATACAGAGGAAAAGCAGTAATTCAGATGATGACTAAATTCACACCTGGTGTAATATCAAGTTTAGCTACGGGCAGTTGGGATTAGCAAAGAGAGTTGCATGGGGTAAGAAACTGGCCAAAGGGAAGATGAGAGTTTACTGTGCTAGTAAGTGACTTCTGAGCAAGAAGGGGGTTATTAACGAGTTTCTCAAAGGAAGAGAAGGAAGAGAAGAGACATTATAGATATTTTTATTAAAATCTGTGATATACACGTACTATGTGCATTATTTTTCAGAACATTTCAACACTGTAAAACAATATTTAACAAAATTATCAGATAGGAAAGAGATATCACAATTGCACAAGAAAATCAGACTCGCATTAAGAACCAGACTACTGGTACTGTACTACTGGTAGTACATTTCAATTTTAGTTTTACAAAGGCAATATGCCTGGGGTAGGAAGGGCACCAGTAAGCAATCTACTCTGAGTATTCTGGTGGGGCTTATCAAGGAAGACCTAATTCTGGTTACTCACATTCAATAAAGCCCTCATGATATAAGTGGGTCTAACAGACTCCTGTGAGACTATAAAGTATGTCTTGTTTCCACTTTCATTTCCCAGTCAAAAAGGGACAGAATCACAGCCTAGAAAAGTTATGAAATTCATGAGGTATGGAAAAAGCTAATTCAGTTGAAGAGCAACTCTGACCCAACAACAAATGTGTACAAATTACTACAATATACATAAGCTGGATTTCAGTGCCGTAAACAATTTTCCTGTAAGACCAGTGGAAACTATGAGTTGAGGCAATTGCATTTGATCAGTTTACAAAGAAAAAAAAAAAAACAACCAAACCAACAAACAACAAAAATCCCAACCAAACATAAATATTTTACCTATGAGGGAAGAAAAACAGATTCTGTACTCCTGCAGAGTGCTCAGTTTTAAATTCTCAGCTTTGTGTTATTTAGGATGGGGTAAACTCACTACTCCATTTTCTGAATGATTACTGAAGTATTCATATACTTAAATTCAATTACTGAAGTATTCCCCTCCAAATTTATGTAGCTACAATTCTAAATAAAGATTATTCAGCCTTAAAACTGCAGCTGTAAAAACAGATTTCAGTGTTTTGAGAAGCTGCAGGTTTGCTATATAAATCAACAGTATTCTATTCTGGTTTAGAAAACAAAGATTGAAGTAATAATTCAACTTCCCTGTTATCACATAAGGGCTCTAAAAGTTCCACACAACCAGAAAACATCATACATAAGAACAATTCTCAGTGTCACAGGGAAGTACATAAATAGCTTTGGAAAATGATTCAGATCAAAATAACTTCTTTCTAAACATTCAAAGTTTTTTATCCCAAGCTATATATAGCAAAAAAAAAAAAAAATTACAAAAATCCACATTCCTAGTTCAAGGTTAGCAAGATGTTTTTTCTGAAGAAACATATCCTCTACTGCATCTTTATTAAAACTAAAATTTATTTATACCAAGTTCTATGCTAGCCTGCTAGTTTTATGCTGGTACTTCAAGAAGTCAGTTAAGGCATTAACACTGAACTGTAAAAACCAGGGCTTGCCTGCAGTCGGCCACAAGAATTATGCCTCACTTTCACTCTCTTCCAACACCCCCTATCTTGACTGTCCCAGAAAAATATTAACTTTTCTGTTCCCTGCCTTGCCCAAATTCTTCCTAAATCAGTAATATTTTCCATCTAGAGATCTCACCTCCGTGGGAAGACTCTCGGATGTCCCAGATAAGAACCCGGCCATCATCTGATGAACTAGCAAAGATGTTGTCATTTACTGGGCTTACTGAAAGACCATACACTGCATCTTCATGGGCGAACACATCCAAGGTCTCAGTGCTGGAGAAGAGACACACAGTATTATCATTCTTCTGTCTTTTGCTGTTGTTTTAAAAAGCAAAGTATTTACAGCTGTATTTACCTAGCAATACTAAGACAGATGATTCTGCGATTGCTTTATTTCTTGAGAATACATTTTGTACAGAATCTCTCATGGAAACTCCACAAAGACATCCTACCTAAAATTGGTGTTTTCCTCATACAGCAACTGATGTACTTAGTGACAGACCTACTTCTGTCTCATGGACCAACTAACAGAAAGGCCAAAAAAGCAGTAACGAAAAAATTATTTAAAAGTATGAAAAAAACAGTTGCTAGGCCAAGTGTTATCTTCAAGAATTCAGACTTAACTTTCTTCTATAGGAATTAATCAGAATTCAGCATGTCAGACTAGTAAGGTTTCTTTCAGAAGATCACACACAGAGCCTTGGAGGAATGAATTCTGTATGTATTACAACTGGACTTAGCACACCTGAAAAAAAAAAAACCTCACCCTGGTAACAAAAGCACATTAAAAATACATACAAATAAAAAAGACTTGTTAAAACATCTAAGCAAGACATAGCAGTAACCAAACAACATAATATACCTAAGAAAGCATTAGAAGATTAAGACTAAGTTACTTTTGCTCAGCTCTCAGGTACAATTTATACAAGCAGATATAAGCTATGATGGAAGGCATATGATAGGCTGTATAAACAATTCAATGCAAAAGACTTTGTACTAACTTAGCAATAAATTAATCTAAATTATGTTAACAAGTATTCAGGCAAATAAAAAACACCTAAGGCTTTTTATTTCTCTGTTCTTACATATATATCTTTCTCCATCTTTCCTGCTTTTTCTTTATACTGGATTTTGTTGAGTTCATGGTATTTAAATGGTCATTGCTTAAATATGTTGAAGTTACTAGTACAGAGCAAAATTTTAACTTTATAGTTTTTCCACTCCAAAAGCAGTAAGCACAAAATACATGATATCCAGAGAATTCTAGTCTAATACATTACCACTACTGTATTAATTATATTTTGACTACCAGCTTAATTTTGATGTAGCACCACAAAGCCTAATTCCCAACTGCTTTTCAGTTTCAGTAAAAAGTATCAAAATAAATATACTTCACAATAGTGTGGAGAATCAGGCAGCTTTTAAAAGTTACACAGGCTAAGTCATTTTCTCCAGTAACAATACACATCTTAAATACAAGTCATGTGAGTGTTTCGAAAAACAAAATAAAAACCCCTTATGTGCCACAATACTTGCATATGTGCCAGAATAATCTGGCTCTGTATCTACTCAGAACCTACTATGATGCCTGTAGGAAAGCATGTGTATTTAATAACTATTCTCTTTACCAAGGTCAAAATGAAGCAGAACGCAAATGCTGACAAAAAAAACCCAAACCAACAAAGGGATGACGGGGAATAGTTCATTCCAGATATTAATTCAGATAAATAAAAAAGCACGTTTCAGGATTAAAACACTGCTCCTCTCCCAGAACATTAATTTAAGAAGCGCCTCCAATGAGCTGACATTAAGGGAGCTCCTGAAGCAGTGGAAACACAAACTGTGTATTTACCTTTCAACATCATGGAGTATAACTTGCTCATCATTGCCTAAAAACAAAAATATAAACACTTAACATCATGTTTCAGTGGTTGAAAGCATTACAGTAAAAACAAAACAAAACAAACACAATGCATACGTTTTGTTATTTTCCATTTCAAAAAACAAAACTGAAGCAGAGAGACCAGTTCACTTGCCAAGCTGTCAGCCCCTTTGCTCAGTTATGTGAAAGGCTCCATGTGACACTTCCAGTCATGATCAAATGCACCAATTCATTCCATCTGGTACTACTCAACAAACAATTCTGCTTAACTGTTACTGACCATTCTTTGTTCAGATTGAGCTTGAGGTTTGGGACATTTACAGTAAATAGAGTATCATATCAAGCAGCAGAACACCTTTAACTTTCATGTGAATACATCTTTCTTCCTGCTCAGAGGATGTTCCATAAAAAGATAATGGCAAAAAGAGACGCCATAAGCAAAATGCACTGGGCTCCCAGCACACTGTCAGCATTCAGGGTTTTGCAATCATTGAGAAGGCATGAACGTGACTGCCAACATAATTTCTTTTGTAGTAACAAAAAACAAGCCAAGTAACTAGACAATCATGTCATTTTTCTTTGATCACAACCATTGAATTCAATGGAAATTAACCACATGCATGTAGACTAAGAAGGTCACAGCTACAAAGTAATTTCACTGGCTCATGCAGTGTTTTTCAAACTTTAGCAATAGAATATTTTTTTAGTCTCTGCGCTGAATATTAATTTATCCAGTTTGGCACCTCCTCATTAGAAATATTTAAGGAGACACGCATTTATATTTAAATCAAACGGGAAAAAGAGGAAAACAAAACAGAAAGACACAGATTCGTATTTTTATGTTCAGTATGTCTTTGTAGTTGTTATATCAAGTTGTGAAGCCTTCTTAACATACACCAAAGCCAGAGGTTCAAAAAGAGCAAGATTTCATGTTATGATTCTTAAGTGCTCAGTTGAGTCACTTTTCATGCATCTCATACACATTTCAATCATATTCTTTCCCAATAGAAGAAATATGAGAAAGTTTCTCTTTGACTAATGAGGTGTGAGATTCTTCTACATCCACTTGCTCTTTGCACAGGGTCCTTGTTAAATCATGCCAGCTTTAAATTACTGCAGTAGCTCATCTTTTCCATGGTGCAATAAACAAGTCACTTATATGCAAGTGTCCTTTCATCATTAATTGCAATGGAAACTGCCCATTATGCATTACAGGCAAGGTTTATACCTAGTAAAATTACTCTAGTGCCTATATATTTCCCCAGTGAAAAATGTAGCCTAGTTTCTCCAGTGACAAAATTTCCTCCAGCTGAGGAAACTACAGAGAGAGGAACTCCTGTTCCTCACTCTTTATATAGTATAAACACAAGAATCGTTCTAGATGGCTGGCTTCAGGCCTCTCATCATCATGGGATCAACCTTTCTTTCTACTGCAAGCTCCAAAATGGAAAAGAAAGAATGAAAGGAGGGGGCGTGTGGACCAACCACTGCTTCTCTGTTTGCGTGCTGGAGAAGGTGGTGACAAAAATCTAACCACAAACTGCTTGGTTGCTTCTGGGAAGGATTTATTCTTGCAGAAAATGTCACTGCTCTTCAGCATAGTAGCGTTCCCACTTAAGAGTGTTTAACACAGGAGAGTGCGTTCTTCACTGAGAATAGCTGTAATTGTACGTGCGACTCTTTCCATTTATAATCTCTCGTTTTTGTAACTGCAATTACGATGACCAGAAAGAACAAGTACTGTCATTCTATTATACCTGTGAGGATGAAATACTACAGAGCAGAGAGAGAGGAGCATAGTTAAGGTGTCCTAAACCCCCTATCTGTCACATCAAGCCTCCACAGAAACACAGTCAGTCCCCTGTAGGTTTATTTCAGCTTTTCATACACTTAACATTAAATGCTAAAACAACAACAAAGTCCATGAAGTTTACTAAGAGGGGACAGAAGGGATCTTTCATTTCAAATGCTGCCCTACTCTGCAAGTTGTGTGTAAACAGAGAAGGGCAACACTGTTCTTCAGGGATGGGAAGTCCTTTGGTATCTTGAGACAGGATTTTCTCCAGAAATTATGTGCAAAACACTGTCCAATCAGTACCTTCCATTTTCATAATGGCTACATGTGGTACATGCTACACATGTGTTCCTTCAAATCAAAGAGCTTTGAAATTCCTTGGATGCAATCCAGTATGTACTGAAGTGGAAAATCCTCTCTCCTCTGCTATCAAGAGCTGCTTTAGGGAAAGGTCATCAGATCCTGTCATTAGTTGTTGGCAGCTTTATTTAAAGAATTAATTGAGTTCTGTATGCCTTGTGCTACTTTCCATACTCCTCTTAAAATTTAGGGATTTTTTTAAAGTATTCTAACTTCCATGATTCGAATACAACTCAGATTTCAGTACAGGGTGGCAGTGACAACCAACAGATCTTAGGACCCACAATTCTTTCAGACCTTTTAAGAATCTCCCAGAACACTGCTGAGTGAATAAATATAGTTAGTCCCATTTTACTGACAGAGATAAAACAGATGGTACATCTAGGCCATGCAGCAAAATGACTCTTTACATGGGATCCAAGAGTCAGACTCACAGCCCTTGTAGATGAGCTCTGTGAATCTTGGTGGAGCAGCTGAAAGAGTTCCTGACTCCTCCAGTGGAAATAATTTCTGGCAGAGGCATAGTGTATTTATGCAAACTGGAGGAGGAAAAAGAGATGAGAACGGCCAGTCTACCTGTGCATCAGCTGTCACAGCTCATCTAACCTGGCATGTTAGCAAAAATCCACCATAATCAATGACGTACATCTTTCACTGCAGTGACAAGGTACAGTCAAACCACCCTGCTGTTCTGCCTGTGAAAACAGTAGCCACTGACAGCAAGGCCCAATATTACAGGGTTAAGTTAGAAATAAGAAAATACCATTACAGTGGGTGCAGCAAAACTTGGCACAGTTCATTCCTTGAATATTCATGTAAAGTTCCATTTGTCTGAATGCAAACTGAAGTAAAACAGACTCCAGCCCAAAATTTCATTGGAATCACTCATGCAGATACATTCATTCTGAGAAAGTGTGGATTGCTGTCTTTCTCACAAAAGAAACAGCAACCCCTAAAATCAGATGATAGGCATCACTATTTTACATTTTTGGGGTTTTCTCCACTTGAGAAGTGTATCTCTATCATTTCATCCTTAAAATTTGACACCACCTTAAGCTCTGCCATGCCTTTTTTCCGAAGGGATGTTACAATTTAAACACAACATTGAAAATCAAGCAATGAAATGAACTGAATTAAGTTTTCTGGTAAAAAGTGGGTTTATATTTAAAAAGATAAATAACAAGGCAAATCAGAGCCCAATGTGCCAACAGTTCTGAAAGACAGACACTTATCTAGTGAGGACTGAAATGAGGTCTGAGAAAAAATGATCTACAAATAGATGGCAACAGCCCTTCGTTAGCCATCTATGGGTGCATTAAAATCAGCTACAAGCAGCAGAAATTTTTAAGCATCAGGCCTGAGTGCCAGAGAAGATGCAAGGGTCTGTTCTCAGCACAGCTAAGACAGAATACTCAAGACAATGTTTCACAGTCTGTAGCACAAGTAAGAGCAGACTGGACCCAGGATTCTCATGATAACTCAAGACATGATGCACTTACACCAGGGTTTGGGAAAGGGAAGCATGACAAAGTTGAAAATGTGCTAGCTAAAGAATTCCCTGCTCCCAAAGAGCCTTCAGCTGCTGATTAAGGACACCTTTCAGATCCTTAGTGGACTATGGACCTTTCACATGGGGCAGGATCTCGCTCTACTCTAAGGCATTCACAATGCAAACTCCTTTTAAATCAGGGTGCTCTTAATTCCTTACCTCCGGAGAACACTTTTGTATTGCCACTGTTGAAAGCTAGGCAGAAGATATTAGAGTGATGCTCCCCTTTCAGCTGGACTGGTTTGACTCTTGAGTGGATGGCTTCTTCCATATGCCAAAGTAAGACTCTGCGGTCATCCCCTCCTAGAAGAAAGAAAGGAAATGCACATTACTGCCTGAACCATGTCTAAATCAATGACAGACAAGCTACACTGCCATTATTCATAAAAGGCTTTGCTAAAACCCTAATTAGCATTTAAAAAAATTTACACCTCACAAGGGTTTGAACATATAGACGTGCATTTACATCAAGATGCCATGCAATCAGGTATTCAATTAATATTAACCAAAACAGGAATCACCAGGCTTAATCTGGATTAAACAGTTGCCATTCTGCCAACACACAGCGATAACCTGTAGCAACCTGGATATTTTACCAGTCTGTACAACTCTGTGGCAAGCTGTAAATCAATTACATGCCAAATTAACATATGCATGTTGGCAAAATGCTTCTACACCAAATCGTTGTAGCCAGCATCTCCTATGTTATTCATAAAACAGGAACTTTTTGTCCCCCTCTCACTGACAACTGTATTTCCTCTAGCAATCTACAAAGCCGTCACAGCATATGTTGGCTACAGGACTGACATGTGGCCATAAAAAGATTTTACTTAAGCATTCAGAAGTTGTCAGTGTGCAGTTGTCATGCTTCCAGATTTGTAAAGGCTAAGACAGACATTTCTGAAGTGAACTCCCAACAAAGCAAATAACTGGGGAAAAGAAGTTCAATTCTCTTCTGCTTTACAGCTTGCCGTGCTACTTCTAGTTGCTTGCCTAGGCGCAGTTCTCAGTTCAGAGCTCTATGCACAAATATATTTAAGTGCCTCTTTCTGTCTGGTAAACAATCAGATGTAAAATAAATATTAGACTCTCTTCATGCTTCAATTACATTAAGCACTTTTTATTATAAAGAGAAAAATCAAGATACTATTGTACTGGACAGCATTCAACATCAATTTGGATGCCTATAAAAATCTGAGTAAAGCTGCTTCAAGTCAGACTCAAAATATATTTTGTATCTGTGCTTTATTAGAAACTAAAGAGAATGGCATAAGAGGTTAAAAGAACCACTAGAAACATACTGATTTCAGTGAAAACATTTTACTGCCTCTATGCAAAACTGAAAGCATAAACTCAGCACCTTCCGAGATGCTATCGAGAAGGAAAACAGACATGAAATAGAAATCAAAGGAACCTGAAATTAATTGCTCTGAGGTTTACTTCAAGAAGCGGTAAATGCATAAAAAAAAAAAAAAGGATTACCGTTAATCAGATTTCTTAAAACTTTTCACATCATGTGATGCTATGAAGTTTTCCCATAGAACTGAGTTATGTCAAACACCCTTAAAGTTAACGGTTTCCCAGCCTTTAAGTCTCCTAACAGATTTTATGACAATCACTTTGATAGACAGTACAGCTGCATGTTATGCCTACCCATGCTCCATGAAATTAATTGTGTATTCCTCCTCCTGATTTTGTGCTTTACAGAGCAAACAAGAATACATGATAAGATTTGTGATGCATTTGATAACTGCTGGGACTAAGAGTCAAATGCGATGGCTCCAGAAAAACACACAGTAACTTATGGTCAACTAAACTGATGGGAGCTTTGATTCCTTTCTGTCTAGAAACAGGGCAGCTGTATTTGCACCATAGTGATGCAGGGATAAAAAGACATGGAAATACATGACTGCTGGAACATATGACCATGCTCATAATGCTAAAATAAAGAAAGGATTGTCATACTTGAAGCGGTTTCTTTCTAAAGCCGTCAACAGCCAGGTCTTAAAGGTATCATTACCTGGCAAACAACTTAAGCAACATTCAAGGCTGGCGAACACCAACAATGCTGGTACAGACTACATTTATTGTTCTTCAAGACTTCTGTAAAAGACACTTTGGGGCAAAATATAGTATCATACTGTTGTTAATTGTTACCATAGCAAACCAATCTGCAAAACCGCTGTAGTAAGTGTACACAGTCTCCTACCTGATAGCACAGCCACCTACGTGTCTCACTTTGACAGCAAACTCGTTCACTTCCACTACCCACCTAGTCCAGATATGAACAAAAATAATGAAGATATCCAAAGACAACAAACATTACTGTAGCTTCCAGAACACATACAGTATGGTAGCAGCAAGATAAATTGCAACCTGTGCAAAAAAGTCTTTGACAGCGTCAAAAGTTTTGTAACTACCTACTTTTTTGCAAGTTCCTATACCTTAGTGCCCATTTCCTCTTCCTCCAGCTTAGAAACAACTCTTCCTACTGAATCCAAATGTCCCTCTCTTCCCAGACACATAGATATCCATGAGATTTTGGTAGAAAGGGCCACACTATTGCATATCCAACACTAACGCAGTCTGAGAAGTATGTTTGCCTTTTTAGGTCTTCTAAATGCTCCCCACACTCATACAATTCTGTCCCTTCTCAATCTATGTATTGTCTCGCACATACTTGTCTTTGAGAACTTCTACACCCCCGTTTCATACCTTAGTTTTATTCTTACAGTCCACTGAGACAGAGAAGTTTAATAAAATGCTAATGTTAACTGGGATGGAAGTGTGTCTCCTTCTAACTTCAATTCAGCTTCTCCAGAAATATTTCTGACTTAAAGGCCAGATCCACGAGAAATAGAATCATAGAATAGTTAGGGTTAGAAAGGACCTTAAGATCAACAAGTTCCAACCCCCCTGCCATGGGCAGGGACACCTCGCTCTAAACCATATCACCCAAGGCCTCGTCCAACCTGGCCTTGAACACTGCCAAGGATGGAGCATTCACAACTTCCTTGGGCAACCTATTCCAGTGCCCCACCACCCTAACAGGAAAGAATTTCCTCCTTATGTCCAATCTAAACTTCCCCTGTTTAAGTTTTAACCTATTACCCCTTGTCCTATCACTACAGTCCCTAAAGAGTCCATTCCCAGCATCCCTAAAGGCCCCCTTCAGATACTGGAAGGCTGCTATGAGGTCTCCACACAGCCTTCTCTTCTCCAGCCTGAACAGTCCCAACTTTCTCAGCCTGTCTTCATATGGGAGGTGCTCCAGTCCCCTGATCACTGTCGTGGCCCTCCTCTGGACTTGTTCCAACAGTTCCATGTCCTTTTTATGTTGAGGACACCAGAACTGTAAAATATCTTACAAATGAGTTCAGTCACAAAGGATTTTTGGTGGAAACAATCTACCACTTCTACATCCTCACACAAGAGAAGAAGAAGTGTTAAGTCACAGGCAAATAATACCTTAGAAAAGGCAAGTCTTATGTGATTGAAACCAGGAGAGGTGCAAAACAGTAAATGCAGATTCCCCTACCAAAATCTAACTCTTGAAGTAAGAAGGAAGAAAGGAGGGAGGCAGACATGTATGGACAGGTACATGGGGAGACAGCAAAGAAAATGTGAATATATAGAGCTTTTACACTCCGTTAAAAGGTACCATGAGTCATGAGACACAAAGAGCATGCACATTATGCAGTGTAAGTCTGAGAATTACAGGAAACTCTAGGCCTATTTGTATTTGTTTTGTACAGCTGATCAGCGAATGCAGATTAAGATGATCTGAATTTATGCTGGATTTATTGTGCTACAACATGTGAAGCTGAAGCCACTCGGCACTTTTCAAAAAGCACTATACCCACTGCACAAACTTGTGATGACTTCACAATGCTCCTGAAAAGAGAACAACTGTGTACGGTAAGGGTATGTTCCTGACATGATAGAGTATATATTTACAGCAACAGGTTTACTATGCATCTGGTAAACCTAGAATTATGGCCTCATATGAAAATAACTCAGCCACCAAGGCTCCATATGTGGATTTTCTAGAAATTAAAGCCCCACAAAGTCTTAAATTTGTAATTTTGCAGTCCATGGTGTCAGAAGTAATAAATTTGACGTCTACAAAGTGGAAACAGCTTCACTTCCATTTATTTTGCTGATTCTGACAATTTGAAAAGCAAAAGTTTGTGTGACTCATCTAAGAATCACACGATGCCATTCTATGGTTACTTTTCAGAAGAAAACCACACTTTATAAGATTTAATTAATCAAGTACTTCAGCACTCATTATGGGTCAAGCCTGCTTCTATGTTCAAAATCAAAGTTAAACAGGAAGAGAAATCAGGCCAAAGAAGTATTTGTGGTCAGAGAAGCTGGAAATTTTGTCACCATCACATTCTCATGTGATTCTTGGTGTATGTACAGAAGAGCATTATTCCAATTATCTGTTTGGTTTTGTAGGGAGTTTTTTTTTGTTTGGCTTTTTTTGTTTGAGTTTTTTTGTTGTTTGTTTTCTGGGTTTTTTGTTGTTGTTTGGTTTGGGTTTGGTGGGTTTTGTTGTTTTTTTTTTTTTTACAAGTGCTCATGGACAAATATTACTTAAAAACACGTTTCTTGCCTTCCCCAAGTCACTGGAATACTTTGTTAATGCTTTGGGTCTTCTGCCTAATTTTGATGAGAGACAGAGGAAGATTAAGGAATTGTACACAGAAGATATATAACAGCTAAAAAGAAAACTTGCATTTCAAATCTTGGGATATCTATCCTGAAATAGATTCTTAAGTAGACAAACACTTTGTGTTCACCCTTGACAATCTTCTAGCTCTCATGGACACAAAGTGGATCTCCCAGCAGAATTAAAAATGCCTCATCTTCTTTATGGCTTGACCATTTCAGAATGGTTTGTGCACACCCCAACATGGGGGGGGAGGAGGAGGAGAGTGTGTTAAAAAAAAAAAGGGGGGGGAGGCTCCTCCTCCCCCAATCTTTTCTTTTGTTTGGGGTTTTGTTTGTTTGTTTTAAAGTAGTGTAGACAAACACTATAGGTAGAATGTGCCTGTTCTAGAAAACTGAAAAGGTCCCAAATGACTCAGCATAGCATATCTCAGCACCAACAGTTCACTGCCTCCACAGTTCCTAAAGCATTCCAGTTTTGCCTGGTTTTTGTACGAGTTCTTCAAAAAACAAACAAACAGATGAAAAGTTTCCTGATCTGGGTACCTTCTAAACACGTAACTACTAAATTTATATACAATTCAATTTGAAAGAAGAGTCTACCTCACAGTAACAGTGCCCTACCTGTAGTTCAGAACTGTTCTTATTAGTCCTAAAATGATTCAAAGGGGTCCAGAACATATCATTGCAAAAACAAATCTAGTCTAAACAGTGTCTGCATAGCTCACAAAATGCACTTTAGCTCTCGTGCTAACAGAAGCACTTCAACGTCATACCAGTCAGGACTTTAAAACCACAGTTTTAAAGTGCATTAACCTTGCTGATCATGGAAAATGCTAAGACCACTATTCTCTCTTGTCTTCCATATATGAGGCCCAGTCACTGAGGAACCTACATGGCAAGCGGGCAACACTTCTACAGCATATCATAAAAGATTAATCTTACTGCTTGTATCTACTCAAGAAGTTGCACACAACACAGAAAGTGGGACTGGACAGTATTTCAATGTGTTGATCACTTAGCTGACATGGACAAAAGGCCAGACTGTGTCAGAATTATTCCCGGTAGGTATGTCTCTAGTTGTCGTCCTTTAAAAAATATCACCACACCCTCCTCAGGCAGCCTATTTCAGTGCTTTGTTAGCCTTTCCATTAGGCAGATTAGTCTAATATGTAGCCTGAAGGTGCAGTTTGATGTTACATATAATCCCACTCCCCTTTGCCATGTGCTCCTGCTACTTCCCTCCCACTGAATTCAGTGGTGAAGCAGCCACCAGGCAAGTAGGCTGAAGCTGACCTGACAGAAAATCAACTGTCAAAGGACCTGTCCCTCCCTATTCCATCACACCCTCTTTTGAACTACCTCAAGTTTGGCCACATCTTTCTCAAAGTGACCAAAATCGAGCACAGTGCCCCATCTGAGGCCATGACAGCACCAAATAAACCAGGGTTTATCACGCTGGATGATACTTACGTTGTGATCTACTATCACATTTGAATAGTCTTCTACATGACTATGGTCTTTAGTCTTCATACTGCAATTGTAGAGTTGTCCACTTTCATTCATGTGCTGCAGTTGGCACTTGTTCCTAGCAAATCACATGACATTTTTTTCCCAAGTAATGTCTCTTAGTTAACTTTAAACCCTGGTATCCCCTTTAGATACTATAATTTCTCAGGCACTAATGAAAACATTGCATAGTAACTGGACCCAAGATCCCTCCTCACACAGAATTCTGCTTGGTACAAAGAGACCAAAATCAAGACTGCCTCTCTTTAAAACACTTGATACACAATCCCCTTACTTTAGAAGTAAATATTCCACCACCTTTGCTAAATTCCCCTGTTTTAGGCTCATACTCCTTCAGATTTACATGGCAACCAAATGACACATGAATTTCCAGTACTTTGTTGCATCCCTACAAATTTATGATCATGGAAGAGCTATTAATTTTGGCATTATCTGGTATGGGAAAAAAACATGCATGGATTAAGTAAGTCTCAGATTACAGTACTTCCCAGAAGCTATCTTGAAAGCGCAGTTTAAAGTAGCGGGAAAAAAGTGGGAGGTTCTGATAAAGATACTTATGTTTGTAAGAGATAGCAGGCATAAAAAATGACAGTGAGATAAATAAATAGGAAAATATACCCACCAAACTTGAGGATAGGAGAAAGCCTATTACACAGACTAAGTAATGATGATTTTTAAGAATTTAAACTGCAAAAGGAGATGCCTGGCATATCTGAAGGAAGAAGTCAGTAGCATATCATTGCATGGTGAATTTAATTTCCAGCCAGGAAAAGTCACACGTTTCTCAAACTATTAACAGGAAAACAGCATCACCTAGTATACAGTGTTATAAAAACAACAAAATCTTTCAACTCCATCCAGAAGCTACTTTTCACTAATTTCAGCCCACTTATGTATTTCTTTTATTTTAAGCTTTCCTCTTTCCCTGTGTCAATTCTATAGATAGGTCTTCTCTGTTTCTCACATTACATCTTCTCTCAAGTACCCACCTCCTCCTTTAATTTTTCTCAATTTTCTTTAATTCTTATCCTTATTGCTGTCCCTTCTTCCAGCACTCCTGCCCCAAAACATTAGTGTCTGCCTCTCCTCCCCTCTCCAAAGTGACACTGTTGAGTTCCACACAGGTACAGCAAAAGTCTACAAACTGGCCCTCAACCCAACCTGTTGACCTCAACTTTTTACTTGAAAACATGTTTAGAAACAAAATTACTCGCTCTTAAATGTGTGATCTTCAATACAAGATTTAAAGAAGATACCAAAAAGTTTCAAACATTCTTTCAAAAGGCCTGCTGAGGCTTGTCTACACTGAAATGCTTTCCAAAATCCTAACAGGAAGACTATCTGGAACTGTAATGTAAACCCTGTTTAAGCAGTTTGAAATGTTTACTGAAACAGTAGTCTTACAGACTTGCTTCTGGAAGACACATCAAAAAAAAAAAAAAAAAGTGGGACACATACCTAAGGAAAGCATTTCAGCCAATACTGACGAAAACAGCACTAGCATGTTGAAATGCAGGCTAGCATTTAAGCATCGGTATAGCCACTCCAAATGCACTGCATCAGCTGTATTTAAAACAGCTCCAACAAGGTCTAAGTTGTTAACAAGTCAATTAGCTGAAGCAGACTTCTCTAGGTTAAGAATATACATATTACTTAAGACTGAACAACTGAGAAAGACTGCTTGCACTCTCCCTTTTCACACACTCCAGTATCCCTGTTAACTTGCTTAGCTGCTACAAGCGCAGATGGAAGCATCTAACATCTCATCCTTACCTCAGCACACTGACTATTTTGAGGGAGGAGAGACCCACATGCCATCTATTCTAAGGCTTTATCTGCATTTGGAAGAGTCTGAAGCAACTCTTCTAGAAACTTCAGATTAGAAGCAATTTACACCCTTCCTTATCTCTCACCTGAGCACTCCTTTTCACTTTTTTTCCCCCTACTTTTACTATTTCTCAGAGTTTCAGGATTAAGAATGACCTGAAAAATAAAAAAAGTGGTTTGAGTGTAATTTTAATGAAGCCTAGGCTTATAATGACATGAAATTTAACAGAACCTCCATAAACGTTTCATGTTTTCTTATTCTTGGCTGAAGAACAAAGCACCTGCCTGCTGCTGCTGTCACATAAAGCATTCTAGATCTTACGGTCACAGATAATGTAAAACTTTGTTAGAACAGCTACCATAATTACACCACTTCGTTTTCTCACAGCATCAACACAAGGTCAGACTTAAGGTAGTCTGCTCTTAATTATCTCAAATTTGTGCACTGTTAACACATGTAACTTAAGCATCCTCTTCCCACCTCTTTTGGGTTTTTTTTACTTGCTCCCTAGTAATTTCATGACATTTAGGACAATAGAACTCTAGAACAACATATCTCCTATATGTGGGAAAAAAGCTTACCCCGTAAACATTCTATAGCTTTATGAGAAGTTATAAAATTGAAAACTGGACATAGTTGAAAAGATTTCCTTTTACCGACACTTCTTCAGATGCCCACTTGATGGGAGATCTGCCTCCATTCCCTTGCTGCACCTACCTGACTCAGAAAGACTGGACAGAATTAATTCTTAAAAGTCCGTTCCAGCCCTCAACTTTGATGCTTCTACCTATAGAATGGACATCAACATAAGTAAGTCCATCAATGATACGGCAAGACCTGAAGTGTCTCCTGAGTGTTCTTGAGCAAGAAGAACAGAAAATACTGATGGTTTTCCCATTACTTATGGAAAATAAAAAAACAACAGCAAATGCACTTCAGCTCTCTGTAGCACTTTTTAAGTGGAAATACATCGCTCTGCTTACTACTGGAGAAGGACCAGCACAAACCAGCATACCAACATTAGCACATCTGGGAACTTTAGAAGACATAAATCAGTGTTCCCTTCCACACACATATGTGTATATGCGTGTATATGTACATTCACAAGATAATGGATGTGCATCTCAAAAGTTGCATGTGCATACAAGGAATCCCTGACAACAATAGCAAGATCCCTCACGGACACACTCTAGGAACCACTGGACCTACACTTTTATGATTCTTCAGGTAAGAAATTTAAATTTAGGAAGGTCTCAGTGTTATCAGCTTCCACTCTATGTTTATGTGGTGTTTTTATTCTGCCCCTGCTTAAAGGCAATAAAACACCCATAATAACTTTTTATTGAAATCCATTATTTCTGGTGTTACAACAGATAGTTTTGTGCAACAGAGCCCGCCTCTCCCAGACACCACGGCAAGGAAAATAAGCAGCCTGCTCAGCCATACCCCTTACCTCCTTAGTAGCCCCAGTCGCTACTTACAGCCCAACAGAGGGTGGCCAAGCAAACTCGAGACCCTCTCGCCCACTCTCCACGCCCTAACTGCTAACCAGGCCATTACCCTCCTGCACGCGGAAAAAGCACTCTCAACAAAGCTGCCACTGCCTTATGCCAAGGAGCTCTGCAATTTCCCCGAGGGCCCACACAACACGGAACAGGCCGGCCCCGCGGCAACCCGGCCCCGGGTTACAGAGCTGCCGGCAGTCCCAGCCCGCGTACGGGCAGGGGAAAGGCGGCCGTTCCCTCCACCCCGCTTCCCCCGAGGGCGTGGGGCGGCGGGGACACGACCCCTCCGCCCGCGTCCTGCAATGGGCACGGCGCGACACAGCCTGGCAATCCCCGGTGCAGCTAGGCAGGGGCAGCCCCTCTTGGGCTGCCAGCCCCCCTCCCCACCGCCCCGAAGGGCTCAGGCCCCTCGCAGCGCAGCGCAAGGATCCCCGGCTGGGCGGGAGGGTAGCCCAGCGGCCCCTCGGCACTCGGGGCGCCGCGCTGTGCCTCGCCGCGGGCGGGATAGGCCCTCGATTCC
The DNA here is from genome assembly GCF_033783945.1 of Neopsephotus bourkii. NCBI lineage: Eukaryota > Metazoa > Chordata > Aves > Psittaciformes > Psittacidae > Neopsephotus > Neopsephotus bourkii. The sequence continues at coordinate 2,814,990 of NW_026902266.1, forward strand.
CCGGCCTGTCGCTAAGAGCCGCCCGAGGAGAGCGCGGCCTGCAGAGCCGGGCCAGGCCGCGGCCTGAAGTTGCCTCCTTCCCCCACCGCCCCTCCGAGCCCGGAGGCGGAGAAGGAGGAAGCGGCACCTGCGCCAAGCGCTGCCGGGTGGGGGGAAGCAGGCAGCCTGCCACCGAGCCCCACAGCCCCTCCCCGGCTGGAAGGAAGGGATGCTGAGCCTTTCCCCGTCCTCGGTGTCGCTGCTGATGTCAAGCCCACGCCTCCCTCCTACCTGACAGCATCCCCCCTGCCATGGCTCCCTCAGCCCCGGGCATGCAACAGGGAGAACCTGAACCCCTAAAACATCTCTACGGAAGTACCCCCCTTCTTCAAACGCGCCCTGCAAGGGGAGGAAGGAGGAACAAACCCCTATTCCCCTCCCGCAGCACAAGACGCAGGAATGGTCCCAAAGTGACCAGGCCCTCAGTTAACCCGATCCGGTTCCCCGCCCGAGGCCAGGAGGGACAGCAGCCCCCCGTCCGTGCCCCCCCCCCCCCCCATTCCCTCGGGTCAGCTCCGTCCCGCCGCCCGCCCCCCGACAGCCACCGCTGACCCTCCCAGTCCCCGGTGCGCAGGCCCGGGGCACGGCGCGGACAGATGTCAACCGTCGCCGACAGTGCCTGTCGGGGGGTGATCCCCTCCGTCGCCGTGTCGTGTCCCCTCAGAACAGCAAAATCCCCTTCTAAGGGGCAAAACACGCAACCATCAAATAAAAGGGCACCCCCGGCTCCCGCCCCTGGCGCCCTGGAAACACTCTCCTAAAAACTTTGTCCAGGGCTTCTCAATAACAGTAGAATTTAAAACCTGTCAACCATTTTAGATCTCTACTTGGGAAATACTATTCCCGGGCACCGGCGGGTTTGAGGAACGACTCTAAGCGGCGCCGCGCCTCCCCTCCCCCCGGGCAGCGGGGGGGCGGCCGAGGAGGAAGATTCTTCCTGGGGAGGGGATGGCGGGAGGGGGTGAAGGACGGGAAGCGTTCGCTTTACCTGAGACCAGCCACTGGCCTCCATTGTTGGAGAATTCAATGGCATTGACACAGCCGAAGTGGCCCAGGAGGTCCTTCTTGTAGAGGTTCCTGCAGCCCCGCAGGCGTCTCCGCTGGAAGTCCTGGGTGAGCAGGGGGTCCCCCTCCAAGCCCCGCTGGGACAGGAACCCCACCACCGACCGCATGCTGCCCCCCCGGCTGCCTCTCCTCTTCATGCTGCCGCCTGCGCCGCTCCCCGCCGTTCCTTCCCCCGCCGCCCCTTCCCCTGCCGCCGCCTCCCCTCCCCCGCTTCCCCCCTTGTTATGGTTATGATGATTTTTCTTTAGCCAGCCATGGCAGAGAGGTGTTAGACACTCCGCCGCTTCCTGATCCCGCTGGCTCCTCCCCGCTCCCCTCAGCAGCTGATCCTCAACTGCAGCCCGCGCCTGCTGGCCCGGCTCTAACGTGGCGCCGCCGCTTTTTAACTCGCTTCAGTGTCTGCGCGGGGGGGGACGGGTACATTTGCTGCCCCGAGGGCCTAAGGGAGGACGTTTCCCGCCGCCACTACCTAGGGGGGTGGCCCGGTTGAGGGGCCCGCTGCCGATAACGGCCCTGTGGGAGGTGGCGGTGGCGGGAGGGCAGGTGCCGCCGCAGGCGGCGTACCCTGATCGAGGTGATGGGAAAGGAACTCTGAAGAGCCGGTACCGGCCCGCCGGGAGTGCGGGGGATTCTCGCGGGCCCTGCTCGGAGGTCACCGGAGGGAGGACGAGGAAACACCCAAGCGCGCGTGGTCTGTCCGCCATAAATGCTGAGATTTCTGCGGGCGTTCCAAAAATTGTGTCTTTAGATTTTTTATTGTTTTTTCTCTTTAAGATAGTTTTCATGAAGGTTTTATTACTTCTTCTCTCCTGCTCCCACCCGACTAACACTGAAAATAGGGGAGCTGCCCCTTTTCTTCAGGAGACTGTTGGAAATACAGATGAGTTTTACCTTTCAGTGTCCACAAACCCCCAAAAGGCAACTGGCTAAACAGGTGGAACTGATCTGTGTTGTCCTTCACTGCTTTAACACACCGTAAGCTGTGCTTGTGGAAGATCATCTTTTGTCTTTCACGGGACCCTGTCCCTCACAGGTTATACCAGATGACATGTAAAGACAAATGTAGTGTCACTCAAAGTGATACCCATTAGGTGCAGCCTGGAGCCCCCAGTTTCTCCTTGCAGTGTCTGAGTGCATATACCCTGCACACAAGGTGAGTTGTCACGGAGCTGCAGCTTGAAACTTTCAGGCCGGTATTTCCCCACTGGCACCAGTACCTGGGGAAGACAGTTCTGGAAAGTGGGGAATTAGCCTGACAGTCCTGACCTTCTTTGTGTGAAACTGCACCTGCTGGGAATTAGGAGTCTCCAAACTTTAAACAAGCAGAAAAACCTTCCTGACATAAACCATGGTGTAAGCAACATGACTGAGTACTGTTAGACCGTTGCCATGTTTCAGTGGCAGCTTTTCAGTAGAAAGTTACATTAATGCATTATAGAGAGTCAGTTAAGTGGTTTGGCATTCTTCTTGGTTAAGATTACAGAAAGAAAGTGGAATCCTATAAACCCTGCTTTTTAGTTTACAAGGCTAACTTCTAGGATGTAATAACAGCAAATGAGAAACTTTTCCAATTAAATAAAAATTTAAATTAATTTAAATTTAAATTCCAATTGAAAATTGGAAAAAAAAGTAAGAAAATACAAAAGACATAGAACACTTGTTACATTTCAACTTTTCATATAACTTTTTTTCTATGTGATATTAATAGGTATAAATATCAGAACTTAATTACAGGTATACTAATAATTTGAGAGGAATATCCAAACACGCTCTGTTTTCTATTAGATGATAATCAACAATGTTAATATAAAGTGAAAACAAAGAACAATTAAATCTTTTCTGTGTCTGAGCTATATGAATTTTTTTTACTAGTTACAGTTGCTGATGGCCAAATATTGCTATGTAACATGTCTAGCAAGCTTCAGTATAGGGAGGCGAAGACCCTGTCCATCATGACTTGTGTTTATTACCCTAGCTTCAGACATAGGTAAATTGCATTGGTATAAAATCACATTTTATAGTTCTTCTGCTTTCATACCATGAAATTCTGCACCATTACAATTATAACTGAAACTGTTGCTCACTTCTGAATTCCCAACATAGGTAAGTGGCATTGCTTTTTCTACCTGCAGACTCTGAACTGTCTTCAGCAATTTGCATTCCATTTTCTTCTTTCATTTTCATGCAGCACACATCACCATATATGATCTGAGAACTGGCCAGAAATACATTACGGAATCATAAAATCATAGAATGGTTTGGGAAGAATGGCAAAGATCATCTAGTTCCAATCCCCCTTCTTCCTTCCACTAGACTGAGTTGATCACAGCCCCATCCAACCTGGCCTTGAACACTGTGGCTGTCACTTTTATTACATGTGGTTCTTTTTTTTTTCTTCCTTCCTAAAGTATTGTTCAGATTGGAGAACTTTGGTTTCCTTGTTGAAATAAACAGGTGTAGGAGCCTTCTGTTTGAAATGAAGCACAATAAAATCTTCAGTGCTTTTTTAACACGTCCCGGATCCCGTCTCTAGGAAAGCTGTGTACTTACACGGACAAATAGAAATAAAAATATTTCCTAAACCCCCAGTCTTGGGTTTTTCAGGAAAGATTTAACTGAGGGGATTTTTAAAATCACATTTGTAAGCAGTCAGAAAGAAGATGATATGCTGTCAGAATTTGAAAGAAAAGTAATAGAAGGCTGCCGATCTGTTCTGCTAAATGCAGTATTTTCTCACATGACCATACAGGGTTTTGGTTGGTTTTTTTTTTATAAAAAGTGTTGGTAAGCATTCTTTTCAGTCTCTGATTCTTTTGCTTCAATTAATTTTGAATATAAGAAAATTAATATAATGACCTATACTGGTAGCATTTTCCTTTGAAAGGGATGTGTTGCTGTGTTAATAATGCCAGAGTGCTGTAATCTCTTCAAAACACACACACTCTTGGCCTGAGTCATGCTGAAGTAGTACCAATGAAGCATCTTTTTCTGCTTTTAATAGGAACCTTCTGCAGCTTGGAGTGGACTTGAGGTGTAGACAGTACTTAGCCAAACAGATTGGACTTCATCAGGTTATGTTCTGTTTGACATAGTAGCACAAGGGGTGCTGTGGTGAGACTGAATGTCACAAACCAAATTGGATTGAGCCTGACTCAATGGGCAGAGTAAGCCAGGGTCTGTTTGGACTGCTTGAGCAGCTTAATTCTGTAGGATGCTTAGTCTCCTCCATGCCTCAAAGGCATCATGAAGGAAAGCACGATCATATTTTGACTGGTTTTTTAACAAGTGGGCAATAGAGCGGAGAAGACAACTATAAAGGAAATGGGAAATAATGAACAGGGTGGTGACTTTCTATAGATGCTCTTGGAAAAGAGGCTAAGTAAATAATGTTTGATGCAACACAGAAGAGGAAACTAGCAGAATGCTTCAGAGAAGTGATGTGGTCAGAGTAACCAACCTTGGCTTGTGGTTCCTAGTTGCCAAATTAGTTGCTAATTCTCAGGCTGCGCATAGCCCAGTCACCCAGCAGTATTAAACTGATTTTGATCAGGTATGGCTATGGTGTCACATTGCTCTCACATTAGCCTCTGCCCACTGTACAGAGTTGTTCTGCCTCTGGAAGGACTAACAATACCGGATCTGGTTTTAATGTCTGCTGGGGTACAAAATTATCCCGTCAACATTTTTTTTTCTGAACAAATTTGAATTGGCAGAATGAGTTAAATTGCATTAGTGGCTTCCATTGGATGGCTGTGGTGTATTTGATCATTAATAGGAGGCCCACAGTCAGCCTTGCTCTGTTGTCAGACCATGGAATTTACAGTAGTTGATGTCTGTTTTGTTTCATGCTGTGTTGGTTAATGCTGGAGGGAGAGATATTGGGGCAGTTTAAGTATGGAAGCAGGAGTCAAAGTAAGGGCGTTTTAGTTGCACGGATGGATCAAAGTACTTTGTCTTAGAGAAATGCAGAGCTATGTAGAAGAAGCCTAAAATTTAGTTGTACTCTGGGTGAAACCCTGGGGGTTTCAGTGAGAGCTGGGAGTTGACATACAAGCTTGAGTGGTAGGTAGACTGGTGATGATACACACAAAGCAGGTAATAAGAGGGCTTTTAGTGAAGAGAAGGAACCATGTTCTAGTTTTGTTCAGCTTTAACTTCCTGGTAGTCATCCACAGAAGAGAGAAAGGCTACGATTTGAGTTTGGATAGACAGATAGCTCTGGGGAAAGACACAGATCTGTAAATCATCTGCAGAGATGTTAGTTGTATTTGTATTTCAGATGAGATAACTCAGAGATAATGTGGGAGGATAAAAGGAGAAGACTAAGGATACAGCTCTCTGAGAGTCTGTCAAAGAATACTTGGAAGGAAGGCTTAAACAGGTAAAAAGAAAAGGTACCAAAGTGAAGCATGGTTGATTGTCTCAGGTCAGAGAATAGCTCTGTTGAACTACTGAATAGCTTTGGTTAATCTATAGTGGAAGAGAGAAAGTTTGGATACTGATAGTTTGATGTCTGTGGGGTGAATCCAGAAGAGAGAAAGTGAGCACAGTTATTAGGAAAGTGGGGCTGAGTCAAGGCTGGTATTCACTTATTTATACTATTTTTATTTTTTTTTGAGAGGAAGTGGAAACATAATGAGGGTAAACAGGGTAAACCAAGACAACTGTGTCCTGGGTTCACCAGTAGAAGTCTTTTTTCTCCTTCTTAGTACCTCATGCAGTGCTGCGTTTTTGACTTTGGGCCTGGGAGCAGTGCTGATAACACTGATGTTTTTAGTTGCTGCTCAGTAATGTTTACTCTGACCAAGGACTTTCTGAGTCTCATGCTCTGCCAGGGTGGGGGGGAAGCAGGAGGAAGCAGGGACAGGACACCTGACCCAAACTAGCCAAAGAGGAATTCCATACCACAGCACGTCAGGCCCAGTATATAAACTGGGGGCAGTTACCTGGAAGGGTTAAATCACTGCTCGGGTCGGACTGGGTATCAATCAGCGGGTGGTGAGCGGTTGTATTCTCTTCCTTTGTTATTTCCCTTATCATTATTATTATTGATGGTATCAGCAGTGGTTTTGTGTTATACCTTAGTTACTGGACTGTTCTTATCTCAACCCGTGGGAGTTACATTCTTTCGATTCTGCTCCCCATCACCCCATCCCTCTGGGAGCATGGGAGGAGGAAGTGGGGGGAGTGAGTGAGCAGCTATGTGGTTCTGAGTTATTGGCTGGGTTTAAACCACGACGAACTGTAATATTTTAGCCATATAATTTTTTGAAAAGAATTTTTCTTGTGGAATTTTTTGCCTCCAGTGGAAATTAGATGGCTTCTGATCTTTTTTCCTTTTGCTTACTAATTTTAGGGACCAGAAAATGGTGGAAGAACAAGCATTGTTCTCTCAAATGCCCTCCCTTGGAGCTGGTCAGCCAAAGATATTGCTTTAACATGTGGCCGAGCCCATCTAATGACTTGTGGGCACTGAAGGGTGGCTTTATCTTTGTGGCTACTTGTTCTGTCCCTTTCTTTGTGCTGAAGTTGCTATTCTTTGGACCTGCTTGTCTGCTGGTTTTCTGAGTTCATTTGGCTCATGGAAGTGTCCCAGCGAGTGCCAAAATCAGCACATACTAGTCAGAAGTGCCCAGCTGGGAGTGGAGTTTTGGGAGATGGGGAGATCACCTTAGCTGCCCAGGAGCTGTGAGGCTTACTTAGTGTGCATTCTGGAACTGAACCACTAGGGTAAGTTGAACAGCTTTTCAAGAAGTGGAATTGTGAAATCCCTCTCTATTCCAACATCACCAATGAAAGAGTTGTCAGTGAAGAAATATGCTGCTGATGATCAGCGTTAATACAACTCATCCTCATGGGATCAGTCTGGCAGCTCACACCTCTGAGCAGTGTTTTCAGATTCTTTGCAAAACCTGCACACTCTGGCAGATCTCTGCAATGAGTTACTGCTGGTTCATCTTTTGGTTTAGGATGTAGTTTCACTAAGATCTGGCTCTATGGTGAGCTAGTTCAAGGAGTTAAACCAAAAAAAAAAAGCCTCAATTTATTTGCTGTGCTAGACTTCTGCTTGCTTAATTCCTTGAATCAAACTGGCACCAGTGTTTGCAGAAGTAAGGCAGTAGAAAAATGCCTACATGTAGAAGGGGGAAGCAGAATGGCCTTTTCAATGGGAGCTGAATCTTCTATCTGCCTTGTTGCAGTATGAAACTCCACCTTTAGGATGTGGCTTCACAGTGGATTGAAACTGGTCTCATTCTGACTTTTTGGTGGAAGAAGCAGTCCTACTGTCTTGCTGGTATCAATCCTGCTGACACAAACCCTGCTCAGAATGACTTGCTTGAATATATAGTCATGGGGTTCCTAGTGCGGACACACGAATGATAAATCGCATTAGGACTTGAAATGTGAGTTTGGCTTTCTTCTGTAGCTTGGGATGAGGCCCCAAATAGAGGGTTATTAATGAGCTAGTGGGGACTACATGCAGCCCTCTGCTCATTGTCTGCTAACAGCAATTTGAGTCTTGACTGGAGTCTCTTTCTTCTGATATTCTATGATCATTGATTTCCCTTTGAACACTAAGTCATTTACCCTGGTCTTCTCCCTGTTAAAGGACGAGCTAATGCAATTATAAATTATTTTTTTTTTCTTTTCTGTGATCAGCAGAACAAGTGAAGCCTGGTTTCCTATGGATTTGTCCCGATGTGGCACTGCTGTGTGGATTCTTATATGTATATTAAACAGCGTCTGCACATGCTTGCCACTTTATCTGTGACAGCTTTATAAGTATCTGTTTCATCAATTTGGCTTTGCATTTCACAGAAGTTACCTTTGTACAAATTTAGATGGAATTAGGCAACAGCTTAAACACGCTTTTTTTTGGCAAGGACAGGGAAGAAAGGGGACCCATAGGCAGAAACATCAACAGAGACAGTATAACTGCAGAAGCTTTTCCTTGGGAAATCAGGCTAAAAATGAGTCTTTTGACAGAGGCCTCTGCAGAGATCTCAGATCAAGCTATGGAGGCAGAAAGAAAAGTAATTCTTGATGTTTACCACATAAAGATTTCCAGTAACCTGCTGCAGCAGAGTTCACATAAGTCAGTGTTCACTCACTTGGTTATCTTCTCATCTTCAGCAATGTCCTCATCAGGCTTTGGGTACACTCATGCATCAGTTGCTTTAATTTATTTTTAATTTAACCTTTATACTTGAACAAATGGCTATATAGGTAGCAAGACAAGCTGTTAAAGAGACTTGTGGTTTACAGGACTCTGTCAGTGATGCCATGAAAAATAAAGGGTTTAAAGCAGCCAAGGATGCAATCCTGTTATTGTAGAAAAGCTAGACTTGAGGGTTCCATTATATAGCATCTTTTCTATGAAACTTTCACTGTGCAATAAATGCTGAGGTATTTAACTGTTTTCCTCTCTTGTAATCTTACACTTAAGCTCCTATTACCTTAGAAACTACAACAAACAATTTGTAAAAGGGAACACTGGCCCATTTTTCTTGGTGGATGCCAGTTTATTACAAATGGATCCAGCTATGAACAAACTTTGCAGGTTTGTTTGGATTTGGTTGCTATTCTGATTTCGTCTCGAGCTCTGGTAAGAGTTCTCATAAGAATGCCTTGCCTACCCCTGAACATGGCAGTTGGATCATGGGGCCCAGTCATATTGGCTTCCTGGGTCTGCTTCCAGTCACCTGGGCCTTGAAATATGTCTGTTATATCCATGGATGTTGATTTTTTTTTTCCCTTGAACTACTTTACAGCTGCATCAGTTGTAAACTAGTTGTAAACTAGTTGTAAACTAGTTGTAAACTGCATCAGTGCCCTGATTCTCTGGCCCTGTCCTTACAGAAATGCCGGAACAAGGGAGCAGGGAGTGAACAGTCAATCAGATTGAACAAGAAACATGGGACTACCCTTCCAAGTGGCTATCCAGGTTTATGCTAGGTTACAATGACCTTGTAGAACAAAGAATTATATGTTGGGAAGGAGTGAAGGGAAGAAAGGAAGAGCATGTCCATCTGACTGTGGGAACTCATATTATAGCCAGACCCCTCCAGCTTTTTCTCCCGAGAATGCAGGTGAAACACTTTTCTTCACAGCATGAGTCATGTGATGAGCTTTGGTGTAGCTCTGGCTTCTGCTCACTGATGTTCATTTCAGCTCATCAGCTGTCTGTGGTGGACTGGATCTAGAGAATGCATGGAGATGCTGTGGCCGTGCTGTGACCATGAGGCAGATGCAGACCTCCCCTGCAGAGGAGAACGAACCAGAGATGTGTGATTACTGCACTGTGTGAGATTGCAATGCTTTATAGCCCCCAGTGGATAAATAAAACAAATGGATAATAATTTCTTTATTGTACAGCAAGATTGAGGGTCTTTGCAAAAAGACTTACTACCTGAAAGCTGTAACTTTCAGGTATAAATCATTTATATGTTCAAAATACAGACACAAGTTAATGGAGAACAAGCTTTCCCGACCACCAGTGAGACCTGACATGATCGTACCATTCTGGTTTAGACCAGGTCCTTAGAATAAGCAGCTGCTTAAGCTCTAATGGCCTGGTCAATTTGTTTCTGATAGGGAGAAGGTATTAATTTCTTATTCCAGAAAACTTAAGAGAAGTTTTCTGGAAACCATGTTCCTTATTTGGTACCAACTGGTCCCTACCTCATTCCTGAGATTTTTAGAAGAGGGTGGGGGAGGAGAACAAGCATTCACCTACAGACAGAAAAAAAATACTGCTGCTGTAGAGATTTTCCCTGAAGACAGCCATTAGCTGCTTTGTTGCACCCCTTGGACAATCTGTCTGCTAAATGCCAAGTCTCTGCTAGGGAGATGATTACATTCCAAGCAGTGAAGTTAAAACGAGATTTGATGCTGACAGTCAAATTGCCAAAGTAATTTAAAGCAGTATTTCATGTGGTTTCAGTGTCTCATCAGATGCATCCAGCTGGGATTCTACCAGCACAATATTAGGAAATAATGGAAAATAGAAAGAAATTGGGTGCTCCTTTTCAGCTGCAATGGAATTTGGGATGGAAATTGTTTGGTTTATGACAATCTTGACCTCAAGACTTGATGATGATAACCCTGAAGATGGCAGCTGGCTGTATACCCGTGGTCCATGTGTTGTGGTGCCATGGTTCTTACGTTCACAGTTTTCCACGCCGACACAAGCTTTGCCACCCCTATTCCTCTGTTAAACTCTTAGTCTTTTCCACTTTATTCCGCCCCGCCTCCTTTTTTTTTCCCCCCTGCCAGTTTGCTGCCGTAGAGGCGGCTATGATTTGCTTTTCATTTTCTGGTCTGCCTTTGTTCTTCGCTGCCTTTTCCCTCGCTCAGGCTGTGCTTCCCGCCTCTGAGGCTGCTCTGGCTGCACTGCGGGCCCGCTCCCGGCCGAGGCGGGGGGTCAGTGCTGATTTCAGCGGCAGACAGCTCCGCCGCCTGCGCCGCAGCCTTCGCTTCGCCCACCTATCTTGCTGGCCCACAGAGCTCCTCAACCGGCGGGTATGAGCGGGGGCCCTCAGTGACCGAGGCGGCAGCCCACACTGCGGGCTCAGCTCCCGGGAGGTGCCTTCGTGCTGCGGGACAAGCCGAACCGGTACCGTGCCGGCACGAGTCGCGCACCCCGCCTCAGCCGCCCAGCCTGCAGTTGCCGTACAGCATGGCGGCGCCCATACCCGGTCGCACCGCCGGGAAAGAGGAAGCTTCCGCTTCTCTAAGCCTCCCGGTGGGCGCGGCGACTACTCCGCGGAGGGTTCCTGCTGCCGGAGACGGCCGTTCCGCACACACGCAGGTACCGGGCGGGCGAGTGCAGAGGGTTCTGTGGGCATCCCGAGGGCGGGCTGCGTCGTGTCGCGCCGCGCCGTGCCGGCAGGTGCTCCTGCCGAGCAGGCCGGAGGGCTCACCGGCTGCTTGGAGCGCGCAGAGGCGGCACCGGGTTTTCTTTCCTGTAAAGCCCCGACTACGGCTGAAACGAGTGGTGTCTTCGCCCCCGTGCTGAGGGGAGTTGTGGCCCGCCCGCAGCCAGAGGAGCCCTTTGCTCTTTCCGGAGTCGCCCCGGCCCTGCTCCCTGGCTGTTCCCCGCACCTCGTGCTCGGCACACCGCTGGCCCCGGGGCCGCGTCCCTCCATACCCACGGCTGGCGGCCTGGGCCCAGCCTGCGACCCACGCTGGGGCTGACGAAGGAGGGGGTTATTATATCGAGGCTTCACCTGACGAGGTCGGCTGCGGGATCCGTGTAAGCGGGCTGTCGTAGGGCCGCGGTCTACACCTGCATCCCCCGCTTTCCCAAGCAGTAGGGCTGTTGGACCTGCAGAGGGGGAGGCCGGCCATAGGTGCGGGTGGGCTTCATTGCTTTCGGCCTTCTCACTCGCTTTGAGAAGTGAGTAAATTATCCATCAGTGCGCAAGAACTGGGGCAAGTCTGTGCCCACGCTCTGAAAGCTAATGGCAGTTGCGCAGGGCTGTAGTAGCATTGTCACCACAGCCTCTGTTTCTGTCGAACAGTATGTAAGGGCAGACCTTTAAAAATAACGTGGTGGGTTGGGAAGATGGGGATGCAGGGGCAGGACTGATTCCAGTTTACTGAAGGGGAACTAGGTTCCTGTGTGATAGAGGGAAAGCTGTGTTACAAATAGATGCTGCTTCTTTAGGGCTTTTCAATGTCTGAGGAGCCATTCGACCTCAGTATGGATGTAAATGTAATGGACAATGCCTATTATTTACTAATGCATGAATGGACATGCTTATTCTGCAGTAATTTTGCCAGGATTAGGTTTAGGTTGATCTGGTCCCAAACAGAGCTAAAAGATGTTGATAATAGCCCTGGCTAGCTTATTTTCAGAATGTCAATCTGTGGAAGCATCCAGTTGCACCAGTATAAAACAGTGGATTCCTATTAAGGTTTTTGGTGCTGTGATCAACAGCAGCATTCAGTCTCATGGTACTGCTCAGCCCACTGCCACAGCAGTCTGTCTCCTTACCACCAGTCTATCAATATGGGGCCTGGTCCTTTTCCTATCAGGATTGCAAGTTGTGGCTAGAACGTTGTTATGATACCAGTAGGTGTGTTTAGTATCTCTAAACACATTTCATTAAGTTGTCTTTAATTTCCACCTCTCTCATTTTTCTTTGCAGGCCGTGATGAAATCCTACAATGCCGTTTTGAGTAGATGAACTGAAGGGGGCAAAGGGGGGATAAAGAAAATGCCCAAGCAAACAGCTGTGACAGTTACTTTGGCAACCCTGCTGGGTGTTGCTGTGGGGGGGCTGGTTTTGTGGAAAGCAGCCCAGCGTCGAAAAGGAAAAGCATGCTGTAGTAGTCAGCAAGAGGAAGCATTTATAAACTCAGGAGACAAGAAACTGATTAAGACAGAGGGTAAGGAGGTGCTTTCCTTCTTCAGATCTTCCACATTTTCCTGGGTAGAGAGGATCCTTGGTGCAGATGTAATGGTAGTTTCAGAGCAGGAGGAGTGGGATCATGCTGAACGTTTGCTGAAGAAGGAGCTGGAGAAGTGGCCAGTGCTTGGAATTGATTGTGAGTGGGTGAGTGATCAAGAATCGCCTCTCCTTTGGATTGCAAATTGCAATGGGAAATCATTGAGGGTGGCGTGATTCCTTTTCTTAAATGGATACAACAGGACTGACTATTGAAATTGCCTGCGGGATGATCTATTATGACAGCAGGGAAGTAGCTGCTGATTTTGATTGTTCTTACATTCAGGTGTGCTGGCTGCAAGTTATTGATTCACTAGTTGTATTCTTTTCCTGAACTCCTGTGATAAATCGACTACTAAACATAGTGGTAATTGTATGGCATTATGTGTTTTGTACAAGATCTCTTCAAAGGTGATTCAGTGGAAGTGACTTGGGTTTACGCTATTTTAAATTCTGCTATATACTTAAGAAACAATTTCTCAAGAGTAATAAATCCAAAAAGGAGGATAATACTGATATGTAGATATAACTCACTGGGACTACCAGAAAGCAAAGTTCCTCTTCTGCTTTTACATTTGCCTGTGTGAACTCTCAGAACAGGCTTTGAGTAATTTATAATCCTAGCTTTGCCATTATTTTGGCTGGAAATTTATTCATCCCACAGTCATTAAGTATAAGCCACAGTTAAACAATGTGTTTTCCATTAAACATTTATGTAGTGGGTGCCTTTGTGCTGATGTGGCTTAAGAAATGTGTCTGATGTCTTCTACCAGCTCAGCTATGAGGGGGAAGGGTGAAAGGGGGAAAGTTTCTTTTGTGGGAGCGTGGCAAGAAGTAGCTTGGTAACAGTAATACTGTGAAGCAGATCACATAATTTGCAGTAAAATTTTAGAGGTGTGTAACAACACATGACTATAAACTGATAGGTATTACCCATCTTCAGTGGCCTGTTTTGCAATTTGTTCTAGCTCCAACATCGCTAATCATACTGTAGCCCAGACTCTGATTTTTGTCTTTATTTCAGGTATCTGTGGAGGGAAAAGCAAATCCTGTATCCCTGCTGCAGATGGCTTCTTCCAGTGGCTTCTGCATTCTTGTTCGATTGCCCAGGCTTGTTGCCAGTGGACGGACTATCCCAAAGACCTTGTTGGACATCATGGCAGATAGTGCTGTGTTGAAAGTTGGAGTAGGATGCTGGGAAGATGCTTGCAAGTTACTTCATGATTATGGTATTCCAGTCAAAGGAAGTGTGGATCTCCGTTATTTAGCCATGAGACAGTGGTGAGTGTCTGAAAACAGAAGCAGCTCTGCTTGAGCCATCATCTGAGTTGGAAATATTTGTAAAGTAATTTGCATATGCTGGATGATAGCAGGCAGGTAGGTCTGGAGTTCTCAGAGTGGTTTTAAAGGGCGGACACTGACAGCTACAGCCCAAGAACTTGTCATGGTTCTGTTCTATGGTTTTAATGGAAATGAAATCTTCACAAAGATTTCGTATGTTCATTGTGTCTGTTAGTCTTCCCGTGGAATACCCTTATGCACTTTCTGAGTATCATGCTTCAGCTTTTAAGAAGACCAGACACAGTGATGTAGCATAGTGAGAGCCATCACCATGTCAACAAATGTTTGAATACATGGCCTGGAAGTATGGGGTAAATGTGCCAGGGGCACGTTAAGTGTAACTGTTCAATTACAGGATTTCTTGAAAAATGGCTAAATAAACCAGCTCCAATTTTTTCTTAGTAACAGTGTTTCCACTGATAGGTTATAATAATGATGCCATTTTCTCATCCTTCATTCGTTCTTAAATAAAACGTTTTAGTTGGGAATATTCTTCACATACAGTATATGTATGCCTGGGTGTGCTGGGACATGGTTTGCTGACCTGATAGTGCCTTTTTAGCACTGAGGATGGGCTTGTCTCTAGTGGCTAGGGCTCCTCTGAATTTTTCCTGGCTGTTACATTCCTCATGAATCCCTGGGGCAGGTGATCCATCACTCTGCATCAGACCTCCTTCATTCAGAGGTGGGTAGTTCAAAGACAAATACTTAAGCCTTAAACGTTACCAACTAACTCCCATCCTTGCCCATTTTGCATGTAGCAGGCAGTAGATAATTACTAAAGGAAAGGACAGAGGGGAGAGAGAGGGCCTGTGGATCTTACAGGCAGCTGTGTGCTGTTTCGGTGGGAGTAACATATTATGTGCATTGTGTTCTGGCAGGTTGAGGGTGTATGAGGCAATGTGCATTTGCATGGGTGTATAGTTTTGGTTTATAATATGTGTGTTTCACTTTCTTTGTTAAACTCAAGGAAGGATCTACCTCACTGTCTTAGCCTAAAGTCTTTAGCTGAAGAAGTCCTGAACTGCCCACTTGACAAGTCTCCTCATGTGCGTTGCAGCAACTGGGAGGCAGAAGAACTAACGCCAGATCAGGTGTGTCTTCCACTTCAACTGAGTGTTTGGGGAGAAAAAGCAACCTTCTTAGTAGAAAAGAGGCATTACAACAGGAAGATCCAAGCCTTCTTCAAGTTCTGCTTCAAAACCTTATGTGTGGCTATGGTGTGAAGTTAAATTCCAGACTGTGCCTTGCATTTTGAATTTTCCTCCGTTCCATGAAGATAATGTTCTTCTGTTCTGGGATTCTTGACCCTTGCTTTCCTTTAGTCCTGAAAGATCTATAAGGGAAGATCCCTTGAAGAAGTGTTCAAGCACTCAAAAACCTCACTTTTTTATTATTTTCTTTCCTTCGATCTATAGCAGTCAGTGCAGTATTAGAGACTGGAAACCTTATTTACCATATCTAGTCCGTTATGCTTTCCCTGACTGCCAATTTTCTTTACAGTCAAGCTGCAGATGTGTAGAAAATCAGTGACCGGTAGAGGGAGTGACAGGATAAATAACCACACTGATGATTCGTAGACAGTATGGCAAAAGGGAGCTTTTTATTAGTTAGGAAGGGCTTGATGGAGTGGGAGAGTGTATAAGGCGTGGCTGACCTTAACTTTTATTAGTCCTTTGCAGTTTCTTGGGCCACCCATGAGTGTTTCAAGTCTGACCCTAAAAATGTGGGTTGTGGTGATGTTATGAAAGTGTCACTCAACTGTCAGAACTTGTGTGAAAATAAATCCAGCTTCTGGCTTTACTGTACTAAGTGCTAAAGACTGACAGTGTTTTGGAGCATTTGGTGCTTGTCAATATCTTGATGTCTACACTTTTCTGCAGGTTCTCTATGCTGCTAGAGATGCTCAGGTCTCAGTGGCTCTGTTCCTCCATTTGCTGGGATTTGCCAGCCTTCCTGCTATCTCTCAAGGTGAAAACTCTCTTGCTGTTTGGGAAAAAGCAGTGAGTAAATGCCGGGGCTTGGTGGATATTCCTTTTAGAGGAAGAAAGAGTGGCAGCACAGGAGAGGAGAAGAATGGAGAGGGACGTTCCCCTCAGAAAACAAAGAATCGGAAGTCTGCAGTGAATGGCCAGCCTGCTGGCAGTCAGCAAGTGAGAGATCCACGAAGGCAGAAAAGAAAGCCTCTGGGTGTGGGATATTCTGCACGGTAAGACTGTGATCTCATTTTACTCTTTGCACTGCAGATGGAAAACTTTGAATGATGCATCATGCTCTATTAATTAAACAGAAGTGGATAATAAGAGCTAGGAAAGCAAACACAGGACCTAACAGTCCTGGGACCCAGATCCTGTTTTTCTCATTTCCCTCTAGAAGTGGTATTGAAAGTGGAGGCAGGACTTGGATCTGTACTAGGTCACAAGCAGGTTGAAGGGTTGTCTTCAGCTTTTGCCCTTTCTTCTCCTGTGGAGGCATTAGCTGGAGAGCAGAGTCTCAGCAGGAGGTGGCTGGCAGTCTGGGTGGCAATTACTGCCCAAACAGCTGTGCCTTGTCTCCTTCAGGAGGAAAGTTAAGAGGGGTGAGACACATTACTCGTGGTGCTAGGGGACCCTGAAAGGAACAGTCTGTGGCAACATAAAACCATTGCATTGCTGTGTTGGCCAAGGAGATGGAGAAGGGAAAGCTTCTTTGGCCTTGCAGAGGGAGCTGTTGCTGAATTCAGGATCCCTGTACTGAAGGCAATTTTGTGGAACAAATCCTAAATTCTTACGGCCTTTTGGTAATGAGTTCAGTCACTATTAAATTAAAACAAGTTGGAGAAGTCTCTTTAAGCTCAATGCAGCGGAAGATGCAGAGAGTTAGCATGTTTGGTTTTGCTTGGATACAGTCTATAATAAAATTTATCACTGGATGTGGAAACTAAAATTGTAATTACCATTTGGAAAGAAAACCCGTCATTCTAGTATTTGTTTTCTCCTTTTCCAGTTTATTGGATTGGCAATGGAGACATTTTGATGTAGTCAATAATATTGATTTCATTAGCAGTCATTAATGGTGTTGTGTTATATACAGCAAGTTCGTCCAGATTTATTTATTTTTTAAGTTGGAGCCTGCATCAAACAGAACAGAGGGACTGCAGCTCATGGGAGGGTTAAAATTTAACCAAATTGCATTCCAGCCTAAATTGAGATCTCCTCATGTTTGCTTGTTGATTGTTTTTAACCATGCTTGACTTCATGAGAGATCTGTAGACTCACTTTTTTTTATAGCATCTCTGCCAGTGTGGCTTTGGTCTATAGTACAACTGGATGTGATTTCAAAAGTCCTTTTCCACTCTTCCTGTCTATAAGCCTGTTCAGTTTTAATTTTGTTTCATTTTCAGTTGGGAAATACTTAAATTATCATGGGGATTAAGCTGATCGATGTTCAGTGGAAGGAGACCTCCTGTATTGTTGTTTTGTTGGGTTTTTTTATCCCCATGTTGTGGTTCAAACCCAGCCAGATAGCTCGTTCACTCACTCTCCCCCCCTTCTTGCCCTCCCCCTACTCCCGGGGGGATGGAGAGGAGAATAGAAAAGAATGCAACTCCCACAGGTTGAGATAAGAACAGTTTAGTAACTAAGAAAGTTTAGTACCATGGGCCTAGAAGAAATCCTTTTTGTCTCATTACATAGCCTGTGAATCAACCCTTTTAGCTGGTGGTGCACTGCTGAGTACTTACTTCTACAATGTTGCTGAAGAGAAGAGGAAACTTCTCTACAGTGTGATATGACCTGTCTGCATCCCTCGACAGTTCCTCCCAGTGGTCCTGGAGCCCAGCCAGCTCCCCTATTCTGTTTTTGTTTGGAGGAGATTGCTAGAGTAAGGAAATATTTGCTGCAAAATGTAACCCTTCCACACACTGCCACAAATCACCAGAGGCTGCCCAAGCAGGGCTTTTCACCACTAACGATAGGACTATGTGTTTCAGAGGGCCTCAGCTCAGCTTAGTTGTTAGCAAGGACATGTATGTTTGAGTTCCCAGTGCTGCAAGAGCCTTTTTGGGGCATTTCTCCTGGATGAATGAAGTAATTGCTGTTCACACTAAGTTTTGGAACAGTCATCTTAATAAAATACTAAAATATGGGCTAAGGCAGCTGGTCCTTGAAACTTTCTTGCCTATAGTTTGACACAATTTGAGCTTACTCTTAGGTCATTGTCCCTCCCAACTTCAATTCTGTTTTGTTTTCTAATGTACTTTTTTGTTGGTTGGTTGGTTGGTTGGTTTTTTGTTTTGTTTTGCCTTTTTTTTTTAAATGCTGTCATTATTAATGGCAGCTCTTGGAAACTGGGATTCAGAGTTGCAATTCTGGTGGCAGCAGGAGAGCAAAGGCACTTTACAGTCAGTTGGTGAACCCCAGGTAAGTTTTTAGATGTTCTGCTTCCCTTACTAGCAGCCTGTTACCACGGATGGAGTCATGCTCTGGACTGATAAGAGAGAAGCAGCAATTATTGATATAAAACAGTGAGCTAACAAAATTCAGTGGTAAATGCAACAGTGGTTTAACAAGTTTCAGTGTCAAGGTACACTTGATTATTTCTGGCAGAGAGGACAGGGTCAGACAAAACTGCAACAAGGCCTTCTCATTGAGTGATGAGGTTCGAAAAGGATCCCTTTGCTTTCTAAACTCTTTCTCAGAGAGGAGTGTAGATGTGGCTGCATCCAATCCTAATCCCAGACTTGATCAATGGTTTGCATCTAAAAGATTATGTATGTGCAATCAATCCTTTATATCACCGAGGTAAAATTTCAAGTTTAGCATGCTATTAATCACTTACTGAGAATCTGCTGGTGCAAGGAATCTCTCAACCTCAGGGAGTAACCTTGAGGGGCATCCCTACTCAAGGGGTGATCCCCTTGTGCAGTCTGCTGCCATGCAGGAATGCTCAACAGGCTCTGGGCTGTCCACTATAAAGTAAGAGGATTGACTTATATTTGCATACCAGCAACAGGTCTGGGTGACTGATCCAGACAGCCCTTGGCTACCATATTACTATCCATCTCCCAGTGTCCTGGGTAAGCTGGATGCAGCCATCACACCCCCTACTGATGGTTATGGGTTGGTGGGGAGGATACTGCCATACCTGTGCGGTGCTCAACAGCCTTGAGTGTGTGTTTAGGGGCGCGCCTGTGATTTGGAGAAGCTTGCAGGAAGTGCAGTGTGGAACACATGGCTATAGAGAGCTCTGGGGTTTTTTTTTGGCATGCTATTATAGTTGCTGTAATGCTGCCTTTGTTTCATAGGAAATCTCCACTGTATGACAACTGTTTCCTGCATGCACCAGATGGACAACCCCTCTGCACTTGTGATCGCAAGAAGGCTCAGTGGTATCTGAACAAGGGGATTGGAGGTGGGCATACCAGTTTTCCTGTTGGTATTTGAAATACAGCTGCTTGTTGTTGTTTCTTAGGTAAATGGGCATATTTTTTATATATCCTTTCTGATTGGAAATACTGTTGGGGATTTGCTAGGTTGACTCTTATGTTTTGGCATCTTTATTTTAGCTCTCAAGTATGAATTTGTCTGAATATTCTATGTTTGCCTTTACTCTTTCAGAGCTAGTTAGCACAGACCCATTTGTTGTGAAGCTGCGGTTTGAGCCTTCGGGGCGTCCTGAGTCTCAAGTTGATTATTATCTAACAGTCAAAGAGAACCTGTGTGTTGTATGTGGCAAGAGAGAATCCTATATCCGGTGAGTTATTTAGTGGGAAAGGAGAAAAATGCATCTTTTAAAGCAGGACTGAGGTCTGCACCTCTTTTGTCACCCAGAAGCTTGATTAGCACCTAAAACATCATGCTTCTACACATCCTGGATAGGCTATCACTACTTGAATGCTCTGTAGTTGTATGTGTCTGGGTAAGTTTGATGGTGAACAAGCCAACCTTTCCTCCTTACAGAGGCAGGAAGTATCAGTCCTTCTCCAGTATCAGGACAGAACAAAGTATATGGAACATGTACATGCTGCAGTCTGAATGAATGGGGGCAGCAGTATACCAACACCCGCTGTTCTGATGGTATCCCCTTCTGAAAATAGCTGTAGTATTCCTCCCACTACTTAATGTGTAACTTTTGAAAGGTTTAGGTGAGCCTGAAGCCCCTGAGGTCACAAAGGGTGACATTTTGTCTTTGCAACTGTTTACTACTGTTTATGTGGGAGGTATGCTCCTTATAGAGCATTGCTTGATTTTAATTTTATTTTTTTACAGTATGAATCACTTTTTTAAAAAAATGAAAATGGTGAATTTTTGGAGGAAAAAAAAATGCCAAAAGCCTGTAGAGAAAAGTACAGATCAAAAGAAGTTGCATAGCTGCACTGAGGGTCCTGACCCTGATGATCTTAGTTTTCTGGACTTTTAGTATTAGTTGACCCTCTGTGAGCCAGGAGGGGAAGTAACAGGTCCAAGCAAATGTGATGAACTGGCTGGTTTGTCTTCCCTAGGAAAAACATTGTTCCTCATGAATACAGAAGACACTTCCCTATCCAGATGAAGGACCATAACTCCCACGATGTGCTCCTACTCTGCACATCCTGCCATGCCATTTCCAATTACTATGATAACCACCTCAAGCAGCAGCTGGCTGAGGAGTTTGGTGCACCCATTGGCTCTGAGGAAGGTGTACGTCTGATGGAGGACCCTCTGCGCAGGCAAGTGCGCTCCGGGGCCCGAGCCCTATTGAATGCAGATGGCCTGCCTGACCCCCGAAGGGCAGAACTTTTGCAGAACATCAAGGACTTCTTTAACACAGAGAGAGTCACCCCAGAGATGCTCCAGGAAGCAGCTGGTCTGGAAACCAGGTACAACAAGCCCATCAGTAGAAATAACACTTTAGTCATTTATGTTGGCATGTAGGTTCAACAAAAAGTTATCTACATACAGAGCCTTGGGTAAATATTACTGTAGCAAAACAAAAGAAAATCCAACAGAATGTGCAGAGCTGAGGATCACACATGTTGACTTCCTTCCGCTCCCCTCAGGCTTTTTTATGAAAACAGGACAAACCCAGTGCTGGTCTCCTTGGGATATTCGTATTGGGATATCTTCCCTAAAATAATGGTGTCAGGTTATCTGAATTTGAGACTAGTAGGAGTTTATCTGCACAGGAAAATAAACCTTTAAAAGCATAACTTTATTTCTGGATTTATAGTACTTTGATACATTTAACTATAAAGCAAGGATAAGAAGAAGGTAATTGTGCTGTAGCCTAAGGCTGTAAGCAGACAAGAACATTTTTCATTTCTTACTATATGTTTGTTTTCCCCCCTTCTCTCCTCAACCCAGCAGTGGGGTTAGGGTTAGGGTTAGAAACTGCAGCTCTTGTTTCTTCCTGTCTTCCCCTTTCTCTTCCAGCTATCTCCTTCTGTTCTTGCTCTCCGTCTTTCCTTCCACCGTTTTCTACTTCTTCTGAAGCACAGATATCAGGATCAGGGAGGGAAACTGAAAGACAGTCATATCAGAAGTCTTCTCTCTTTCTCAAAGCCTCTCCAAATGTGTTTTCTTAACTAGTACCTTGCCTCTGCATGAAGTCAGTGTTTTCTCTTTTTTGTGCTCACTGTTGTTTGTAATGTGGCAGTGTTGCAACTCGGAACCTATCCAGGCAGGGAATTCAGAGGTGGAATCAGGGCTCTGGAGTGTCATATGGTTCTTGACTTTAGAAATTTGTAGTCTGTCTCTTGAGGAGCTTGTAATGGACCTAAAGAGCTTTGTTTAGTTTTGCTATAAAAGAGGAACACTTTCTCAGTTCAAAGAAGCCAGCTTCCCAGTGTAACAGTGTTCCAGAAAGCAGTCTAGCATTGAAGCAAGGCTTGAAACTCTCCCTCTTGGTTTGCTTACCATGTGTCTGTAATTAAACTCCACAGCTGAAAGTATCTTCAGTGTCTTGCTGTTCACTGCAGACAGATCTAGAGTCTGACAGTGGGCTTTGTGTGAAAATAAACTCTGCTTGTGTTCTGGCAGGATCTGCAATGAGAGCTACATGCCACATGGACTGAAGGTGGTGCAGTGTTTTGCTAAAGGAGGCCTGCGCTCCCTTATCCAGTTGGAGAGACGCTGGCGGCAGCATTTCTTGGACAACATGCAGCCCAAGCACCTCCCAGAGCAGTGGTCAGTAGACCATAACCACATGAAGCTGATCCGAAAGTATGGGGAGGATCTTCAGATTGAGCTATCATGAATCTAACTTCCTGGACTCTGTAGATAGTATCTAATGGACATATGTAACTGAAGGTGGAAGAACTGTTTTTATTTCTATGTCTCCACTAACATCTGGGCCTGGGTTTGCAAACTGGCAGGAGTAGCTCTGCCAGATTTGGCATCTTATAGAGTTAAATCCATTGACTTGAATTTTCAGCTGGCTGAGATTTTTTTAATCCTGGTCTGTCACTGACTAATTCAGTGCAAGAGTGATATGCCTAAGGGAACTTGTCTTCTCAAAGTTACTATGGAGAGTTATTTTGTAGCCCCCAGGATGTCTGATGCCTCCAGACCATTTCTCCTAACACAGAACACAATATATGAACATTTCCCAGGTTTTCTGACAGGTGTATATCTGCGCCCTTGAGGCCCTTGAGACCTTGAGAGTCTCCTGATTTAAAAGTCTTTCTTTGCTTTCAGTGCAGTTGTACTCGTGAGGAGTTCTTGGAGGAGACTGCCTGCCATAGACAGGTTCCTGTTTGGAAGTGGCAAAGAAACTTTACCTTCTTTTGCAAGTTCTGAGCTGTATCAGAACTGCAGATATAGGCCTCAGTGAGTTTCGTGGTGACAGGTGCCTGATGAGAAGAGATGTTCTGACTCTGTCAGTGTGAAACCACCCATGTCAAATGTTTTCTTATACAGCTTCCAGCAACACACAATGTATAGAAAAAATGTTCTTCCCTAATTCCACTTGTCTGTCACAAATGGGTCTTGGTGGGTACCTTTTTGTATCAGACTGGAGTGAGGTCAGGGGTCTTAAAAAGGATGAGAAGAAACAAATTGCATTTAAATACCAGCATCTTTTAAGAGGTCAGACCACGTGTGGCAGAAAACTCGAGAATCTGGTGTTCTGTTCCTGGATTTGATGTGTGTGGTGGTGAGCAAGTCATCTCTCCATGCCTGTTTCCCCGTCTCTAAAATGGGACTAATAATACTTACCTATCTCACAAGATTGTTGTGGGGCTTAAGGAGTTAATGTTTTTATAAAATGCTTTGAAAATATAAGCTAGTGTGTGCTAATTATTACTGTCATTTTTTAAATGTGCTCGTCTGACTTTCTTAAATATTAATGTTTTTAAATGGTACTAGACCTTAATTATATATCTTTTAAAAAATACATACACTTTTCTGTGAAATCACTTGTGATGATTTTGATTGCATGAGATGAGTGTTCTTCCCTAATTGATGAAGCTATGCTCAACTTTTATAGGTCTCTCTAAGGAAGTTTCAGTAAAACCCTTGTCATACTTGACACTACTGCATATAGCACAGTTGATCCATATTTTAGTATAATTTTGAGCAGAATCTTGGACCTGCAGTGATTGTAGCTGAAACTCTCCCTTATCAGATAATTCAAGAAATTTTACAGGCCAGGGGTGAAAAACCTGTTTGTAACAGAGACCTTTTGAGATAAGTAGGAGCCGTAAAGAAATGGTACATTAATGCCATCCCAGAGGAGCTGCAGTAGCAGCCTGAGCACAAGGAATCAAAGATTCATGATAAGTACTACTTATCACAGAGCTGCAAATAAGACCATTTTCATTATAAGGGCAATTTTATTCCTTTCCTGTATCACTGGCAGGTCTTAACGAAAACTGATCTAACCGAATGTGTTCTGTCTGTGCTCATTCACACAGCTGATTATAATCTCAGCAAGAACCTCCTGTCTACAACAGCAGCTTGAATAAAACTATTTCTTTCCAAAGCAATTTGAGAAGTGTTCAGATAGTGCTATCTCCTGTCTTCAGTGCCATTTCAGTGGTAGGAGCGCGTTGCATGGCTCAGAAGAACTCCTTTTCAACAATCAAGAGTACAAGGTGTCCCTCTCACTTCTTCATTCTGCTTGGTTTTTCTCTCTTTGTTCTGATGCCGAAACTTCTGATAAAGCTGTCCTTGTTTAATGGAACTGATGGGCTGACAACAGGGCTGCTGTTTTTTCTGTGTATTGAGACAGGTATTGGACTAGAGGTCCCCTAAATTTAAAGGAGTCAGTGGTATCATTCTAGAGTTTTCTGGTTTATTTTTTCCAAATCAGTTGTTCAGAAATTTGCAAGGAAAACTTCCTTTATAAATATTTTGTTCACTAAGGTTCTTTGTTTTTTGTAAGGTATCCTTAAACTTGCATCATTTTAAGTCAACCTGGAAGAGGAGGTGAAGTGATACATTTCTTGTGTGGGAATAGATTATTTTTATATGATTGTGATTTAAAATTTTCTGCTGGTCTATAGATAAAACTTTCTTGTATGTCTTCATCACTAATTATTGCATTCAGTAAAAATTTGCTCTTTTAACCAGACTTACCACTGTTGAAGCTCTTTTTTTCTTCTTCACATACCTGTCTTTTCCTGTGTCTTACCCTGTCCTTATGAGTCCATTGTTTCTTACAGTAACAGCTGGATTTCACCCTCTGGGTTTCTCTTTCCAGTGCCTTCCTGATCTGTCTGTCAGAGGTCAGCTGTGGAAGAGACTGTGCTGGCAGCAATACTGTACTTCTAAGCAATGTGATAACAAGTTTGCTCAGATATATTTCACTTGTTTTTCTGAGGCTTTCAGTGGATTCAGGTGCTATCCTGGCCTGGTTGTGCTGGTCAGTCATGATGGCTACAGATCTACATTTTTGAAATAAAAAACTTAGATTTTGCTCAACCTGAGCATTCATCTAGGTTGCCCCAACTATCTTACCTCCTGCACTAAACTGTGTACATCTGTCTGCAAAGGGAAAGAAGTGCCACAGCTCTTTGTGTGGACTGGCTTTCGCGACATGGAGTTTTTCTTTCTGTTACTTATCTATGTTTCGAAGTTTGCCCAAAGTAGGAATTCCCTGCAGCACTTGCCTCCATCCTTTTTTTTCCCCCAGTGTTTTGCCCATGTGAAACATAATGTGCTTTTCTAGGAATATGGCTGTGTAAGTATTTCCAGAGGCACTCCTTTGTAGTGGGACTACCAAGATATACTGTGGTAGGTTAGCTTGCCTTCCCCCGTGGGCTACAAACTGATTTCTGGCTTCCCAACACTGTGGTTTGCCCTTTTTTTTTTGGCTTTGTGGTAACTTTGACATTATTGGATGGTGAAGGAATTACCAGCTGAGCAGCATTTTTGATAGTCTGGCAGTTGGAGGTGCAGTAAGCTGGTGCTGCATTTCTGAGCAGATCATCTATGACATGTTAATTATGCTGCTGACAGACTTGGCATTTGGAGTGCCTTGATTTCCTCCTTTGGCAGTCTTTAAAGGTCCCAGCTGTCACATCCATGACTGACGTGACTGAAGACAACATACACCTGTGGGCTTCTTGCATTTTTCACCATTTGGTATGCACTAATGGCAGCTATCTTCCTGTTGCATTTCAATTGCTCTAGCTTCCTAGGGAATATCTGAACTCCACACTATCTGTAACATGTTTTTGGTGTCTTTTTTTCAGTGAAGACAATGTGGTTAGCCTTGAGGAGTACCTCATTGCCTCAGCCATGTGCCTAAATGCCTTTGAGGAGCTGGGCTTTTTGCATGTGCAGAGGGAGCCTCTGAAATAAGGAATCAACAGGAGCCATTGCCAGTTTTCAGTGTTTTGTACTGATTTAGAGGCATCTCCAGTCTGAGTCAGTAGGTCAGTTCCCATCACTGCTTCTTGATCTCCTCCTTCTTTCTGGACTCCACAGTATATACACTTCATTCCCACGGTTTCACACAAACTGTTATCCCCTTGATGTTCTCTGGGAATAAGGGCCATTTTCAAGGCCTTTCTCTCATTTCTGTGTAGTGCTGTGTTAGTGACATAAGAGTTTTCCCTACCCTCAGGGGTATGTTGTTCTAGAGAAAGGAAGAGGCAGTTTGAGTTAAGTGCAAGCAAGATGTATCCAGCTTTCTCTGTGAGCTTTCAAGGGAGCCACAGTGTGCCCTCTTGTATTAGCCCAGCATCAAGGGAGTTTTGTTGAATGCTTTTACAGATAGGGTAGTGCAAGAGAACCACCATGGTTAAGCTTAATAAGGGGAAGATACCCCAAACCAAACCAAAACAAGAGAAAGCCAGACAGACGTGCAGGAACATAACTTCCCATATTCAAAACAGATTTCTCTGTCACTGTGAATTCCACCATGAAGAGCAGGTACCTGTGGCGGGGATTTTCTGATCCAAGGTTAGTGTTGCATCTTCCCACTGAACTATCACGGTGCTTGTTTCTGTCTTGAATTAGCCAGCTTGATACTAGCTGGAGTCTCAGTGATGCTAGTGGCCAGGAAACAGAGCAAAACCACATTTCCCTTATTTTCCCTTGCCAGCTATTGGATAAGTTCATTTTCTGAGATGGGGGGAGTAAAGAGAACTGGGGGAAACAACAAAAAAAAAAAAGAATGGAAACTTTTACTGTAAAATAGAGGTGTTGTCTTCAGATAACAAGAAACCATTTTCTTGTGCAGGGAAAAACTCCAGCTTCAGCTGTAGATGATATAAAATATGTCTTCTATCTTTCTTTGCTTAAAAAAAGGAAAGATTGTGCAGTGGCTAAGGAGCAAAAAAGAGAAGACATTTATACATCTCGGCACAAATGTGACAAGTCTGGGAAAAAGATACTAGGCAGCTGTCAGAAATACAGTCTTAAGAGAAAAACTGCCTGTCCAAACTCCCTCCACAAAAACCTGCTGCTCTAAGGAGCTGTTTCGCACTGTAGTGTGCTCTGTGGCTGTCTGGTGTGTATCTCTTTCACACTGATTAACAGCAAGTCTTTTCCAATTGATTGTCCTGTGAAAAATGCCAAATAGCACTTTGCATCAGCTGAGGTCTGCCAGTTGCTCTTCCCTTTTCCCTCTGTGCCCTGTCCAGGACTTTTAGCCATAAATAAAAACAGAGAGACTGATTGCTGGTAGCATGTGAAAGAGAGTGGAACCCCTGTCAATGCACTGTGAATAAAGAAATAATTATTCCTACTTCTCTAGCAAAGGCTACAGAGAGTCCAAATCTGAGCTGTAAGTATGGCGTGTATAATTTTATGTCAGGTTTTTGCTATTTGGGTAATGTTTTCCATATGTTTTAAAGGCATTACACAATCTTCTGTCCCTCTCTGTTTCTTCAGTGAAATACGGGTAGCGATGCTAGATGTTGTTCAGCTGCACATCTCAAAGCACTGTGCTGATGTCTTAAAGACCAACTCTATTTTACAGGTATTTACCGCATGTTAGAAAAACAGTCGGTCCAAGCAGTAAAACTGGAACAGAAGAAATACTTAATGGAGCCCTGGAAAAAATCAGACCTGACCACCTGTCTCCTGACAAATTGGTTACAGGAGAGAAAACTGCCTTCAAGTGCATGTTCTGTGCATGACAGCCAGAGGTGGTGCTGAGTATTAGACCCTCAAGAATACACAAGTTGTTTTTTTTCCTTTGCCTTGTAAATGGGCTTTAGGACTCTTAATGCCACTCCCCACTAGCTCTATGCCTTCAGTTCTGCTCTGAATGTTACCGGTGTACGGTGAAATATTAGAGGGTGCTCTTGCTACCACCAGTGTGGAAGCCCTCCTGCTCCAACTTTGCATGAAAAAGCCAAGAGGCGGGGTAAATACAGGTAGATAGATATAAGGGCTAAAAAAGGTGGGTTATCTTTATTTCACTTACTTGGCATAATCCCCAGTTAAATCCAGAAGAACTTCCTGCTAGCCATCACCTTTTAGTCGGATGTGTTTCCCTGCCAGCTGTAGCTAGTCAGTGGGTTCATAGCAAAAGCTGTTTTCTTATAACAGGCTGCGGTAGGGGACAAAGAAAAGTAATTGCCATAGCTACAGGTTTGCACTTGGGTAATAACCTCAACCATCTCTCAGCCTGCCCTGCCATAACCTTCGAGGGAAAGGACCTGAGGAAAGCCTAGGTAGGTCCTTGTCCTCCTCGATGCCTCTTTTGCTCAGGACCTGCCACTCTGGAAGCTGAGTCCTGTGCTCTGCTGAGAACACTAGCATGGGAATATGGCTCATGAGTAAAGGCCAGAAGAACTGAGTTTCTCTAGATCAGGGGAAACAAAGAACTGAGGGACAAGGAGATAAATAAGAAAAATATTGTGATGAAGGGGGGAGATTTTTGTGGACTATTTTCTAATCTAGCTATGACAGGAGGTTATGGACTGAAAAGTTCAACAAAGGAGATTTGGGCTAGTCATGAAGAAATGCTTCCTTATGGTATACACTGCTTCATGACACAGGTCACATCGCTTCCTTACAAGCACAGTGACTGTGCTCCCCAGCTGCAAACCATCTGTGCTGCCCACTGACAAGCCTGCAGGTGATAAACCTGAAATACTTTAGCTAACTCTGTCCATGGACATTCTGCTCCTATATGCACTATGTGCCCTTCAGTCACCTGCTGCTAAGACTGACAGGCAGTGCTTCTCTCTGAACTGTTTTAATTAATGTGTGCCTGCTCTGGATTTTTATAGCTCTTAAAAAGTAGCTGTGAGTGGTATCTCTTATCAGAGGGAGGTTTTACATCGCTGCTGTGAAGGTTGCCATTGCTACTGCTGCGGAGGTGACCTTGGCGTGTGTTCCCCCCTCTTTGCTCCTCGCACGCTGTGTTCGCGCCACCCTTTGCTCTTCCTGTCAAATGCTTCAGAAAAGAACACAGGAGCCAAATGAGTTTTTTCTTGGAAAATGCATCTTAGTAGCTTTCCAAAACTCCCTGCTCCCTCAAGAAGAAATACAAAACCCGGTCTCCCAACCTGAACAAACTTGCTCTAGCTGGTTAAGCTCTCATTGTTTTAAAATCTGAGGGGATTCTTCACTTAGGGGAGACAATGCAGGCAGTACCCTCACCAGCCTTCTTTTTCTATAAATTCCTGTGAGTTTGTTGGGGAGATTTTTTTTGTGTGGTTGGTTGGTTGGTTTGTTGGGTTTTTTCCTCCTGGGAAGTGGAACTGCTGTACAAAGAAACAAATGGTGGTGGAATCAAGATGGGAAATACATGCCAGTAAAACCAGCATGATCTTCTCACTTCTGTCCTTACTATACTTCTATCCTGAACCAAGATGAAGGGGGAAGCCTGGAAAATGCAGTCAACTTGAAGGTGATTTCAAAAGCACATGAGAGTTAGGCAGAATTTTTCTAGCAAGTATCCTATCAGCAAGATGTGCCTGTCTTGCTGGGGATGAGCTCTGTGGTCAGCAGGATTTGATTTCACCTTCCCTTCTCTAAATACCTGCCAGTGAGTAGACTTTCAATGAGTTGGCTGCCTGAAAAATGTCAAAGTGGCCACACATGCTCCTACCAACGCAAATTCCCAAAGTGCATTTAGGGTTTGAAGAGGGAGAAAAAAGACCCTGATTGAGACAGCACCGCTTCAGCTGGCTTCAGGAGGGCTCCTGTCAGTTAACAGAGCATTTTACAAGGAAAAACTTCAAAGTCTTCACATGGATTGGTCTTCAAAGTACTCTATTCTCTAGCTGACTCTTTATTTCTCTTAAGGATGAGAGATGCAGGTAGTAATGGTGAAGGTAGTAATGGGTGTCTATGGAATGAAGCACTGGTGTTCAGGCAGATTTGGTGGTAAGCTACACAAGCTATTTTGAGTGTTTTAACCCTAAAGACTTCTGTGCTCTATGTGTACTGGTTTGTAAAATAACTTCATGATAATCCAGTTGAGGAGATAAACAATAGTGGCAAGACAGAGGAGCAGGTATCATCTGTTCAGGCTTGAAGAACACCATGCTGTGCCTTCAACGGTGGGGTACTTAAATGTTAATGGTCCTTAATAGCTATGCCAATGCATGCCCACTGAAATGCATCAGGTGAACTGTTTTCTAAGCTATTACAGACTGCCTGAAGAGGAGCCTCTGCCCTCTGGATGCATCTGTCTCTGTCATGATAGCCAGAAATTTAGACCTTACTTAGATGGTGTTAATTATTATTTTGGTTGGTGGTGTTTTTTTGGATGGTCCTTTTGTTTATCTAATTGAATTTGATCTGCTGCTGTCAAGGGAGGTGCGAAGGTCTGTTGTGTGGTTATAGCTCATTCCCCTGGCAATGCAGTGCTATAAACACCTCTAATCTAGCAGCTGGTCCATCCTGAGGGACCCGCACTGATTTAATGCTGTCAGTGTATTCAAGCAGTATTGTGAATCAACAAGCCCCTCTTTCTTTTAACAGTGAAAACATGCAGTGCGTAAATGACATTTTTTCTAACAACAGAGAATAAAAGGCATTAAATCTGTGTGTCTCAGCCTCAGGCTGCTGGTTAGGGGCATTTATGTACTGCTGGCAGCCTGGACCCCTCTGTGACCCAGCAGACTTGTACAAAGGAGCCTGCTGAGGAACTGGGCACTGGAGCATCACTGAACTGATGTGGGAGGTTGTCACACCACAGGGGGCTAGCCTGCCTCAGGAGCAAAGGAGTAAGTGGTGGTCCTGGGGAATGGAGCTCCTCTGCTTCTCACTGCAGTCATTGCAGACTTTACAGTTGCACCTTGTGCTTCTGTTCATGTTAATTTCACATCAAGGAGACCCAAAACACACACAATGAGTGTAAATGGCTCACTGCTCCCTCAGACAGCTCCCATGGGGAAGTCCGTTCTTGTCATTTCTAAAACTTCAAGTCCCTAGAAGGAGCTGCTGGTGCCCCAGTAGGTGCATGCTTCAGCAGATGAGGTAGTTGTAGGGCAGTGCACCTCTAGAACAACGTAGCTAGAAACAGTGTACCACTATGGAAAAAATGGTTCCCACATGCGGCAAGAGGAGAAGGAATGCACAGAAATAGAGTTTGGGGCAGTTTAAGGAGACCAAGCTGCTGCACAGGATTTTCAGAGCCGCAGCTGATGGGTTTCCAGGTATGAAAGTGCTTCCCTTAAGTTATGTCTGCCTGTCCCACTTCTTCATTTCTGACCTCCCTGGCATGCATAAACTGTATTCTGAATCTCACTCAAAGCTATGAACTCCTGACTTCAATAAATCCACAGCAAGTCATGATGCGTGGGCTGAGGTCAAGCAATGGCAGTATCAGCGGAAGCACAAGATCAGAAGTACCTGCAAACCCTTCCAAATCTCAGTGCGCTGCTTGTAGCTCATTCATTGACTTCTGCTCAGTCTGAGAGCAAAAAAATGGGCACCTGGATGAAAGTGCACAGTCTGCCTCCATTCAGCTCATGGAAGGCAATGCCAGGTCACTGGTTCCAGTGTTTTATTACTGAAAGACATGCATCTGAGCCAAAAACGAACTGCAAGTTTTGTAATTTATACTGTAGTGGCTGGTGGTCTAACTGTGAATGGAAATCTGGGTGTGCCCCAGTTCATGATGGATGGGCAATGTCTTCACAGTCTGATACCATTACAAATCATTTCTGTTGCAGATGATTTAAGACAGCTTCAGATTTAGATGGATATGGTGCTAGCTGCACACCAGATAATAGCCAGATCTTCTATCATCCTTATTCCTCTCCCCTGGTAGCCCAGATTCACCAGCTCTCAGTTTTGTCCTGCTTCATCTTCAGTGACAGCAATCCATCTTTTGTTCTCCCTCTTCTTCCCTACCATACACCTAATGTTCACTCCCCCTGGTAAATGGACTTCCTTCTCTTCCCAGGAGGCTTGTCCGAAGCAGCCAGGGCAGGGCTGAGTGTACCCATGAGAGGAACATCCTCCTGGCTTTTCCTTATAATGCATGGGTCACTTGGCTGAGGAATTTCTGGCTTTCCCCAAAATCAGTCATCTGGTGAGCAGTCTCTTGCTGCGGCTCCCTCTGAGACTCTGGGAGTTTGGACTTTAATCTCCAGATCCATCAGACATATTTCATTGTAATTCCCATTTGTCATTCTCAGCTTTACTGATTCAGACCTTTCATTTCCCACTTCCTCACACCATAGAAGGTTGTCAACCTGTGTTATTCAATGACAGAACTAGTTTTCTGCTAGCGAGTAGAAAACACTTCTCTTCCTTCACTGTTGATTACACTCTTTGCTTTTTCTTAGCTCTGTTTTTTTGATCCAGGCCCTATGAAGAACCTATGAAGGAAGAGAAGGCAGTAGGAGGGATGAGATAGAAATAAACGGAGCATTTGCTTCTCCTTGCCCATTAGGGGTTGCGGTTTTTTTCTTTCCTGACTGGTGATTGTTCTCCATCTTCTGTAAATCTCCATCCTTCTCCATCTGTTTCTTTTTAACTCAGTCCATCTTCCCTTGCTGTGTTGTACTTCCTTCTCACTGCTCTCCTAGCTCTGGTGCACATACAACCTGCTGAAGAAAACCCATGTGTTTCTGACAATGTCTCATGTCTGCTCTGCAGGGGGATGCACAGATGGATTTGTCCCATAGCTATCCATCATTTTGCACTTTGCCACATGTAAGCTGGTCACAGGCTGATGAGGGCCACTCCTCCAGGTTCAGGTGAATGTGAAGGCTGCAAGGGCCATGGTGAGATCATGTCCGCACAAATCTGTACTCGTTTCAGTTGTGATGCAGCCTTTAAGCTGGTCTTATTTGACGCTTTCAAATCAATTTAAGACACGGCTCAAAGCAAGAGGCTTGAACTCATTTAAATTACCCTTTAAGCTGCTGTGATAAAAATGGCATTCAGGCCAGGTCTGGAGGAGCAAAGTCAGACACACAGGAGCTGATGCGGCCATGCTGGACCAGGTCACTGGCTGTGCATAAGGGGCACCTGGCAGCTGTCACCAGCCTGCCTGCAGTGTCCCACCAGCTCTGGTTTTCCTCTTGGTGCACCATTTACAGCGATGTGTCCTCAAAGGCAGCTGGAGTCAGGGCACCATGCAGGGGCCATCTTCTGAAGTGCCACTGGAACACATGAAAAATATTTGAGGATGCTCCTGGCAAGAGAATCTGGCTGGGAGCTCCTGAGAAGAGACCCTGGCCCAGGCCAGGGCAGGAACTACTATTCTTGTCCTTCACAGTGATCCTCTGCTCCCTGCCCTGGGCTCACCCTGCTCCACCCTGGGGACGTGGGAGCACCTGGTGGTGGTGGTGGCAGAGCCCCTGGGCTGCTCTCAGGGGCCTGCCAGTGTTAATGAGATAGCTTTCACCTGAACGTGGCTGGCAGCATCCTTTTACTTATTTACATACCATTAAGGCATGTTTGCCTACTCTCTCAGTGAAAAAGAGAGACTGAGGCTGGCCAGGAATGAAGCATGCATTTTCAAGCTCTCTTGTGTGTTGCACTACAGTAATCACAGTCCTTCCCTGATTTGTCATTGTGCAAGCATTTTCCATCCATCTGGATACGTACAGACCCAGGCCTGGGAGGGTTCACAATGAACTTGCATATGGGATGCGATGAATGGGCTAAAATATAGGGATAGGTCTGCCTATGGTTGTAATGCATAGCCATCCCTGGATACAGCAGACTAAGCTTCTCCTTTCCAGTAAGTTAAAGTCCATGGGAAGGGTGTAGGTACACTCCCAAACTAGAGTCCTCCCTAATGCCAACACCTCAGGTTTGACCATATCTCTCCACACCCCTCACATAAAGAAATCTCAGTTCTGCCTTCATATCTGAGCCTGCTTCTGTACTGAGTGAAACCCTACCCTCTCCAGTCCCAAATCCAAACCCCCACAGTAAGTCTATACCTGGCAGGCCTGGCATTAGAGTATTAGCTGCTCTGCAAGAAAAAGAAGAGCTGGCAAAGGAGGGGAGAGTAACTGGCTTTCTGCTTTACAGATGCTTTTGTTGTAAAGCACCTCAAAAATGACAGCTTACAAGGGCAGTTTGTGAGAAACAGAATGAGCCTCCACTGGAAATTTTCACTCCACTTTTCTCCATATCTTCCATTTTTTTCCTGTTTGACAAGCACTGCTATTTATATGCTGTAAGAATGAGAAATAGGATTTTCCTTGCACACACCAGAAGGGCTTAATCTCAGGCCATTCCTTGAAAATAATTAGCTGCAGCAAGCTCTGCCTCATCTGAGAGGTATGAAATGTTGCTCTTCTCCTTGGCACCCCTGCTTAGAGTGCAATCTAATGAAATTGGATCCTTGCTCTTGAACAATAAGCCATCTTAAATCTGGATCTTGGTCACACTGTGAAGGCTGGAAGGGAAAGAAATGCTCTGGGAGATTCTGTAAAGGCTAGACATGGGAGCTAGATTTTGAACGGAAGCTTCAAATCTGAATTTCACAAGGCTGACAACAGTGGCTTTGGGTGGGAC
Organism: Neopsephotus bourkii; assembly: GCF_033783945.1. Lineage (NCBI taxonomy): Eukaryota > Metazoa > Chordata > Aves > Psittaciformes > Psittacidae > Neopsephotus > Neopsephotus bourkii. The sequence continues at coordinate 2,849,242 of NW_026902266.1, forward strand.
AGAGCTGGGAGGACACAGCCCCATCTTTGAATGGGGCAAATCCCAAACACTGCTTGTATGACAGCCTTCAGAGACAAATGAGGATGTGATGTTTGGAGAGCAGAAGAGATAAAATAAAAAACAGATAAAATCTACTTGAAATGGGTTTTGTCCTGGATTATCCTGGGGAGGTTGCAGAAGTCCCTGAGGGCTGGAAACCCATCAAACCAAATGTCTCCTTTAAAGCTTGGCAGGGACCAAATGGCCCTATGAGACACAGCTGCCCTGTTGAGCTCCTCCCTGTGCCTGATGATAAAGGAAAACTGGTGCTTCCTTCCTTCCTTCTCTGTCTGCCGCCCTCACCTGCTCTGTTAGGAGCCAGGCAGGAAAAAGCTGCCTCCACATCCCTGAAGACAAGGACAGAGGGTCTGCTGCTACCCAGCTTAGGGCAGGAGTGTGGCATGCAAAAGCCCAGCGGATGATTGACGTTTGAGGTGCTGTGATGGTGGGGCCTGGGCTTGCCCTGTGCTGGAGCTGGGACAGAAACTGGCTGAGCTGGCTGCTTAGTAGCAGGAAAAAGCCAGGTTACAGAGCAGGGAAAACTAGTATCATCTTGATGCATAACTGTCTTCGGGCTGACACTGTGCACAGCTTTACATGGGGCTTTAAAACTTGGGCCTATTGATACGGTTATTTTTTTCTATATAGAGTTTACTGTGCTAAAACAACTTGTAAATAGACTTCAGCAGTATGATTAGAATTGCTGCACAGAGCCTTTTTCATTCCCTCTTTCTGTGAGGAAAGGTACGTTCCAGCAGATGCATTTGTAGAGGAATTACGAGCGTGAGCAGCTATATATTTGCTAGAGACAGTATATTCCTTTGATCTTGTTGTGACCTTCAGACAGAAATGGTCAAGCTTGCAATGGCTTTTAAATCCTGTGAGAGGTATTTTCCTCTTCTTCGGATAGCACCAGAGAAAGGAGCGTCTGCTGCAAACTTGAAACTGATGTAAGAGTGTGAAACACATGTGCATGCATGTGATGATCTATCTCTGCATGTGAAAATGCTGCAGTGATGTGCTGAGCATCTCTGCAGGCATGCAAGCATTCAAATGAAGGAGTACCACTTCTACTCGCAGTGGCTTAAGGAGTTTCTGCCAGTTCTCATTCCTTTTTCTGGATGCTGTGGTCCCACAGTGGGAGCTCTTCATTGCCAAGCCCTATATTCAGGTACTGGAGACAATTACGAGGAGTTACTTTTTAAATGATGAAATTTCTTACTTCATAATTCCTATCCCCCTCCTGTGCACTAGTGCTGGAAGTAACTTTGTTCATCACTTTCAAAGCATTCATCTTTAGGGAGAAAAAAAACATTTGCCCTAAAATGTGGATGTTTGAAGAAGATGAATCTGACCTTCACTGTTACTATTACAAACGTAATCTCTATTACATCATTTTATCATACAGTGCATGTCAGAAAGATATCTTCCTCATGATGAAGTACCTTGCTTTTCAAGGGGAGACAAAAAGTCTCCATTTGGGGAAGGGAAGGCTGGCTGATAGGGCAAAAATCATGGAGTCAGTGGATAGAGGATGGATGAATGGGTGAAGTGCCATGTACTAAATACCACTGCTGGAGGGCCAGAATGCACCTGGTGACACATGTAGGAGGTTCTTTTACAACATATTAAAGATAGTGTTGTTGTACAATGTGTAGTGAAATGTTGGACCTTTCTGGTGGACAAAGACTCTACTAAGAGGTTAAGAAGATGACATTTTCTAGCAGTCCTTCATGGGCTATCTATCACAAAACATACTGGTATTGGGTGTGTTCATGGTGAGGCTGTCAGCTTAGGCATGAGCACTGGCGAGATTTGGAGGAAAATTCTGTCCTCGTGTTTGCATCTCCAAATCTCCTTCCGTTATGTGGAACCCAATCTGCAGATCAGGGATCCCCATGTGCCTGCTGCAGGGCTCAGGGCTGGAAAGGGTCTGCAAGTGTGGAGATACCAAACAGGGATAATAGGAACTCAGTTCCCTAAAGTAATGTCCTCAAACACTCATCACCTTCAGCTGGAGCCAAGTGCTCGCAACACCTCACAGCACCGAAGTCAAACCATGTGTACCTGTGCTGAGATGCCAGCTGCCTTCAGGGAGGTGGTTTCTGCCAGCACTTCTCTTGCCATCCTCACTGTGAGTGTACTTTTTGTGCTTCATTAATTCTGGGTTGTGATACGGCATGGGTCAGCCTGGCTTTCCTGTCCTCCTGCACTGTGCTGGGACTTAACCCCAGTGTGGGAGAGAAACACTGAATGCTAATACCGAAACCCCAACGAAACAAATTAGATGGGCTGAGCAAAGAGGGGTTGGGATGTCACACACAGGCAGCTGACTGACTCGCTACTGCCAGAGCCTGGGGGCTGGAGCTGTGCAGGGATTTAATCACCAGGTCTTGCCAGGCAGAGCTGTTGCTGCTGAGGGTTTCTCATCCAAAATGACCAGACCTGTATATCCTGGCGCAAGGGATTCCTATGGTGGATGACTTTATAAAGTCATGAGAGGACACCAGTTCTGTTTCTGCAGAGCTTCAAAATAAGTTAGCGGCATGTTTGTGGAAGCCTGGCAATACCTGGATTGTTGTTGAAGCGATGGGAAGGAAATTGAAAGGGATGCTGCCAGCTCATACTGTGTACCTTATTCTTCAATCTGAAATGGTGTTGTATTGATGGAGTTGTCTGTGTGCTGCCCCATGGAGTGCCCTGGTGTCTTCCAGACTGACATAACCACTTGCCAGTTTGCTGCAGGTCAGCAGTTTTTATTGGTTGCAGTTCCCCTAGGGCTGTAATTTCAATAAATACTCTTGCATCCTTCAAGCCCCCTTCACCCACATCCCTTGGAGTAAAGATGTCCCAATATAAAGCAGATGGAAAAGACAGAAACTGATGAATCTTTACTACAGTGTTCATCTGCCTGGATCTTGCTCCTAATGTTACCTGGATGCTTGATGTCCTCTGGACTCTAGTCTTTTCCCTGGCTTTTTTTATATTCCTCAGTTTTCACCTGGGAATGAATCTCAATCCCTGCAGGCAGAGGTTCTAGGATCAGGCTTGCTGCATGGGCACTGCGGTGCCTCTGGAGTTGACTGATTTCATGGCTCCTATTTCTGGCCTCCCCTCAGCCTGGAGTTTCTCACACTTAGTGCCAGGGCTGGAATGTTTTGGAAAGTTTTCCATTAATTGTCTAGGCTATTTTGAGCATTAAAGCTTCAAAAAAAGTACATTGCTGTGACTTTTAGGAAAGTTGAACATTTTTCATTGCACTCAGCTCAAACCCAGCCTGCTGTAGGGTGCAAGCCCCTTTTATGGGATGTGTGAGAAACTGGGTAGGATATTTTTCACAGGTTATTTCCCAGATTGGCATGTTTTCGTTTGCAATTCCTCTGTAGTAAAAGACAGGATTTTCATCATTTGCCGGGTGAGCATTTCAAGCTGCTTCTGCTTTGCAGTCACCAGGACTGTTATGAGCACTAACCTGGTAGCTACACTGAGCTGTAAAAGCTTTGAATTTCTATGAGGATTAAATTGCAGTTCAGGTCACAGTCGGCGCTATGAAGTGCTGCCAATAAAGGAGAGCAAGTTGTTGTCAGATTGTAATAAAAAGATTTTATTGTTAATTAATTCTGAGCACCAGAAAAAGTGCTGCGTGCTTTACCATAAAGATGGGAAATAAATCCTTGTCCTGGAAAGGATGCAGCAAGGAAGAGAAGCAAATGCTTTGGGGTGGGAAACAGAGGTAAGAAAAGTGGTAGGAAAGAGAGTGAAAAAATATACCAGGCTGATATAAGTGGATCTTCTAGTTAAGAAATTGTATTAATATGCAATTATTGCTACTTAAATATTTATTCTGAGTTTTTAAAAGATTGCACATTGGGTCCATGAATTGTTTCTGTGCTGCTGATGGCTCCTGCCCGATTCTGCTGTAACTCCACTCCTCCATCTGGTCTTGCAGTGACAGAGAGGCAGGTTACCTGGCTCAAAGATGGTTAATGGCACCATCTCCCAGAGGGAAGAAGGGATGTCCTGAATTCCTGCTAGCCATCTCTGAAGATATTCCTGGCTCCTCCACACTATCAAAGGAGATTCATCTTGCACTGTTAGCCTTTCAGCAGATGTTTTTATCTTTGTACTTGAAGAGCACGAGCGCAGTGTGGAACTGTTAATTACAGCTCATTGTAAATTCTTCTCTGTGCTCTCATTTTCATTAAGAAACATGCTCATGAAAGCAACGTTAAGGTTACAGTGACCTTAAGCAGCACATAAGACAAAGTTGTTTAACTATACAGCTGAAAGCAGCTAGAATCCTGGCTCCCAGTTAACCATGAGCTATTTTCCTTAACTTGCCCCAGAGTTACTCCCCTCCACCACTTCACTGTTCACACCCTGGCCTATTTCGATTGGGCATGAGGATAAGTTAAGGATGGAGCTGCTCCCAGGGGACGGATTTGTCTGTCTGCCCTTTCTACAGTGCCTGTGGCAATGGCATTGGTGGTGAAGGGCTGTAGATTACCTGTACAGTATCAAGCTCTGATCGAGAGAAGCTGTTGGGCTTCTGGTGTACCTTGTAGTTTCCCTGTGGTGACTGAGGCCAAACATGTGGAGGGTGATATATGACCTGAGGCATAGCAACGTGGATTTTCAGAAGACCACACACACGCCCATGCCATCTGACCAGCATGAGAAAGCTGCTCCAGACAAGGAGAGTGTTTTAGGCAGCTTAGGAATTTGGACCATGAAGATGACTAATGCAGAAAATGTTTTTTATTTACCACAGCCATGTGGTAGAGGATGATGGCATGACCCATCTTGGGAATGCCAATGCCATCTTGGCATTATGGTATGAGTAAATGTGTCAGAGGTCTACAGGGATACAATTTGGGTCTGTATAAAGAGCATGGTGAGATGTTATGGTCAGACCACCAGAGTGGCTTTTCATCTGTTATGGGCAAAAGACTTCAACTCTTTCTGCCTATTTGGACAAACATTTCCTCTTCTCCCTTGTTTTCCTGGAGTTTCCCTGAATTGAAATAATGGATGAGCTCTGAGTCCTTTCCCTTCAACAGGCAAATTGCTTTCACTGGCTCCTACTCATCTATTCCTGACTGGGAAGCAGACCATTGGCCCTGCTTGGGAAAAGACGAGGAACTTCACCAGGGAGGGTGACTGTCCAGACCAGGGATGGCCCAGAGGAGGAGGTTCAGAGCAAACCACCCTGCAATGTCTCACCTTCTCCCAGGCACCCTGCTCTGCCTGTGCAGAAAGAACTCCCCGAGGAGTGGTCTCTTGTGGAATATGCCTGAACAGAGGCTGCTCTTCTCTTGCACAACTTGCCTAGGAGCCATGACAGAAGGTTAGCTAAGAAAAGTATCAGAGCTGTCTCAGCTGTGTGTGTGTGGATGGGCTTTGGAGTGAGAATTAAACAGGGCACTCCTGGGGCTGGAGGGCTATGGGGAGCTGAGCTGTGTTCATGTCCTTGTTCCTTTTGGCTTCAAAATACATGACTTTCTTGATCTCCTGTCTGTAGCACTTGCAGAAAGTAGGCAGGAGCCCAGCTGGGTGCACAGTGCTTTATGCAAGGTGGATCTCAGGATGGCTGTGGGCAAGAAGAGCACGTCCTCTCATCCCAGCAGGATAACGTGCCACTCTCATTTCTCTCTGGAGCATGAACTCCTCCAGCTCCTGAATCCTAATGCTGTTTTCTTTAAATGTTCTTAGCTAAACTCTGGATGACTTCATTCAGACTGTTTCCAGAGTCTAGACAGACTTTATGTTGCTGTTTCAGATGGCACTTCCATGCCTGGAGGCCACAAATATAGCAGACCTGATTTCTCAGATCAGAGTTGTGCTAAGAAAACCTTTTTGGTGCTCTCCAGATGTTTTATAGTTGAAAGCTCAGTTACATTTTCTGTCAGATGACTGCAGAAACAGTCGCTGTCTCACCATAACTGCAAAGCAGCCACACTTCATTTTTTCTGATGACAAGTCTGGAAGATGCTTGTCTTTTCCCCTGCAACAAAGATGGTCTCAATTTTATCTGGGGAATTTTGGACACCAGATCTGTTATGCTAGATGTTGTTATCAAGGCTCTCAGCCAAAGACACTAAAATGGCTTCTTGAGAGCCCTGTTCAATATTCATGGCCCTAGGAGATCTCTTCCCTTTGGAGGTGATGCTGACAAGGTTGTCAAACCCTACATAAAATTCCTCCATGTCATATTCCTCCCTCCCCATTCCATATCTAGATTACTCACCAAATACTAAGCCTATGCTTCTGTTAAAGAATTAGCTACCTGGATTGTCAAGGGGTCCCTTATATTATTCCACTGTACAAAGCTTATCACAGAATAAGAAAAGACTTAGTATCTCTAACACGGAACATCTATAAAGGAAATTGAACACAGAGCAAGTGTGGTGGTGGTGGTAAGACCCCGTAATTCTGCTGTGAGGTTTGTATAATCTTGATTTATTCAGTTTATTGTATTATGGTTCTCAGGTCACTTAGGGCGTTTATGGAATTATCTGATGCTTTTGGAAAGGTCAGCAGTGAAGTATTATCACCGTTAATATTCATTGTGTGTCTACATTGCAGGTTGTGTTGAGTGGAGATCTCCGTGCCAGACTGCTTCTGGTACTCTTGTTATCCATAATGGGGCTGGCTCTAATACCTGCATGCAACATCACAGCTTACAGTATAGCTGTACTTGAACAATTCATATTGTCAGATATCCCTGTAGAAACATAAGGCTAGAAGTGTATCATCTTTTAAAAAGAAAGATGAGATTCTGGAGCAAAGCTCTGTGGTCAGAAGTGAAATCATTGCAAATTCTGGCCACAGAACATAGCATCTTGGGTACCAGTAGTTTGGACCTGGGAGCTAGTCATCTTCTGGTGAGATATTTGGATCCTGAAGGTGAAATATCACTGTAGAGACACTTTCAAAGCATGTGGAAGCCTGGTGCTGCAAAATACATGCCTTTTCTGCTGCGGGTGTGCTGAAGGTGACCTCCTGGTCAACTAGAGCTTCATCAGCACTCCCTTTCCAGCTCAAATAAGTCCCAAAGCTTAGGCAATGTAAATAATGGGTCTCTGAAAACGTGTCTTCACTGTGCTGAACTGGGAATCTGCGGGCAAGTGTGAGCTGCTGTGCCAACAGCTCTGAGTGTAGGTAACTAGGTGCTTTTGCTGTGCCCTTCACTGGGGTCCTCGACTACAGCCTCTGCTTCACCTGAGCTTCACCATCCCTCGCTCTGGCTGTGTTTCTGCAGGAACAACACATGCAGAAACATGGAAGAGAAGAGAGTAAAAGCAACTTTCTCCTATGAGAAAGACTCCTTGAACTTGAGCTTGTCCTTCCTACATCAGAGCTGACTTCTGTTTGGGGCTCTGCTGAGGCCTACAGAGTTCTGCGCTTGTTTCTGACACGTACCCATAGGCCATCCCTTGAAAGGGACTTGGGGTCTTCAAATGAACGGATTAAATGATCTCAGCTGTATTGTTCTTGTAATTAAAGAATTATGTTACTGAAGGAAAGCAGTGATTCTGCACAGGAGGGTTCCTATCACTTGTGTAAGTTGTCAGCAGCCCACATTACCCAGGTAGTACAAGTAACCTCAATTTTGGTGGGTTTTTTTCCTGTGCTGTTTTCTGAACTGCTGGCAGTCCTCTGGGAATAACAGGATGTGATGGGGACAGAACAGCAAAAAGGGCTTTGGCAGTATGTTTTGCAGGCATAAGAAAGTGCTACTGAGAGCTTGGGAGCCTCTTCCCTAGGACCATGAGCTCATTAATGACAGAGCACCCACCAGCATTCAGTCAGCTTTCAAAGCTCCAATGCAAGGTGCTTCCAGAAATAAGGGACTGCTCTGCCATGGACAGTGCAGTCCTGTACAGCTCCCTGCACGTGTGCAGGTCAAGTGCCAACATAACGCCACCTCTCTGCTGACACATTCCCCTGGGCAGTGACTGCAGCTCTGAAGCACAGTGGGACCAGATCACTGCTGCCAGTGCTTTGCACCCACTTAGCTTTGGGGCTGATGGCTGCTCCAGGCAAGTGGAGGCTTGAGGTCAGCCCAAAGAGTGTGAGCCTGTATTGTAGTGGCGGCAAATGCTGGGATTTACTAGCAGATGGCAAACGTTAGACTGCACTTGCATAACTGGAGTGGTGATGTTGTGAAAATAGAGGGCTCCTCCAGCCCTTGTCCTGCATAGGGAATAAAGTGTGAGCTGTCTTTGGCCCGAAGGTGGTGTCTGCTGGGGAAAGGGAAAAGTCCCTTTTGCTCTACCTGGCAAAGCTGAGGAGATGGGTTTCTGCTGAGCTGCTGATGCTGGGATCACTTTGCAGGGAACTTCTCAGCTGTTAGAGACTTGTCTGAAGCTGAGATACTTGTGGGGTTAACATCACTACCAGAATGATTGAAAGTGGTAAAGTGTGGTGTAGGGAGGCAATGGTGACAGCATGGCAGCTTCTAGAGTGCGTTAGCAGGAGGGCAGCCAAGGAAGAAAATAAATGTCTGTGGTAGAAAGCAGAGTACTTGAGAAGGCAGGAGAAGGTGATCTTTTCAGTTCAAGTGTTGGGGCAGAGTGTTTTCTCCTGTTTCTCCCACATTTCTCCATCACTGAGTGATTTGCTTTTCTGTAGTGAATTTCACAGAATGGTGAGAAACGACTAAGAAGGAATCAAGCAAAGTCTGTTATGATCTGCACAATGGTGAAAGAGAAGGCAGTGTATGGGGCTGGCTCTGCTGTCACAGGGACTTGGACGTATCCTTCTCCTATCTCCTTCCCTTTTCTGAATCCTGCACACCGCTCCTCTGCCTCTCTTCATGTCCTTCTGCAACCCAAGCAGCTGCTGCATCCAAACCCACATAGGAGAACAGCTGCCTTTTCTTTTGTACGACTGTGAAAGAGACAGAGAACAGTGGGAGCTCAGCTTCCCCAGGTCACTCATACCAGCGGGCCAGACATGGACTGGGGAACCTTGGGTTAATTATGTTTTTGTTGACCACTTATAGGACTCTGGTTTTGCCTTTAATGTCTCCAACTTCCCCTTGCTGCTGGCTGTGATCAGATGGCCTGGGAAGCTGCAGGTGGTTGATGAGTTATTGGGGAAGATACCTCGGAGGATGTAAGATGCTTTGTAACACCTTTCTGTGTTGGGAGTGTAGTGTGCTGTGCAGGGAGGCTGGTGTGGAGCCACGATGCAGTCCTGGGAGGTGGTGGTCCTAGCAATAGCTCTCTGTCCCAGGCGCTAGCACAGTACAAGTCTGACAAAGTATTGTGCTATGCTTCATAAAGAAGCAGTGTGCAGGCAATCCTGGAAGGGCAATTTAGCAGGGCAAGTTGTAGTTACATTTAGAGGGATTTGGTCAGGAAAGGAAAAAAAGAAAAGAAGAGAAAGTAATTTAGGAGCCCTGCTCCCATTTTCTGTGCAGTAATTCAAATCCTCTCAGCCCCTGCTCAGGTGCCTTGGGGGCACTCACATTTTCTAAGTGCGTGTCTTTGCTGGTAGTTTTCTTGGTACCTCCTCCTGCTCCCTCTAACCCTTAAGCCCTAGTTGCACAGCAGCTGTACTGTGCCTGAATGTGACTTGGTTTCACGAGCTGGATGGTCTGCTCCCCAAGGTGCCCCCAGGGCTGGATTAAATGAGCTTTTTAACAGTGCAGCGTTGGCAATGCCCTGTAATGTGGAATTGTATCATCCTTGTCCCTCCACTGCTTCCTTTCCTGCAGGGCTCCAAAGGCCTTGTGGGTGTAGCACTCACCCAGACACCCAGCCCTTGGGCCCATGTGTAATTCTGGATGGTTGTATGTCCATTGTCAGCCCAAGAGCCTTCCTTCTGTGAACCACTACGGCTTCAGACTGAGAAGCTTCTCCATCTCTATGGAGTGGGCATCTAGATCCCGTATACTATGGGGTGCACGTGTGTTCGCTGGTCACCAGCCTCGTGGCACAGAGTACTCCGTGGCGGGGGCCACCGAGCGCAGGGCCCTGGGCTATCGGTACGGGAGGGTACCTCGCAGTGTCACCGCGCCCCAGCAGCTGCCTCGTGGGACTGAGCCGTGTCACTCGCGGGCCGCCGGAGTACCACGTTTGTTTCCCAGAGCTGCGCCGCTCCAGCTGTAGCGCAGAGCGCATCCTCAAAGGCGCCGGAGCCGGCCGGCGGGCAGCGCGCAGCCCCGGCTCCCATTGCCGGCCGGGGGCTCCCCCGCCGGCCAGGCCGGGAGGAGGAGGCGGAGGCGGCGGCGCGGAGTCCTCCGCCCCCTGCGGCGGAGCGGGGGGGCGAGGCGTTAGGACCAGGCGGCGGCGGCGGCGGCTGGGCGGTGCGGGGCCGGAGCGGTGCGGGGGGAGCCGTTCCGCCGCCTCTCGCCTCTCCCGTCGTTCCTCCCGCAGCCGCCGCTGCCCGTCGAGGCAGCGCTCCCAGGCTCCCCCGGGCCGCTCGGCATGAGGAGGATCAGGGCCAATGCCATCGCCATCCTGACCGTCGCATGGATCCTGGGCACTTTCTACTACTTATGGCAGGACAACAAGCCCCGCTCGGTGGCCGCCGGCAGGTCCGCCGGCAGCGGTAGCGGCAGCGCCCGCGGCGGGCAGAGGGCGGCCGGCAGGCTGGAGCTCCGCCGGGAGGAGAGGACCATCCCCCTCATCGTGAGTGAGCCGCGGCCGCACAGCATCCCGCCCTGCAGCGGCGGGGAGCGGGCAGGGCTTCGGGCTGCTCTGCCTTTGTGGCAGCACCCGTGCTTGTCACCATGGCAGCCGCGACAAGCGGGGAAGCAGGGTGGGCAAACCCCCGGGGAGGCGAGCAGCGTCGTGGGTAAAGTATCTGCGAGTTGTCTCCTGTCCGCCGGCTCGCCGGACTCTGCTGCTCCGGCTGCGTGGCTGGCCTTGGCCGGGAAAAAGGGAGGGTGAAAACGGCTGGAAGGGTTTTGGTTCGCGTTCAAGAGGCACGTACTTTATATATATGGATGTGTAGTGTATATGTGTGTGTGATCGCAGGTTTTCCCGTCAGACCAGATCAGAGCCGTGATCTCTTGCAAGCCCTTCCCCGGCAGCTGGTCTCTGGGCATCGGACAAGGGATGCAGGCAGCATCACACACACACACTGTGAAGCTGGCACCAGCCTCTGCCTTGGCTCCCACTGCTTTGCTGCCAAACGGGGACCGAGGCACAGCTTGCAAGCTGGGTCAGTTTTAAGCCAGAGACAGCAGCCTGTGAGTGGGGCTCAGGCCAGGTTTTGGGCAAGGTGGGAGATGGGGGGAGCCCCTGGGGCTCCTTAACCCAAAGAGTGCTAGTGATGACCTGATGTGCTACTTCAGATTTTCATTGAAAGCCCCACTGCCTGCCCTCACTGCGTGTCTGTGGACTCAGTAGGGTGACAAAATTGAGCTCCTGACTTCAGGATGATGAACCTTACAGCTCTGTCCGTGAAGGTTTGTCCTCCTCAAGCCTGTGTAACGGCAGTGGTAAAGCTCTCCCAACTCTAGGCAATAGCTTCATAAGAATAAACAAGCCCTTGGAGCAAGTGCCTCAGCAATACCATTCCCAGGAGTGATCCAGCTGAAGCAGTTCGGGAACCGCACTGTGTGTCACTCTTTGGCTGCAAATCCATTTATCAGCTGGTTACGCACACATGGAAGTGAACAAAAGCAGCAACAGCCTGGTTGGGGTTGGAGCAGGGGCCAGGTTCCGGGGCTCTCTGCTTCCTCCTTGAGCAGCACTGGGGGGTTTTGGCCTGTGTCTCTCTTTTCTCCACCTGTAAAGTGGGGTGGCAGGTAGGGGGGTGGGTTTGTGAAGCCTCATGCATGTCTGGGAGATGCTGGGAGAGCATCCCTAGCCCTTGGGATGCAGGGTGGAAACCCTTCAGCAGCGACCCTTGGCCATGTCTTGGAGCTGCCAGAACTCAAAAGTCAAAACCGAAGCTTTTGGGCAGAGCAAGGCTGTTATTTGCTGCTGCTCATTAGGGCCGGGGGGCTGTCAGCAGCTGTGGCTGTTCTACTGGGAGTCCCTCTACAGAGCAGGGCTATGGAAACGAGCACAGTGCCTCCCAGCCGAGGGGCTCTGTGTGGGTGCTGTTACTGCCATAGCCCTTTGGGTGTGCTGGGAAATGTTTTTGAACTGGCTGGGGCTGAGTTGAACAAACGGAGGATTTGGAGCACTGCTGACTGTTGGATTCCGCCTTAGCAGCGGGGGCAGCTGCCCCTGAGCCCCTGGTTTCTTATGCGTGCTTGAACATGCTGCTCTGGCAGTTTTATTTCTCCGTTCCCCTGCTTATCCCATCTTTTGTTTTCTTTTTTTTTTTTACGGCATTTATTTTGCTCCCTCTCAGAGGGCTTGTGAGGCTACATGAATCCATATCGTCTGCTAAGTGTATTAAAACCCTCGGGAGGAGGATGCTGTGGCAGTGCCGCACGTTGTTATGTTGCCGCTGTTGGCGGGAGGCGGTATGTGCTCATGGCTAGCCACAAAGCCTCTCATTACAAGCTATAGTGCAGTGTGACAGCCGCTCCAAAGCTGGTCCTGCTTTCAGAACAGTGTTAAGCACCCCAGCTCTGCTCCACACCTGTGGGGAAATATATTCATCCTTTGCCTCTTCTGTCCCTCTGTCACTGGAGTATGCCAGCCCTCCTTCCCCTTAAGTCTTGGCCTGCCTGGCAGGCAGTGGCTGGGACGAAGGAGGAACCTCTCTCCTCATGCACCTGACAGTGGGGCACGGTGGAAGTATCACATCCTGATCTGCCACAAGCTGTTTTCATGGAGAAGGGAAATGGGCCGGGCGGGGGGGGCTGTTCTGGTGTTTGGGCTTCCTCTCGTGCATGCAGAGTGGTTTCCTAAGGGTTTTGTGGGTTGCCATAAGACACAAGCTGGTAAAATGCAATGCATGTGCTGTTGTAGCTGTGCAGTGGCACGGCTGTTGGAGAGCCTGGAGGGCTTCACTGCAATGGAAGGTAAATACTGAGCTGTCCCAGCACGACCTCTGCTTGTGCTGCTGGATGGAAGCAGGGAAGTGACTGCAGGCGGGTAGGGGGCAGGAATGTTGGCAGGGTTTGCGGAAATCACCCCTTTTGGGGATGGTACCTGGCTGGGGTCTGAGCAGTTGGTCTTGTGAGCCGAGTTGACCGTGTGAGCCTGTGGGGCTATAGCTGTGCAAGCATCCTCAGCACGCATCCTTCTCCAGTTCCTGGGTGCACAGCGTGCGGGCTGAGGCACTGCCCACTGCCCTCTCCCAGCTAGCACGGGAAATGTGCTGTTTCCACTGCCCTGCTGGAGAAATGTAGAGCAGCAGCTGTCCCTTTGCAGTGCAGAGCCCGCAACCCTGAGTTCATTCCCCGCAAAGTTGGATTGCTTGACTTAATATATAATGGCAGTCTTGTGTAAGAGGAGGCGTGCCTATGCTCCGCCTGCTTCTCGTGTCCTCGGCCTCCTGCAGAGCCACGGAGACAAGCTGCCCATTTTGATCCAGCTTTTGGTTTCTTCTGCTCTACATGAGTGATGGTGTTGGAGTTCAGGTTTGGGCTCATCTGCAAAACAGGGTGACTCATGTGACTTATGGGTCTCTGGAAAATATTTTCTCAGTTTTTGAAAGTTGGCTGCTTTTCTGTCTGGGAAAAAGAAAAAATCCTGTCTTTTGGGTGAGTCCAAGAGTTCTGCTCTTGTGTCTGTGCTGGGACACTTCAAATCCTGGGCAAATGATGGTGAATTACGTGGCTTCTAAAACTTGAATCGCTTGCTGGCCTTGTGGGCTTCTCCACTATCCTCTCCCAGTGCAAAGAACAAAAATAATCCCTGGTACGAACTACACTCAATTGTGAGTCTCAGTCTGAAACTGGTTTCCTGTTGTTGACCTCATGTTTATTAGCACAACTTTAGGCTTATGATCCGAATTCTGGAGTGAGCAAGGGAAGTCTTTGACTATTAAAGTTGGGACAGAAGGGCTATCAGAGATCCATGTTCCAGAAATAGCTTGTGCATTAATAGTAATTCTCCAGATCTCTGCTTTATATCCAGAAATCTTGACATGTGCTCTCTGCAGCAGTCTCTCCCCAAATGGGTCCTATAGATGCCTGAAATAAACGTGGAGAAACTGATAAAGGGCATGGCTGACTACGTGGCACACTGAGCCCCTGCGTGCTTTCCCTTCCACCTGGGGTGGAAGCGCGAGTGAGTACCACACTCCTAGGAATGCATTTTTCCTCTGGATCACAGCATGGTTTAGTTTCAATTAGGAGGAGGATCCCCGGACCCTCTAATAGCTGGTTTGTAAACTGAGTGTTTCTGGAGGGTGGACTTCTTCCCTGCCCCTCCCAGGCAGCAGGTTGCCTCCTGCTCCTTGGAAATTTCCTGGAGGCAGAAGCTGTGCAACACGTCTTTTGGAAGGACATCGGCATCATTGGCGTGATTTCCACACTGCATACAGGCACTTAATCATTCATCACATGCTGCTTGTCTGCTTTAGCATGGTGCAGACATGGGCAGAGCCCAGGACTCCTGCCTCTGAATATTGCATGACCAGATTTTCCTCTCGTCCTTTCCTAGCAGGAAAGCAGCAATGTGGCTGGAAGTTGGTGATAGAAGAGTATCATCAGTTAAATGCTCTGAATCATGTTAGGCTGGTGCCCAGTTGCTCTTTGGAGCAAGTATGCTGTTTCTTATCTTTGTCCTGCCAACTTGTGTGACCTGTGTAGCTCCTCTGTGACCCTGTTTGGCAGCTGAGAGACCTTGTATTGTAAGACTGGCTCAGCTCTCCTGGCTCCTCTCTACCATGTGCTCAGCTGTATAAAATGAGCACAGGGGAGATGAGATCAAGGTGTTCTTTTCCCTCATAGCAGAGGGTTTCCAAATGCTCTGCAAACACTGCTGAACTGAGAGTCACCTGCCTGTGGTGAGACAGTGAGTGGGAGAATCCTCTGGGATGTGCCGCTGATAACTGAAAGTGTCTGTAGGCATCGAGCACGTTGGTGAGGAAAGATGTCAGTCGTTTGTTTCTCACTCTTGTTTAGCCACAAGCTAGGCAGTGGCTGGGGTTTCCCTGCTTCTCTGGGTAGCCAAATTGTCAAGTTTACCCACACTTGTACTTGCCACTGTGTAAGACTACCTTCTTCAGACCCTGGTAAACTTGGCCAAATAGTGCATGCTGATGCATTTGTTTTCTGTTGCGTTTGGCTGTGGGTACCGGAATCCCATGGAGCAGGTGAGGCTGATGTTCACTGTTCATTTGTGAATTATTTTATTCCCATTCCTTCACCACATTCCCTCTGTGTGCAGCTTTCAGGGATGCTCTTTTCATCACAAGTGGGATAAGCTGCTTATCAATAAGTGATACCACTTTTCAGGGACTCGTATCCCACAGGGCTCCTGTATGTGTGCCTGCAAGAGGCAGGTCTTGCAGGCTCAGAGATCCTAAATAATAATAACAAGAGGGGTAAGAGCACTAATTCCTTACACTGGCATATTGTCAAGTTTGTGAAGTACAGGTTTGATTTCATGGTCTGCTCTGCTGTGGAGAGTGAAGGCCTAATATTTAATGAGATGCCACAGCTCACTTCAGCAGCCTTCTTACTGTTTAATTCTTACGAGGTTGCTCACTCTAGTGTCTCCTGCCTTTTGGGGCAAAGATCAGGAACGTGGCTATATGGGTTTCTTTCTGCTCTTATGCTGGGTGGTTGTGTGTTGGGGGGTGAGGACTGGCCCTTAATACTTGAGGGTTTATGGCAGCTGCTCCTGCTGTGACCAGACACCTGCAACACTGATATTGTTGGATCTCTGTGAATCGCTGTTATGGCAGATGAGAGGCCTGTGCCAGCTCCCTGGGAAAGGATGACTTGCTAACTATTTCTCCAGAGGTATTACTGCAGGAGGAAGATTCAGTGGCAGTTTGACAGCTTAATATTTTATTTACACTGTTTATGTTTTAAAAATGTGGGAACCGATGCTGTTTGTTTAAATGGCAGAAAGCTATTTCATATTTAATTTTTACTGGTGGCCCATGTGGTGTATTAAAAAGTAAAACAAAAAAAATGATTAACATCAAATAATGATGTTAATAAAATCCATTTGGCAGCTTTGGCTTTAATTGTTCATCACAGTGACAAGGTAGCTGCAGTGAGGTAGCTGGGGCTTGGGCAGCGTGGTGGTCTGGGCAGCCCGGCGTGGTGTGCGGGGCAGTTCTCCTGAAGATGACTTCTTTGTTTTTACCATTTTGTTCCCACTAAATAAGTGGGTGAAGCAGCTGCACATTGTAGCAAGCTGAAGCATTTTGTCAGTGTGCAGCTGCTTCCCCAGTTAGATTTGGTTTTGTGTGCACAAAACTGCACTAAGATTTCAAGGCTAAAAGTTTAGCAGTGTTTGCAGGAAAGAGAAGCCTTTGACAGACATCTTAGGTCACTGTTTGCTGTGGTTGAAACTTGGCCAGGAGCTTCATCCCAGAGTCAGGAGTCACTTAAAAGGCAAGGGGAGAAGATGTGGTTTTGTTTCAGCAGCAGCGAGCTGGGGCTGCTGTGTTGGAGTGTTGAAAAATGACTTAATTATTCCTAGTAGAAGAACATGCAGCCTAGCACAAAGGCAGTGAAATAAACAAGCAAACCTGCTGGGGATAAAGCACGTGCGTCAGTGGGGAACCCTGGCTCACCTGTGCCATACATCATCTCCCTTCTGCAGGGAAAGCCCCAGGGCAGAGCATGGCTGTGTTGTATCTCTTGCTCTTCCTTGGATCTCCATATGATTGCTAGAATGTTGGTCTTACCCCACTGCATCCCAGTGGCAGTCCCAGGACCACCTTCTCTCTTTCCTGTTTCAGTGTGCTCCTCCAGCCTTATCTGTCAGCACCTATAATAAGGTTGTAGGCTCTTTGGGGCTTGTCATGTTAGTTGTCAGTGCTGTTCTGTCTGTACTGTGCCTAGTGCAGAGACTGTCTTGTGGACGCCCCATTCCTGCCAGTGTTCAAGGCCAAATTGGATGGGGCTTTGAGCAAGCTGGTCTAGTGGGAGGTGTCCCTGCATGTGGTAGGAAGGTTTGGAATTAGATGATTTTAAGGTTCTTTCCAACCCAGACCTTTCTATGAGTCTATGTTGTGCTTTGAGCATATAGGTAATTTCTTGATGTTGGTAGAGCCTGAGCTTTTGATAGATAGTTCATGCTCTCTTTGGAGCTGCTTTCTTTCAGCTATTCAGGGGCATCATCCCTGCAGAGACTCAACCTCTGCAGTGGCAGCGCAGGTCCCGCAGCACTGTTGGTGTCTAAGCCTCCTGCTACTCTGGGATGTGAATGAAGCTGCCACATGGGGCTGCCCCTGGAAAGGGAAGCTGTGTTGGCTGGTCAGATGATGCTTGGTTGGTTGTTCTGCCATGATGGAGCAGTAGGGTTGACTTTACAATTCAGGCTTTAAGGTGTCGTGGTCAGTACTCTGTTATAACATGGACACTGATGACCTTTGGCTGAAGCTGCAGAAAATTATCTACTTTAACCTTCTGTTTTCTTTCTCCTACTTCCCAACTTATCATCTTGTAAGCTGAAATGTGGTACCTAGGAGGAGGCTTTGTTTTAAAGTAGCAGGGAGAGAGAAAGCAACTGTGCTGAAACCTGTATCAGCCCTTTGATGAGCCTGGAAGGGGAAAAAGAAAGGAGTATTTTCCTTGCATTTTTATTTTGGATAAGCTGAATCCTGAAACAGCCATGGCTTGGCTGCAAAAGTGCTCCTGCCCAGTGAAGGTGCCTTCAGAGCTTCCCTGAAAAAGTCTTCCTGCAGGACAAAATTAGAAAACCCTGATGCTTTCCATCTGCTCACATGCTGAGTGCCCTGAATGAAGTATTCAGTGCCAGAGAGTCATGCTCAGTAGTGCCATGCTGTACTTTTGTGCCTTTTGGTATCAAGTATGCAGTAAGAAGCCTAACAAATCAGGAAGTGTGCATAAAAGCTGCGGAAGCAGTGCAGCTCCCTGGGTAACTGGTGAGCTAGTCTCCGAGCATGGGAATGGGCATACAGTGGCAGTGCAAATGGGAGCCACCATATCCACACAGGGAAGTTTAGAAATCTCTGTGCTGCTTATGTAGTTTCCCAAGGTATCAGAGTTAGGAAATGTGACTGTTTCAAGTCTGCTCGCTGCAGGCTCCTTGTGCTCAGTGATGTGATTGTGCTGTATTTCCCAAGTGCTATAATATGCATGTGTGTGTTTGTTTGTTTTCGTTATACCTTTCTGGGAGATTTTTCTGGGGGTCTGGTTGTGTGGTAGGCATTACTAGCTACACCAGGCTGCTGATGGAGTAAGATGTATGTGTTACAGAACCTTCTGAGATGTCTCAATTCGGCTGAAGTACCAGCTTTGTGCCCAAAGATAGGGCACAACCTCTCAAAGGGATCTCTGGGTAGGCTGGTATGGGCAGTGACAAGCAGGTAGAGCATAACCCTGTCCCTAGTACAGGATGTGTTCCCATGTCCCTGCTGGTGCTATGCTTGCTTCTGTAATGTTAAGGCTTTTGGTTTTGCGTTCAGGAACTGCAGAGCTGGTTCCCCCGGCAGTACAAAATGCAGGCTGGGGGGAGCACAGTCGTGTTTCTCCCATTGCTTGGAGTACAATGTGGTGTTTATACCGAGGTTGAGTTCACAGCAGAAGGATGGATGCTTTGCAGTGAGGTAACCCTTTCCAAAAACGTATTGGAGCAAATCTGAGCTAACTTGGAGTCTGTTTGCATCCTCTCTGCATTTGAGTGGTCTAAGTCTGGCTGTGCTGTGCCCTGGAATGCCAGATTGCTACGCTGTGTCTGCTAGCTGGAGTGCTTCCGGTTTGTGCTGGGAAAACTGGACCACAACCCCAGAGAAATCTTGGGAAGGGCTAGGAAATCAATGGTCTTTCAGGATTAGCTGTGTACCCACTGAGTCAGGCAATAATGAGGTCAAATGAGGTCTAGCTTTGGAGAGGCTGCCCAAGCACCTATCAAAACCTCCCTTTGGCTGAGCATGAAAGGGTTTTAAGTCAGTGGTTGGGCTCCTGGCTAGGATCAAGTTCTTGAACAGACACAAATCTCATGCTACAGGTTAGGTGAGCCATGAAGATGTGGCTTTCAGTGAAAGTAAACACTGTCCTTGTAGGGCAGGATGAAGACCGAGTCACATTGCATAGTAGGAAAAATGTGCTGATCTGTTTGCATCCCTCAGCTTACAGCATTATAAAAACGGTTATTAATTGTGAATTATTTATTCATTAATTTTCTTGGGCCCAAAGCCTCATCTTCAGGAAGGATGCGCTGGAGTTGAAGGGAAACACAGTGAGGTTATACAAATGATTGTGCTTGGCAGGGCTAATATGAAAGGTAGGGTATTTCCTGCATTCTTCTTTCTGCTGCCCTTCAGCTGTTAATTGTGCAGCTCTGCCCTTTGTGGTTGGTACCAGTCTGACCTTTGCTGCTCCTTGTACCTGTGAATCACGGGGGATACCTGAGTGCTTCTTGAATTTTTACTTCTATTGAGGTCAGGATTTGCTTTAACTTATAGGTTCAGTATTTTTCTTCCCAAGACAAATTCCCATATCACTGTCCCATATCTGATAGGGGTAAATTGGGATGCATTTTGGTTATTGCCTGTCGATCTGGGCCCTTTGAGAGTCAGCTGGCTGTATGTCTGTATGCTGGGGGAGTGTGTAGCCCAGCTCATAGGTGGATGTGCATCTCTGTAGCTGACTGTATGTGAGGGCTTTGTTTTGTGGCTCTTTAGGGTTAGGAGAAAGAGGTAGGGAGATGTGTTGAATAGCAAACTTTTAGGGGCTGCCCCAAGTGTGCCTGGATTTAGGAGTTGCTTTGCCATCATATTCCAAGCAATTTGCACGTCAAAGTCATGCAGCCATCTCAGTAAGCCTTGCTCCTGGTCCAGCCTCACAAACAGCCTGTGCTGCTGGGTCTCTCCTGATTGTCTGAAGATCCTTTTTTGTAGGAGTGTTTGGGTATCTAAACTGGAGGCTTTTCTGTGCAAGGCAGAAAGTGAACAAAAGACAGCCTCTGGCCTGGGGAGTTTATAACTTCCCTAGGCAAGTAAGATGATGGGTTGTGGGTAGGAAGCATTTTTCCCTCCATTTCCCTGATGTACAGCTGAGATTAAGATCAGTCTCTGCTGAATGGAAGAAAGAGGTGGGGGGAAGGTATGTTCATTACTGAGACCTGCTAACTTTTGGTTATTAACCAGGGAAACCAAGACAGCTTGGGCATTAACTGTGCACCAGCATGAATTCAAAGAATTTGGTACTAGATTCCAACTACTACCTGGAGAAGATTAAAACACAGTTTGTCTCATGGTGGCTGCTGCCGTAACTGACTGTACCTCATTCTTGTTAGGGTTTTACACTTTGCCTTGGTAATTCATTGGGATCACCTCCTCACCCCTTGTAATTTCTGTGTCAGTGATGAGTTGGTCACCTAAACCCACTTGGGCACTTAATGTAACCTGAGGGGGCTGGAACAGCTTGGTGGGAATTAATTTGGCTTGTGGCTGGGGGTATGTGTGGGGACATTCCCCCCTCCCTTAATTTCCCCAAGTGCCAGTAAGGTTTTACTGTGCATTTGTTTCTGCATGTCCATTTGGGGAAAGAAGCAGGATCTGGGGCTAAGCTGCTGGGAGCAAGAGTGAGGAGATGGGTTATAAAAAGCTTCCAAATGATTCCTCTATGTGCAAATGTTAATCATTAAACTTGTTACTGCTTAACAGCATGACTTCTTGCCATGATGAGCTGCCCCTCCAGGCTGAACTGGAATAAACCTCGGGCTGTTTGCTGAGCTCTGGGAGCTGGACTTCAGCCTCTCCCACCTCAGCTCTAAAACTGAATGGTGTTTGAACACACCTTTTGTGGGCTATAGTGGCAATCTGCACAGCAGTGGGGCTCCTTGGGGCTGCTGCTGCTTCTTCAGTCTTAATTCTGCCTTTGGAGAGTTAAACTCTCAATCAGGGTAAAGGGAGGTTCCCCATGTTATGCTGTTTTCAGTGCTGAGTGACATCTGTAACTAATGTCTGAATTGTAGTTCTGTGCTCAGACCAGCAGTAGTTGCTCTTCTGGGGAAAAATAATACACTGTAGGCACTTCGATAATTCTCTCTGCAGAAGAAAGGATGGTCTCACCTGGGAATATACTTCCTCGTGTCTGTAGTGTAGCAAATATTTTTCATCTTGCTACCAAGTTCTTTAAGCAGATAGGTAACAGCAACCTGCATGCTGAAACACTTCCATGCCTGTCTGGGGGCACAAGTTGTATGAGGCAATACCATCCGATCAAGTATATGTCCTTTTTGCCAGAAGTTACTAATAGTCAAATGCAAGCACAAACAGCAGCATCTCCTCTTGTAGAAGCAGAATGTTACAAGGGTGAATTCAGCTGGTTATAGTAATTTACCTCCAAATAAGAACCTGGATGCAGACTTGCTGTTTTTTCTTGAATGTCTCCATACAGCACTAGAGGATCAGGACAGAACAGGTTCTTCAGAATGGCTCTGCACTGTAAGCAGAAATGAGCTTTTTGGGGTTACTTGAGGAGAAAAAATATCCAAGATAGACTGAAGCCCTGATGATCTAGACTAAATACCTTTGCTCCTGAGAAGGGTGAGTGGAAAATCCTCTCCTGGTTGGTAGGGCCACTCATGCTCCCTGTAGGCTGTGCTTCCAGAAGAGTGTTTGCAATTCTTCTGCCAGTTTAGTACCTCCAGTATTACCAAAGCACATGTGAAAAAACCTGCATGGAATGTCTTCCGTGTCATTTAGAGGGAAGCTCAGCTATCTGTTCCCCAGACAGGCACCAAGTCCAGCAAGGAGAAAGGTATTCATGCTGTGCTTTAGTAAGTGTTGACCTAAAAGAACTTGTCATTGTGCACTGCTCAAAAACCTCTTAGTTTAAAAAAATCTTTCTTAGCTTTTAATTAAATTGATTTGGTGCCTTTCTGAGAGTGTGAAGGTGGTCGGCAGTGCTCCCCTTGGTTTGCTGAGCTAGCTCACGTCAACATGGAAGCAGTTTCTTGGAGTTCCCTGCAAATGGGAAAGGCATATAAAGAAGCATGGGGTGCAAGGACTTTTGTCTTTAGTTCATGCTTCTAGTGTAGGGCAAGATGAGTAGCATTAAAATTCATTTAAAATGTTTGCTTGTTTGTTGAAGTGTGGATTCTTAATATTGTCTTTCTTACCTTGTCACTTCAGCTATTTGAGTTTATTAGCAAAGAAGAAGGGCTGTAGTTGGCTGTGATTTTCTGTTGTTTTGGGGGTTTTTTGTTTTTGTTTTTTTATTATTTATTTCCTTTTTACAGATATGGTGATGTTTGCATCAGTGACAGAAAGCGGAGGTGTTAAAATAACTGTATCATCCCAGCAGCCCTCCTGCAGATGCTGCCTGTCTCCTGTAGTAATGGCCCACATTATCTCTTGGAGCCTCTTGTTTGTTTGGGGAGGTGCAGAAACCATCCAATAGCTCTTCCTTCCCTCCATCCCGTTAAATAGGTTGACAATATGATATGCAGGATGCACAGCACTGTGGTTTTAGTTTGTATTGAGACAGATTGAGTGCTCAAGGTCCGAAAACAGAAGGAAATACTATCTAAGGATGCAGGGATTATAGAATAAGATTCAGTGTCACTGGACTGGAGGTGGCTGCTTCTTGCTGCAAAAGGAGCTCCTCCTTTAAAGATATGTGATTTAGGAAGACTGCTGTTAGAGGGGCCTATCTGCTCCTTCAGAGATAGTTTAACAACCTCCCTTCCATTCAGGCAAGGGAAATGCCATTGGCAGAATTCTTCCTTTTACGTCAAATGGCCTGGCTATATGTCATAGCCTAATGATGTTACCACAGAGCAGCGGATAGAGGATGGTTTTCCTTGAATGTTTTCTTTGATGTGTGGGAAAGGGGCTGCTCACATCTGATTCAGCTGCTAGGCAGCCAGATTTCTCTCTGCTGGTCATTAAAAAGAAACTGCTGTTTTATACACCAGAAACTGGGGTACTGGCTGTTGCAGTTATAACAGTTTCTAGGGTCAGATTAGTTAGGATTTAGATACTGCACCAAGCCAAGGATCTAGTTACTAAAGATGTGCAGGCTGAGCATGAGTCTGTATTTCTGTGTTAAACAGATCTGTAGTAGCATCTGCTCTGCCCAATGGTTTTTACAGAACAGTCCAGAGACAGTACAACTGAGACACTTCAATTGGTACTTTTAATAATGAGCTTTTTTTGCATTGACATGTCTGGTGCACTTGACTCTTTAGACACGTGCACCAGTGTCTCTTTAGCACTTAAGCATCTTCTTTTACAGATCAACAGTTTGAGAGAGGCTCGGGAAGGTTAAAGCCTTGATTTATACTGATTGCTCAGGCTCACTGACTTTCTCTTTGAATGTCTTTCCTCCTGGGCATTTGACTGACAACCTCTTCCCTAGAGCTTCAGTGCATGTGCAGATAGTCATGGCTCTTTTGCCGGGGGAAGAAGTGCATTAAGGAAGAGCAAGGTCAATATACACTGCTGATGCACATTGCCATCATGCTTTGCCCCCAGGGATGGCACTTCTGTTTTTGGGGTGTCTTTGGAATGCAGCACTGAGAGTGCTCAGTCTCTGTTTGCAAGTGTGACATATTGCAGTGCTGTAGGCACTTATCATGAGTGACTTGAATGAGGCAAACAGTAATGAGTTCTCCTGGGACGGTTCATTGGCTCCTGCCCAGCAGAAGGAAAAGTGTCTCTGTGGTCTGTGCTTACCTTAGCTATGCAACTGAATTTTATCCTCAAACCAGGTTCCTGGTTTGAACAAAATCCCTCAGGTGAGGTGCATGCCATTTGCACAGGATTCTTTGTTAGAAGAATTCATCATCGGACAAGCTGGAGAGGTGGGTGCATGCAAACCTCATGAGGAGGTTCAACAGGGCCAAGTACAGGGTCCTGCACTTGGGTTGGGCCAGCCCCTGGTATCAACACAGTCTGGGGATGAATCGATTGAGAGTACCCTAGAGGAGAAGGACTTGGGGGTACTGGTGGATGAAAGATTGGGTATGAGCCAGCGATGTGTAATGCAGCACAGAAGGCCAATTGTATATTTGGCTGCATTCAAAGAACCATGGCCAGCAGGTTAAAGGAGGTGATTCTGCCCCTCTACTCTGTTGTAGCAGTTGAGTGTACCTACACCGGTATAGGGCCAAATCCAACTCCATCTCTTTCAGAACGTCAAGGTTGTGATTTTCAGCTGCTTATGTCCTCTGAACGCAAAAGCTCAGTTATTAGTGGTATTACTATAGAGGAGATGAGAGTTTGTCCATGTGTTTAATTAAGAGCTGCCCTTCAGTGAGTGCTCTATTTCAGTTGCTCTCTGCACAATTCTTGTGCTTTTCTTCTGGGACTAAAGTGTAAGCAATCTTCTTTACCACCTTGTCTTCTGTGCTTTCATGTCATGAGTTAGGGATGAAAGTACCTATTCTGCCAAATACGATCTGATGGAAGGTCTCGCCTGGAAGATTTATTCATGAGAGTATGATGTTTTTCAAGTTTAAGTGGGCATTAACTTGGAATTTAAAGGAATATTTCAAAATTAGGGAGGGTGGAACAAGCATTTCTGTCTGTCCTTGTTCTCAAATGTGCAGTGCCTATCAGTCTCAGAAGAGGAACAAACTGTTGTGGAATTGTTAAGAACCTCATGAAAGCAAAGTGCAAGGTCCTGCACCTGAATCAGGGCAATCCCAGGCACAGCTACAGGCTGGGCAGAGAAGAGATTCAGAGCAGCCCTGAGGAGAAGGCCTTGGGGGTGTTGGTTGACAAGAAACTGAACATGAGCCAGCAGTGTGCGCTCGCAACCCAGAAAGCCAACCGTATCCTGGGCTGCATCAAAAGGAGCGTGACCAGCAGGTCGAAGGAGGTGATCCTGCCCCTCTACTCTGCTCTCGTGAGACCTCACCTGGAGTATTGTGTGCAGTTCTGGTGTCCTCAACGTAAAAAGGACATGGATCTGTTGGGACAAGTCCAGAGGAGGGCCATGAGAATGATCAGGGGACTGGAGCACCTCCCATATGAAGACAGGCTGAGAAAGTTGTGGCTGTTCAGCCTGGAGAAGAGAAGGCTGCGTGGAGACCTCATAGCAGCCTTCCAGTATCTGAAGGGGGCCTACAAGGATGCTGGAGATGGACTCTTCATTAGGGACTGTAGTGATAGGACAAGGGGTAACGGGCTAAAACTTAAATGGGGAAGTTCAGGTTAGATATAAGGAGGAACTTCTTTACTGTGAGGGTGGTGAGGCACGGGAACAGGTTGCCCAAGGAAGTTGTGAATGCTCCATCCCTGGCAGTGTTGAAGGCTGGGTTAGACAGAGCCTTGGGTGACATGGTCTAGGATGAAGCATCCCTGGGTGTTGGAACTTTATGATCTTAAGGTCCTTTACAACCCTAACTATTCTATGATTCTGTGCTTGAAGGGTCACTGACTTGTGGGGCTGTGGTGCCTTCTCTGTCCAGGAAAAAAAAGTAACACCCCCTTTTCCTCTCCAACAGTACTGCAACAGAATAGTTTCTGTGCAGTTTTTCAAATGTCTAGCTTGCAGTCTGGGGGCCCAGACATGAATGATTTTAGAATCTGTTGTGTGTCTTAGGACAAGTTACAAACCCTTATAAGAGATTTTAGTTAAAATAGGCAAGAATTTACAGACAATCCATAGCTTACTGGATTTCTCCTTGTAAGATCTCATGTACAGCACTGAGGGTTAATCATTTAATTATTTGATTCAGTTCTTCTCTAGAAAAGTTTATTCCTTAAGATGTGAGTGATGTAAAATTGCCTCACTGGTGCAAAAAAAGCATAAAACCTGGTGTTCAAAGTGGGTATTGCCGGGCAGAGAGCGTTGTTACTGGATTTTAATTATAGCGCAATATTTATCTCAAAAAAAAAAAATAAATAAAAAGGTGCATTCAAACCTTTAGTATCTGATGGAGAATGGAAGCAGTTAATTAAGGTAAATACTTTGGGTTTGAGATTTGTAAGGCCTTTCAGATGAAGGACTTATGTAGAGCTGAAAGTAGGTGTTTTATGAAGCTGTTTCCTGTCTTGCAGTTCTCCCTTTGAGCTGAGAGGGAAAGGGGGTGTTAATCACTTCTCAAGGGCTCTGCAAGACATTGCTGCTGTCATGTGACCATCAGTGATTGTGTCCTTCAAAACATCTGGCTGGGGCCATGCAGCTGTGGTAGCTTGCAGAAAGAAGCAAGAATATCTAAGAGCCTACAGGCACTTATTTTACTGCTCCTCTTGCTCTGTTAAGGCACTAATCTTACTTTGCTCTGCAGATTACTATGCCACTCCTTCAGATTTTGCCAGCTGCTACCAGGCACAGTGCTTGGGAGGTCAAGAATCAGAGGAAAACCCAGTCTTACCAAAACGTCCCTCCATTTGTCTGCAAATGATGTTTGTATTTCCTTGCTCCTGAGTACTGCCTCCCTTTTGGGCTGTGAAAGAGGCAGGGGCTGAGCCAGTACGGCCCTATACCAGAAGGAGACAAGGGCCCTGCTACATCGTGAGAGGCTTGGGGGTAGAGGTGTCATCTTCCAGTAGCAGAACTGAGAAGACAATGAGGGGTGCAAGCTGTATTTGGAAGGAGTGTAGGGGGAAACAGGAGGAATGCAGCCAGGTTGGCCTGCACCAGTCACTCGCTATAGCCCCAGAGGAAAAACATTTTTCCTCTGTTTCCCGCTGATATTTGTACTCAAGGTTGAAGCACTTGCATGGAGGTGATTGGTTTACTGCAAAGAGAATTCTCGTTGTTAACCTGATATTAACCAGGGGCTGTGAGAGGGATGACTGTAACTTGCCTGGTAAGAAGGAAGTGTGCAGTGAAGGGTGACATCATCAGCTAAAAGAAGTTGAGGGAGTTCCTTCCCCTCTTGGTTTAAAACTTGTTGCTTCACACAGGTTAAAACAGTGCTCTGGGAAGAGATTGAAGGAGTGAATGAATGTGTAAGAAAACAGAGGATAGGGATGAATGTTCTACACGTACTTTTCCAGCTTGCTGCTTCCCTCCAAAATTTATTAGTCATTTGGGGTACTAGTTCTGCATATTGCTTTTTATAATCTTAGGAGTCATCTGCTAAAGGCATATCTGATGGATGATGCAGTACTTGTATGAGCTTTCATCTGTTAAGATGCTATCAGGCTAAGGATGGTCATTTACTGGGGAGATGTTGCACTCAGTTCAGTGCTGAGTGGGGGGACTGGGTGTAAAGGTGTTATTTGGACTATCAGCTCTCAATTCGGCTCCAAGGGCTCCAGGAGCAGCCTTGCTGGAAATACCTTTGCAGTTCGAGCCATGGCCCTACATGCTGGCTCCATAATCCAGAGGGTGAATATTAACGTGGAGATAGAAAAGCCTTACAGCCTCTGATTCAGTGCATCTATGTGAAATGGAATGGGGAGAGCTTGCAGAGTGCCAGGCAGGATGGATAAAAAGAGTCAATTTGGAGGGGAAGTATACTGCAATATGGTAAGAATGGACCAACCTTTTTTCCTTGTGCTTCTTCCTCTGCACTTTGGACTGCAGAGAACAGCAGCTCTTCAAACATCCCTGCAGATTTTCCTTACTTTCAGATGAGGAAAGAAAGGAACAATCAATTTTTCTTTAGGAAACCTAAGGTGTGGTTATGTGCAGTTTCTGAACAGAGTTGTCTGGGAGATGTGTGTTTTACTCGTGTGGGTGTATACTGACAGCCTTGAGGTTCATGCTGCAGCCCAGCTATGAGTGCATGCTGTAATGATATTATAATTGTGATAACTTAGGGAGACTTTTTTTTCTTTTTTGTACAGGACATTTTCATCATCTTTGTAATTATTTTCTTATTTTGTTTAAAGTAGTGATTCACATCTAGTGTTTTTCCTGCTGCTGAGGAGTATGAATGAAAATAGCGACAAGCCATTTGACCTGAGCAAAACCATTGGAGGTCAGAGGGATGCCTCCGTGTGTCTACCAAGGGAGCTGACATTCCTACCTAATAAGAGACCAAGCCTGATCAGTTTAGCTGGTGCACTTCTGTCCCTGCCAAGCAAAGGTCCATCTTGGACACCTTTTAAAAGCCCCACAGCTATTCTGCAGAAAGGCTGGTGGCAGGTGTCTCCAGAACACAGCTGCCTCTCTTCCTCTGGGGTTTCTCTTGTCTGGGACATCCCTCAGCAGGACTTGGGAATCCAAGAACCGGGATGAGCCAGGTTACAGTCCCTTCTTGTGTGAGGGTGGGCTTATTGAGGATGGGATGACTCTTGTGTGCATCCTCTGATGAAGTCACCAGGCAGCAGTGACTTGCAGCCTGTACAGCCCTCTTTAGTGGGAGGTGATCTCTGAGCACTGAAGCCAAAGCTCCACCATCTGAAACTAGTGAAGCACTTTCAACTCCATTGATTAAAAGAGCAATAAATGAGCATTTGCTTGTGGTAAAGTGAAGTTGTAGTACCTCAACCCATGAGATTGTTAGATGTTTCCATATTCCCAAGTTGATGTGCCTCCTTGAGATAGGTATCTCTTTTCTCTTGACACCTATCATCATGTTTCAGATCTGGCGCAGTAGGATTTGAGTTGTGTGACACTGGTTAATGTAGAGATATAAATTGCTACTGCATTGCCTTCACCAGGGTGCATAGCCTGTGTCAATTGCTCTCTCCAAGGCAACCATTTCTGAAGCAGTCCATCACACACTACAATTTCTCTTTCGATGAGGAAGGTCACTTACTTTTCTGCAGAGAAACATGATTCCTTCCCTAATCTATAATTAAAGATCAGTGGACTTTTGAAAGATACCTTTCTGATTTCCTTTAATAAAATTATTCATTCTGTGGTTCGGCATGACTGACAGATACATATCATCTCCAGGCCTTTAGCTTTGCTGCACAACCCTCTACTGCTTGCGCTGAAGGACTGTCTGTTCATTTGCAGGAACAGCCCTGGGCAGTTATCCTCTGTGAACCAGCATACAGAAATGGGTAGCATGCAGGCCTAGCAAATCAGGAGGATATGTGTGCAAAAATCACTCCATTTTATGATGTACACACCTGACAAAGGTTTGATGCTGTGAGACAGTTTTTTATTGTTTAACCTAACTGCTGGTTTCTAATGAAAAGTGTGCTGCTAAGATCTTCTATTCCATCTAGTTAAGGCATTGGTTGCTAAAGGGTCAATTACTCTTTTTTAAAAATAAAAGTAAAACCTTCTGGCAAAAGGGTACCTTTCTCCCTGCTTCTGGAAGGATTCTCCCTTGGGTGTTCTTGACTCTGAACATGACCACAGTTAGTGCTATTTGGAGCAGTAAATGTCTGGCAGTCAACTTGTTTCATCTTTTTCAGATTCTTTGGAATAACCTATGAGCGACAGGCTGAATCACAAGCTGCTGACCAACGTATGTTGATATGGAAGGTCTGAAAAACACCCTTATGATACTTGCAGGCTTCTGTAGATCATTACCAGACCCTGGAATTAGGCTCTAGCACTAAAGGAAAAGTTGGATTTACCTTATTTGTTCTTGTCTTGTAAGCTGCTTTTGGCTGAGCTGTTTAGGGGAGAAGCTGAAAGTGGATGCTCATCTGATGCTTGTTCTGAGGAAAGCTAATCACAAGAGCTCCTGAGGAGGCAAGGAGGCACAGTAGCGTGGTACTCAACAGCGTGGGTAGTTAGCAACACCGTGCTGAGTGCAGGCATCAGAAATGGCTTTGGTGAATGAAGTAGGCTGAGTCCCGTAATCACAGTAGGGCATGAGGCAGGAGCTGAACATCTTCTCTCAGTGTCCTGCTCCCAGGCAGCAGGCCCTGTTGCACGTGCAGCACACTGCAAGTGTTGATTTCCTTCTCACATAACTGGGAACTGGCTCTGTTTGCACTGGATAAAAACCTAGCGTTAAAAAAAACCAAAAGCATCAAAACAAACTAAAAATTACTATGGTATTGCTATGGTAACAAATATCTAGAAATGTAGACAGATCTCTGTATCAGCTGCAGGCTTGGGCTTTATAGCCTGTGCCCTGGTGATTGCACATGCAGTCAGAGACAGAAATGGTGCTGTAAAGGGAAGCAACAGTGGGTTTATGACACCATGGGATCTTTCAAATATGACACCTACTGCACCCTCTGCTTGAGGCAGGCTAGGAGCAGTTGGGGTGTGTCTGTCATTGCTTGTTTGCTAGCCATCCAAGCAATGGGAGGTGAGGGGCCAGCACTATTATGGCTGATCAGAAATTGCTGACTAGGGGATTACCACTGGAATATCCTGCTTTTTGAGTTCAAGAACATCTTGGCCTCTCATTGGGTTTTGGGAGGACTTTGACTATTTGTAGAAGGCAAGTTCATTTTGCATATAATGTGTCTTTTGCAGCTTCCAGCAGCATGTTCAATGACAGCTCAGCTTCTTCCCTTGCATGGAGTTTAGTTGTGTATGCAGTGGCTCTGGGTTTTGCTTTGTTTTCACTCTTGTTCTCATTTTCACTCTGTTATGGGCAGTGTTAAAATCAGTGAAGTAGGAGTGGAGGTACCAGCAGCAGAGAGCTTTGCATTTCTGGCCTCAATGGACCAGGTTCTCCCAAAGCCCCTCTAAATGATAGGGTATCTTGGTAACTCTGCCACCTTCCCTTCCAAAAGCATCTTCCCAAAACTGTCAATGCGGGAGTCACGGACAATGCAGAGACAATGTGATCAGCTACTGCCAATTTATTACAAAGCTTTAACTCCTTATATACCATTTCTTACATGCACTTACAGTGATTTGGCATATTACGATTGGATACATGTCTTGAAGACCCTTAGCGACTAACACATAATTGTTTAAGCACAGGTGTGAGAACTTGACCTTGAAAGCTTGCCGACAGTCCACAGTTCTCATAACTCACTGAATTCCAGCTTCTTCTTATCTTGCTTGCTTAAGCTTCCTCAGACCTCTCAAGGCCTTGATGTATCTTTCAGGATTATTCAGAGTTTATGTACCAATTATCCATTCTCCTGTGAGAACACTGTATCCACACAAAACCACAACAGTATTGGGCAATAGGACAGGAGAAAAAAGGTAGGAGCTTCCAGCAGGACAGTTATGGAGGTGTAGGGCACCTTGCTATGACCATGAGGTCTATGAAGACCTTGGCTTCCTGAGAGAAGACCTGTCCTGAGAAGGCATGAATCTGAAGAGGAGAAAAGACCTCAAAATGCTGCCTCTTAAAAGAGGTCTTGTTTCTCTGCAGCCCTCAGAGGGATGATCCTGAAAAGGAAGCTTGTAATGAAGGGCTTTCTGGCTTGCTGCTGCTTTGACTCCCATGGGTACCAACTTGCAGGCTAATTTTTCCTGACTGCCACTTCAGGCTTCAAATCTGTTGAAGCTGCTGAGTGTGAGATATCACTAGAGATTTGATTTGGATGCTTTTGGAATGCTGCTTGTTTCTGTTCTACTTCACATGCGGTTCAGAGAAGCCAGTGAAGAACTCCAAGGGTCTCAGTCTCCTGTCTCAGGGAGCTTGTTGGCATGTAATTATGTGCAGTCCTGCCATTTAAAGCTTGTAGTGGACATGCATGCAGATAGCTTTGCTGTGTGATTGACTCTACAACCTTAAATATTCCTTTTAATACCGGTTTGAGGGGGAAGGGGCAAAAGCTGTATAAGGTGATATATTCATTGGCAGATAGTGAAGAGCCCCTTCATCAGCTCATGTTGCTTTAACATCTGTTAATTAAGGAGAAAGAATTAAAAATGCTGCCCTGGCAGTACTGACTGGATCCTGAGCCATGAATGTTACTCCGTGGGCACGAGAGCTGCTGTGCGTGCTCTGGCTCACACCCTGTGGCTGCAGAGATCTCCCCAGCAGCTGCCTTTGTGCTGGGCAAAAACAAGATTTGAACTGTTAAACCTTTTTCTTTTTTGTTTGTTTGTGTTTTCAGTAGGAGGTGCTGCTCTGCTAAAGACTTTTGCTCTTTAATGGCATTGGGTGTGCTGCTGGTCAGACCAACTGCAGCATGGCAGGGATGGACTACCTGCAGTAGGGTGTGCTGGTGAATACACTGCCTGGGAGCTGTCGGTCCATAGTCCTGTCATGTTCAAACTCATTACAGAGAATACCTGTTACATCCAACCAGCTGCAATATGAAATGCTTATACTGTACATACTCTGTAATGCAGAACTAGAGGCTAATTCCTGTTTCACATTTACCTTTCATTTCATGTAAGGGTAGGCCTCCTGCATCTTGTTCCATCTATAACAGTTCTTTCAAGTTTTTGGGTGGTTGGTTTTCTGTTTTGGGGTGTGTGTTTTGTTTGTTTTGTGATATCTTTGGTGCTGTCTGTCCCCATTCTTGCAACCACAGCTCTGCTTTTAATTTTATGAAATATTTTTAAACCTACTGAGAACAAACCTCTCAACATATTTCCTTTGTTCATGTTTGCTCATCTCTATGTTCCCTTCTGGAGCCAGAGATGCTAAAGCCCAACAAGAGTGAGCCAGAAATGTGAAGAATGTCTCAACATCTTTTTCTGTTTGGGAGAAATGAATTGTGCAACAGACCTGATGTCTCTAACAAGCTGTATTGCATTTAATCTTTATCATGCCACTGCAACCTCCAGCTAGAAATGTATATATTATTTGTCTTCTGGGTAATGAAGGCTTTTTAACAACATATTAGTTAAAATGGTTTCTAAACATATTTTCCAGGGCAAATAGAGATTTGGAAGAAGGAGAAGGTCGGTGTGTTAAACAGTTTGATTTTACCAATAGCTCATAATAAAATCATGAGTGTGAAAAACTGAAAGATAGAGGAAAACTGGGGCCTCAGTGAGTGGTCTCTGTGTGTTTGTTTCTCTCTGTTTATGTTTTTGTTGTGGCTGAAATCCTGTCCTGCTGATGTCACTGGGAATTTTGCCACTGGATTTCACTAGTAATTTCCAGCACATTTAGACTTTTACATTGTGTTCTTCTAAATACAAAGCCTCTGGGCTTCATGCAGCTCTTGGCAGAGAAGACAAAAGCAGATCTCACTGAGCAGAGCTCATCCTCATGAGCAACCCTGTGGTTTTCATGGAGCTGCGACAGGACTGAACGTGTCTAGTTTAGCTTTCATTCATATTTAGGAAGGCTGCTGAAGATCCAGGCAAGATTCTTTGACCATCACAGCACTGGTGTCCTTTTGGAGTTGTGCTCTGGGAAGCAGAAGGTTAGCATTGCAGCCCCAGCTGTCAGAAACGGGCGTCCACAGTTTTGTTGCCACCTGTGCATGAGCTTTGAGTTTGAAAACTTGCTCACAGAGTGGCAACTGCTGAGCTGGTGGCTGGGTTGTGACCCAGCTAGGTGTGATGGGGTAAGCTATCAGGAGTATGGTCTTCATGCGGTGTGAGGAAAGGGAGACCGGGCTGCAAGGCTCTGGGAGCTTTCTGGAAATGAAATTTGGGCAAAACCTGACTAGTTACGGAAAAAAATGTCAGGCATATCTTTTAAAAAATGGACTCAAAACCAGCAGCTCCCATAATCTGCCTTATCAGACCTATGGTTTACCCAGGCCAAAAACCAGCCAGAGCCTAAGGTTTCTGCAGCAGTGTTACTGCTGACCACAAACATTCAAATATTTGAAAATCAAGTTTTATCTTCACTTTATGGCTTTTGAATTTCTACGTATCTGGGTTTCTGTTCTGCAACCATGAAGGCAAAAATTGTCCTTTCAAAAGAAAAGCTGTGGGTTCTCCTAACAGTGGAACCCAAGAGTTGCATCCTCATGTGACTCACAACAGGACTGTGAACACTGTGTGCTAAAGATTCTTGCTGCTCATCACAATCATTGACTTTGTTTTGCCGCAGTTTGCACCTGCAGAATGAGACAAGTGGCTGTGTGAGGGATTGCAGTGCTTTGTGCATGGGGAGAGCTGTGTTTCCTTGGGCAGTGGTTTTGACCATACCTATCCTGAATGTATTTTGGTGATGCCCACTTCAGTGGTTCTGCTCTTCTGTATGAGCCCAGCTCTTTCCTTGTTGACAGTGACTAAATGACAGAGCAGAGAGGCTGTTGTGGAGGCCTCTGTTAATAATGTGATTGAAGTCTACAATGACAGAGGCCCATGTAGCATAACACAGGGTTTTTTTCTTATTTGACAGGCATATATGAGCCCTTTGCATGATTCTTCATTGGTATGTATCCTTGATTAAATTTGCTATTGGGAAGTGAATTTAATGCCTTTGCAAATGGAGACCCAAGCAGGAGCAGAGCGTGGCTCTGAGGGTCTTGTCAGTTCAAATTGATTGCTGAGTTCTGGAACTGGAGCAATGCAGTAACTGAAAAATTAATCAATTAAAATGGAACATCGTTTGGCTCCTAAACAAAATGCCAACAGCCTGATACTCTCAGATCTTTACTGACAAATAGACAGTGAGTTTTTCCTCTATTAGAAGACAATGTTGCATGCCTCAGGGCTGAATGCAGAGAGAGGATATCTGAGTGAACAAGGTCTTGTGCAGAAGGACTCGTTTTTGTAATAAATCATGGATCCATCACTATTGCCACTACAGAATGCTTAGAACCTCCAAAATACAAGTCTGCATTGCGAGCTGAAGGTCATTCTTGAACTTCTCTAAGAAGCCAGGTCAGGATTCAACAGCGGCATGAGGAGTTACATACAAGTCACCCTGTTAAACGCTAGTTTGGTTGTCGGTTTACAGATAAGTTGCATTTTTGGACTGGGCCAGGCTAACTCTCAACCAGCGAGTCCTGCCAAGAGCCTTTCTGTGTGATGTCCCAAAGCTAATGTGAGGAAGAGCTGTGTGGAGCACTGTGTAATTACTTGACTTGTCAAAGTTGTGTCCTGCCCGAGTGTTATTTCCTGGGAACACAAGCTCCACGCAGGCTCTGGGGTCGTGGGCCAGGCTCCAGGAGCAGAGTGGTACCACAGCTGGCACAAAGGCAGGAGTGTGGCTTCCTGAGGCCAGTCTGCCACGTGGCTCTGACTGCAGGATGTGCCGTGCTTCCCACCTGCGTGGTGCAGCCATCTGTGAGAGGCTGTAGTAGCATCTATCTGGTGATAAACATGGGGAGAGAGAAGAGAGTTGGTGAGGAATTGGATAATATTCAAAATCATTCCTGTCTGAGCAAGATCTACTTACAGAAGCATGTTGGGGAAAAATCTTTCTTTGCTGGAAAAGTGGGGAGAGATTCCTACCTCCTGCTGTGGGGCTGGGTTTGTCCTTGGTGGGGGTGTGAAATGCCCCCTTGTCTTCCTGGCTCAGCTGCGCACGTGCACAGTATTTCTGCAGAATGTGAATGTTGGCTTGTGGCAAACCCACACTATTTTATTCTTAATCTTCTAATCCTGGTTTAAAGCTCTAACTCTTGAGGATGAATGATTAAAAAGGCAATCCAACTTCCTTTCTCTAGCTTTAGCAAAAAGCCCTTGCAGCATGATCTTGAAGGCAAAGAAAATGAGCCTCAAGCTTAGTATAATTAAGCGTTTGAATGCTTTGGGTGAGCAGTGCCCAGTCCTCAGTGCTAGCTGACCTCTGCACACCTCTTGGGTAACTAGTCCACTGGGTAACTTGGGTAACTGCTGACTACGTTAGCAGCTTATGAGGTCTAAAGTTGCTTTCTCCTCTGTGAAAATATCTGTGGCAGCATCTGTCACTCTAGACAGTTGTGATTCACTGGGAGAAAAAGGCTGAATGTAGGTCACTTGAGTTCAGAGGGAATAGATTAGTACATCAGAAGGGGAGGCACATATGTTGCATCTGTTCAGTGTAAGTGGGGGAGTGGGAATAGAGGTACAATTTATGTGACTGATATGTTTAATGAAGACTTAGACCACCCTCATTTGAACTGTCTCATTGGCTTCATAGCTCTATCAGGTAATCAGGAGGACATTATCTGTCTTAATTCAGAATACTATATCACAGTATCACAGTATCACAGTAGGTTAGAGATTGGAAGGGACCTCAAAAGATCATCTAGTCCAATCCCCCTGCCGGAGCAGGAACACCTAGATAAGGTTACACAGGAACGTGTCCAGACGGGTCTTGAATGTCTCCAAAGAAGGAGATTCCACAACCTCCCTGGGCAGCCTGTTCCAGTGTTCCGTCACCCTCACTGAGAAGAAGTTTCTTCTCAGGTTTAAGTGGAACCTCTTGTGCTCCAATTTGTATCCATTACCCCTTGTCCTTTCATTGTTTGCCACTGAGAAGAGCCTGGCTCCATCCTCGTGACACTCCCCTTTATATATTTATATACACTAATAAGGTCACCCCTCAATCTCCTCTTCTCCAAACTGTAGAGACCCAGCTCCCTCAGTCTTTCCTCATAAGGGAGATGCTCCACTCCCTTAATCATCTTAGTTGCCCTGCGCTGGACTCTCTCCAGCAGGTCCCTGTCCTTTTTAAACTGAGGGCCCCAGAACTGGACACAATATTCCAGATGAGGTCTCACCAGGGCAGAGTAGAGGGGAAGGAGGACCTCTCTCGACCTACTAACCACCCCCCTTCTAATACACCCCAGGATGCCATTGGCCTTCTTGGCCACAAGGGCACAGTGTCGGCTCATGGTCACCCTGTCGTCCACCAGGACCCCCAGGTCCCTCTCCCCTACACTGCTCTCTAACAGGTCGTTCCCCAGCCTATACTGGAACCTGGGGTTGTTCCTGCCCAGATGCAGGACTCTACACTTTCCCTTGTTATATTTCATCAAGTTATTCCCCGCCCAGCTCTCCAGCCTGTCCAGGTCCCTCTGGATGGCAGCACAGCCTTCTGGCGTGTCGGCCACCCCTCCCAGCTTAGTGTCATCAGCAAACTTGCTGATAGTACACTCAATTCCCTCATCTAAATCGTTAATGAATATATTAAATAATACTGGTCCCAGTACCGACCCTTGAGGCACTCCACTAGATACAGGCCTCCAACTAGACTCCGCCCCATAGACTACAACTCTCTGGCTTCTCTCCTTCAGCCAGTTCACAGTCCACCTCACTACCCGACCATCCAGACCACACTTCCTCAATTTAGCCGCAAGGATGCTGTGGGAGACCGTGTCAAACGCTTTGCTGAAGTCGAGGTAGACCACATCCACCGCTCTACCATCATCCATCCACCGCGTTATTTCCTCATAAAAGGCTACAAGATTGGTCAAGCACGACTTCCCCTTGGTGAAGCCATGTTGACTGCCCCTCATAACCCTCTTATCCTTGATATGCCTTAAGATGGCACCAAGGATAAGGTGTTCCATCACTTTCCCAGGAACGGAGGTGAGGCTAACCGGTCTATAGTTACCCGGGTCCTCCTTCTTGCCCTTTTTGAAGACAGGAGTGACATTTGCTTTCCTCCAGTCCTCAGGCACCTCTCCCGTTTCCCAAGACTTGGTAAAGATGATGGAGAGCGGTCTAGCAATGACCTCAGCCAGTTCCCTCAGCACCCGCGGGCGCATCCCATCTGGACCCATGGATTTATGGTGTCCAGATTGCTCAACTGGTCTTTAACCCATTCCTCATCGACTAAGGCAGACCGCTCCGTTGACCTATCTTCATCCGGGGTCTCAGCGGTACAGGGCTCTTCAGGACTGCCTCCAGCAGAGTAGACAGAGACAAAGAAGTCATTCAGTAACTCTGCCATCTCTGTATCTTCTGTCACCAGGGCACCCGTCCCGTTCATCAGCGGGCCTACATTGCCTCTGGTGTTAGTTTTACCTGCCATGTATTTGAAAAAGCTCTTTCTGCTGTCCTTGACCCCTCTCGCCAGCTTTAATTCCAAGGAGGCCTTAGCCATCCTAGCAGCTTTCCTACATCCTCTAGCAGCAGCCTTATATTCTTCCCAAGTGGCCAGCCCTTCTTTCCATGACCTGTAAACTCTCCTCTTCCACTTGAGCATACCGAGCAATTCCCTATTTAACCACGCAGGTCTCCTGACCCTCTTCCTCGACTTCCTACGTGTCGGGATGCTCCGATCTTGAGCTCGGAAAAAGCAGTCCTTGAACGTCAACCAACTATCTTGGGCCCCTTTCCCTTCAAGCAGCCTAGCCCACTGGATTTCCCCTAGCAATCGCTTGAAGAGGCCAAAAGGTTCAAGGTCAAGGTTCAGGTAATGCCAAATACTGTATGTCAGTCTGTCATGATACAGGTGCTATAAATCAAGGCTTAGGAAATGCCTAAGTGGACACTGAGCATCTAGCACTTAGAAGACAAATAACAAAACCTTGCTCATTTTTCTTCTTTATTTTAATAATTCAAAATCACTTGGAAACCAGGGCATATGAAGACTGGGATATTCTCCCCAGGAAAAAAAAATGCAGGTTCCCATAGTGCCTTTTTTATTCTAAAGGACTTCGAAACACACTATTACAAACTGTGTGTATATAATCTTTAGCAGAACAGTATTCCTATATACAGCAACTAACCTAGATGGCTTTTGCTAAGGAGGTTTGCTGTGTGATACTAAACAGATGTCTGAATGCAGACAGCTTCATGTCCATGTGACCATCTTTTCTCTGTACAAATCCTTCATTCCCAGAGGCTACCCTTTGGGATCTCTTTCTGGCAATGCTGCTGTTTTGGTGTGGGTACAAGCACGAATTGCCTAGTCCCTTAGGTATTCAAATAGCATACTCTCATGTCTGTCTTCTTCTTGATGCCAGATGTTATCATGCATATTTACGGATGGAGAGAGGTGTGCTTGGAAAACAAGTGCTGTTTCAGGAAAAACAACCCCCACAGACCTCACGCTCCTCTCTCGTTCTGGTATTCAGTAATTTTGAAGACCATTCCCTCACTGTTTTTCAGGGTTTTCCTCCACATTGTTTTTCTCCTGGAGAAAAATATGAAAGAGTAAAGGTTTCTGTCAATAAAAATGGCAGTGTTCCTGTCACAACAAAATTTGCCAAATAGGGAATAAATGGCTCATACTCCAGGGTATGAGATGAAGATCAAATGAACGTAGAAGCCAGAGGTATATGTATCTGGACATGCGGATGTTTATACAAAATCAATGTATATGCATGTCATAAATACATTAAAACAAAAAATGTTAATAGTTTTTCAGTTTTGCATAACGGAAGGAATAGGCCTTGGCAACTGCTTCACTTCATCTAGGGTCTGGATTTCCTCAGAGCTGTTTGGAAGAAAGTGCCCTCAGGCATCTATCTTTGAGACCCTTTTGGCTTCTGCTGCTTTGTTTTACTCAAGACTCCCAAAAACAAAAGACTAGAAGGATGCCCCAGGGCATTGTGTCCCCTCCCTGCAGTTATGAGCAATGTCTTCCTGCCTCTGGGCTGCTGAGCTAGGATCCAGCTTTTGCTAACTGCTCAAGGTCTGCTGGGTCAAAGATGGACATACTTTATAGAAGTCATCTGCTGTATGTTATATCTATATATGCTGTATGTGTCTTGGCCAGCAGTAAAGCATGATAACTGCTAGTATCCTACACCTGTCACACGTGAGGCTGTATAATAAATTCCAGCTTCTCAGGTTCTTATTCTACAATGAGTATACACCAGGACTGTACTCAGAGGGAAATCCAAGTTGGCATGATTTATGTATGGATTGCTAACCTGCATGGGGGTGGAGAGGGTTTAGTTTGTGCTAAAGCCGGTCACTGCATGTGGAAATGACTTGTTTGCATGCAGTCTGATGCTGAGCTCATATAACTAGCATGGCAGCCGGTACCCCATACTCCCCAGGGCTGCTGTCTGCAAAATGAATGTGACTGATGTGTGCTGTGGTGCTGGCACTTGTGCACTCTCTGCTACTCAC
Source organism: Neopsephotus bourkii (assembly GCF_033783945.1). Taxonomy (NCBI): domain Eukaryota; kingdom Metazoa; phylum Chordata; class Aves; order Psittaciformes; family Psittacidae; genus Neopsephotus; species Neopsephotus bourkii. The sequence continues at coordinate 2,888,960 of NW_026902266.1, forward strand.
TTTTGGCTGTTCCCCAGCTGTCAGCCCATGTTACTATACATAGAGCTGGACATAGTGATCCAGATGTGCTTCCTGAAAGCATCTCTTCCTCCTGTAGACAAGGACATGCAGGGTCAGGGTAAATATCACAAGAAGGAAGTTTCTTCATCAGCTTCACTAAAAAGATGGCTAAGTAGGATCATTAAGCAGAGGCCACTTAGGTTCCTCAGAAGCAAGGCTGTGATTCTTACACATGAAAGCAAGGAGCTGGGACTGTGGTAGGACAAACACCACCTTTCTGTATGCTGAGAAATTGGATGTGGGGAGTGGTGTATGAAGCTATCAGAGAACTACTGCTCATGATAAGAGGTACTAACTTAATTGCTTTTGGGTTTGGGTTTGTTTTTCTTTTTGCTGCTCTCCCTTGCAAAGTTCCACCACACTGTTTTCCTCTCTCAAACTTCCCGAAATACCAGTTTGTCAAACCATGGCGAGTCTGCTTGAAACTTATGGCCAAGGCTTTTCTGTCAACACACTGCTGTGACCTCTAAGTCAGCAATATCCCGTTCCTAAACTCTCCACACTAACAATCCATGTCTGTTTGTGACAGACATTATAGGAGAGTGTGATGTTGACCTCATCTGGGATGTTAGCAGTAACATGGAAAATGCTGTGCCACCTTCCGTGTCTCTTGGAAGAGACTCTGAAAGTAGCATCCAAAAATTGATGGGTAGGAGATGTTATAAAAATTCTGTTTTGGCCATGATCTGATGTAATTAATTTTTTATTACAATTGATTAATATCGAGAGGCAATAAGCAAGCAGCGCTGGGTGCGCCAGGGAGTCTCCGCTCCACCGAAGACGCACACCGAGATTTCTGGGGTACAGTCTCTTATACTCCTCAGTCTTGGGTTTCAACCAATCCTGTCGTCTCCATCACCCAAATATCGACGTGGTTCCTTTTCATTGTTCTCCTCCTGTTGCTGGGGGCTTATCTTCAGGTGAAGACACTTCTTAAAAAGTTATTGAATTCCTTGGCATTACATTAACATGGGATGTCTGTCACAAGCTTAACAACCATCTAAGCCCCCCTAAATTCCATTTCTTATATAGTTACTTATTCAATACACAAGTTTCACCTCATCCTGTAACAGGATGTATCTCTTGATTACCTAACCCCCCTTAAGGCATTCAAGCAGTTAAACAGAGTACTCTTGTAATTAGCAAAGTGTTTGAGACATTCAAGTAGTTAAACAAAGTACCCCTTAAAGTAACAAAGCGTTTGATTAGGAAGGATTATTCCTTTGTTTCTTCTTCTCTTTCATCATTGTATTGGCAGGAACATCTATCATAATCTGATCATTCGTATACATTCTACACATGATTTTCGATTCCACCCAAAGTACAATGATGACAAGGACTCCTAAGCTGCTAACACGAATCATTCCTACATACCTCACAAGAGAGAACATTGCTGTGGAAACCAGACACAGAAAAATAATTGCTTCTCCTTTCTTGCCTTATGCAGGATTTCTACCTTTTCAGGCCAGATGCTTGAGGACACTTTGCTTGTCAATAGCTCAATGCCTGGAAAAACTGTAAGGAAGGAAGAGAAGAACAAAATAGAAAGTATTTGGTGAAATCCTGTGACTTCCCAGCCATGAGACAGGGATAGAAAGAGTTTCTTGGGCCTAAAACAAAAGAGAGCAGAGATGCAGTCTTGCAGAGCTGGCAGAGTTGCCTCTGCATGCACAGAAGGCAATAAATGCCAGGAGACAGTGGAAAAGAATAGGGAGGTGGAGAGACACCTTGGGCAAGCAGCAGGCTTTTGCTGCATCTCAATCCCACCATCCCTTGGCAAACGCAGCTCTTTCACAGGGCTTGGAGAAACCCTGAGCTGGCAACCATGGCCTTTTCTCAGAGGACACTGAAAATAGCCTCTGCTGAGGGCTCACCAGTGGTCTCCTGCTCAATTTTGAACTGGCAGCATGTCTCAAGATTGTCCAGTGTTGATGGCAGTAGAAAATCCCTTGTGCCCTGTTAGCTGCTTGTGGGAGCTGATCAATTCAAGTAGCTTTACTGCTTCCATTGTGTTACTCCAGTTTGTGCAAGCTACAAGCAAAACATTCAGTTGGTCTCTGAGCTCCTCTGTCAGCACTTGCACTTCTTGAAGAACAGAGATGGTTCTATTTAGCTGTGGTAGTTTTTATTAACATTTCATAGCAGAAGTTCCATAAGAGCATGGTTCCTAAACTACATTTACAATGAATTTACACAGTTAAACAAAGCATGAATAAAATAAGCCCTGTGCTGTCAGGCACAGCTTTTCTATTAAAGTCTTTTGAGCAGTTTTCCAGAGAAGTATACAGACTATTTCATGAGACATAACAAGAGCCTTGTGTGCACTGGGATTCCTAAACCCAACTGGAAATGCAACACGCCCTCTAAAACAAATCCTCTTAGCAACAGACCTTCAGGAGACACTATCTTGCATATTCAGCCCATCCAGAGCAGCTTGCTCCTTGGGACTTGTTGCAGCAATCAGCTGCCATGCATAGCCTATCCATGTGCCAGCATATGGGTCACAGAGCTGAGCAGCACCCATCTCTTAGCATCCACAAGCACTACTCCGCTGCACAGTACTACCACATCTGATTGTTGGTAGTGGTGCTGTGCTGTTCTGTCTTCTCTGGGACTTGCCATCAGGTCTCTGGAACAGCATTGTGGAGCAAGTGGAGTGAGCCCATGGAGCAAAATCGCATAGGGTGCAGCCCCAGCAGCTCCCCTGTGTTTTACAGAGGTGACTGAGCCCTGACCTTTGCTATGAGGGAAGAGGATTTGCTCAGTCAGCAATCCAATGGGCTGAAGCTGGCATTAAACCAGTTCAGTAGGGAAATGTCTGCTGTAGGCAGGGTGGACTTGAAGGGCTGGTGGGAGGGAGGTGCTAGCAGGGTTGGGGTGACGGCACTGGCAGTATGTGTGGCTGTGGCAGCAGGATAAATTGAAGATGATCTTAACCAGGAGGAAGGTTTGGCAAGGCTGTTACTCCCTGGCTTGCTTTGTGTCCATATTCGTCAATTAGACCTTCCTGGTTGGTCAGTTCTTCCAGCGGAAGACCCTCCCTGGGGATGGTTTGTGATTGCATTTCTGTTCTGGAGTCTGACAGAGCTGACATGATCATGAAAATGAGCTTAAACCAAAAGAGAAGCTTGGCAGTCCCCTGCTCCATTTGTTGTATTAGCTCTAAACATTTGTAAGAAAGATATGCAAGAGCTGCAAAGTATATGTCCTGTCATATAAAACTGCTGTTGGACTAATTTTACATTAACTGTAAAATGATTAATTGCACTTACCTTTGAAAGTTTTGCACACCTTACTCCAGTAAGTAATGATTCCTCATGACCCCTCGAGTATGGGTATCCCTTTATCACTTGCCCAGGCCTGCTGCTACAAAAAAGTGTCTTAGGGCCCTAAAGTCTCCAGCTGCTGTGGTTTAGTGTGGCTATTTGCATGACACTGGAGCTAGGGTGCCTGTGTCCAATGACAGACAGTGACAATGAACAGAGGTGAGTGGCATTGCTGATATTATAGCCTTGCTATTTCACAAGTGATAAGGACTAGAGGAGTATCATGGTTAAAAAATGAAGCTAGTTGAAAAATGAGGCTCTCAAGTTTTCATAGATGTGCATGGCATTAGTTCCTTTCCGTTAATCCCTTGTTTACAAAGTTAATTTCACTATTTGAGTTGTTTCTGGTCTCTTGAGCCATGTCAAAACACAAATAAGAATGTGCTTTCAACAGCAGAAGAGGATCTTAGTTCATTCTGCTACTGAAAAGGAGTATTAGGCACTCACATTTCTAGTGCCTATTTATTTCTGCTTTCACGTAGCAAAGTTTTTTTTGGTCTATCACAGAGCATCAGTCAGAAGGAACTGGGCTTTTCTGTTCCCATAACTCCCACTTGTAGTTCCAGCCTTGGGCATGGAGGTACATGTGTACCATACACATAAAGAATTTTGTAGCTACATAAAGAATTATGGCTGTCCTGCTTATGTGATAAAAGACTTGACCCTGCATTCAGCTATACATCCTGTGCCTTTAATATGCCTGAAGCTCATATGTGTTTATATTGACCTCTTCCTGAAGTGAGAAGTGTCAATGTGAAAGGAGAGGAAAAAGGGGGTGGATGTCAGTCTACCCTCCTCAGAGGATTTGGCAGGGGACTGACTACTTATTTCATAGGGACCCTGTGCTGCTTCTGTCAAGTATGTTTTGAATTAATAATGATAGATGTCCTGTAGCCGACCATCTGTATTCTAGGAAAAGAATCTGATAAAGCACGTCAGTCCTTAAAGGTAAGTTTTATATTCACTTTGCCAGCCTTGTTTCTGTCTGGACTCCATTCATGATGGTGTTTGCTCTCTTCTCTTAACCTGACATTGCTGTTATGTGGTTTATAATGAGCTATAGTATCTAGGGCTTTTCTGAGGAGCTGCTACCTTGCTGTTCCTGCCATGTTTTGTATTAACACCGACCCGATGAACTGTAGAGGTCTATGGTCCCCTTACTAAATGGCATGTCTTGTTTTCAGATGTGGGGTTTTTGTCTGTGTGTTAGATAATTTTGAATTCTAATGCTGTTTCCAAACATGTCTGACATTTTTGCTGAATTTCTTATTGATATGACAAACATGCTGTCTCAATAGCCGAAGTACTTATGAAAATACTGTATAACACTGGATCTAGAGCAAACCCCTAAGACCTGCTCTCACAATAGCCCTTCTGCTCTGACTGAACAGCTAGCAATTCTGCCCTGACAGTGACTTTCCAACCAGTTACACCCATTCATAGTAGTTTCATCTAGACTACTATTTCTCTACCTTGATAATGATAGTATCTTACCAGCCTCTATAAAAAACCTTGCCAAAGTCATGATGTATTTATCTTCTGCTCCTCCACACCCGTAAGACTGATTACTCCATCACAGGAGAAAATTAGGTTGGTCTGACATGATGTGCTTTTTGACAAATCTCAGTTGGCTCCTATTTATTACCTTGTTATCTTCTTGGTGCTCACAGATTGATATTTGATTGTTTGTTGATTAGCTGTCTTTCTGGAAGCTGAAGCCAGGCTCTCTGAGCTATCATCCCCTGAATCCTCCCTTTTCCCTGTTTGAACAGAGCACAAATTGATGCTGGCTGAGATAAAAGTGAGAATTGTTCTTAACTGACAATTAATTTCCAGTGCTCTTTTTCCGCTTTATAAACTTGATGTAGAAGTAACATGTGAACTGTAGTATCTAGAGAAATTACCCCTAAAAGTTCAAGTTTAGATGTGTCATGGCCCTGAGGGCACTAATGGACCTTCCTGTCCCTGCCCACTCCTTGGGGCTCCCCTGACCCTGCTCAGGACCCCAGGGGCTCTCAGCTACGGCCCAGCCACGGGCCCTGCCCTGATGCCCCCCAGCTGCCCTACTCCTGTCTGGTGTGTAGGATGATCCCTGGCTGGCAAGTCCTGCCCTGAGCCCTGCTGTGGGGAGGTACAAAAGTAATTATTTTCCTCCTTGTACTGAAATTAGACTTTCAAGGGAGAGTCTAGGCAGCAGGCTATGAAATCAGCTGTATGGGGTAAACCCATATGCAGCACCTTGGTTGTGCAGCAGTTGAATAAGCTTCTTTGTGTTGAAAGCAGTGGTGAGCTTTTTTTTTTTTAACTGTGGAAGGTCATTTCCCTCATTCTTGTATGGTAAGAAAGGGACATCTGAACGTCAGGCTGAACTTGGCTGTATTAGGCATAATTTTATGGACCACTTTCCCCCCCCCCCCCCACTGTATTAATCTTCTATCCAAATGGAGTAGTCCTAACCTTTAGTTCGTCTTCACTCTCCAATAGCTTCCTTCCAAAGACCAGCTTGGCAAAACTTGCACTCTGGCCATGGCTAGCTGAGCTGTCACTAATATTTGTACAACAGTGTTTGCAGTGTTTCAGTTCTCTCTGTCCCATTTTCAGTGCACTCAATTTGCTGTGTTTTCCATCTCGGCAGACTGAGTTCAGGGCTTCATTGAGTTCTCCATGGGGACACTCAGGTCTGTAACCCAAGAGGTCACGGTTCGTTTGAAATCCATCAATACGCATGAGTAATTCAATTTGTATCTTCTAATGTTCATTACCTTGCACTTCTCTGCACTGAATTAATTTGCCATAATCTTACCCAACTGCCTGGTTGTCTTATGCCTGTCTGCACTGCAGGGCAGCCCTTCTTGGGAAAAGGTGCAGAGATGTTTCTTCTAAGCTTTCTTCTGCTTAAGGAATTTGCCATGGTGCTGGATCTCTTGAGTTGTTTCCTAACCCACTAAGGTGGCTCATCCAAAACCCTGTGTGATACTGGGGACCAGTGCCTGGTCTCTTGCTCTCTAAAATTCCTAAAAGGAGCCTTATAGTAGAAGGAGAAATGTGATTGAGCCTAGTATTAGAAGGCTATTTTACAGAGAATGATCTCAAGATCTGGGGATTATCCAGTGCTCTGGATGAGATGTGAATGTACCAGAATCCATCTTTTCCAGCAGTTTTAGGGAGCTCCATCCAGCACTCCTTTGTACAAAGCTGGGAGCACTTTATGGCTTCTTCATGATTTGGTTTATCAAATGCCTACTATAGACAATGTGTTATACTTTTACCATATAAACAATCCTGATTGCTTTAGAAGTCAGTATTTTGCAGTTTCTAGTTTATTTCCAACCAGAATCTTGTATCTAAGAGTTCAGCATGGGCTACAATTGTGCCTGTCCTCCCTCCTGGTGGCCCTAGTGAATGGTCTTCAGGGGCTGGCATTGCGCTGACTCTGTGGCCTAGGGAAGCTAGCAGAAAATTAGGAGAAAAGAGGGATGGCTCAAGTGTTTTAGCTCTTGTGTGGAACTGGGGACAATCACATGCAGCTTCCAGCTTTATCATGGACTTCTGTGGGAGTGGACAAAGCTGGACGAGGCACAGCAGGGAACCTCTGAAATCAGCTGCCTCTATGTTTGTATGTGATAGTGATTGCTGAAAGACTGAAACTGGTTTTCCTCAAAATACCGTGTTTCAGCCACATTGGCTGGAGGTTGCTTTCAAACCTGTGTTGCCTGGAAGGGTTTCCAAGCGACTGCGATCTTGCACATTCTGTGCAACAGGTGCTAAAGGGAATTTGGCTCTACCTACATTATCAGGAGCAGCAGGTTTCATCCCAAGCTCAGTCAGTAAGGATAGTGAGGCCTGTGATTTTCCTTGGAGAGGGCAATTATAGCACTACATCTATGAAGGTTTCCTGCTTTCCTTTCCAAGCTTTTGCCTCTAATGTCTTCCCTTTTACCTTAGCCACTTCCAAATGTGTGGAAAACATCCTGCTTTAGTGTCTGTGTGTCTGAACTTATCACCTGTGTCTAAATGTGAGTTGAGTGTTCTCCCTGATGCTCTGATGGTTGTCTCTGCTCTAGATGACAAGGGCTCCCCAGCGAGAGAAGAACAGCCGGAGAGGTTTTGATGAGAAGGCTTACCTGTCCTCAAAGCTGCTGAAGGCTGGAGAAGACCCCTACCGCCAGCATGCTTTTAATCAGCTAGAGAGTGACAAACTCAGCAGCGATCGGCCCATTCGGGACACCAGGCACTACAGGTACCATGCAACCCTTGCTCCAAGCAGTGGCTGCTGCTTGGCATGGGGAGCCCACTTGCCCCCTCCTGTGTTATTGTGCAGTGTTGACAAAGGGTGGTTGGGGGTTTTCTTCACCTGCATCGGTCTGTTTCTTTCCTGTATTTCACAGTTAATCTGGAAAGGTCTCAGATTTGCAGAAACCCTTGACTAACTCAGTGCCAGCTTGTTGCTTTTCTAGCATCTCCTCCCAGGTCCAAACATCATCTTGATGTTTCAGCACAGCCCCTCCATTGCAGATCAAATTGCTCATCTGACAGCTGTTTGCAAAACTCCCTTCAAGCTCATGGCTTCCCCCAGTGACCCTCTGTCCTGACTGTGAAATATGCCATTGTTGCATCCTTGCTTTACTCTGGTGTTCTTCATGTGCTGTGCTCTGGCTGTCTGAAGCTAGTTTGGTGCCTTCTTTCCAGCCTGAACATGATGGTTTGGATGAAGGCTGTTGGGTGAAGATAAAACTAACAGCCAAATAACAGTGCATATTTCATGGCTTGCAAAATGCTCATTGTTATTCCTGTTTCACTGAGCATGAATTTATTCTGCTGACAAAACTCATCCTTAAATTGCTAATAGTGCCCAGGTAACTATTTTGTAGTTTCTGGAGCACAGAAAGATAATGTTGTACCTTCAAAACTGTAGATTTGATAGTGATAGGACAGTGTAAAACAGCCTACTTGACAACAGATAAAAACCAGACGCAAGCTAACCATATCTGTAATGCCTGTCTATTTGGGCTGGAAGCTAAACCCTACCAAGGGTTGCAAAGCAAAACTTCACAGCCCCTGGAAATAGGAAAAGAGGCATCTAACCAGATTGAAACCGTGAAAGGATGTTAGGAGACCTAGAGCTTTGTGAGCCTGCCCTCACTGACAACACTCAAGGTGCTTTGTGAATGCAAGCAGTCAGGACCTGGGTTGTGAGATCGAAGTCTTGTGCTCCTGTTCCCCAGCATAGTCCTTGGGATTGGCTTTCTAGTGTCTCAGAGGTGTCATGTCCTGCATTACTGAGCAGTCTCCCTGACATGCAGAACTGCTGGTTTCTGTTAATCTGCTGTTGTGTTGTGGCCTAAAATCAGCTTGCTTCAAAGGTGAATTACTGTTTAATTTGATCCATGGTAGCATGCAGAGCATGTTTTTTGTGAAAAGCCTTATCTACGCACTTTAGTCTGAAAAAACCCCATACAGGTGATTCCCTGGAAATGTATGGCATTTCAGCGCCAGCTTTGCAAGGATTCCCTTCAGCAATGGGGAGTCCAAAGTAGTGTATAATCAGAGCAGTAAAACTTATTTCTGTGTTCTTCCCTTTGGCAGAGGTGGCAGTTTGGGAATGAAGGAGCTGTGTTTGAGTACATTGTCTTGTAAGACTACTGGAATGGTGGCTGGGGTGGCAGTTTAGGATTAGGACTTATTTCAGCTGATACAGAATCATAGAACTAGAGTGGAAAATACCTCTAAGATCATAAAATCCATCTTTTACCCCAGGACTGTTAAGTCCACCACTAAACCAGAGCCTCATTTACATGTTTTTTAAACGCTTCCATGGATGGTGATTCTACCACTTGCCTAGGAGGGGAGCCTGTTCCAGGGAAGTGGTGGAATCACTGTCCCTGGAAGTGTTAGACCGTGGTTTGAGGAAAGGCCATCTATGTGTCACAGATGGACCTGGCTCCCCATTTAAGGAGTGGGAGGGTCAATAGGTCCCTAATATGTCACTTTTTCTTCAGGCACCCAAGCAAAGGTTGGCATACTTAACTACACATCCTACAAGCTCCTCTGACCTAGCATGTAGCTAGGTTTTGATCCAAAGCAAAGAAAGGGTCAGCTTTCAAGCACAAACTTTGTCCTTGTCCTCTGTGATGCTGTAAAAATGCTGAGTTTTTGAGAAGACTTCCCCAAATGACATATACACCAGCCTTTTCTGCTTTTGCACTTCCTGATGCCTAACACATTTTATATGCATTACCTCATGAAGCTGTTTTAAAACATAATAAATGCGGTATGTCTTCTGTCTGGTCTTGGGTTTTCCACTTTATTCTTTATCAAGGTTTCTTTATATGTGCTAAAATTGCTGAAAGACACTGCAGTCCACTTAATAAAATCTTGCAATGAAAAAGTCATAAGCCGGTAGGACTGAATGTGATGACAAGAACAGTAACGGGCTAGTAGTAGCCAAGACAGAATAGTAAGCAAATGTGAAAGTACAGGAAGTGGTTCTAAGAACTGAATTGTATTTTTCCCAAGGATGGATTCAGTCTATGTGTGGCCTTAAGCTGTTAAACACACCAGGCCACAGTTTCAGTTGCTCTTTGTTGGGCAGACAATTAGTGCACACTAACTGCTGTTTGACACTGGCTTGAAGCTAAGAAGACAGACACTCTGGAGGAGCAGATCAGCCCAAATCTGCCATTCTTAGTACCTGCCACAGTTGGGTCCAGGGTTCACATCTGTGAGATGTTCTCCCCCAAGAGTGTTTGCTCTCCACAGGGTATGTGCAGCCCTGGTGCAACCAGTCCTTGGTTCCGAGTATGAGTGTATGCACCTAACATTACACTGTCAGATGAGAAGATGAGAGGAATTGCTTTCCATTGCCAGCTGAGGTATTAGTGTTGAACTTCTGCAACTGCCTGATGCAAATCACAGCGCTAGATAGTGTTTTCCTTTCTGTTAAGCCCAGCGTCCAAAGAATTTGAAGTGCTTTGTACAGTGATGCCTTGGTGTGCCAGCTCCATGCATCCTTAGCATGTACATGCCCTATAGAATCATAGAATAGTTAGGGCTGGAAAGGACTGTAAGGTCATCAAGTTCCAACCCCCCTGCCATAGGCAGGGACACCTCGCTCTAAACCATATCACCCAAGGCCTCGTCCAACCTGGCCTTGAACACTGCCAAGGATGGAGCATTCACAACTTCCTTGGGCAACCTATTCCAGTGCCTCACCACTCTAACAGGAAAGAATTTCCTCCTTATGTCCAATCTAAACTTCCCCTGTTTAAGTTTTAACCCATTACCCCTTGTCCTATCACTACAGTCCCTAATGAAGAGTCCATCCCCAGCATCCCTATAGGCCCCCTTCAGATACTGGAAGGCTGCTATGAGGTCTCCACGCAGCCTTCTCTTCTCCAGGATGAACTATGCATGAATAAACAAGATTTTACATGAATCGCAGGTGAATCCAGGAACTAGAGCCCAAGATGTCAAAACTTTGGTTCCCATAAAACCCCATATGCCCTCCTAAGCATGCAGCATTTGAGTTTAGGTGTCACAGCCTCCAAACTTTGCCTTTCATCAGGCACAGTTCTTTTTAAGTTCTGCCAGCCTTGGTGCAGGAGCTGCTAAGGTCTCCCTCGCTGCAGCTCAACTGTGCTGTTTCTGATTTTAGCATGTTACACTCTTCTCCATTAGAAACTCTAGGTATGTTGCTGCACTGGCTGCAGTTGGATGATGTTTGTCTTACACTTGTGCTCCTCTGTGTTGCAGATGTACTTCTGTACACTATGACACAGACTTGCCAGCTACCAGTCTCATCATCACCTTCCACAATGAGGCGCGCTCCACCCTGCTCCGCACAGTGAAGAGGTGAGTTCAGCATGGGTGCTGGGAACAACTGATAGTGCCTGGAAGGGCACTGGTGGAGGGCTAGGCTTTTTACAGCAGTTAGCCAAGCAGGGTGGCTGCAGTTACCCAAGTGCATGGGGTCTGCCTTAGAGCTGGCTCACTAGGACAGGTCAGGGGCTTGGATTGGCACTGTGGGTGTATCTTCAAAGACAGGATATCTGCAGTTAGCTACTGTATAGCCTCTATGGGGAGAATTGTTGGTACCAGAAAAAGGGCTGCTGCAGTGGGAATAGAACTTGGTTTGGAAGAGTGAGAGGGAGCCAAGGGGACGCACTGTGTTGTTAGCTGCAGCTAAGGAATGGGGCTTGGGAGGGACTGTGTTCCATAAACAGGAATAAGCAGCCTGCTCCCTGGTAGGGCACATGTTACAGGAGCTGGGGCTGGCTCAGTGAGGGCAGGGGCACTGCTCAGGAGTCTTTCAGGCAGAAGGTGATGAACTTCAGGTCTCATGGAGACTGAGCCCTTGTTGTCTGAGCAATTGCTGCTAAACAGTTGCTGCACCTCATGGTCCACCAGATGCTCCCTGAGCTTTGCACACAGGCTTTGCCGAACATGCAAGATACTTGCTATCTTGTACCTGTGTCTCCTCATATCTGAGTACCAGCTGTGGGTGAATCTAACAGGTAAATAGGTGGCATAGAGCCTGTCAGCATCCCGAGGTAGACAGAAGCATGCAGTTATCTGTACCACAAAGCAATGTCCCAGCTGCTCCTTCACCCTCCCCCACTCCATCGTCCCTGCAGAACCCGTGAAGGTTCCTTTCATTTTAGTTTTTACACACAAAAATGCCACCTGCCCTCTGACTTTTCAAATAGTTTCTCAAAGGGCCTCTAACACCTGCAAGCAGGCTCAGAACAGCCTGCGGAGGCTGAAGGAAGAGTGAATTGTCCGGGTAGAAGGTTGAGCTGATGGTATCACTAACAAATGCATTATTCATCATCACTACTTCTTCCCCTGACATATCCTGTGGGCTTAGAGAAATGTGCTTTGTGAATAAATAACAGGCTTTTTCAAGTTGGCCTTATGGTTAGAAGGCTGGGTTTCTGTCTTCCAGGTTTGGTGCTGCTGTGCTTCCAGAGACCTCTATATATTGCATTAACACATTTTGCCTTTTTACCTCTATCGTTTCCTTCTCATTTGAACCGTAAAATGAGTTCTACAGAGCCAATGTTCAGAAAATGAGCAGATTTGTTTGGATCCACGGTGCTGCTAGGGCAACGGGAGGAGATTTCTGCCAATGACAGCAAAGGTCAGACAGTAAACAGTTAGGTGTTCAGAAACTATGGTAGTAGGATCTTTAAGAAAATCTCAAGCCACCCAATCAAATAGTCAGATGCCATGATAGTTAAGATGATATTCAGAGCAGCAGTAATGCATAGAGAGGGAGACTGATATCCAAATCCTATGAAGGTGAGGTGTACTAATGAGTAGATGAGTGTTGCTGATGCATTAAGATATTGCTTGCTCAAAGCAAGGTCAACTAGAGTAGGTTGCCTTTGTCTACACCTGATCAGTTTTTAGTACCTGCAAGAATGGAGACTCTGCAATCTCTCTGAGCATTCTCTTCTCAAGGCTAAACAACCCCGTTTCTTTCAACCTCACCTCATACATCTGATGCTCCAGACCCTTGTCTTAGAGGTCGCTCACCAGACCTGCTTCAGCATGTCCCACTTTTTCTTGCCCTGGGAAGCCCCAAATGGACGCAGCTCTCAAAATGTGGTATTACCAGTCTCTCAGATGTGGTCTCCTGCAACCCAGAGCCCCCCCAAAAGACCTTGAAAAATGGATAACCCATCTTTTCAGATTGGTCCCTTCAGTCCTGCTGCCACTGGAGGAGTGCCGTTGGGAGGAACTGACTGCACTCTGCTATGAATGGTGGGGTGGATAGCATTTCCTCCCAGGCCTCTGGTTACAGCTGGAGTCTTCATTACCAGATGGTTTATAGCCTGTGCATGTGAATGATTTACTCCTTGCTTACATCAAATGTCAGAAGTATCTATGATTTATCCCTGCCTGACAAGGGATCCCAAAGGCTGAATTCTTCTCGGGCTCTAGAGTATTTCCAGTGTCACACAACCAAGCCTCGGCTAGCAGCCTTGTCCTTGAGGCATGGGAGGTTTGACAACCATGCACAGAGGTGAAGGCTCAGGTCATGGTTGCAGTGATAGAAGACGCATAAAGCTAAGTCTCCCTTGTATGTTGACACTGATGTTACAGAGGGAGCTGAAGATTTCACAGTGCTCTTCAAGACCTGTTATGTAACCTGAGAGTCCTGCCTTTCAGTAAAACGTATTTGAATGCCAGGCTGTGTATGTAATTATTGCTCAATTCACATACACAGACAATGCACCAAATACTGTGTAATTAGTTTGCAGCACTTTGGGATAAGTCAGCTATCAAAGGGACTGTTCTGTTCCATTTGGTTTTATGACCTGGCTGTTTGTCTGCAGAGAACCACAGTGATATTAAGCAACAGGAGGCATAAAATTGCACTGCCTTCTTACCTGCTGACTAGTCAGGCTTGCAGCTAGTCATTATTTCTATATCCATAAGAGGTTTCTTTAGCCAGGTAGAGCACGATTATTTAGATAATTAGAATTAAACATTTGAGATGCATCTGGTGAAAGTTAAATATGATTCCACTGTTGTTATGGGCCTCTTCCCAAGCTTGGTTATCATAATTATGCTAAGGGAATGCTGTAAGAATTGGGGCTGGAAGAGGCCAACTGATGGAATTAAGCAGCACTGAGCAAAAAATTCTATGGCTGAAAACCTTTAAGAGGCCAAATCTTTAGAGGTGAGCAGAATATATACTACCAGTTGAAGTTTTCATACCTGAGATCTTTGCAAGCGTGGCTGTTGAGTGCCTAAATTTGGGCATTCAAACATCAGCTGTAAAACTTTGGAAGTTCTTGGAAGAAATATATGAAAAGGGTACTGGCATTGAACTGATGTAAAATTAGAACTCGGAGAGCCTATATGTGCTCCCCTGAGTCAGATACTGTCTTAATGTGTTATTCTGACAGCTCTGCAAGGTAACTCAGCTAAGTGGTAATGCTGGTCTTGGGAAGTGACTCAGGAGTGAGGCTCCTGCATCACTGTTCATTTCAGTGTGATCTAAACAGAGCAGCTGTAGGGGCCAGACCCTTCTTGCTAACCCCCACCTTCATGTATGCACACAAAGGCCCACATAAGCACCTCTGGCAGCTCAGCAGTTGCCAAGCTCTCCCTTCTGCCCCTGGGATCTCTGCTGCTGGGTGGAAGCAGTAGGAGTGATGTGCTGATGTTGCCAGTTGAGGATGGGAGAGATGTTTGTGTATGAGGGAGAGGGGGAAAATAGAGTAGTGACTCTGTGGAGAAATAACTTCTTCTTCCAGCACCCTGTTGCTTGTCTCTCCTGGTCTCCAGAGGCAGCGTGTGCTGCGTGCCTGCCTGCTGCTGTGGGCTCCAGCCATCTTCCTCCTCTGCCCTAGGCAAGAGCATCAGGACCTGCTGCCCAGCCTGAAAGCTGCCAGAAGGACCAGGCCAGTGCACCAATAGGCCATGCTGACCCAGATCCTACAGTCCCATGCAGGGAGTTGTTCAGACTATTCGTTTTCAGTGTAGTGGGAGACAACTAGTTAAATATACCCAGCAAGAGAATAAGAAGAGGAGTAGGGAAAAAACAAAAGGGAGTGGGCTATCCACCAGAACCTGTAAATATGCCAGTTCAAATGGCTCGTTGCTGGCATCTTTGGTTCTGCAGGAGATGTGTGTCAGTCAAGAGCTGCTTGCCTGCATGATACCTTTTCCTCGGCAGGACATATCTGTCACTCTTAAACCAATTACTTGCTTGGCATCCTGCTCTCCTTCAGAAATAACTGTCACTCAAAAAGCATTTTGTGTGATTGATGTTTGTCTGATTAGTTATTAAGCAATACAGTCGCTTCTGCTGCGGTGACTATTGTTGCAGAAGGGAAAATCAATTGCTTTGTTGTATGGTCCCCTTCTCTTTATTTTTCATTTCAGTAAGTATTGCAGGGACTGTCTGGTTTTGGTGCAAATGTGGAGGTGAATAATTAGGCTTTAGGTCAACGGACTTGAACAGCTGTCAGTGTCTATGCAGACATCCTGTACAAATTCTAATTAAAAGGATGCTGTCATAGTGCTAGAGCATTTGGTATAGCAACTCATTACAATCACAACTTAAATAATGGCAAAAGAGGAGATTATTTTGGAGCAAGGAAAAACAGGGTGCTTCTCTGCTAACATTGGAATAAAGGAGATTATCTGTGAGCTGATGAGGACTGGACGTATTAGCAGAGGAGAGAAACTCATTGGCAATGCTCACATGGTGTCATGCAACAGCGTAAGGACACTGATACTGCGAGAAAAGGCAAAAGAGGTAGGGAATCCATGAGATGAGGGGAGAGCAATCTGTGTTTCTGCTGTAAAAGGCAATTGTCATTTGGACTTTCGAATTCTAACAGCATTTTGTGCCTAACAGCAACAGATTGTCTTGCCAATCTCTGCATCTCACTGAAGTGAAATACTAGGATTACTGTTTCTTGTTAAAAAGATAAGCAAGACAAAGTGGAAAGAAGACTACCTTTCCCAGGGATCCACAGCAAATCATTGCAGAGCTGAGAGAAGAACTGGGCATTGAACAATTAGCTGTAAACTCCTTGAGGAGTGTTTTCTCTCTACTGGGGACTTGGTGGACAGGTGAGGAAGAGAGAATGAAGTGTTTGCTTTCTTTTCTTCCCTGGTTATCTTGGGCTGGAAGACCTGAAACTTGTGGAGAGGATGTGAGCATTGTCGATAGTCAAGCTGGTGGGAGAAGGTGTAGAACACTATTTTACAGCCGTTATGGTGCAGGATGCAGCCTGTCTGGATGGGTTATGTTTTGCATTGAGTTTGCACGTATTTCAGTGCAGGCCAACCTTGTCTGTAAAATATGCAGATGATGGCTATGCTGGGAGAAGCTGCAGTTATATCTGTGAAGAGGGACAGCACCCACTTCCACCCCACCGTGCTGGAATAACCAGAAAGGTATGAGCCAAGAGAAGCAAATGAGGTTCAGCTTTGAAAAATGCAAGTTCAGTCATCTGCGGACATGCAAGCCCAAAATACAAATACTCTCAGAGATGTATGAAGCAGCAGAAATCTGAAATAGAGAGGGATGTGATACTGAACAGTCAGGATTTTGCTGTATGAGACAGCAGAAAACCCATCCAAACTGAAGAATCTTTGGCTCTGTATACAAAGCCATCAATGATGCATCTTAGCAAGATGGTAATTTATTTCTCTACAGCTCCATTCCTGGGAGTATGGGGTTACTCTTTTTGTCTGTTTCCTGTGGAAAACAAAAAATGCAAAAAGCCGACAATTTTTCTCCAGAGTTGCTCAAAATCAGAAGAGCAGGTGCCACTGAAATGAGATGAGTTGCTGGGACTAGGAGGACAATGTTTGCCTCTGTTTTTCATATTAAAGTTTGAATAGCTGTTGCCTTGGGGTGCCTAAGTGTTACTGAGCAGTCCTGTTGAAGGCAATGAGGACTTGCCTGTGCATAGAGGCATTGGAGGAGGCTTGAATGGGAATATGCTGTGTAACTGTGGTAAAGCCAGGGGACGGACTTGAAGAAGGTAATGGAAAATTAGTTCAAGCGTTTTAAAGGAATGAGAGGTACAAAAAGGTCAGAATCAAACCGCTCTGACTCCAGGGTACCAGGGCGTGTTAACCTCTGAGGATGTGAAGAACTCTGCGCAGAGCCTGGCAGGTGGGAGGTGTATCAGTCCTACATTGTCGTGGCAGCTCACAAAGATTGTCTTTTTCCTCCCTGGGTCCTGCAGTGTCATGAACCGCACCCCTCCCAGCCTCATCCAGGAGATCATCTTGGTAGATGACTTTAGCTCAGATCGTAAGTATGGACCTATTTCCATTGCACTTATTTCTTACCTTCTGTTTTTCCTGGTTTTGGTTGCTCTGTTCAGTCCCCCTCTTACACAGAGATTCCCTCTTGCCTGTATGCAAGAGAAAAAGAACAGGAAGTTTTTCTGTGTTTAGTTTACATCCATGCATGGCAGAGGCCAGAGCTTCTTCACCTTTTTTTCTTTCATTGGGTCTGTCGTTTCTGTTAGCTTGGCAGTTTTGGCCAGGTTGCCAGAGATCTTTGTATAGTTTCAGTATGCATCATACTGTGAACTGTTTAGTGCAGATATGTATATAGCAATGGTGCACATGAGCACAGTGGGTAATTACAAACCGAGAGGGAGCAAGATCATGCAATGGAGCCTCCAGAAAACTGCTGCCTGTGGTTCTGCAGGCAAACTGGGGTGAGACTGCGTGCCTCTGAGATACCAGGTGTTCCTGTGGGAGGCCATGGAAGGGTAAATGCTTTTGACAGCACTATACCTTCTCCTGCAGCTTGACACAGGGATGGAGTGTCATCTGCATGAGTCCCACCAGACATGCAGACTGGAGGCTATGGACCCTTTCCATCTGTACAGTTGCTCTTGCTCCTGGCTGTTGTGTAGTAGTGGTGAGGTGGTGGGGACAGAAGACTTCTTGTTTCTATCATGATATGCGCTAGATTCAAGGACAATCTAGTTGTGTGCCACTTATAATAATTGATAATTACTCCTTCAGAACACTTTACAGATAGCTGAGAATGCCCACCTTGACCTGCTGAGGTAAGGAAGCATTGCTCTTACTAAATGCTTATGTAGCTTTGGCAAATTAAAAAATAAATAAAATCTAAAGTGGATGCTGACATTAGGGATTTCAGTTCCTGAGGGCCTAGAAGTGTGATTTGGGTAACGTCTGAGCTGTGCCCAGCTCAGTTGTTGGAGTTGGGTGTTCCTGAGCACTTCCAACAAAAAACCACAAGTGTTCCACATTTAGCACCTAAAAACCCAGTTCTCAATGGCCAAAGTTTCCAGATCAACACAGATGGATTTTTGGTACCAGAAACTCTGATTTAGGCATGTGGGAAAATAGGAAGATTTTCAAAAAGCTCCATCCCATGACAACTCTCATTTTTTCACTGGCAGCTGGATATGTGTGGATGCAGGTACTCCTCTGAGGTATCTGCATGGAGGCACTTTAGAACATATTTGAGGTCTGACACTTTGCTTTAATATCCATCTCACTCTCTCCAAAGATATGGAGAGTCTGTCAGCTCTGGCAAGTAGTTACAGTTAGAGTGATGTGTTCCATTAGAGTCATTCACCAGTCAGAGGTGAATGACTTAATACGGATTCTCATACCTGAAGTTGTGACTTGGCCAAGATGAGTGTTGCCTTCCCTTGTAGCAGATGTCCAGCAAAATCTTCATACTCTGTAATTAAGAGCACCTTCCACTTCACTTGGATGACGCAGCAACTGCCAAGGTGCCCACAAAGAACAGTTTTTCAATTGCACATATCCTTGAGAATGGAAATGCTTGTGCAGGAACATGCCAAGAGATGCAATTTGGGTAATAGGCTTTGCATTCTCCCCAGAGCACTCAGTCTGCAGGAGAATGACAGCGGGAAAGGGGGGTAGTGAGAACACGGAATAAATATGGAAGCTGGGGTGAACTTGGTGGAGTAAGGAAAAAGAGCAAGTTAGAAATCATTATTCCTATGACCTCTGCTAGGGCAGGAATAGAGAGGTGGTATTAGAGAACTAAAGACTCAGAGCTCATTGGTAAGCTGGGCCAGAGCCAGGAGCTGTTCCTTCCCATCATCTTTCCTGGGCAATGTAAATGTGGGATGCCGCAAGCTGCCAGCACAGCCCTCGGTTAGGCATCCATGTATTAAAGTAATGGTGTCTCCAAGGAAGTGGGTCACATCCCTGTGGTCTTTATCAAATAAATCCAAGCAGAAACTGCCTTCAGAATAAATGGTGGGAAATGCCCCAACGAGCTGTTGAAGGCAGAGAGCAGAGGAGATAACTTGATATGACAGGACATTCTTTTACTTAGCACTTCGGTGATTTGCAGCCCAGGCCCCTGCAGTCCCTCTGCTTTATCAGTGCTTGGTGCCACATTGCCAGCACATGTCCCATTGCTCTTGTGAAATGCTGAGTGCGGGAGGGCAAAGGCCTGGCTGCTCAGAGTATTGGGAAGCACAGGCTCAGCTGTACAAGAGGGCATCAAGCAAGTAGTGCTCTTCTGTGTGCTCTTTAGACAACAGGATTAAGGCCATTAGGCTGATTAATGTGATGTTAAGTGAAAGCAGAATTTCCCCTCCTGTGGAGAAGCAGGAGAACAGTTAATTTGAGCTCTCTGTTGAAGCCAAATAATTCATGCGTGTGTGCCAAATGTGGGTTTTTTTGCCTTTCCTAAGCTGAGGACTGCCAGCTCCTTACCAAGATCCCAAAGGTCAAGTGTCTACGAAACACCCGGCGGGAAGGTGAGTGTGGAAAGCTTTGTAAGTACACAGATTGTGCAGGTTTTCCTACGTGGCCCCGTTTGCTTGCCCGCTGCTTACATGTTGTTTCTTATGGTTACAGCTTGTTTTTTCAGTGTAAGGATTTGTTATCCTAGTTTGGAGGCTCTGTGGAGGGAGAACGTGGCTGATCAACTCTCAGGCTTCAGGGCTGTGATTTCATACTTCAAGTAATAAGAAGTGGTGTCCAGAGGCCGTGGCTAGAACAACAATTACGTTTTCGGATCTTTATAAATTTAGATGCAGATATAAATCCTGTCCTTTCAAACTCAGAGTTTAACAAGCCACCTAGGAGATGTGGAAAAAGGAAAAACAATCACATATATATCATAAAGAGTTACGGTTATGGGAAGTTATTTCTCCTTTATCTCCTATGTGCATAAATGATAACTGTGACTTTCTGAGCTGCTCTTTAGTTTGACTCACATATGCTGATTTGTGTCTAAAATCGCTGGTGCACAGCAGGCCTGGAGCAAGGATCTGGAAGGGGAGACAGGAATCACTGTTTAGTTCACAAAGAACAGCTTAGGTAGTGGAATGGCCTGTAAGAAAGTAAGGAGGCATCGGAGAGCCAAGTTGACATCTCTGACCACAGGGCAGAATAAAGGACAAACGGGAATAAAGCAGATAAACAGTAAGAAAGGCATCAGAGTAGAGCTTGGTCCTATGGAAGTGGTGAGAGAAACAGTAGGGTGCTCTAATGGGAGAGACACTGAGAAGGCAGCAACAAGGTACCAATGGGGAGGACTGGAAGGGGGTTATCATCACAGAAGGAACCAGATAGAAGCTCAGTGGCCTGGACAGAAGTGACAGGCAGTCATTGTTGTTGTGCTGCTCTTCCCCTGTGATGGCTGCACACAATATTTTCTCTGAAGGACACTCAGCTGTTTTGCTTTCTAACCTTCCTGCTCCTCTGTGTCCTTTCCTTACTGTAGGGCTGATTCGTTCTCGTGTGCGAGGAGCTGAAGTGGCTACTGCTGACATCCTCACCTTCTTGGACAGTCACTGTGAAGTCAACAGTGAGTGGCTGCAGCCGATGCTTCAAAGAGTAAAAGAGGTGAGCACCATGTCCCTCCCTGGGATGGATGGAGCTGGCCTGCCTTGTGCTGGTGGATCCTCTGCCCTCACATGCCACCAGCAGTATTGGTGAAGAGAAAGCTTGCCCAGACACTCCTCAGGCAGGCTGTTACAGAGTAAGGTACAGCCTGAGCTAGATGGGCAAGAGATCCCGGGTGGGCTTCTTTATTCGTCTGCCAGTGTGGCAGGGCAGGAGGTGCTGAGTGATGGGATGCAATGGTGAATGCTTGAACCACTGCAGTGCACCAGCGGACGACATGAGGTACTGTGCTTCCCAGTCCTGTTAACCTATACATAGGATAGCCACTTAGGCAGCACACACTGTGAAACTTTTCCATGGTTGCTATCTTCCCTCTCGCTGCTGGGCCTTCCCCTCTGCCTTGTCACTGCCAAAATCTTTCTTCCATTAATGCTTCCACTGAGCTGCCAACACATCCCACCTGCACGTAGGCAGATTCCTAGCACAGAGGAGCTGCCTGTGAGCTCAGGGATGTCCCTTTGCTGGTTCACTTGGCAAAGGATTGATGGGAGGCTCTAAGACTGAAAAGGAGACAGGAATATTGGCAGCTGTCACCCTGACTGCACTGAGGGCTGGAGGGGCAGGCATACAGTTCTGCTGTAAGAGCAGACTGAGGAGAGGTGATGGGAGTAGTCACAGCCATGCTTGCAAATGGCTGAGATTTATCCCCTCCTCTGAAAGGAAGATGCCATGGATTAATGTGCCCCAGGATAAGGGGTGGAGGCTTTAATGCCTTGTATTCATGTCTGGTTGGTGTAATATGAAGGAGTGGAAGAAGGTGAAACTTCAGGACTGAAGACTTAAAAGCTTTTGCTTTTTAATCCTGCTCAACAAATCCTCCATGTCAGAAGCCCATAAATGTTTATTTTACTACTGCTCTTTAAGTCAAGCTGCAGAAACAGCAGCATAGGGATCCCTAAGCAGAAAGGACCTCTAGTTTCTTCAGGGAAGGATCTGAGATGCAAAAGCTTGGGTGCTAACTCCAGTATTATTTAGTGAGTAGATTTCAAGTCAGGCTATTTTTGACCCACTTCCTATATTTCTGCTGTGCATCTTAATTCAGCTTTCAGTCTTATGCTACCCAGTCCTTGTGTCAGCTGGCTGGATCAATGGCTGGAGCACCAGGTGGGTGCTGGGGGGCTCAGGCTGGGCAGACATACTCCAGCTGTACAGCCACCCCAACATAGAGGGGAATAAGCTGTGACCTAGGATGTGGCATCCTGGCCAAATGTGCTACAGCAGAAGGAACCAAAGCAAAGCAGAAAGTGAAGGTTTAATAGGAAATGCACAGAGCTGGCAGCTGCCCGATAACAAGATGCTGTTTCTGGCATTGCCAGCTCTCTGTTTCATCACATATATGAGTTATCACAAGACTGTCTTTATTGCCCTGTCTCATGATGTTGAAAAATTGTTATAATCTCAACTCCTACTTACTAAAAGGACTGCAAGAGAAAATTGTAAATTTCTATACCCTTAATGGCAATAAAGTATTCCCAGTATCTTAATATTATAATGACTTTTTTGATGTGCACCATGATTCTTATGTATGGGGTCTTGATTCTTAGTACTTGTTCAGAAGATGCTTTATTAGGGGGTTAATAATTTCGAGGCTGCTTATAATTTTGTTATCATTATAATAATTTGTTAACATTTATTTATCATCACTATAATATTTTTCATTATTGATGATAATTCAAGGATGGCTGACCAGAAGGTATGCTATCAGTAGATATCAAAAGCAAACACAAAACATCTGGGACAATTATTCATGCCCTGTGACTTGGGCAGGAAATAAATAGCTGTTTCTTAGCAGCAGTCCTGGCTATTGGTGTCCTAGGCTCCATTCCCCACATCTGTGGCATGCAGCTGGCTAGTACTGCCACGTTTGGATGTCATGGTCATGGATCCCTTGCTCAGCTACCAGAACTGTACTGGAGAAGCCAGACAAAGATTTACATGTGCAGCTTTGTGTTTTCTGATCTCTTGAAGCTTTACCAGACATTCAAGGAAAACCAGACTCAGTTTTTTCCCTTTTTTTCTCCCCCTCAGGATTATACCCGGGTGGTGAGTCCGATCATTGATGTTATCAGCCTGGATAATTTTGCCTACCTGGCAGCTTCAGCAGACCTAAGGGGAGGTGGGTATAATGAGTGGCTTCTGTAAGTTAGGCCTGAGGGATAGTGCCTGAAAACTGACATTCTCTTCATCTTTCCAACAAAAGAGAGTGATGATCTTTCCTTATGGATTCTCTGTCCTCTTTTACCTGCAACTGCAACAGCCTTGCAGTTGTTCTTGTGGTCACCCACACTGACCGGTACTTTTCTTCCTCTCCTATGGCTGAGGATAGCTGCTATGCTGCTTGCCTGCTAAAGGCTACTCATTCTGTGGCTACCCTTAGCACCAATATAGTGTTAGTGACTGTGCTGTGCTCAACTATCCACCACAGGCCAACTATAAATAAACTATAATCTTGATAGATGTGATGCATACAATGATCTGCAGGCCTTTCTTTGCAGAATACATAATGTCCCACATTGAAGGAGGCTTTGATTAAAGCCTCATGACTTTGGCAGACAGGGAGGTGTTAAGACAGATTGGCCAAAATGTGATTGCATCTTACACTGACAACACCCTCGTGAAGATGTGGAGTGGAACTGAGCAGAGATTTATAATGCTAAGGGATGCCAAGACAGAAGCTGGTGAATTCTGTGTTAGGGTAGACTCTTGCCATTTTGGGTAGACTGTGAGGGAGGTCAGGAAAGCAAAGTAGGGATGGCCTGTGATGTAAAGGTGGGGACTATTGCTGAAGCTAGTAGAAAAACAATAACCAAAATCTATTTCATGTGTTTTTTGCTTCTCAGGGTTTGACTGGAGCCTTCACTTTAAGTGGGAGCAGATTCCTATAGAGCAGAAGATGTCCAGGACAGACCCAACTCAGTCTATAAGGTAGCTGACGCTGGACAGTGTGCAGTCCTCCAAATGCCTTTACTAAATCTTCACCTGCATGGCAAGGAGTGCACAGGAGTCCTTGCTGAGGACAGAATGCCACAATGTTCTCTTGATGTTGACAAACTTTTCATGTTATTTTCTGAATGTATTGAGGTGTATATCCTAATTCTGAGAGTATTACTCTCTGAATATTGTAAGAATAGCAATTATATACTATCCCAGGGTTGCAGGTGTGCCACCTCTTCAAGACACCACTTCTATATGTTGGTTTTTGTGGTCTCATTCACTCAGCAGTCTGAATGCCTCAGAAATCCCTTTGGGGGCTTTTAATTACCTCCATTTTCCACGTGAAGAATTAAGGAATGAAGCAGCTAAACACTCACCCAGCAAGTATAAAGCAGACCTGGCAACTGATTCTTGCATTTCCTCACACTGTGCATATTTGTATTAAGGCAAAGGGCGCAGCATCACTCATGTAGTGCTTGCAGGACCATGCAACAAAGGCAGGAAAGTGAGGGGGGTCTCAGAAGCCTGCTGCATGTTCAGGTCCCAGCTCTACTATTTTCCTTTTTTAAATGAGATACGATTTGTCAGGCTTGGACAAATTGCCCTCTCTCTCAAATGAAGATGGTGATGCCACATATGGCTGCGGAGCCTGTGGCGGGGAGCGTGCAGGAGGACACAGATACACCCCCTCCTCCAGGTTATCAGTTCTTGAGAAGTAGACAGGTTAAATGAGGAGTTTGCCGCATCAACATATATGTGTGATTATTTCGTATGGGCATTTGTTTTCTTTTCCAGAACCCCTGTCATAGCAGGAGGAATCTTTGTGATTGACAAGTCCTGGTTTAACCACCTGGGAAAATATGATACTCAAATGGACATTTGGGGAGGAGAAAATTTTGGTAAGTTTAGGATGTTTCAGGGGAATCACACACTAATGCAGAACCACTTCCCAGTCTTCATCACCTACCAGAACCTTCCTTTTGAGCGATCTGATCTGTATGTCAGTGTAAGGCTAGGGACATGGTCAAGTAACCCCTATGTTGGTCAGAATTGTATCGCTGTCAGCTTCAACCAAAGTGAACTGGACATAGCTTTTTGTGATGAGGGCTATCACTCTCCTACAGGCATATGCACTGGTGTTTCCACAGTATGGATAAGAAACAGAAACCTCCTGTTATTTAAATTGTTGCTTGTTTTTGGAGAGTATTCCTCCAGTCCTGCCCTTGACAGTCTGTGTTGTCTCAGCTCTGAAGTAGATGGTGACTCATATGTTCTCTTCTTACTCCTGTTCCTCTTTCCCAGGTAAGTCTGGGTTGCTCTCCCAGCTTGATAGGTCAGAAGGATATTTTTCCTTGTAAAACAAGACTTTCTATAAGTGGGATTCAGTTACAAATAGATTCCAAATGCAAATATTTAGAAGCAGGTTAGGGCATCACAAACATCTGAGGAATTCAGAGGCCCAAGGTAGTCTGTACACTGAAGTGCTGTTCTTAGAGGGCATGGTGCTTTAGCCCGTCTCCTTGCACTTAATTCCAAGCACAGGTATTCCATTTATCTTTCTTTGCCTGGTGTGAAGGGATGCTGTAACGTCACTAGGTGTTAGTGACAAAAGGAAGAAGAGTATCAAAGTTCATGGATACTTCAAGTATTCTGCGCGTTCATTTAGAAATGATGCAAGCGGAGCTGAGAGATAAAAGCCTGTTGACTGTTTTGCAGTCAACTTAAATAGACTTTTCTGTAGCTAACACTGCCCCCCAAAAAATCTGTTTTTACAACTTCCATAAATGTCACAGATTTGTAAATAAAACCCTTTAAGGAAGAATTATGTGCTGTTTCCTAGCACCTGAGGGACCAATTAGAAAGAAAGAAATAGTCAAGTAGAGGAAACTTTAGTGTCTCTGAATAGAGCTGAGAGAGCTGCCTTTTTCTGAAATCCTCTCTGAAAACAGGAATCCTTTTGGCTGATAACAGAATATCAAGGCACTTCTTTTTAAAAACAAAATATCTAATAATGAGTGGCTGTGTTCTCTGCTTTCTGAGGTCTTACTTCAGGTTATGATAATCCTGATTTTTAACAGAGATATGAAATGGGGCTGGCATTGGGATCTCAGCAGTGCTGGTAGCATCAGTTAAGCACTGTAGGCAGAAGTCAAAGGCATCCTTTACCAGCAATGAAGATCCTCTCTCCTGTGACCCTCAAACTCCTCTGCACAGCCAAATTCAGCTTTATGCTGTCAGTAGTCCTACTCCAGCTGCAGAGCCATACATTGACCATCCTGCCAGCCTCTGAGCTGCAGCTGTGTAAAAGCTGTAAAGAATGGAGAAGAATATTTCTTTATGCTTCTGGCTGTCTGCTTCTGCCCACCTGGGAGCCCAGCCTTCTTGTCTGGTGTGCATGTCAGTATCTTGATGCTAAGCAGAGCTCTCTGCCATAAGTGGCAGTAAATTACCTGCGCACCCACAGCCCTTCTTGCAGGTAAAGCTGATTAAAACCTCCACAGAATTGCTTCGTTCTCCTTCAAATTGCTCTCTCAAAGCCTGGCAGTGGCAGGGCCAGGCTGTGTGGGACTGGCTTCCCAGTTTTGCCTTGGGAGGTTTACTTGTAAATTTGTTGTCCCCTATCACTCCTATCCTGTACCTCCACTCTTCACTTAAGGAGGGCAAAGCTAAGTGCACAGTGTTGTTTCATGTGGCCTGTCCATGAGGTGCATTGCCTCACCACCACTGTGATGAGGGATGTGGGAAGGTATTTTAAAAGCAAAACAGGCTACTTTTCCTTTTTAAAGCTAACTTTTGTTCAGCTCTTCAGCATGATATGGGGCAACGAATCAACCAGTGGTTTTTACATCAGGCCTGTTGCTATTGCATGTAAGAGGGGTAGAAACCAACCTGTATTTAACAACAAAAAGTACTAATCTTTGTAGTATTCAGAATGATTAATTGACCCGTTGGGAAAAAAAAAAAGGCAGTTTTCCATATTAAACTGAAAACTAGGTTTTGTTATGAAGGAAAAATGTCGATCATGTTCTGAAACAGTAATTTTGCTACAAATTATGATTTTGAGGGGAAAGAAAGTGTTTGGATAAGGTTTGTGAATGAGGCAGGAGGGTGGTTCTGACTAATTTGGGTGGGTGAGATGGGCCACTCCCTGCCCACAAAGGCTACTTTTTAATCACCTTCTTCTTTGACACTTTTTTCCATGAGGAAACAGGATAATCATCACGATCATCATCATGATAGGAGAGTGTCTGGCTAGGGCACAGAGCCCAACAAGCTCTGCACATACTGCAGATACACAGAAATGATCCAGCCGCTATTACCAGATGCTTAAATGTCCTTCCAGCTGGGTGTGAGCTGATAAACCCCTTTTTTTTCCACTGTGATGGGGAAAAGCCACAGTGATTAAGTCATTTAAAGCACATATGCACTAGGTCATGTCCTGGAAAACACATAGCAAGAAGCTCTCCTATGCTTTCCATCAGCAGATAGATGAAAGTCCTTAATAAGCTATGTTTGATCTCCGTTTTCTCTTCTGTGCCCAAACTGTGCATTCTTTTGCCCCTTCTTTAAAGATTTTCATCATTTGCAAACCTGGACATGTGATCTCTCTGTGTGCCTAAGATGCCAACATGGCATGAGGAATCCTCCCTTGAGAAATGGACTCACTTTAAGTTACCCATGCTAGACTGAGAGTTTTGTTTTTGTTTTAGGCTGGAGTGAGTCAGAACCTCATTCCAGGAGAGCAGATGCCAGCTGGACACACTACCAGACAGAAACTCATATCTTGGCCTTTTTTTGTTGTTTTTAAAGCCCTTCCTCTCTCAGAAGCTTGAACTCTCTGTTGAGAAGAGGCTGAAAATAATAAGCTCTAGGAAAGAGTCAGAAAGAGACTGACTAGTAAGAGCTAGTAAGAAATGACACAAAATAGTGTAATAAAATGGGTTTTTTACTTAGAAGCTATTTTAAATACACCATCTTCCCCCCCCCCCCAAAAAAAAAAGAAAAATTGCACTGTTTAAACAACCTTTCCCAAGAGCTAGAGAGGAAGGCTATGGGGAAAGCAGAAAGTTGGGAAGATGTGAGTGTGTGAACAAGCTTTGAAATAGTCATTAGAGCTGGATGCATAATTTCTTTTTAATTTCAAAACATCAGAGCCCCATAATTCAGGCATTACTGGAGGGAGATCCCAAAGGAGTGAAGTTTTTGAAGTAATCAGTTTACACAATCTGAAACCATTTTGGTAAGGACTAGCAAACTACACAGCTAATTTTCATTTTCCTTCTTCTTTCTTCTCTTCTCACCACCACATGAAACACAAAGTGGAAAGCCCCTCCGGTGTGGCAGTGATTAAACTTGCAAGGACAGAGTGTAAGCTTGAGTGAGGTCACATGTCTTCTGTGATGCAAATAAGCGCCTGTACATCAAAGTTCTTCTAATCCTTTAACAAAACCTTACATTTAGCTTCAGGACCAGCTGGATTTCTTCAAGTAGCAGGGTTCTCTCTGTATTTATTTTTATAGTCACACTATTATTAGAGTGATTTCTGCTCTTAGCTCCCCCAGGAGAGTCGACTGGTGACAAACTATAACCCAGTCATCCCCTTTATTTTGGGTTGAGGTTTTTTTGATGGTGTTTTTGTTTGATTGATTGATTTTTTGTTTTGTTTTGGTTTTGTGTTGTTTGGGTTTTGTGTTTTTTTTTTTGTATGGTTTTGTTTTTTAAATAAGAAACAAGCAGGACAAGAAAAAGCTACTGTAGGGTGGATAACATGGAGGTATGAGGGAAAGGACTCTGCTCTAGGCATTGTCTCACTGCCTGTGCCCTGATCTCATTCTCATCTTTCTCCTTGACTTCTAAACTATTTTTCCTTCTCGCATGATTTGCTTTACACAGGAAGTTCTTCCTTTTTTTCTTCCATCCACATGCAGGGCTGGAGAGTTACAGAAGTCCAAAACAAGGTGGGTGTGGGGGTGATCTCAGTGTGTTGTCAAATGCCATCTTGAAGGCCTGACAGCAACCACAAGGACCTGGTCAAAGGGTCTCACTGAAATGCCCAGGGGACCAAATTGAAGAGTGGGACTGGAGAAGGCTAGGAAGTGTCTGAGCCACAAGGGTTGCCTCCATTTGAACAGTGGAAGGATTATTTTTCCCATTCTCACCATGCCATTGCTTTTCTTGTTTTTGCTGTTGGAGGCAATACATCTAGATCAGAGGGGCAAGGTTTTCAGGCACGCTACTGAATTGCTCTTCTTGGAAATGCTGCCCATCTCCAGCTGTGTGACTCTTGGGATCTCTTCCAGAGCTATCCTTCCGAGTGTGGATGTGCGGTGGCAGCTTGGAGATTGTTCCCTGCAGTCGAGTGGGACACGTGTTCAGGAAGCGTCATCCCTATGACTTCCCAGAGGGAAATGCACTGACTTACATCAAGTAGGTGTTGGGTAGTTCCTGGTAGCAGTCAGGTCATCCTAATGTTGGTCATGTCTAAATAAGCCTGAGTTCTGTGTTGTCTTTCTGCCTGATGACAGAGGAGAACAGCTCATGGCTGAGCATCTCAAGGGAATCATGACTTGCTGTTCCCTGTGAACAAAGCCTGTTCCCTTCTCTGTTGTTTGTATTAGTGCATCTGGCTCTTCCTCAGCCTGCAATGGAGGTGGGGGAGCAGTAGCTCAGAGAGAGAACCTGGCCATTTGTAGATATTGCCCTATGACATGTCCCTGTGTATCAGCTGTCATCTCTGTTGTCTCTGAGGTGCTTTTGGGCCCAGAGATCTTACTGATCCACATGTGCTCTGAGGCAAGCCCTAAGGACAACTTCCACTGCAGGATAGGTGGGAAAAGAAAAAAGATGAGACAAAGTGCTTCAGAATGAGAGCAGCTGAGCACTGGTGTAGGGCCCTAGAAAGGTGGTGAAATCTGCAATCTTGGAGATTTCAAAAGCTGACCTGACAAGACCCTGAACAACCTGAATTTAGTCTGCTTTGGGCAGGAGGCTGGACCAAGTGATACCTAAAGGTGCTTTCCAAGCTGAGTTATTCCACAGCATTATGCTAATCTGAGGAAAAGGATACTGTAAAGCAGGGCGATGGTGACCCTCGCTCCAGGTGTCTCTGCAGAGGAAGTATGTGTGAAAAAAAACATGGCAAACTATGACTTAAATTTTTAACTTCTGAAATGAAGCAGCCTTCCTTGCAAGGCTTTGTGGACTTAACACATTCAGCCTATATCCATCCGTGCTGCCTGCTGGTTTTCCTGTGGGACTGTCCCACTCTCCCTCCTGACAGACAGGGCTTGGTTCTGCCCACCCAGTGCTTGCTCGCAGGGAGGACAGGATCTCCAGCAGAACTCAGCAGAGCATCTCCTCATCCCCATGCAGGAACACCAAGCGCACGGCAGAGGTGTGGATGGATGAATACAAGCAGTACTACTATGAGGCTCGGCCATCTGCCATCGGGAAATCATTTGGAAGGTAAGCTGCCCTCAAATCTTGGTTGGAGGGCTCTGGTAAGCCCCACTGCTATCAAGAAATAATGTTTGGATCTTCTCTGGGGCTAAGTGTTGGGAATAGAGATGCTCTGGATGGCTAGATTGCCAGGGAGGTTGCAGCTTGAGTGTCTGGCTAACAAGGTTTACTTCTAATTCCCTTTATTTCCCCCCCATTGATCCTGCATAAGTCCTTTGTTAGCAGAAGGCCGAAGGGATCTGTAATGAAATTATAAGGCCAGACATTTTAAGTAGATAGACAAGAATATTTTCTAACACAGCATGCAGCTGCCCTGAAAATGTGAGCTATGCAGTTACTGGAGCTTGATCCAAAGTTCCCGTGCAGACGCAGAGCCCCAAGGCAAGCATGGCTAGCTGGAACATGGGGCATGTTGCACTTGGCACACTCCCCTCTTTCCTGATGGGTGGTTTGTAGGGCAGGAGAGAACATGGCCCATGGTGGGACATCTCATTTAAGAACTCAATCTGGTTGTGACTTGTCTTCATCACCTTCTGAATCCACTTCTGTATAGAACTGTGCTCCTTACAGCACCTTCACTATAGCTGCCTCCAGGCCATGTGGGATTTGCTGTTATGGGCTTAAGCATTCTTTGTGACATTCTTTGTATTAATCAGCGATTGACACCAAGACCTGGGATGAGGAGAAAGCTTGCCCTCTGTGCTAACAAACCCCTATGTCTCCTGAATCAATGTAAAGTCCCAGAAGTGGTCTGTATCTGTGGGTTCTATCTGTCAATGAGTAAGTGACTCTTTTATCAGTGTAAGGACTTGGCAAATGTGGTTGTATCTCAAATGTGTAGCTATGTGCACTGGGTAATGATGCATCTCCTACTTATTTGATGACAAGCAGGTTTGATCTGACCTACACACTTTTTTGTTGTACATTGTGCTTTATTATCATGATGCATTACATATTTTTGTACAAATAGCTTTGCCTACTTCATTTATCTGTCCTTGAGCTGACTGCAGCAGCTGGACTGGGGCCAAAATACAAGTAACCCTGCTGCTTATGAAGGAAATATTGCAGATTGGACATGGATATATAGCTCATGTGTTTTAGGGCTAAAACCTGAAGATATATTTCACACAGACAGCAGTAACAGCCCTATGAACCTGCACTAAATCTAGATTTTAGAAATCAGATGCCTGACACCATCACTGTCAACTGTGCCTAAAATGGACTCTCCTTCTCCACGATTTTTATGAGAGTATAGGATCTAAGAACATTCTTATGAGGTACAGGCAGTACAGTGGCCTCTCTGGGCTGAGGATGACAAGGAGCATGGGTACAGTTGAAAGTCCTTCCCAACACACAAATGTAGTGTTATAGTTTGAAGAGGAGAGTCCCTAGTGTCACTGCTCAGTAAGACAGCTTGTGGGAAGCTGTCTTTGTCAGCCAACTAAAGCCAAGCAAATCAGCAATGGGAGGGCTGCTGCAGCAGACAGTTACTGACATGTTGAGTTAATTTCCATTTATACTCCTCCCTTTTCCCAAAACTACTTAGGAGCAAGTAATGATGTTCTTTACGTCTGAAACCCAGCCTGAGCCTAGAGCTGCTGCCATGACCTAGAGATGTGTTCTAGCATACACAGACAAACCGTTGGTATATACCTGAGCACAGACACTTTCTATGCCTTTTCAGGAACTGATTGCTGTGCAAGTTTCATGGTATACCTGCCACTCAGAGGCAGAAATGCTTTCCTGGTCCTACAGTGGTTTTCTAGGACCTGGGGCCTACCATCATTCTAAGCCAATGGAAGTGCAAGAATTGTTCTCTGAAGGTGTTTGTCTTCCATTTCTATTTCCTGCCATTTGCCTCTCTCCTCCTTTTCACCTCAGGTCACTGGTAGTGCTCTGAACCCAGCAACAACAACGTGGGAGGATGAGTAATGGGAAAAAGTTGTATAGTCTCCCTCAAACCTCCTGGCCAATCTTCATTGTTCCCCTCCCTCGTGTTCACTACCTTATCCTCAACAACCTGCCTGTGTTTCCAGTGTTGCAGACCGAGTGGAGCAGCGTCGCAAACTGAACTGTAAATCCTTCCAGTGGTATCTGGAGAACGTCTACCCAGAGCTCAAGTGAGTCACTTCTCTGCTTGTAGAAACCTCTGAAGGAGCTGGGAGGTGGGTCACAATGAGAAGATGAGCCTTGGTGGCAGCAGGCAAAAGAGAGACTTATGCTTGGAAAAGGTTTTCATCTATTGTTCCTTTTGGTGAGAAACCTGTGATTTTATGGCTTGTACCATCACAACAACTCTGCAAAAGGTTTGTTGACCCTTACTACTGGGAGCCCTCTGCTCTGCCCCACACAGCTGTCCCCCAAAGATGTGCAACAGTGGTGTTTTCAGAGGCATGGAGTATAGACGAGTACCAGAGCACTGCATCCCTCACAGATAAGGCTTGGTCTCTGCTTTTTGAGTGCTCTGCCTGGAGGTAGTTGAGCCAAGTAGAGCTGGACAGCCTCAGTGCAGAGGTGCAGGTGGTTCAGAGAACACCATGGTGAATACCAGAACCAGCTGGGCTTCCCGTGCCCCAGGTCAGGATGCAGTAGTGTTGTGTCATTGCTCTGCTGGGAGGTAGCCTGGGTAGAGCTGTGTTGTTAGCACTTGCTAGTTAACCCACCCTGTGAATGCATCTTTACCTCTCAGTCTGTAGCTAACACACCCTGGCAATGCATCTTTACATCTCGGTCTGTAGCGAACATGGGTTGAGGCTAAAACATTCAGCTGTAGCCTGGCCTAGACAGATCTTTCCTCTATTGCTACCAGTGAGATAGTGAATATGTGCTAGCAGTGGGGGAGGA
The DNA here is from genome assembly GCF_033783945.1 of Neopsephotus bourkii. Lineage (NCBI taxonomy): Eukaryota > Metazoa > Chordata > Aves > Psittaciformes > Psittacidae > Neopsephotus > Neopsephotus bourkii. The sequence continues at coordinate 2,922,001 of NW_026902266.1, forward strand.
AGACTCTAGAAGGAAGCCGAAACAGGATAAAGCAGTGTGGATATGGCTTTTTACTGGCAATGGCCTCTGTCAGAAGAGACATCACACTAAATTGCTTGGGGTATACCTAAAGATCCTGTTATGCTTTTTAAAACAAAATGGTACCAGCCCTTTGACCAAGTTGTCCTTTGACTTTTGCCTCCTCCAGACATTTCCAGGGGACAGTTTAATGTAGTTCATTTTCTGTCAACTAAAGGGGACTGTGTTTCAGTCAGGGGCGAGACACTCCCTTCTAAATGTGAAAGTGCTTTGGACCTTTCTGTTTATGAAGTGCCATGCAACTGTCATTTTACTTCAAGGATTCCTGAAAAGGAGTTAATTCCAGGAATAATTAAACAAGGAGGAAACTGCCTGGAGTCTTGGGCACAGGATACCACAGGAAATATGTTGGCTGGCATGGGAAACTGCAAAGGGACAGTGAACAATCCACCTGTCTCTCAGGTAAGGCAGGCTTCAGTTTGGTGTTTTGCTGCTGCTTCTGATCTTTTTATTACCTGGGAATGAAAAGGCATCTCTGGCCTTGGTGGGTTCATGCAGAGGTGAATGAAGGAAGAATTTGAACCTGTTAGTTCAATTAGTTCAATAGTAATAAACTTGTTATATTAATAGTAAGCAGAAAAAGAAATAGTGCACGACTCTGAGCTCTTCTGGCTCAACAGGTCCAGCAGTCAGGCTTAGAATAGGAAGGTTTTCATCACTCAAAGGCAAAAGGTAGCACTTGAATACTCAGGGGCGTCACTAGTCTGTTCAGTAGGCATGCAACCAGGGCTGGAGTCATGTAGCTGTTCCCACTCAGAAGGTTGCTTGGGTGTGCACTGCTTCATCATACAACCCATGAGAAAGGGTCCCGGGGTATGGCTAGTACCCTGGCACATGGGGAAGAGATTTTCCCAGGATCAGAATCTTTTCCTGGACTATCAGTTCAGCTGTAGCTGCAGATGGATGGAATTATGCTGTTTTACAGATGTGTTTCAGTATAAAGCCCAAATAGAGGTCGAATAACCAAGACCCCACGTGCAGTAATTTGGTGCAGCTCTCCTAACTGCAGTGGAGCTGTGCTGGTTTCTATCAGCTGAAGATCGGCACTCAGCCTCTTTTGTTGACTGAAAGCAGCAGGGAAGCAGCTTGAGAAAGTTAAAGGTCACAGTAGGATATCTCCTGCCAGAAAATACATATTCCCGTCTGTTAACTGTTGGAAACTAGTTTGCAGCCGGATTCAATATGCCATTCAATCTGACTCGTTCTATGCCATTACCGTTTGAAACCTCTGAGACTTATTGCATTTTTTATTTCTTCCTTGGGGAAAGTATAATATTATTGGTTGATAGGGTTGGGTATCCATCTAGTGAGAGGAGGGAAAAATGAAGTGGTTTGTGCTTTGTGTGTGCCAGTGATATATATTAGCCCATGGATACGCTTGCACATGTTTTGCTTTGCGTGATAATCTGCAGGTCCCAGATACCTGTTACAGAGCATGTCTCCTATGTAAAATATGCAGAAGCAGTTGCACATCATGTAAATCTGGCTCAGAGTCCTCCCTGCTTTGTAGGTGGGGAGTTGCATGGGGTCCGAGGTTAATCAGGCAGCTCAGGTGGTCATGAGAGCCAGCTGCAGGCTTTGAAATAGTCATGATGCACAAAGCCTGAGCATAAACTTCTGATCAGGTGAAGACTGCTGCTGGGGTCTTTGGTGAGAGCTGAACAAAGGATACAGGTTTTGAAATATCTGATAGATCATGCTTTTCCTTCCCCATCTGATCACCGTTATGATCCTAATAGAACCTTTCTTTTTCTTATGCCAAAGGAGTGGGTGTTCAGTGACCCTTTAATTAGACAGCAGGACAAGTGTCTTTCCATTACCTCCTTCTCTACTGGCTCTCAAATCACATTGGAAGCCTGCAATCAAAAAGATGGCAGACAGGTATGTAACTGCACCGGTTTTTAATCCCTTCACCAGTGTCCCTACATCAGTGTAGCCTGCAGGGGCAAACCTGGTACTATCAAAGTATATAAAAGTCCCTTCTAAATTCTGCATCTCCCTCTTCGGTGTCTTTTATAAGCTCAAATGTATGAGATTGCCTATAAACTCAGATGTATGAGATTCCCTGGTACCAAAGTGGGGAGCACAGATCATATTAGTGTATGGATGTCTGCTCTGCTTGGGCCCTCAGCAGCATGGGAAGCTCCAGCTCAGTTGCACCCCACCCTCACTCTTGGGTACATTTATGTTCAGCCAGACTGATGTATGGATGAACCACAGCATCAGAGATAGGTAGATAAGAAGCAAATGCTTTGAAATACCCAAAGGAAGGGTGATGTGTGCTATCATCTGTTTACTTATTTAGAAGTGAGAGAAATGTGTTCTTTGTGCTGTCTTTGGGCATGTGAACAGGCATTTAAAACTGAACATGTGTAACTCACGTGAGAAATACTGACTGACAGAGCACCTTATATTCCAGCCTAACTGCTCCCTGAGGGAAAATACACAGCAGCAGTCATCCCAACAAAATGCAGTTCTGTGACTCTTATCCTGTTTCCAAGATGGCCATCCCTGGTCTATCAGGACAGATCAGTGATTTTTGCCTTACAGCACTAGGTAGGAGATGGCCTTTGTGATGGCCAGGATGACCTCACAGAGATGTGATGTGCCTTTTGGTCAGAATTGGGCAAAACCCAACAAGTGACAACACAGCACTAGCAGACAGTGGACTGGGCTTGTTTCATCCCTAGCTCCTGTGCTTCCCTCTACATCAAGAGAGAGCACTTTTTCTGTCACCTGAGGCTACGCTGACTCTGTGTTTTCTGATACATCTATTGTTTTGATAACCCAAAAGTAGAAGACTACTCAGCCTGTTGCCAGTCCTCAGCAGCATCCTCTTTTGTCAGTACTTCTTAATGCTACAGGAATCTCTGAATTCAGTTCTTTCTGAAAGAAAGCACTGAAATCCACTCTTGCCCATTTATGGAAAGGCTGTGTAGTCATTCCTCTGGAGAGCTGGTTAATGCAGAAATGTCTTGAAGAGTTGTCACCATGAGCACGCTGGGAAAACTCTTGAGTTTGGATTAGCTTTGCAAGGATATCCCAAGTGGGCTGTGCTTGCCTGCTCTCTTTTCTTGTTGGCAATCACTCACCCCCTTGCTGTGTAATTAGGTCACTTAGCCTCCCTTTCGGTGCCTTGCAGCGTTTTCCTCCCTGGCAGCAGAGGACTTCAGCAGCTGCCAAAAGCAGCTGTCTTTCCCCACGTCCCCTCTCATGGAAGTACTAGAGTCCCCTGAAGGGGGGTGGAGTCCAAGCACTATTAGCCAGAAGAGCGATTAATCCACACTTACACAAGCAGGCTTGTTCTCCTGCTGGAATAGGATTTATTGAGCCTTGATACATTGATTATATACAGGCTCATTATAAAGACATGCACACACGCTTAAGGATGTGAGCTGTTGTTTTCCATTACCTTACGTGAACAAACTGCACTTAAATCAAGGACTTGACCTAGCAGACGATTTAGCCAGCTGACTGTAAGCAAAGATTTAGTTTAAGCATTTCCAATAATTACAGACTGACTTTAATCACAGCTGCCATTCCAAACTGCCCTGTGGCTGAAAGGGTGAGGTGGGAGAAGTGCATTGGAATTTTTCTTCTAATTTGGGTTGAAATGCTCTGATATGTTGTTTTTTTTTTCTGGAAGTCCCACACTGCCATTTCAGATTTCTACTTATAAAGCCTGTTCTACTCTCAATGCTTAAGTTTGTTGTGATCTTAGGGAATGCTGTTATGGTCCCTCCCTTCTGTAAACACAACAGTAATTGTTAATACTGAAATGGGATTTTAATCAGCTTAAAGTTTGTCATCTTTGCAAACTATCCTATTCTCTCTCCTCCTGATATCCAAGGGGTTGACTTTCAAGGAGACATCCACTGCTGTAGACACTTCATAGTGTGAAATGAAAGAGAGAAGTTGGAGGGAGTAAATTCCTCAGTTACCCTGCAACTTGCCTGTCTCCCTGTAGGTACTCACAGCCCAAAGTGTTTTCAAACTATGCACGAGTGTAGCCACTCCTCAGTTCAAGTGGGCTTCTCAGAGTCAGAGGAGGGGAGTTGAGCTACTTCAGAGAAGTGGAGGTGACAAGCAAGAGCCCTGAGTAGGTAATCTGAGGGGAAGGGAAGCCTGGCAACGTGCATCACACATACAGTACCCTAAGAGGAGATGGTGACAAGATGAAAGCCCAGCTTTGAGCATCTCTGGGGTCACTGTCATCAGAGGTCTGTGAGGGGAGACATTTGGATCTAGATTTCACATCTATGTCTGAGTGATGTAAAAGCAAGATTCCTGACAAAAGATGGGGCACATGATGGCTTTGTTCTTCAGTGTCACCAGAGTAGGTGGGTTAGATCTTCATGACAGCACCATACAGCTCCTAAAGTTGCTTTCTGCTTTCAAACATACCGAATCCATGCACGTGCTACAAAGCTGTTTTGTATTACGCATGTCCACAGGGCAGATAATTTTGTTGTTACTTTTGAGTACTAACTACAGTCCATGTATGTAATAGTCTAGAGGAGGCTTTCAAGTATTATGAGCTTTATCTGGAGTATTGCCTCAAAATAAGTCTAAAACTTTGCAAGCAGGAAGATACAAAAGAGCAGTCAAAATGTAGATAACTTTTGGTTCTGCCAGACTATTCTCCCTTGGGTTGAAAGGAACCAGGAGCAAAATTTATTTGGCACCATGATCCCCTTGATCATTCAACAGCAACAGCTGGCACTGCTAGCAGAAGACCAGCCAAGAGCTATTCTATCTAATCACAACTAGATTTCAAAACAGATGGATGTTATCCATAATGTTATTTGGAGAATAGCATTTTTTAGTTGAATGCACAATGAATTATTGCCTTCAGCTTTGGTTTTGGCTCTGACTGACAGTGGGAGTGGTGTTTTAATTTTTATTATAATGAGGACAAATAGCAGGCAAAGTGAGAGTCAGACACTTAAACAAGAGAATGGAAATGAGAAACATCGGTACAGTACTTCCCAACAGAATAAGAAACATGCTGAGAAATCCTATTAAACAGCCATACTTCATTAATGTGCTGAAGGAAGGAATGTGGCCCCAGCCTGAAAATGAGGACATCAAGTTTTCTTGTGAAACAAACAGTATTTGAACTCCTGTGTGCCTTTGGATGTGATTGGGGAATTTTTTTCCACCTTGCTTCTCAGTGTATCCTATTACCCAAAATGCAGAGAAACGCAGCTTCATATAGACTATCAGAAAAGAGAAGTGAAAATATGGCTGTTCTGGAAGCACCTGAATCAGCGTCTTCATGGTAATAAGTAGGTAAACCAATACTGGCATTATGCCATAGCTTGAAAGCAATTTTCAGGAGACGTGCATTTCCCTCAATTGTGGTTTCTAGTTTTACAAAGTGAGGTGCTCAAAGGGAGACAGTACTTGCTGGATGCTGGGGTAAGCTTTTCCATGCTCTGTCTGCTCCTCTGTTTAAATTTTAGTGTTTGTCATCTTCAGCACTAGATTCAGGCTGCCCGTGGCTTTGCAAATACATTCAATTCCAAACTGCAGCATCCTTGGCTATTCCAGTTATCAGGTCTCCTTACATTTCTGTGTGAAGCTTCTCAGTCCTAATCAACAAAATTTGCTCTTCTCAGCTGTGTTTCGTGAGCTTGACCAACAGTTAATTGCATTATCCCTATCTGCACAAGAAAGGGAAAACAAGGAGGATTTTCAAGCCAAAATTTTTCAGATTGTACAGTGCTTATATCTCCCAAAAGCTTTCATTCCAAGTGCAGGCCAGTCATAATGTCTGGGTGTAGCAGAGGAGGGGACTGCCTGAAATGTTTGGTTGTGTATGCAGGAAATGTCTTCTCTGTCTGTTTGTTTTTCCTAAAGATGGGCATCAACACTGTCATTCAAAAATTAGCTGTCCAGGTTCTCCTTGTGGTCTGTGGAGAAACCTGGACCCTCCCAGAAGATGCCTGTACCTTGGACCCTTCCATAACTATGTCACCAGGTGACTAGTTTAGACTAAGTTGTCCAGCTCTGAGGTGGGTGACAATGGCAGATGAGCATCCAATGTCTAGTTTCCACGCATTCCTACTGCTCGCCATCCTCAAGGGTCTGAGATATGATATGTCCCTGCAGGGCTAGGTGTTGGGCTGTCCTTGGTAATCCTGTGGTCAGTCAGGCAGCGGGGTCTAGTGAAAGGTTTAGGTGAAGTCAGGGGAGTTGCTCTGTTATCTCACAGAGGGCAGCAAAGCACAATTTCTGACCAGAAAGGGAATCCAGCATTCTGAAAATACCACTTTCATGTCAGATGAGGAACTCTACTTTGCCTTTTACTGTCAGTATGCTTTATAATAGCTTCATGTACTGCACCTTCCTGCAGCCCGGATGAGCCTTATATTCATCTTCCTGTCATGTCTCAGTGTTCCTCCTCCCCCTTTCCCATCTTTGACCAACTTTCTTTTGAACATAGGGGTATGGGATGACTTGAAATGCTGGGCTTTCCAGTGGTGTGATTCACTGAGAAGTGGATTGATTTGATATACTTTGTTAGCAGCAGCAGCAAACATGCTCTGGTGAGTGCTTGCAGGTGTCCTGCTGTGTCTCTTGCTGTTGACTCTCCCTACAAACATCACAGAGGATACCTGCTTAGCATGAAAAGATCATATGGCAGCAGGTCTCTGATCTGATTCCTCTGATCTTGAGGAATAACATGAGCAAGCCTTCCAGTGGTGCTAATATTCTCCTGAAGATCCATGGGGAAGAAAACCAGTGTCTCTGAGTAATTGCCTTTGCCCTCTATCTCAAATCTTGTAACAGCATACTCCTTTGCAGCAAGGTCTTCTGGTCAGCTATAGGGTGTATGGGACAGTTGGTTGGCAGGCGTTTTCTAGCACATGCGCAGGGGAAGGTGAAGGAGAAGGCTGGGAATTCACAAGTACACAGAGGCAGGGAGAGTGTGGAAAGCAAGGAAGAGTTTTCCTTTGCACAGCAGGAGACGGTCAAGAGGCTCTTCATGGAGGTGTCTATGATCCTGGGAAACAGTGGTGGGGAGGTCATTGCGCAGAGATTGTGCCAGCTAGGCAGACTGCACTGCTTTCCAGAGGAGAAGACCTCCTGCTTTCCCCTCCATCCTTACAGCTTCTGCTTTATGGTATTAACTCTTCCTCAGCTCTTTGGGGGGAGATTTCTGCCAGATGAGAGCCAGATGGCTCTGGGATCTGTGTAGGCAGGGGGTTGCAGCAGCTGGTGAGGGCACTGCAGTGCACAGATTGCATTGTATCTTCCTCTCAATCCTCTTTACATTCCTTTGCTCCTTTGCCTATTAAACCCAGCTTCTTGCTGCACAAACAGCTCTCCTTCAGTGGTATCCTGTCAGATAGGGCTAGCAGTGCTGGCAAAGTGATCCTGCTGTTGATACTTAGTCTTGAAAGAATATGTGATACAGGAGCAACACATTACTCTGGGCTTTGCAACTGCCTTTGACCTCTAAGAAACATGACCAGCACACAGATTTGGAGAAGAGCTGCCAGCAATAGCTGAACATTACTGGGTATCTTAAACCACACAGCATGTGGCAATCTGTTTGCCACGTTACCCAAGAATTAAAATGTGTGTAGGTTTTGACATTGCCTGGATATTGCAGGATTTTTTCCCCCTTTGTATATAAGTTCTTCAACAGCCTTGAGGTACATCAGCGTTGTCAAGCTCTTTCTTAATCAGCTCCATGGGTTAGCCAAAACATCTTCATAATATTCCTAAGCTGTTTACTGACTGAGGGCTCAGACCCTGATCCTAGCTGAGTCATCTATGTGACTGGAAAGAGCGCTGGGACAATCTCTGGAGCCTGGAACACTCAATCCAATGACCTGCTGATTTCGGCTGCACTGGAGGGAAACAGCCCAGCCTCACCTGAGAGATCCCAAGTCTACAGATCCATTTCTGCTTTTTTTTCTCTTCACTGTCAGCCGCAGTGGTCCAAGTTCTTTCCAGCAGCGATGGAAGCTACAGCCCTTTCCCAGCAGAATTTGCAATTCAAGGTTAGGACATATGTTTTGTCCTACAAAGCAGCATGACCGAAGTGGACCTTCAGGAAAGGGTTGCATGTGGAGCCAGGTGGATATGCTCTGAGGGGAGCAGACCCAGAGGACAGCACTGCAGAAAGCAGAGCACTGGGTTCAGAAAAGCTGTCAAATGGACAGTTATAAACTGAAATGTTGGCAAGGCAGATAAGATTATGAAGAAGAGCCAGCTAAAAAGAGTACAGAGCTATGAAGAGATTTCAGTGTAGGGCTGATAAAAATCTTGACTTGAGAGATGAGGTGACATGGAGGGGAGATAGATACAATTTAGTCATGCAGCAAGAAGTGTGATTTTTGCTTTTTATGGATAGATTGCTTTTCATGTCGGATGAGCTTTCAAAGCTTTGCTTTCTATGGATTGGAAAGAAATCATAGAAGGATTTCAGGTTTTGACAGGAATCTGGGTGCCTAGAGATACAGAACAAAGAATGGCAGGGAAACTGTGGATCTTAGATGCTTTTGAAAATGCCTCTACTTGCTGATTTTTGTGTTGTTCGCCTTCTAGATTCTTCTGAATATCTAGCTCTATAATTCATCTAAACTCAGACTCCAGGTGTGGTTATACCGGAAACCACTTCTTTAGAGATGCTGCCTATGCCTAGATTTTCAGTCTCCCCAGTTGCTGGGATTTACCTGAGGTTTATGCTCGACCTTTCTCCTGCTGCTTGGAGGTCCAGTTCTGTGGTGAAATGGAAGTAACAGCATGTCCCTTCTCTGTCTTCTTGCAGAAATGGAAGATGAAAGGCAGTTTCATTCAACACTTTGTCAGTGGTCTCTGCCTGGAAAACCAGACTGGGAGAGTGGTGACCAACCCTTGCCAAGCAGGTGTACCTGGCCAACAGTGGGAGCTGCTACAAGCAACATGATGGTAGCACAGAGATCTCCTTTTTTCTTTGTGCATGAGACTTTGGGAACAGAGAGGGATCAGGAAGGGAGGAATGGTTTTGTATGTCTGACCCTAAATGTTTTCATTGTACCCATCAGCAAGCCACCATTTCAGCTGAGTACTTGTTGTTTCTGAGCTTTTCAGAGAAGCTGGGAGTGAGAGGGATGAGGAGAGTTGTTGAAATCTTCCCATCTGTTGTCTTAAGTTCTCCTTTGTAGCTGATGTCCATGCACAGCTGCACCCAGAAAGGGGGGAGGACCCAGCCAAGCAGTTGGAGTGACCAGAACTGCCTTGCAGCTCTCCCCATCCATTCCTTCCTCTGCACGCAGAGTCCACGACCTCCGGTCCACCAGATTAGACAATGCTTGCACAAACATTGGTAACTCATTGGCTTCCGTGTCTTTTTGCTCTAGCATTATGCATAATTCATGCATGTGTCTCTCAGTGACGACTGGCCAGAAGAGCCATGATGATAAGTGGAGGGCTGGGGAGGAACTAGAAGACCCCTGGGGTCATGTTTGTAACCTCGTTGTGGGGGGCCTGTTCATTCCTCTGCCTGTAGTAGGTGCTCGACAGCCAAATTAGCTGAGGTTGCCATAATGCTGACAAGAGCTGGAAAAGGGACAATCTCTTTTAGCAGCATAATAACCAGAGATTGTTTTGGGGACTATTCCCTGTTGAATTCTTGCTTCCATTATTTTACGGGTGGAAGGCCAGCCCTGCCTCCATGAGTTATCCAAACCTGCAGGCAGCCCGCTGGATCTGCGTTCCAGGTACCACATTCCTGCAGAGCTGGTCAGAGATGGGTGCTGACACTATGGGATGCCAGGGAAGCTGGAACTGTTCTCTGGCTGCTTCTCCTGATGCTAATGGACACTGCCTGCTGCACAACACAGTGAAGGTGATGCACAGAGCTCTGTGTGCAGCACTCACTGACAGTGCCATTGCACTTGGCTCAGGCCTATGGCAGGAGCCCACCCAGTTCCCCACTGCATGAGACAGAAGGGACAGCCCCTAGGTCATTGCAGGCATCCTGCTGCTGTCTGGGCAGGAGCACAGCCTCCTCGCTGGCTCTGCAGCTCTGCATGGAACAGAGCCCAACATGACAAGCCATCCAATCCCTCTCATTTTTCCCCCTCTCTCTGAGAAAGAGGAAGTGAAAAGGCCGGGGGCTGCTCCACCTGGGACACCCAGCTCTCTTTCCAATGGGAACCATGGACAGGTCAGTTGGTGAAGCTGAAAATGGCCCCTGCACAAATGTTTCCACAGCACAGGCCTGCCCAAGAGATCTCTCCTTTGTGTTCTGGAAATACCAAAGACAACTGGTGTATCTAGCTAGCGTCCCAGTCCTGCTCCCAGTTACCAGTCAGCTGTAGCTGAGTGTGGATTTTCAGACCTGCCAGGGGAAGTTTACCTATTCCAGTAAAAGAATCCCCACAACTGCACCTTTTCCTACAAGATCTGTTAAATTTTCCTCTTGGAGCTGGGTTTTGTAAACCAGCCCTCCTCTCCAAGAACCTGGTAGGGGAACCAGATAGCCGGGTGACCTTTAGTAGGCAATTGCTTGCCTGGATCCTTTCTGATCTGGTGTAGAAGAAACAGGATATTCATTTGGATTCTGAACAGCTGGCTGCTCTTGATCATGTTTGTATCCCTTTATAATTCTTTCTCCTAGCTTGGCATTAGCCCCAGCAGTTGACAGAAGAACAGATACTGTTCTTCGTATGTTGCATGTGCTCAGAAGTGCTTGCATGAGAGCTGGACAATTCGTTTTCTGTTCTCAGTTCTTTCATTTAAAAAATTAAATGTGTCATGTGGCCAGAGCTTTCTTCCTTTTTCCCCCTTCACTTTGACATCAGCTCACAATCTCGACACCGATTAACCAGATGAACGAACTGCCCACACTGTGAAAGCTCAGGAGGCAGCTCCCTTTGGTCCCGAGCTTACTGCATTGTGCAGCTGCATTTCTGTGTGGGAATGGGGGGACTGACTCGGCAGAGATTTCTCTTTCCCTGTATAGAGGTGCTTTGGGCCTGAACCACTAGGGCCAGGAAAGAGTAGAGAAGAAAAGGAAATAATCTGTGAATAGAAAGAGGGCAGAACAGACAAGACCCATCAGTGGGGAGAGATGCCATCCTACCAGAAACTGCTTTTTTAAGCAAGAATATGAAGGAGGTGCTACTTCCAAAACAGCATCATTAAGCATTAGGAGACAGAGACAGCAAAGTTCTCACATACCTGGCTTGAAAAAAATTAATGTAAATACAGATGAAAGGCCACTGAGCAGGTACTGTACTAAAGTTCACTATAAAATGCATCCTAAGTGGACCATCTGAGCTTCCCCCATTCCACCCTCCAGCAGCTCAAGGTTGCAGCTAACAGCATGTTCACTCCTCCACCAGGTACTGCTTCCTTCCTGCTTGCTCCCACTCTGTGTGTGCAGCTTTCTTGCAGTTCCTTCTTCATAACCCTACTGGGACCAGGACCCAGATCCTCTACAGACAATTCTCCTGATGCTGCAGACCACAGAATCTCTGCTTACCTACAGTCTCCAAGCTCTGGGCCAGCTCTTGTTCAAAGGGCTCTTGTCAGCACGCTGGCTACTGCCCTTGACTTTGTGCTTAGCTCCAATGTTGGAGGCTTCTGACTGCTCCTGGAGCAGAGGTACCCAGACTAGCTGTGTTGATTTGTGCCTCTCTTCCTACTCCTCACCACCTGGCAGAGTGTGAACTGGCATTATCTGGGGCTGTGAGCTGGGGCAGCTAAAGATTGGACACTCCTTCTTCAGATGTCCTGGCCTTGGGATGAAAAGGGAAAGGTGGGCATATGCTAGATGTCAGTAACTTATATTGCTCCCGGCATTAGGGGCTGCCAGAGCCCTTACTCTCCCTGGTTTTGGACGTGTTCTCCTGAGGTCACCTCTACAAGGTTTACTTGTCTGTCATCTAAAAGCACTGCTCATAGGACATTCCTGTAGGCTCAGTGCAGACCCCTGACTTTGCCCCACATCATCTGGTAGCCATTGGTTTCCAATGGCTTTTAGCAGTTGCTAAAAAGGTGGTGGATTACAAAAGGCTGCTTTCAAATGTGGCCAAGCTAAACTTCTCCTCAGAATACACAAAGTCTTGTCCAAAATCAATATTGGTATATCTTCCACTTCCATTGCTCTGAAGGAAAAGAGGAACGAAGTTATCTGTGCTTCTTTCCCCAAGGTCCATGCAGTGCCATGTTTTAGAAAAGGATTCTGTTGAGTTTTTTGAAAGCAAACTGACTGAGCCCTCAGATTTGGCCCAGTGATTTGTTTCTTTAAACCAGAACAAACAGCTGCTCACCCTTGTTTTCCTGTTTACTTTAAACAGCCCCCCAGACTGTCAAGACAGAGCATTTGCATTAACACCTCTCAAGGAAGCCGTTGTTGTATCAGATCATCCAATGTAATTTCATGTGCTGTGAAACAATGCAGGTTTATTTAAGAGGAGCTGAAACTGCTGTTGTACAGAAATGAATTCCAAAGGGTTTATTTTCCCCACTCAGTTGTAAGTTACACTTTGCCAGATGTAATTTATGTGGAGCCCAGATTTGTTTTCCCTTTTCTTGAAGAAAGCATGTACCAGAATCTGTTTAATGCCTGGAATAAAATCCACTTTGAAACAAGTGTTTCAGCCTGTTCTTATCCCCTTTACTTCCCATCAGAAAAAAACCCTCTACCCTTTCTTGCCTGGTCCCTGCCTCTGTCTCTCACTTGTTTGTGTCCCCAGACACGCATGCCACAGTTCTTTGCATGGGTTTCTGGGTGGCTTCTAGAGTGATACTGCAGGAGCTGGCAGAGCTATGTCTAGGATACAGTGGTATATCAGGTGAAAACAGAGAGAAAGTTCTCTTCCGCTGGCTGCTGGCTAGGCAGGCAAGTATCCTTCCTAGTAAAAGTTAAGAGCAGTTAATGGACTGGCTTTTACATGCTGAAAGAAATAGCTGGAGGTGGGGAGAATTAATTCTTCCTGTTACTCCCTCCTTCATCTTTTCCTTAGGCTCTAGGAGAAGATTAGTAAGGCTGCCTGTTCCTTCCTAAGCCTCCCAAAGGTCTGTCTTCTGCCTCTAGCTTGAGGGCAGGGAAGCATCACCACCCACAGACGCCTCCTAGCACATTGGCTAAGGCATTGCTAAGCCTTGAATACTGTAACTCCCCATGCAGGCTGGTAAACCTTCCTAATCTCACTTTATTAATAAAAAAAGCCCAGCCAGCAATGTCAGTGTGGAGGCTTAGGTTTGGAATCAGGGCTTGACTGCCTTAGTTCACCCCACAGACTTTTTTCAAACAGGGATCAGCTGCATCTGCCTCTGTGGTTGTGTCAGAGCCTCTGCCTAGGGAAGGAGGCTGAAGGTGCATTGGAAGTTATGGGGTGTGGAGGGAGCCAGTGCTTCCCCATGCTGCTTGGTAATGTATCTGATGTTGGAGTGCTGTGGGAACTTGATAGATAAAAAAGACAAGAGATGGGGCTTTCTGTCTTACTGCTGCTTCTGTAGCAGGACATCAGCTGGGCTGTGTCTCTGGAGTCCTGCCACGCATGCCTTGGGTGATGATCATCCAAGTGACACAGCAACCAGGAGGTTTCTCAGGCTGTAACGATGGCTGGGAAGACTTTAGTCTTGTCTAGGCAAATAAAATACTGCTCTTGTGAAGAGACAAACTGGGGGGGGGGGGGCTGGGGTTGAAGGAGAAATGGGTGAGGGATGGGTTACTGTCTGAAGAGGATAGGGTCAGGCATGCAGTGAGCTGGCATGTGAATGAGGTATGAGAGTTTGGAGTAGAAAGAGTTGCAACAAAATTAACTAGAGCCAAGTATGTGGGGAATTATAGGTGAATAATTTCCTTGCAGTAGGTTAAAGCCATAGAAGCACTATGTACACAGCAGTCATTCAGTTGGGTCAAAGGCAGGAAATACTTTGTCTCAAAAGGCAAATGAAGTGTTGCTTGGATTTGTTATGTTTGGTTGTTGTGTTTGGGTTTATTGTTTGTTTGGGTGTTGTTTTTTAGGGGTTGGTTTGGTTTGGTTTGCTGTTGGTTGTTTTTTTTTAATACTCAAATAGTTCATTTCAGCACTCACAAAGCAGGTTATTTTCCACGAAACAGAGATGTTCTCCAGACTACGCACAGTAATAAAGTTAGGTGCTTGGAGAGCTGAGATCTCCTTTTTCTGCAGTCCGTTGAAAGGAACTTGCTTGATAGAGAGACCTTATGCAAGTGTCTCCGCTCTCAAAACCCTCTGCAGTTGAGCTGCAGGGCGTGTGGAGGTTGGTATCTCCAATCCCTCTGATGTAAGCTTGTCAGCATCTTAAAAGTACATGCTAACTGCAGAAGCACCTGGAAACCTGACTGCTGCTCTTCTCTCGGGCAAGCATCCTAACATACGTCTTACATCCTTTCTTTGTCTCATACTGCTTGGCCAGCACAGCTGAACAGCTCCTGTATCCTTCCCTCTTATGGGTCCTGAGATTCATTCCTTTGTTGTGACTTGTGAGCATTTTCAGCAGAAGCAAAGAAGCCCTGGAGAACTGCAAATGTTGAAATCAGATGTTTAGGTATACCTAAACCAAATCTTGGTTCCAGTGTTTATTTAGCTGCTATGGTAGCAGCAACTCAGCAGTGTGCTCCCCTGTGAATATAATTGGGGTGTTTGCAGCATGCTGAACTTCTGGATCTGCTTCTCTGTACCCATTTGTAGGCACGAGGTGTTGCCCCTCCACCACTCAGGTGCAAGGTAGCAGAGTTGTCATCCACAGTTCTAGGGCTTTCTTTCTGTAAGGTGTTTTGCAAGCACCTGTGATACAGTCCAGAGCTCTGTCAGAAACCCTTCTGTGCTGCACCGTGTTTCAAAGGTGCTTCTGGGCACTGGGAGGTGAACAAACTTTTGCTTTTTTGACTGTTCTGCATCTGTTTGAGAAATGCTGCTTAAATCTCACCAGTGACTAACCAGTAATTAAAACCAGGCGAAAACAAGGTAGGATTTCTGTGCTGGAAATGGCACTGGGTAAGTGCTCAAACCTGCCTGTTTCTGAGTCAGGGACAGCCCATCCAAATGGAGAAATGGAGATAGCAGCTTCTGATTGACATTGTCAATGAAACTTGTGCTTTACAAGTGTGAGTCATTAAAATAAAGCCAACTTCATCTGTACTGCATGGTGCAGTAAGAAGAATGAGAACAAATGTAACAAAATAATCTGCTTGGGACAAAATTGTGCTTTAATGAGATTTTGGTAGAAACCAGCTTCTCTGGTTCTGATTTCCATGGAAACTAGTACAGCAAGGCTCTTTACCACTGCCTGCAGTGGGGTTGCGTGTAGCAGTAGCAACAGTAGTGTGCGCTGGGTGATGAGCTGGCCAGTGCCTGTGAGATGCTCAAATTCATGAGCATGAATTGAACTAAGTGGGGTCACTGACCCAAAAAGCCACCCATGGGTCCTGGTATGTCTCAACTTTCTTCTCCCAAGGGCTCTTCTCCTTGAATTTCCTGGTCAGAGGCCAGGGCTGTTTCACTTTCTCCCTGCCTCAGTCTCAAATGATGGGTGTATCTCAGTGCCACCTTCTCTGTAGCAGCCTCAGCGTCCTGTAAGTGTGGGGTAGTCGTGAGCTCTCACAGGCTTTGCCTCAGCTCTCAAGATCCTTCCTCACCTTATGTCCTGGCATGTTGTGTCACTGCCCCGTGGGACTGCCATGGGATCTCCTGATGGTTATTTAGTTTTAACCTGTAGACATGCTGCTGTTTGCTGTTGGTTTCCCTTCTGCAGCTGGGTGACAAGAACTGGCCCTGCAGTACAGCTGGATTTTGGATGTGACCACGAAGGTTTCAAAGAAGTGGGGCAGCTGAATACAACATAGAGAAAACAGCTTATTTGAAAAGGCTATTTGAAATATTATTTGAACATTCTTTTTACAGTTCACCAATATTTGTGTGAAATGCTTTACCCATGAAAGCACCTTGTTTCCCAGTCCTCTGAACATATAATTGGGGCAAATCAGAAATCATGTCAATGCTGGTGTATTTTGAGGGTGATGGTTGGCATTTTGCCTTTGCTAAAGAGAAGCAGTGTTGTTCCCAGTGCTGTGGCAAGCAGAAAAACAGTGAAAGGGGAAATGCTAAAATAGGTATGAGGGCACTCTAATGTGGCCATAGTTTCCAGAGTAGAAAGAATGGGAAGATGGCTGATGAGTGCCCTTCAGCCCCATCAGTAGAGAACAACAGGGTAGAGAAGAAAGGGTGTGAAAGGAATAGGGGTCTTCCTGTGGTGGCTAGGGTGTTTCTAGGACAAGAAGACTGTGGGTCAGGCTCTGGGGACAACATAGACCTGTCTCTTGTTTCCAGTCCCTGCTGCCCTCAGCCCTTCCGCAAGCTATCCCCCTCCTATTTCAGGAGACAGCTTGGCCTGTGCTGGGCAGCCAGTGGGACTTGGAAGACCAGTGCTCAGGCTGGTTCTTCCAAGCTTGGCTCCCACTGGAGACACTACACAGCCAGCAGCAGGGCTGCACTGATATACAGGTGTCTGTGTCCCAGGCTGCAGCAGAATTGTGGGGCTGTTGGAACCCGTTGCACCCACCTCCATGGATCAGACTGTCCAAGGCTGGTCATGCCTGAACTAGAAGGCCTTTTCCATACCTAATTGCAGTGATTCCTTCCCTTTTAAAACAAACACAAGAGCCACCACTGCTACAGCTGGAAATTCAGCGGAGAACACATAATGGGGACAGTTAATTCTGAGTTTTGCCTTGGCCTTCCAAGGGACAAAACAAAAAGGATGTGTTTTGCTGTCAGCTCTGATTCTCAGTGACTGCAGAATGATCACATCAGCTCCCAGTACTCCCTTCCCTTCTCCAAACTGGGAATGGTTCCATCTGGCTGCCATATGAAGTGAACTTTAATTCAGCCACCTTAGAAAACACTTTCCCATGGCAAAGAGGAAACATTTTTATTATTGGTGTTTCTGAATCGATTTTCTCCTGTGCGTTGTTTAATTCTTTGTTGGGTTTTTTCTTTGCTCGATCAATCTCTGAGTTTGCTGCATTCACAGCAGAGTGTGAGAAAAGCAAACCCTCCCTGTGGCACAGCACTCGCAATGCAGCCGGTGCTGCCTGCAGCTCGGTCAGGGTGGGCTACACAAGCTGCCTGCACCATTGTGCCACTGCTGGGGCAGTTTGTACATGCTGATCCCCTCTCCGTGCTGACCACAGCAGTGACTACGCTGCATCTGGTGCATGCACCTACACATCCTGCCTTGCCTGGGTGAAATTCCTGCTCTATTTAGTTTCCGAGTGTTTTGACATCACCTTCACTTACATCTGCTTTTCTCCTTTGTGGTCTTAAAACAGACTTTATGGGTGAGGAGACAGAACAGGGAAACGTTTTTCTCAGCAGACATTGATGGTTGGCGTTCTCCTCACTGCTGCATTTTTCCTTCTTTTTTTGCAGGGTTCTGGGGGGGTTATTCATTAGTGCATACACTTGTCAGATTTGGGAAACAAACTCAGCCTAAATCATTGTTCCTGCTTGCATTAGATTTCTTACTGTGCATTTTCATAGAATCATAGGATCAACTAAGTTGGAAAAGACCTTTAAGATCAACCATTATTTTAATACTGTTGACTTTAAGAAATACAAGGGGCTGGGAGAACGCTGCCAGTCAGCAGTCACTGGCTTTGCGGCAGAAGCAGGAGTAGAGAGCTGGCCCAAGGCAAGTGAGACTGAGGGCTCCCTCAGGGAGCTCAGTGCTTATCCTGCTTGGTTTTTCTTCAGCAATTGACACAGGGAAACTGGTAATATAACACTGAAATTGTGAAGTGGCTACAAGGATGGAGAGAAATGCAGCTAATGCTTGAAGCGGGTCTGCCTTCTGCACTGGCAGTGTTCAAGGGATGCTCTGTACAGGTCCTCCCTTGGTGTCCAACATCACCTCTCTTCCCCTTTGAAACACCCTCAGGTTGCTCATCTGCAACACTGCTCAATACACTGATACATCTTCCCACTAAAATCAGCTTAATGACAGCTGCTGCATAGATGAAGAGTTGACTATGTGGGCTTTAAAACAACATCTGGATTGCCTTTGCCATTGAATATGCTGCAGTGCGGGAAGCATCCGAACAGTGTTTCAGCAGCTCGGGGATGGAGGGACCTCTTTGAGGCAGAAGTAATTTTTCTCTAGGTAATCTCTCAGATTTTTGAACGAAAGTAGCAAATCGTAGCAGAGACTTGATTCCAAATTGCTGGATTTGCTCGGCCTGATCTGTTAGGCTTGCAGGCTGCTTTGTCCTTTCGGCCAGCTCTGCATAGTTTTAAGCCATCAAACCAGGCTTACTGGCACAGGCTAGCACAGGGCAGCCTGGCTGTGAGCTGAGAGATTCAGCTGCCACAGGAGAATTCAGTCTCTCAGCAATTGCTTTTACCTCCTGCCATATCTGGGGTTTTCATGGAAGCCTTCACCTCCAAGAGTTTTGTTTAGTCTAAAACACTCAGCCTGTGAGAGTTGATAATGATGCTGCAGCCATAAGTATCTGTTGCTGAAAATGAGCATTGAAGATGCAACAGATACAGCTAAGTCTAAGCATACCGAAAGGTCTTCTGCTTGGGGTTAAACTGCGGAGTGCAAACGTTTAGGCTGGGTCTTGCAGGGCTCCTCTCAAGGCTTCAGTGCAGCATGTTTCCAGTATTTGTATTTTAACTCTCTTAAATGCTCTTGTGCAAAGTTTGTTGTGGTTTTTTTAAGTAGAGGCTGCCTGTTATAATGCTGTTGACAAGGACAACCAAATGATGTCAAAGTCCCTCTAATTATCCCAAGTTGAAGTGTCACCTCTGCTTTCTGTCTGAGCAGATGAAAGCAGTGTTCAAAGAGACACACTTAATACCGAAGCATTTTTCAAGGCAATCAAGAGCTCCAAGCTCTTTCCCCTTAAGCAATCTAAATGCTAAATAGATCTTTAAAATAATTACCATATCTAAGTCGAGGAGCCACCTTCCCCTGCAAACACCTGATGTTCATTAGCAATATTTAAGGTGTCACACATCACCTCTGTTTACTCTAAGCTCTGTTGGCAGGAGTTTGTCAGGTGCCTGCCAGTGCTGAGCCGATGCTGAAGAGCTTGGGGAAGCTCTTGAGCACAAATCATTTGGCCTGAGAGCAGGGGTCTGGATGTCTGTGAAACTCTTCTCTTTTCCCCCTCTCAGCTCAATTCTGATCTCATTAAAAATAAATAGTGTCAGTGAACAACACCAGCCTGGCACCAGCCTAAACCAGGTCCCCAAATCAGAGATGAGCTTAGCACTGATGAGCAGGGCTCTGCCTGCTAAAGCTGCTCTACTTTATGCCTTGCATGATAATAAAGCTTCATTTGGACAAAGGATGTATGGTTCTACCCTAGTGTTGAACCACTCTCAAATGAGTTTTCTGTCTCCGGAGCAAGGCCTGGAGCCTGAGACTGCTTCAGGAACCACTTTGTATTTTTATCCTATAACTGTTTAATTTCAAGTTCATGAACAGCGTTTGGAGCAGTGCCTGGCATGCAGGACCTTCCTGCCATGCACATGCCCCAGATGCTGCTGTAAAACCGTAATTACTTTCCTTCTGATGCAGGTCATCCCCAGATATTCCTACCAAGGATTTCAAGAGAGCCTCACCATAAGCACTCTGTTTTCCCCTCTACTCCCTCCTGCCAACCCCAGGGAAGCTTGGTGAAATAGAGAAAGCAGTGACTGTTCTTTTATTTTTGTGTTTATTCACAATGGCTGTGCTCTCAGAAGGCTTACCAAATCAAGGGCAATGGAGGAACACCTTGTTTAAGAGCTCCCTTAGCACCTACTCACAGAGATGGCCTGAATACAGCTGAGATTAAAGCACTTCTGGGTAGGTGTTGGAGCAGATCCTGAGTTGTGAAGACTGAAATGTACACGTCTGAGGTGAATCCAGCTTTGGACAACAGCTGAACAGAAGCTTTTTGGATTCCAGTGTGAGAGTTAACCACTCAAATCCACCTACACCACTTGGATCTGGGCTGTATGGACCCCATACATCATCTGGGGTACAGCCTGGGAAAGAGTCTGAAATCATCTGACTTTGAGACCTATGTTTTGGCTAGTATTCCATACATCCCTCTTAATGCACACTTCTTAAAGTTTTTATTCAAATGTCTCATTTAAATAATGTGTGCTTCATTACCATGGGGATTCTTCATCCTGTAATATACTGCCAAGAAGGCTGAAGGTCTTGAGTTGCTGGAGTTACCAGCACCCTTAAATGGGAGTGCTGTGCACAATTATGCTATCATCAGTGACCTCTGTGAACTCAGAACCCCCAGACACCATGCCCCTTAGTAAAACGGATTAAAAGATCTCAAAGGGCTTTTTTGGTGCTGCTCAGAGGAAAAGCAAGCACTGCTGTAGAAATTTCCTCTGAATTAGAGAGTAATAAAACCTGATCCAGAGGACTTCGAGCAGGTGTGAGAGGGTTATTTGGGGGCAGCCCCTCATAGCCCAGGGCTCCCACCATCTGATCTGTTCAATCAAGTCTTAATCTGACCGTAATCCCAGCAAGCTAATGAAGGGAACTGTCAGTATAGCTTAGTGCTGGCTGTAGCAATGAGTGACCAAGCAGATCCTGAAAGCTGCAAAAGGCTTTAAGGGGATCAATATTCTCTGTGCTCTCATTTCTAATTGGGCTTTATTGCAGGGCTCTAATTCATGCAGTTCATTAAAGGGACTCAGATGGAGTTTCTGTAACTGAGTTTATGCTCTTAGGGCATAGGATCAAAATAGCAACAGCAAGCAATTGCCAAGGCCCCTCGAACTCATCTGGAGAGTAATTGCAAGAGTGGCAAAGTATTAGACTTCAAAGAAACATTGATATGGCTAAATCAGGATTATTCATTGCATTTAAGTTTACAAAAGAAGTTATCTACCATGTTAGGAGTCACTTTAAAAAACATTCTGTGCTATGAAGTAGATATTGCAAGTGCATTTCCAGGGCAAGCATTTTCTGGGTCTTCATGAAGCCCAGGAGTAAACAGCTCCTAAACAATAACTACATCAGCTAGAGTTACATCATCTCCGCTTCTCTCATTCTCATGACACCATGCCCAAAACACCAAACTTGTGAAAATGATGAGGAAAATATATGGAAAATATATGGGAAAGATGCTGTTGCAACTCCTTATCTACCTTAGGTCTGCAGGGAGAAAATATAAGAAAAGGGCAATCGCATTGTGCTGCTCTCCCAAAACACTCCCAAGGCCCTCAGAAGCTATTCATACTTTGACATCCTCAGCCAGGGATGGCATTCGTGCATTGAACAACCATTGATGGACTTCTCTTCATGGGGCTTATCTAAGTAAATAGGAAGAGGGGTGTGTTCCAATTCTCAGAGGATCTTCTGCATTGACTAATTAACACTACTTGTTACTAGTTAGGGTGGGTGTCAGGTTTTGATGGAAGGTAGGGCAGGAAATATCAGGCCAATGCCTATGTAAGGAGGGAAGGGGGGAATTGGACCAAAGTGCTCAGCATTAAGCTGTTCAGGTGGTGTTAGCTTGGAACCTGTATTTTATTCTTACATTATTCCAGGAGCCAAAAGAGAGCTTGGACAAAGTCACGCAGGTGTTTTTGTCAATCTGAATTACGTGCCAAATGCTTCTGAGGCTGGACCTCCACTCTCCCTGAAACTAGATTTCAGTAATGTCTAACTTCTACTGGCTACGTGCCTGGAGGTAGCCATGAATTTTCTACAGAAACAGTTTAAACTATAAAATCAGATTTATGGAGCTTAAAATGTTTTATTTGAGGTATGTTGGGGGCAGGAGGAGATTGATAAAAATTCTGTTGGCTGCTGTTTCCCCACAGGAGGAATCTGGGGCTCCAAGTGAGGTCCCTACGCTTCCTGTACATAGGGAGAACGGGGTCTGAGGAGGAAAGCAGAAGCCATCATGCTGAACAGGGAGCTCTCTAGATTATGCAACATGCTAACGAGATGATTAGTCCATTAATTATAAGATGGAGGTAGGCCCCTATTTTTCTTTGGTGTTTTCAGAAAGGAAGTACTTTCTGAAGCTATGGCTGACCTGATTTGGGTGCCTTTCTGTCAAGAAACAGCAACACAGTTTTGTGGTTAATGCAGCCCCTGCTCTGCTCATTTCAGACAGGATTTGAGCTCTCCAGAATATCCAAGGTGAGTGTCTTCATTAAGATCAAATGCTTAGTTATTCTCATGTCTCTTTCTCAAGCTTTCTAGCTGAAGTTATTTCATTTTGTGTGAATAATGAGTGCTTTTACTTGAAGATGATAGAGGAAAGGGATAGAGGGTGCACTGCGTGACCACTGAACAATTGTGTTGTAAACATGAAAAAAACTACATGCTATTTTAGGAGGCATTAAATGATTAATTCCTGGTTAAGACAAAGGAGATATCATTACTACAGTATGAAAGATTGGTAAACTTAATTTAGAGCTGCAGGTGCCCAGAATGATAACTATGTTTGATCAAAGACAAACTGAAGACAGGAAATGCTGAAGAAAACTGCTAGGATGAGAAGGAGACAGAGCAACTTGTTGTACAGGAAGAAACTACCAAATACAAGTTACTAATCTAGCAAAATTGAAATGGGCAATGATTGCTTTTCCTGGGAGATGAGAGGAGAAGTACTTGGGGAAAATATAAAAAGATGCTACTAGCACAAAGTGGATAGAAATTGAACTCACTAGGATTTAGAAAGCTACTAATTAGCTGAAAAGTGTGCTCTGGAAGAGCACTACAACCCAGGCAATGAAAGCACTGGCTTTGCACTTGCTAAAATTTTAGAGATGATGAGCATGGAGAAAATTTGAAAAATACATAATTTTAATAAGAATTCTCCAAAGAGAAGACTTGAATGCTATCTCTGCTTGCTATACTCTGGTTGTCTTGGTGCTTTTGCTACACTCCAGTGTTACAGTGGAATAGATGTGCAAGCTAAGAATTCCCTTGGAGACTGAGTTAATTTATTGAGAGATTTCTTTCCCCCTCCCCTCTTCCTGCTCAGAACCTGAGAGGAGGCATAGCTAAAAATGAAATGTGAAGCAAGGTTTATTTCTTGTCCCAGTAGTGCTGACTTTCCCCTGCAAGTACAAGCTAGATACTGCATTAGGATGCTTTTGCCTCCCAGTGAGATTAGGAGGCATTGGGGTGGAGGCAGGGGCACAGATGTGATTGCTTTTCCCTCCATTGTCATGCATGGCCTGTTTCTTACCTTCCCCTAGTATTTTGCAATGTCCTTGAGCTTTCCCTATCAGTACAGCACAGATTGCTGAGGCCTTTTATCTCTTACACAGATTACTTTTTAATTCGTAGGGGGCTGGAAAGGGTGGGCACAGGGGTTGCTTCTGGGTGGCAGGTCTGATGACCTCTCAGGACTAAACCTCTATGACAAGGCATTATTCTCAGTAAGAGTACCAGCACAGTATCACATCTGACTGTTCTGCACCCTGTTTTTGTCACTGGGGATTAGTTGCACTTTCTGTAGCCTGGTAAGAATGTTGTGTCATGCAATCCCACTTGATAGCCTGCCATTTGCAGCACCGTTCTAGGTGGCCTGGGGAACGCTGAGTTTAAATGCCTGCATGAAATTAGTCAGAGCAGGGATCCAAAACTCAGGTTTCCCATTTTTCATGATATGGGATGTTTAGGTAGTGAGTCCAATAGAATGATGGATAGTTTGGGTTGGAAAAGAACTCCAGAAGTCATCTAGTCCAGTCCTGCTCAAAGCACGTCTAAACAGATCAGGTCATTCAGTCTGGTGTCTAGTCAGGTCTTGGACACCTCTAAGGATGGGTATTCCCCAATCTCTCAGGGCCAGCAGGCTTCTGTTGGGAGTGTGTGAAACCCAATGCCTTTGGTAACTAAGAAGGTAATAATTTAAACTTAGGAGCCTGTTTCCTGCACAGTCGATGGGATGATGCAGGAGCTCCCTGAAAAGGAATTAAAACACACTAGATTAGGTAGAAGCAGTGGTGCATTAGAGATCTGGGCCATACAAGTGTCATATTTAGCCAGTGGCAGTCCAGAAACACAGCCTCTTAAGTACACAGCCCAATTTTTTCCCCTCTCCAGATCTTGTTGACTTACATGGCACAAACAAAAGGCATGCAGCAGGTACACAGAGTTCCAGAAGCTGTGTGTATGTCACTGAACGCTGATGCAAAGATGACAGTATGTAGGAACAGTCTTAGTTGGAAGGACTATGGAGACAGTGCAGGGGTTGCAAGGGCAGGTCAGCTAGGGTGTGTGTGAGACTGGTTAAAACCCTTGCTAATACTCCACCAAGGATGGCACTGAGCTCGGATATGCAACATGCAAGTTTTACTTGCGTGCAGTATGCAAACTCAGCACAAACAGTAGGAATAAAATTGGAGTTGTAAATTGGAGCTGTGCCCAAACATCATCCAGATAAACTGTTTGTACACGTGTAGTTCAGATTACAGTAATGAGAACACTAATTGCTAGAATCTGACGTTTCCCTGTAATGAATCCAGATGGGTCTAACTTTACTCCTTTTCAGACACAGTGAAACATTTACTAATGGTCAGAATAGAGAGCTGCCTTGTACTACAGAAACCCAAATATTTCCATTCAGTATATTTTAGTGGCAAATTCATTCCTCTGCTATTTCAGTGAATGGTACGTTCTATCCAGCCAACACTAAGACAGATTGTAGCAGACAACATTCAGTGTAGAAAATCTGAGCAAATTGACTTATATGGCAGAGCTCAACAGTATTCTTCTATTTCAACAGATTTACTCTTGCAGTTTATGCAGTAGCACAAGTTATCATTTTACTGAGAGAAATGCTGAAGTCAATACTCTCAGATTTCAAGGGAGTGGGTACCAAAGGTAAGCAACTCAGATGCTCAGTCTCAGAGAATCTGAGACTGTTACTAGCCTTAGCCATCCCCCTGCTGAAGAATTGACAAATTATGCTCCCTGGCTTCCCAAATACTCCCTCTCCCATGATAATGGTAAGACAAAAAAATGTGTATTTTATTTGTTTCAGTGCTCCCCATGGTCTAGCATGGTCTATGAAACTTAACAGTTTCATAGCAGTTGAAAAACAGGAGCTTGAAATTACTTCGTACTTATAATCCAGCTGCACTGGATTTTTTTGTTTATTAGCTTTCTTGATGGGTTTTCAGCATAGCTGAGTTTCAGTACAACCGGGCCATTACTCAGTGGGAACTGCAAATGTACGTAACTGTTTCTGTACTCTAAAGCAAAGTAGCTGGAACATTCCCCTCCTACCTCTTGAGAGCAAGTCATCTTAAGAAGCATCCTTGCTTTCAGTGCATCACAAGCTAGCACATTGCTTGGCATATGGAAATGAGATCACAACCAGCAATCTTGCAACTTTCTTATGGATTTCTAATGCAAGTGAAAAGTTTTCTGGTTCTTCCAAGCACATGTATTAATTACTAAGAAATATAACAAGGTGGTCTTGGTACTATTTATGCTTTTGTTTTTCCCCCACTGTATGTGACAGTGGCGTTAAGCACGAAAACAGGCTGATGTAGCAATGGGAATGCTGCTTTCCTGCTGTGCTTATGATATACTGTGATGGATGTCATGATTTCAGTCTATTTTAAAAGAATGTGATGATGGAAGAAACTGTAGACAAGTATTTTAACTCCCCAGATTATTTCAACCTCAAAGCAGGAATGCAAACTCAATTTTGCTTTTCACAATCCCACTTCAGCATACTGAAAGAGGCTACAGAGCGGGATTCCTATAAGAAACTAATCCTGTTCTTACTGTGGTGTCAAATACAATGCAAAATCTAATCCTAGTGGGCTTACGCCCTGCCACAGCACATTACTGATGGGCAGTAGCATGTAACAGTAGATAAACTGGTCTTTTATATATAACAATTTATCTACCGTTTTCTACAGCAGCACCTAACACGTTTGACCTTATTCTCAAAGCCTCTGCTTGTTGGTGTTGCTTGGCAGTCTTATTCTCTTCTTCCCCAACACTGTGTCTTCTTTGTACATAGTGTGAAGTAGCATTATGCCTTTCAACAGCACTGAACTGTTAGATCAGCTTAGCCAGCTTACAAAACTTCACCTTACTATTTACATAGTGAGTAGCCATGCCAAGAAATGAGTTGTACCATTCTGGTCATGCCCCAGCTTGAAATCAGTAGCAGGCAGTCCAGTGACTATGTGATAACTTGCCTATTCCATGACTAGAAAAGATGCAGCATGGCTCATGGTTCCACAAGCCAAGTAGAAGTCAGGCAAGTACCTCACTTGCTCTATACTCCTGGCAAATGGATGAGGGCTCGTATGTCTCACTGGTTGGAAGTTAGGCTTTATGAATGCACTAAAAAAAAATATTAAGTATTTCCACACCAGGACATACTAGGTGTTTGGATTCTACCCTTTATCCGCATTTACAATACTGCAGAGACTGTTACCCTGTTAATCCTGCAGCTGGTTAATCCTGGTTGAGTATACCTGTACAGTCCAAGACTCCAATGTGTACCTGTAACAGGAAAACTCTGGACTAATGTAAAGGCACAAAGTACCAAGTCAGCCTTGCTTTTCTACTTGCTGTGGTGTTTCGGTCTAACGTGTCCTCCAATCCAAGCTTTTTCAGTACAGCAAAACTATATGCTGTATATGATGCTGGGGGTGGACTCTTCATTAGGGACTGTAGCAGTAGGACAAGGGGTAATGGGTTAAAACTTAAACAGGGAAAGTCTAGATTGGATATAAGGAGGAAATTCTTTCCTGTCAGGGTAGTGAGGCACTGGAATAGGTTGTCCAGGGAGGTTGTAAATGCTTCATCCCTGGCAGTGTTCAAGGCTAGGTTGGACGAGGCCTTGGGTAATATGGTTTAGGGCAAGGTGTCCCTGCCCATGGCAGGGGGGTTGAAACTTGATGATCTTAAGGTCCTTTCCAACCCTAACTATTCTATGATTCTATAAAGATATCAGCATTCAAGGTATCAAGTGTCAGACGTAATTTTACAGTGCATGCAAACAGTTAAGTCCTTATCCTTTCTAAAGAGAAAAAGCAGTGTGGGGCAGATCCTCATCAAAACAATTTGCCTATTCCTTTCTCAGGGGAAGGTTGGAAGTAGACTAGTTCATGGGGGCTGTGGTTTGATACATTCAGCCTGCTCTCATGCATCGCCTATCCCAGAGCAGACACACCTGACTATAAATGCCTCATAAAGATCAAGCTTAGAGTGCAACAGGGTTGTTGTGCTTCCCAAAAATCCCCAGGAAGGACAGTAGTCAAGATTAGGCCAGAGAAGTTAACTTGGCAGGACAGACTTTGAGCCATTCTGTAATAGAGCAAACAACTGCTGGTTCAGCCCACCGTAACCTTGTGAGCCCTGTTCTCTGGCAAACAGGGAAGAAAGATTTAATTTGTTGCTCGGCAAAACCCACAAAATTCAGCACTCAAGTTTAACGAAAGGGTATTTTTTTATTCCCCATCAAGACTGTCTCAAGGACATAACTGAATATTGGAAAACCCACCCGAAGGGCACATACAGTGAATGTGGCAAAGTACAATGTGAACAGCCCTCGGGGTTCAAATAAGGTAGGACCATCAGCTAGTGAGAGGAAAAAACCAAATTAAAACACTACTGAAGATGTTACACTTCCTTCTCCATTTACACTGGGAAAAAAAAGTCAAGTCCAACAAAATCCTTGCATCTCTAACAATACATTCAGTCCTGGCTAAAGAGTTTAGTAAGATGGCAACAGGATGACTATAATACAAAACGTTCACTACTACACTCTGTACACGCCTGTTGTCCAAGCCCTCCCCCAAACCCAGGCAATGATGGTGCCCCCATTATTTGCTGGCTTGCTGGGCCTGCCTGCGGAGGAGGACGTAGATCTTCTCCTTTATCCAGTCTTTATTGTATGGCTGGTATGTCTGAGTATCAGCACGGTAACTAGAGAAGAAAAAAAACACACTTGTAGTATTAATCTGCTCTGTTTACCAGAACTTCACAAAACAATTAAGCATCCTCAAGTGTATGAAGCAGAAAGCTGTGCAGAACACAAGGAATATCAGAAGAAAATGGGAGTTGTGGCTTATCAAACAGATTTATCCTGTTTGCTAAAAAGCAGCCACCCAGCAAATCAGTAAGAACCTGAAATAAAACTAGATGCCTCAAGGACTACTTGAGTGCCTGGTTCTCAGCATGTTCACATTTTAATTCCTGAATATAACTGCTTATGGGAGACAACAAATAGAGCACCTTCATATTTCTGAGCTCAGAATGAAGAATAGTTCCACCAGGAAATGATCCAAGTTGTCTTAACAAGCCAAGCACTTTTCCAATATTACTTCACGCAAGTGTTCATGTAAGCTTTCAAGTGTTTCACTAGCACTTCAAATTTTGTGAAAACTACAATCTTCCACAAGCAAAAGTAGACTCATAGATGGATGACAAAGGATTCTTACCAGCTGCAGTGACAGCAAGCTTACCTCTACTAAACAAGGACACTTCATAAAAAGCAAACTGAAAACAAGAACCCACAGACTCATTTTCTTTGCTACTCAGGGATAGTTGATAAGAGTAGTTCACCAGCAAGATTTATTGCCAGGGTCAGATAACTCAGTTACTCAAGACACTGTTGAATTGAAGCATAACTAGACCAAAAATGAATGCAAACTGTGTGAAGTTATCTGCGTAGAATGATGCCCTCCTTTTCGCCTTAGCTGTTGAATGTATTTTTGACGAAGGTGGTATTTTCACTGCATGCCTCAAGAACTACTCAAGTTCTACTCAGTTTTCAAATCTTGGTGCATGTACTTCTAACCAGATAAGAAGGTTGAGATTTCATTTTAAGAAGCTAAATAAAAATCCAGAGTTAACTCAAATTACAGTTCAACAAATTACAGTTTTTGCCTAAAGAAAAAAAATACTTAAGCATACTGTTTCTAAGAAAACCTTGTTACTTAAAACCCAGCATGACTGGTTCAAGGACATAGGAAGTTTTAGTATATATTGGTATAGTAATAGTAGCATTTCCAGTGCAGTATAAGAAATGTTAGTTTAAGAAAAGTTACTGATTTATGCCCCACACCAATCCATTCATAATGCTACACCACAAGAGCAGATAGCAGGTACTTTAGGAATCTTCATGAACACAAGACACATCTGGTATGCTATGTGCTATGTGTGCCATCTGCTGGAAAACTATAAGCTGAAGTAGAATTGGCAGGATAATGAGTTTAGAGGCCTGATTAAGAAAGGCAGAATACTGCTAGGAAACAGTTACTACTTCCTGAAGAAAGTAGCTAGCTTTAGTCTGTTAGATAAATTAAAGTGTCTTTCAAACTGTGTCAGCCCAGCACTTCGAAACCTGAAGATCAAACATAGCAAAATGTCTAGGGAAAAGTAACTGCAGAAACGAATCCTGTTTTACTTATTCAAGTGAAAATATTGTTAAATGCCACTAAGGTTCTATACATCAGAATGCAAAGGAAAGCAATTTGATGCTCAGTTCTGGTGCTATTCAATAGCCTTTTATTTTAAAATGTATTAATTGTCAAAGGCTGTTCACTGTGCATCTACACAAGTACTTGCACTGGGGTTTCAAATGGAGCAATAATTTCAGAATTCTCATATTCAAAAGCTTAACACTATGGTCTTTTGTTACTTAAATATGAGATTTGTATGCTTATTCTTATGGAACTTTTGTGAAGTTGGCATCACTGTCATATCAAACTGTTACCTTGAAATGTATGGTGTGGAAAGTACTCATGATCTGGATTAAGTGATTTTTTTTACAATGTTGTGTTTTGACTAGTGAAATTTAACATATGATTTTACAGTGCAGTCAGAATTGAAAGTACACAAGACCACCTTCACTCATAACTTTAAAATGCAGATGAGAACTGGAGATAACATATTCACAAGAACAGTTAAAATAATTAGCTAGGGCTCTCTGAAGGACTGATCTATCAGGAATAGGTCACTTCACTAGGATTTACAAAAACTTTAATCTTGCTGTATCTTGATCAAAATAAACAGCTGGCTGCATGCACTTCTGTAGACTTCTACCATGCCACTAGTACAGCCCTCAGCTGAATAAAATTCTGTAATCATTCTGCTTCCATAAAAATCGGACCAACTGCAGATACAGCCCAAATTTAAACAGGTTCTAGCAGAAATAAATAACGTATGTGGTTGTACTCAACTGCTGGATTTCAGTATTTTTCAAATTTCATGCAGGAAGCTTCAATGTGACTAAAATCCAAGTGGAACTGCCAGTTTCTAAGCTTTCTTTACAGATGCTTTATTCCAATGTAGTTAATTGGTGTGGTCAACATGGCATGCCAGCCGCAATACTGCTGCCTTACAGTTACTGTATACACCACCCAGAACCTCACCAGATTTCACACAGAACATGTAAGATTTTAGAGATAGAAATTTCTGACATCTTTAAGTGACTGAAATGGACTTATAGAACTCAACTTACACAAGACAGCTGAGGTCTGCCAAGTCATCAATGAAGTCAAACAACTGGCTGATATCATACGTAATGGATGGACTGTTTGGATTCATTCTCTTCAGATGCTCTTCATACATTTTACAAACTCCTATAGAGAAACAAGAGCAACGTTAAAAAACACAACTGTTATTTCCTGAAACTTCTTCAGCTACTGAACCACAAATATCAGGAAAGTTTAGAGATGATTACCATGAAAACACAGACATAACCATCTTACTCAGATTCTGAGGATTTGAAATGCTTTTGCTTTAGCTATTTGCATGGAAACATAATACTATAAAACCAGGTAACAGGCATAGCAAGAAGCATTGTCATCATCAAGAGGGAAAAGTTATAGTTCTGTCAAAGATGTAACTTTTCATGCAGTAAGCTCCAATGGAAACATGAAATTCCTTCTGGTAAATTTAAGACAGCAATTGCACCATATATTCCTACTGTACAAACACCAGAGAGAAAAACTAGTATCACATACAGCTACTCAAATCTCAGAAGAAAGATAATTCTTGATGAAAGAGTCAAATAGGGATTCTGAGGTAAGAGTGACAGCACAAGCCTGTAGATGAACTTAAATCAGTTTTATTTAAGCTAATCCATGAATAATTCAGATACATTTGAGAAGAATATATCATGGAAGTGAGCACAGAGGCTTTACATAGTCTTTATTATGCTTCTGTTTGCCTGGCAAAACTTCCTGAACTACAATTGTTAGTGTTAAGTGAATGTCCACATTTAAATCATACAGCTGTAACATCTCAATTTTCTTTTCTAGCTCACTGTGTGTCTCAAAGTCACACAGGACTTTTTCTCTGGGCTGCAAATTATGTATCAATTGCACACACACTTTTATTTTATATATTATTTCCTGTAGCAACCTTTCCTTTACATGGCTAGCACAAAAATTAGGAAGAGTTGCATTCAGGCAAGTTTGCTGCATGACCCCACCAAGAATATTGCCTACTTTCACAAATTGTATGTAGTTCCATCTAGTTAAATCAGAGACATTAAATGTAAAACAGCAACTTATTTTCTTACTAAGTCTGGAAATATGTCAAAATGAGGTTTTAACAACAGTTTTGACTACCATGTCTGCACCCACCTTCCATGCACTCATTCACAGATTCATAATCAGCATATGTTCTGCCTTCTGGCCTCTTGGTAGGCTGGACAAGTAGAATTGTGTGAGACTGAAAAACAAAAGAAACGCCAAGAAAACAGGTTACTTGCAAAATCTGAATGTTTTTTTGTTTGAATTAAGTTATTTATCTAGATGAAGCATTAAAAAGAAGCATAGTACTAGAACACTGAACTAGCAATCAAGGACACAGGCATTTTCCAAAAGCACTTACTGTTCATATAAACTGTGTTAAAGTTTTTTGGTTCCTATCAATCCTTACATAACTTTAAAAAGTCTAAAGTCACCAAGAAAGCAGCTGCTGTGCTGAAAAAGGTATCACAGAAATGGTATTTTCTATCTAAATGCAAAAGCAAAGCAATAAAGTCAATCCATAAAAGCCATGCCATTAGTGCACTTACTTATTCCACTCTAAATGCAAGCTATTAGTAAGATTTAAAATACCCCAATTAAACAGCAAGGAATGAATCCAACTTAACTTCATCATCAGTCTCTCCTTAAAGATTTTAACAGAAATGACTATTTTGAGTTATTCATTTCACTTCAGGGGAACGCAAATTATACAACAATACCACACTTAGTATTCAAGATGATTTCCTGCAAAACAGATGCACTGATTTTTCATACTTCAGTGAGTCTACTGAAACAGCAATTATGGCACAGATAACTGTTCCAAATGTCAGGATCTGTAGGCTTGCTCTTCTGCAGGAAAGACTTAGATGGCTGTACAGTCTGTGGCTTGCTTTATTTATGTAATAATTTTCACTTGGCTACAGCAAATAATTTGAGCAAACAACAGGAAAGACTTTTGAAGTGTACACAATCTGTGATCTAATTAACAAGTTACACAGCATGGAAAGTTTGCAAGCACGCTACAAAACACCATTTCCAGTGCTGCTAATTGGATCCAACATTTTCAATGCTAATATATGAGGTGAACACAACACATGCAATATTCATGGAGGTAACTGCGGAGTTAGGACACACTGGAAATAAATGCCTTTGTGTATTATTTAGCTTGAATTAATCCTGACCCACACTTTGGATGTACTGGTGAGGATACCAGTTCAGTGTTCAAGTGCAGTGACAGGAAAATGGCAAATACTAGGATTTACCAGGAATATACATGAAAACACTAAATTTCTGTACCGTGACAGAGTGTTCCCACACTTGGAATAGAGTTTTCAGCTCTTTAAATTCTGTCTTAAATAACATGATAGAAGGAAACTTGGAGAAACTCAGTAAAAAGTTACAAAGAGTTACATAGCAAGACTTCCCAATCAGAAATGGAGAAAGAGGGGAACTCAGAGCTACACACTGTAATAAAAATCACACAAAGGAAACTAGATCATGAAAGGCAGTTCACTTTCATGTATGCCAGAGGATGCCAGATTTGAAAGGCATTTCCCAAGGGGGGCTGGTATCTGGCCATTCCTAAGTGCATGGTGCTTGAATAGGCATGTCCTATCAAGGAGATCAAATGACTGCCAAATTTTATTATAAAATACTTTTTCTAGCACTATCATTTTTACTTGCTGGTCACTGATGACTAGGCTTGGTTCCAGCACTTGCAACTCCGGCTTCTTGGGAGCATATGACTAAGGATCTCTGATTAACTAACAACAACTGGATGAGGTGTCAGGTGCCAGTTCGGTCAGCATGTCTTTTTGCATCAGAATGTCTTGCAAACTAGATTTTGGGTGTCTGCTTACAAACACATACTCATCTCCTTTAACAAAACTCAGTATTAAGAAAAAGTTCTACTTGCCTGAGAAAACCTAAGAGAGCACAGCTAAAACTGAACTGTTTGATAGCTGAGTAAATTTTGTACTTTGTCTCTCAGTGTCTTGCTGTGGAATAATTTTAGGTTTTCTGCCCTATAAATATCCAGAATATTCCTCCCAATCTTTAAGTGTTAAATGCACATATATATTCTGAAACTATCCCAATAATCAGATTACAGAACAATAAAAAAATAATAATAAAAGGTGAGCCAGACACGTAAGACAGTTCTTTCAGAAATTTAGAGCAGAAATTATTTGGGTTTCTGGCTTTATCACTTCAGACAGTTTACAATATCCCTATCAGATACTGGTGTGGAAATTACTGAAATGAATGCCACTGGGGCCATCGTATTATATAATTAACGCATTACATCTCAAACATTTCTTTGGGAACTTCCCATTATTTCACTTACGGGAGGGGAAAAATAAAAAATTTTCATCAAACTTCTCCTTCTCTCCTAAAAGTAAAAAAATAGTGACTTACTCAGAAGCCTGAGAGAAGTTTCCTCCAACTATTACCTATCCTACTGAATATGTAGTTACATAAGAGGGCAAGAATCAGTGTGATTAATAACTATTATGTCTTCCTTTGGGTATAAGAAAACTAAAACATAAACCTTCAGGTGTTAGGACCAGGTTGTCTGGAACAGCCCAGTACAGACTTTTATTATTCTGATGGCATATATTGGGCATTCTTGCGTTTTCTTTAAAAGCAGAGTTGTGTTGGCTCCCGTTAAGCAGGTCACTGAATGCTTTATGGTTTATACCACAACAATTTTGAACCTCTAAAGAGTATGTTAGAAAGTGCTCCAGTTACTGAAGACACAAATGTGTAGAAATGGTTAAGGCACTGCTGACAGTCAAACCAGCAGGAGCTAGGCAGCATCTGCACAAAGAGGCTTCCACCAATTGTAATCTATTCAACAATAAAATTGGAAAAAACCCAACCCCCTCCCCAAAAAAAACAACCAAAACCAAAAAACCCCAAACAAAACAAAGGAAGATAAACAAGTGTTATAAGACATGCAGTGATGCAAATACAAGTAGTATACTGCACACAAATAAATGCCTTTCAGTTACTTCTGCAAGGCAGAAAAAGTGGGTTGAGTGTCACAAGATTCGACGCTGGACAACAGGGGCCAGGGCTTGCGGCTGCTCACCCTAGCAGGAGCTAACTGTTTTCGAGCAAGTGCTAGACACACGCAGAAGTTCGCTGCAAACCCAGAAGAAGCCGCCCTTCCACCGCAGGGCAACAACTTGCTTCAACACATTCTGATTTATTAAATGAATGCAACAACCTATTGCGATTGGCAGGCCTTTGTGCTTTAGCGTGTTATTCAAGCAGCCCACCAGCGCAAGTTACCGCCTTTCCCTCCACCAAGCGCTGGGAAAGAGCCAAGAAAGCTGCACGAGCAGAAATCCCCTCAGTTAACGCGAATCAGCCATTTAAGGTAGGCATTTGCGAGGACAGCGCTCGCTGGAAGAGCTGCGCCCCCGGGGCCGCCCTGGAACGGGGCTGAGGCTCCCAGGCAAGCCCGCTCCACGCCAGGGCGGGCGTTCCCCCCAACTCCTCCTTGCCCGAGAGCAACGGCCCGCTGTGCCGGAGAAACCATGCCGCCGGCGGGGCATTCTCAGCTCGGACCCGGATAGGCGGCCGCGGCCTCCCCCCTTGCCCCGCGCCTTCCCGCCCATGGCGCCAGCAGCCACCCCTTGCCCCAGGCCGGGAAAGGAAACACCCCGGGTTCTGCCGCCCCGCTCCCGCGGCCAGGCGGGGCTCCGCTGGGATGCCGTGCCCGCACCGCCGCCGGCCCGCGCTCACCATCACGGCTCCAACTCCTCAGCACCGCCGCGGACAAGAGGCGCGCGATGATTCCCCCACAAGCCCCCGCGCCCGCCGGAAGCGCCGCACTAACGGCTGACCGTGGCGGTTTGCGCACGCGCACGAAGGCCGCCATGCGGCTTTGGTGGCGCTGAGGATGTCGGGAGCGGCGGGCCGTGCCATGCTGGAGGGGGGGAAACCATCTGGGCAGCCATCTTTGATGAGGGAACCGCTCCTTCCCACCGCGGCTCTCGCGAGGCGCTGGGCGGGCCGGCTTCGCCAGCCATGTTGAAGTCGGGAAGCGGGGTGGAGGGTGAGAGTGTGCCCTGGAAGGGGAAGTGCTGGCTTGCAGAGGTGCCACTTGGCGTCTGAGGCAGGGATTCGGTGATTCCTTGTGCCTTCTCCTCGCTTTACGCCATCCCCCGTCCCCTTTAGGCCGTCTCTCCGCCCGCTGTAGCCCCGTCTCCCCTCGGGGGCGGTAGGTGCAGGGGAAGGTCTCGCTGCCTCAGGTGAGGGCCGGGCCTGCCCGCCCCGGGGTTCCCCAGCAGCGGTGTTGGGCGGCCCCGGCGGCATTGCGGCTGCCGTACGCCCGGCCCGGAGGGGCTTCTGCCGGGGTCCGAGCCGGACGGAGCGGTCGGGCAAGAGAGCCATGGCTGGCAGCCCTTCTTGGGAGCTCGGTGTCTGCACGGGTTAAGGCGTGCGGACGAGGTGGAAAAGTTGCTCTCGAATTTCACTTTAAGGGACCGGACAGAACCCAGCGAAATGGATGACTTCCGCTCCATCTGCCTGCTCTCTCTGGCCATGCTGGTGGCCTGCTATGTGGCAGGAATTATCCCTTTGGCAGTTAATTTTTCCGAGGTAAGACAGCTTCGCTGAAATGCGCTTTGGCTGCTAAGGGAGAAACTAGAGTTAGTGCTGTCCCCTTGCAAGTGTGGAAGTGCTGTTAGGGGTGGTGTCGTGATTTAAAGCTTTTTAGGGAAGTTGTGAATGCGGTGCTTATTTTTATTCAGAATCGCAGAGTAGAATTATGCTTATCTTTTACAGTGTCTGTAAAAGCCATTTAAATTTGCCAGATTTGAGCCAAATTGTCTCAGCCACAGGTGAAGCAAAGTCGTAGCATGTATTGGAAGGCCATGATAGAATCTGCACATTCTTGGAAGCTTGTGTCAGAAACTACTGAGCTCAGAGGTTAACTGTTACTATGTGTCTATGGGGCACTCAAATTAGGACTTTTAAAAACGATTCTGAGAATGGTTGCTGAAGCAGGTGATGGTGATTGTTCGTCCCTGGAAGTCTGCTAATGTGCTCTTATACCCGAGGGGCTCTCTTTCTGATTGATGATTGCTGTTTAGAGGTGTGTTGTAGTGAGAATCTAGTTGTTCTAAGGCAGTAAGAGCTCTCTTATGAGAGATTTTCCGTTTCTACTGGGAGCAGCGGTTTGGAAAGTGAGAAAAAAGGTTTGGGAAGTGCTGGAAGAGAGATGTGATTTGTTCTCCCGTCAAGTCACAGAGCTAGTTGCGCCTGTCCTTTAGTCCCTTTATTACCAGGAGGCTTTTGGAGCAGTAGACCCTCAGCAGCATGGAAGGCAAGGCAATCCTGTTTGGTAACAGTACAGTTCAGCTAGATGATCGAAACATGACTATCTTCTGAAGTCTTTACGTGAACGTTAGCATAGTTCTGTTTTGCCATTGCTTTGATGGAACTTCTCTTACGTGTCTTCAGTGCTGTTGCTTCTGCTGTCTCTTCAAAACTTACGTTTGTGCTGAAGCCTAGGAAGGGTTTTCTTGGAAGTTTGCTGAGGGCGCTGCCTAGCTTGCCAGTATCGTCTCTTTTTTATTTAATTTTGAATTTTCTCATGTATTTGCTTGATAGGCAGCTGTTGCATTAGACTTTATCTTCAGTGGTGTTTGAAGGTAGCTTTCTTGACCTGTGTTTATGTGGTTTTTGTATATTTTTATAGCTGAGTCATAGGACTTCTAAACCTTTTGGGGTTCCCAGCAGCTGCAGAAAGACAGTTCTATTGTGGATCCAAAACCAACACTGTATAAGTAGTAATCATGTACTTAATAGTCTTATGGGTGTGTAGCATTTTACTAACAGTAACCGCATACACTATCAAGTTTATGGTATTTTGAACACTCTCAAAAATCCTTGACTCAGATCAGTATAAAACTCCAGCAAAGTCAGGTATGACTAAATACTGGTGGTAAAAAGGTACAGACTGAATAGAGTTCTACTGTATTTGTGTATGCAGATGTACCCTTTCTGCTTAATGCTAATTTGTAGTAAGTACTGTGTTGGTCTAACTTTGGACGGTGTTGGACTATTTTGTACTGAAAAGGACATGGAGACTTCTCTTGAAATAATAACTTGTTAGTTTGCATTATTTTAATGGATCTTTAGAATTCACAGATGCTTAAATAAAAGCAAGCAATTGTAATAAATCAGTATTACTTCTAAAGCTTATTTCCCCTGTGTGTATGTACCTATGTAAAATAGATTATAGTGCTGTAGTATTAAGATAATCCTGGTTTTCCTTGTAAGATACTTCTTTTTTTTTGCAAAATGACTTTATGAACAATGGGTATTGAAGATTATCTTTTCACATGGATTGCCACTGTACAACAAATTACCATGTATAGTTGTCATATATGCCATGTGCATGCTTTTAGAAACTTTACAGGTGTTTTCATCTCTTGCATATTACTATTTGAATATTCCCCAGTAATGCTGCAGTTGTTCCCTTTTTGTCACATTGGCTTGTTTTCAGAAAGCTAGCTGTGCATCTCTAGAGCATTCTGTGTCTCCTAGGCAAGTGTTGCCTGTGGGTGAGGCTGAACAGGTTGTTTCATCATGGTGCATGAAGGAGAATTGATGGCATAATAAGGATATGCAACAAGTGTTTTCCTGTTAGTTAAACACTGACCTCTGTCTCCAGGTTCTTGGTGTTGAACATTAGTATTTTGGTAGCACCCAGACATGTCACTATGCATGGAAGATGGTAATAGTTCTGCCCCAGAATGTGTGCTATGCAGCTGTTAATGAAGATCTAAACTCCCATGATTGCTATGTGTGATACGATAAGGGCTCTTACAGAAATGATGGGAAACAGCCTCTGCAAGGTGTTGTGTTTCAGAATCTTTTAGATGTTTATATAATTGGATTTTCAGTACATGGCTTTGACTTTAGCCTGTCAATATTGTAGTCACAGGGTAATAGTAAACTGTTCTGATATTGGTAAATCAGAATATAGTCAGTTTGGAAGGGGTGCAGGAGGGGTGATATTTCTATAAGCTTTTTTTCTCCAGATTAGAGTATAACTAGGAAGATAACCCTTACTAACAGTAGCAAGTACTTTTAAACTCTTTGCATGTGTTTTTTAATCATGTTGTACAAACTTTGAATGAAATACAAATTAAACTATTTTACTATAAAAACATTAAGTTTGTGTACTTGTCATGGTTTAATTACAAAATTGCAATACTTGTGTAACAAATCTATTTTAGAACCTGCCTTTGCACAGGGAAAAGGGAGAAATTCCATGAAGAGCAGAATATCATTTTATATTGCCTTAAGTGCCTTTAAAGACTTTATTACATTTTAAAATGCTACTGGAAGGCTTAGAAATGGTTATAAACCCAATGCACATTGCTCTGCACTTATGCATCTCCAGTCAGATTAAAAAAAGGAAAAAGACTGACATGAAATGTATATTAGCCCCATTATCAGTTTGGTGCAGTTCCATCATTCAAACTCTCATTTGAGTAAGCCTTTTCAAATTATTTTTTTATAATTCTGCTTTTGGAGATCTTTCTCTTAAATTACTTTTCTGTCCACAGTTTTATGTTTTTAAAGGGAGTCTGTTCTTTTCTTTGTTATATAAATCTAGCTGACTTACCAGTTTACACTCCTAATTGCCCAGTGTATTTGTATTCATCGATGCATTTATATTATTGGTTCTCTTAACGTTTTTGCTTTGGCAATTTATTTTTTCTTGTATTTTATTATTTAGTTTGTCTTTTTTGGGGAACAGGCAATTTATCTTGTGCTGTGCCATACCTAGCAGTGTTTCTAAGGGACCTGCATGTTAAAGTATAATTTCTAGTAGGAAGAATATACTGAAAACAAACCTAGAATGGAGGTGAAATGTAGAGGTGCAGACATGCTTCAAAATTCAGCCACTTTCAGTTTGTCTTTGTCTCTGCAGACCTTACATTTTGAGACCTCAGTGGGTAAATTAGACCCCTATGATCATCAGTGCCAAATATAACAATTCTTGCTGTTTTCAAGTATACTACTTTTAATTTCTTGTCTGATGTAAGCAGTGGGTTATCTTTAATTTTCATTTCCTGCTTCACTTGATTACTTTGGACACTGGATATGTTTGCTTCTAGAAAGTTGTTAGAAATACAGGACTATGTAACTGGTGCTCTTGAATTGAAATTAGCAAGAGGTTTTATGGATAATTCCCCTCTCTGCCCCAGCCTCTGGAGAGTAAATAAAGCATTTTTATTCTTAAAGGTAATACTTGTTTTGTATTTTCTTGCAGGAAAGATTAAAGTTGGTGACTGTTCTGGGTGCAGGGCTGCTGTGTGGAACTGCCTTGGCTGTCATTGTGCCAGAAGGAGTACATGCACTTTATGAAGACATCTTGGAAGGTAAGAGCCAAACTCAGCCACCCTTGTTGAAGATAACTTAGGTCGTGGTGTTAGGCTATACTCAATATTGTTTCTAGGGCTTTTAACATGATATTGAAGAAAAGGTTTCATAGCACCATGATACAAAGCCATCACAGGATCACAAAATTGCAATAGGCATGATATTGCATGTTTATGGTGATTTGACAGAAAGATGTGAGCAGGTAGTGGATTGATGACTTGCTGAGTGATCCAGTCTTTTGCCGGTCCAGGTAGTGTACAGTTCATGGGACCACAGCTATTTATGCCAGGTCATGTGTAGCACACCTTTTTCTGAGAAAAGTTAAAGTTTAACTTTGATGGAACTTCAAAGAAAGTGTAGGGTGGCCTTCGGCAGAGAATGAAATTGTGGATGATTTGCTGTTGCTTTCTGCAGTTTAGATTGCTTCTTAATTAAAGCAATTGCAGAAAGTGTTTTATAGACCTTTATGTACTTTCCCTCATGAAAATTTCCGTCTTTGAAGCTGAAGAATATATTGGAATTAAGTGACCTTAATATACCTGACTGAAAATTATTATTATATAGGGCTAATTTACAGAGTAGGAGGCATTTCCTTCTTGGGTAAAGGTATTCATTATAATGAAGCAGATGTCCACGCATAGTTCCATATTCAAGCATCCTGTTTTAGTCCGCTATCACCATTCTTCAAAACCTCATAGCCTTTAGTGAATAGGTCAAAGCTAATGCTGATTTTGTCATGTAGACTCGTGAATGTGGAGCACATCTTATACTCCAAAGTCTTAGTAAACCTCAGTTTGAGGTTATGACATTATTTGAAATAGTCAGGGCTCATTGCCTCTGAGTGTGCTTTAAAGCTTGCTTTAGCTTGTGCTATTATATTACCATTGCATGTATGAGGTTTTTCCATATGCTAAGAATCAGAAATTTGTCTGCAGGTAAACAGCAACAACTTAGTGGTTACAGGAGAAAGGACTAAAAAATTGAGACTGTACAGAACTTTGCAAGTGCCTGTACCATTATTGCTTATCTGGGATTGAGAGATAATTGTAATGCTCTGCTTTTCTTGTACTACTTTTTTTTTTATATATTTCTTGTTTCTACACTGTTTAAAATTTCATTTTAAATATGCTATAATTTATCTTAGTTTCCACTGAATTTGTTCTTCTACTTAGATTTAAAGTAAAATGGAAGAATAATATGAAATCATCCTTTATCAAGAAGTGAAAGAACCTCTGATTATGCTTTTATACTGTACTGTAATTTGTGCACTCTAATGTAGGATGTCTCTAATGAGCTGTAGTTACGTGTTTGCTCTCCATTCAATTCTAATTTGAAGTAGACTAAACTTTCCTTGTAATGATATGGCTAGCAGTAAATACAATTGCTGTGAATGTTTGCTTTTTTTTCTTCCACTAAATGTGGCATACTGTTCATGTATGAAATGTACAGTCTGCTGTTTAGAGCTATATGCTCTATAACTTGAGGTTTAGTACATGGAGAAAAAAAGATACTTCCCATTACTGCAGTAGTAATACCAGAAGTATTTATCTAGGAAAAAAGAATTTGTTCTGTGAATGAATTCAGACTCAGTTCCTAACTCTCAGTATTGTGTCTGAAGCCTGTCTGTAAAGTTTTTTGTATTGTGAAGAGGCAAGATTTATGGCTATTATAGATTTAACTGCAAAAAAATATTTCCAATATTTTTCTTATAAACATAGGATAATCAAAGTTAAGATTATGAGAACTTGACAGCTTTCAGTGCATTTTTGTTTTAATTCACACATGAACATAGTTGAGCCTAGAAAGGTGCCTAAAGGAACAGAGTTATATTCATATAACTTCAGCGGGGGGAAGCAGGAGGGAAGAGAGAGGCCTTTATTTTCCCAGTTTCAAGTGTAATTTAACTCTGAGGCTGGTTGCTTGTTACCAGAACAGGTGTTTGTCACTGATACAAAAGTAATTCTGTATTTTTCCAGAGGCCACAGAATAAATAACTTTCAGTTTCTGACCTCATAGGCTGAGATCAAATAGCATATCGTGGTTCAGATTATTATTTGATCATAAGCCTATGTGTATGTGTAGTGAAATATTGGTTTGAGTATTACCAGCAAATAAAATTCCTCTGACAATGAACACTGTCACAAAGATTGTCCTGAGTCACCCACTATGTCATATGGCTTGACATGATCTGAAGCAAAGTTTACTTTCTAATATAGCTGTCAACAGTCCTGTATGGTATTGTTATTTTATTGCTCACTCTTATTCAGCACAAATAAGTTTGTGAAAACTTTCAAGGGCTACCAAGCCTATTCTGATGTGCTTTGTCTGTAGTAATGGCACTGGCCAACATTGCATAGAGTTGGATAATGCAGTTGTGTCTCATTCAAAAAGGTGTATGAATACTTCAGCAAGAAGATAAGTTACTAGAGTAAGTCAAGTTTTTGCTCTTAATGTCTAAAATCTCTGAAGAGTATTTGCCAACCAAAAGACCTCCCCAGATTGACAAAAGCTTTACTTTTGTCACTTAAGCCACAGGTGTTGGGGGAGCCCAAGTTTATGCTCTGCTTCATTTTGTTTGTTGCCATAAAGTTATGTGTGTGAAAGTTGTACTGTCACTCACTTTAAAAAAAAAATATGTCTAGAGTAAACTTTAAAACTGTAAGGTTAAAACAGGAAAGATGTCTGAATTGATTATAATTGTAGTTCAACACAGACTATTATAATTGCCTTGATTCAAGGTAGTTTCAGGGTAGCTCAGTGAGACAAAGTAAATGACTTGGGGTAGGGGCATGGAATTAAAACTTTTGTAGTGAAAGGAAACAACCACACAATATTCAACCCCAGGGCTTGGACTTCCTAGGTTTCTAGGATGGTATTAACATTTGTAGGGCAATGTGCTGTATCAATGCTAATTTATTTAATTAGAGACTGATGCTTTGAGATGAGAATTAATCTCAAAAAGTCCCATTAGGTCTCAGTGGATTCAACCTATTTTATTTCTTCACTCTGTTTTCTTACTTAAATAAAGATTATGACTTAATTTGCTTGACAGTATCTCTCAATACTGACAAAATTGGCAACTTCAGTTAAAAAATGAATTATTCTGCAATTTTTATCAATCAGTTTGTATTTAAAATGCAGCATTTAAACAAAGTAGCCTGGCCATATTTAGTCCCGTCTCCTAATCTGTTTGCTTACCTACCACAGGGAAGCATCACCCTGCAAGCGAGATGCAGCATGTGATGGAGTCTGAGAAGGTGGCAGAAATCCCGGTTGTGCATGAGTATGGCCATGACCATTCCAGGTTACATGCCTACATTGGTGTATCCCTTGTCCTTGGCTTTGTCTTCATGCTGTTGGTGGATCAGATAGGCAGCTCTCATGTGCACTCTACAGATGGTAAGTAAAGATTCACTTCATTTAGGCTTGCTGATTGATTGACTTAGTCTTAATTAGCAAGTTGCAATTTTTTTTTAATGCTAGTGGGATTTAATTTGACCAGTCATGTTGAGAGTTTTAGTAGGTGCTTTACAAACAAAAAGCAAGGTCTGTGGTGAAGTGTTTGTGCTGAAAATCTGTCCTGGAATTCAGCATAATTTGAGAACTTGCTTTGCTACATGAAATAACTGGATGAGCACATGCAGTGAGACGTGAGTCTGTTTTACAGTATCACCCATAGGGGATTTTTTTGGCTTTCCAAAAACCTTCAGATTAGTTTTGCCTTTGTTTGTTTTTCCTACCTACTTTTCGTACATGTAGGTAAAATTTGCAAAGAACATCAAGTTACCTTAAGTAAGACTCCAGAAATGACTAGATGTAAGCTCTGGTACTTTTCTGCAACTGCACAGCTGCACTCCCCTACTGGTCTAGAGCCTCACTTCCACATGCTTTCTGCTTAGAGCACGGGTATCTCAACATCATTGAAGACTGTTAAGATGCCTATGGTTGCCTTTGTTTTCTGCCTGTGGCTTCACGCTCAGGCTGAGTGCACTAAACGTGTTTTATCATCTGAAAAGTTATTTTATTGCCTTTGGCTGCTCATTTTCTCCTACATAATCTCATCTGATGGTGGAAATTGTCGCTCAAAAATTAAGGATTTTGTCTTGAAGGAAGTATAAAGCGTGCTTGCACACACACACTCACACACACACACAGGTATGTTCTGGTTGGATCCTTAGCAGTTCACAGTGCATCTCTTGAACGCCTGCATAGGGTTAGTGTCATGGGACAGATGGGAAGCCAGTGCGGGGGCTGTGACACCTTCGTACTCCTGGAGAAGCATAAATGGAGCCACAGTTATGTCTAGCTGATTTTCAGAGCTTTTCAAAGGAAACAGTGACACTAAGGATGACAAGGGGATGCAGGCTGACAGGAGAATCTTTGGTTTGTACAGTTTATGACACTTTTCTGTGTCTCTGATCAGAATAAATACCAGGAGAAAATTGATTTGTGTTAGAGATACCTGCTATAAAATAGGATATTAAATAAAGCTATATCTAGTCTGTACCTCTGTCAGAGGAAATGTAGTAGTGTTTTGGTAATGTTTTTTAAAATTACCATAGAAAAATGTTGTTCTCATTTGAACCAACGTCTGGTAGAGTTTTGTTGTCTTGTAGGTGGCTGGATTTTTATTATCATAGAATAGTTAGGGTTGGAAAGGACCTTAAGATCATCCAGTTCCAACCTGCCTGCCATGGGCAGGGATGCCTCACACTAG
Source organism: Neopsephotus bourkii (assembly GCF_033783945.1). Classification (NCBI taxonomy): domain Eukaryota; kingdom Metazoa; phylum Chordata; class Aves; order Psittaciformes; family Psittacidae; genus Neopsephotus; species Neopsephotus bourkii. Next base: position 2,966,674 of record NW_026902266.1, read on the forward strand.
ACTCTGCCGCCCAAGATTCTTTCCAGCCTGGCCTTGAACACTTCCAGGAATGGAGCATGTACCACTTCTTTGGGCAACCTGTTCTGGTGCACCACCCTCACAGTAAAAATTCTGTTAGCCAGAATGGGATATGAAATCAAATGTAGCTCTCTTTGAGTGTTTTTTTGTTCTGGTCAATCTAAAACAAAGTCAGAGGAGATATTTTCTGTGAATATCTCCTCCTATTTGATAGGAGTATTCCATCACAGTCGGCCAAATGCAGCTTATGCAATGAATTGCTCAAATAGGCTCCCCTAGATTCAGAGGATCAATCTGACTTAAGACAATACATTAGCTGTTAGCCAGCTCCCTTCCCTGATCTGACTCACTGGGCACCTGTGTGGGTGCCTGGGCACTGGGGAGAAACTGGAGGTGGGGGAGCAGGAGGGAAGGAATAGGACTGGACTCTGTTTCAGTTACAGTGCAGGCTTATGAAGTAGCTGTGTAAGTGTGCCTGCATCAGCATACTGAACACTAGTATAATGAAGTAACAGCTGTTCAACTGTTTGGAATTAAACAGTTGAACAATAAGAGGTTTCTATACCTGTGTAGGACTTGCCTGCCCTTTTCATTGCAGTGATCCTTTGTACAGCTTCGCTGCTGATTGCATAGTGGTGCACATTGCCCTGTTGTGCTGTGTAATAAGCTAACCTGCAAATATCCTCATAGTGGTTGTCAGACAATTCCAGTCAGAACACTGGATCTCAAGCAGCACTAGTTGCATTTCTTCTCTATGGTAACGTTGGAGGGAAGTCTTTGCAACTGCTGCCATGACAAGTAGAATTTATTGCTTATTAGGAATTGTCAGAGAATCAGTGCAGCAGAGACTGCCCCAGACTGTCACCTGGCTACGTGGGAAAAAATCATCCTGACTCTTCAAGCACCTCTGGATTCTGGGCGTGCAAAACTAGCTATTCTTCCCCTTGGTAGCACAGAACTCTAACATTTGGTTTCAGGAGGTTAAGAAAAACAACTTCTGCTGCCTGTATTAATGATCCTGTAAATTGCAAAGCATTATCTATGATTCTGTCACTTGTTGACAGAATTTCAGGTGATTTGGAGGTGTTAGGTATCGTACTATTTTACAGTAAACCTAATGCAGAAATACAAAAGCTGGTAGTTTTGAATGTAACTGCTTAAGCAGCTGGTAGACACATACGCAGCAATACATATTTTTGCAGTGTAATTTATGTATTTGTTCTCTTAACTTTCCTTATTATCATTTCAGATCCAGAAGCTGCAAGATCTGGCAACTCCAAAATCACAACAACACTGGGACTAGTAGTTCATGCTGCAGGTAATATGGGACCTATTGCTAGGACTTGGACTTATGTTGCTGTGCAGCTTATCTTTAGATGCGATGAAAACACTTGGATTTTTTTTTTCTTGAAGGTGGCTTTTTATTTAAAAAAAAACCCTCAAAAAACCCAAAACAAAAACCACCCACCAAAACCAACCAAACAACAAAAACACAGGGTGGGGAGAACTAAGGATCTTTCCCAAAACTCACTGGGAAAGCATACTACAGTGCTCAGAATGTTCCATGGAGTTTTGTTTGGGTACAGTATTGTAACTTTATTTTTCCCATTTGAAAAGTTGTGTGATGCTCACTGTGCCTCTTCAGTTCCTTTGCTGTCTGCTTTAGCTGCTAAATTTCGGTACACACCAACACATTTGATAAGTAGTATGAAACACTTTTGGGTTTGCTTGTCAGTTGACCTGTGTATTTAAAAAACTGTTAAGTTCAAAACATGTATTTTGTGGGAAAAAGGTCATAATAGGGTGGAGCACAAAGATTTGGCAGACATTTGGCCTGACTTGCAAGGGCTTAAAAAGTTACGTGTGTGTTGCAGCCATGCCATGTTCATGTTGTAATTCTTCACTATATATGTGTGGTATAAATACGCTCTTGAATCTCTTCTAATTGTTATTGTCTAGATAAGTTATAAGATGTTGGTAAAAAAGATTTCTTCACTAAATGAAATGTCTATATATTAAGGTTTAATATAGAATACATTTCCTACTTCATATAGACAATATATTTACATTAAAAGGTAAAAATATAGTATTTACAACATTTTATTTGAAAATTTGTTTAAAGAGTAGTAATTAAAGTTCTTTCTTAGACTCTAAAGCAGATTTTCTTCTAATTCAGAGAGAAACCACTTCTACTACGAAAGACTAAAGTAACTAAACTTCTTACCTGATTATAATTTGTCAGAATGTGTCAGTACTGAATAGATTTCTCTGTATGATTTTTATAGTTTTGGGAAATTAGACACAGCTCCTGTTGAGGGTTGTCTAATATCCTGTAATTATTGTGCCTTAACAACAAAGGGGAGTGAATCGTGTTGGATTGGTATTGTTGATGGCATTTTGAGTAATAGGACTTCTTGAATCAATGTGTTTTGTGCCATCACCCGTTGAGGGGATGGGAAAGCTGAAATTAATGTGGAGGAATAATTGTGAATTTGCACTCCTGTTTCAGCTGATGGTGTTGCATTGGGTGCAGCAGCTTCAACTTCTCAGACTAGTGTCCAGTTGATAGTGTTTGTTGCAATTATGTTGCACAAGGTAAGTCATCACCCAAAAAAATCTGTTTTGCTCTTTAAAAGACTGTTAAAGCATACAGAAATTACTAAAGATCTTAAGTTTCCTTAGTGATGTGATATGGAAATGTGTAACATCATCAAAATTGACAGGTTAGTGATACAGCTTCAAGGACCAAAAAGCCCTGATACAATGTGTGACAAAGCAGGGAATGATGAGTACCAAGTGTGAAGGGAGTATGAGTAAGAGAGAATTCTGACTGCCTGCTGCCTGCTTTGGTTGCAGTGGTTAGGAAGTGTCCCAAAAGAAGGGAGAGAATAGCCCACGAAAACGTGGAAGCTTCATGTGACTTTTTCTGAAGCTAGTGTGATGGTTTGTTTTTTTCAAACAACCCCTCTCCCGGCTTCCTACTGCTGTAAGAGTTGTATTCAAAGAAGTTCTACAGGATGGAGCACAGAAGTACATGCTAGTGTATTCAAGGAGGAAAAGTAGGTTTATGCTGATCACAGCAGGTTCTTTATTATGTAATGTTCTTAAGAAAATGCGAAGTGTGTTTGTTAGTGTTTTACTCTTTAAAGGGTTAGTTTTTTGAACCACTTAATAACAGAGTACTAAATTGTAACTTCTGGTTACCTATGTTATTGTAGTAGCTTCAACATCAATCATATGCAAAAAAAAAATAGTTTTTCTTATGGTAACAAGCAAACAGTGGGTCTTGGAGATTGGAAGATCTTTCTCCTTAATGCTTGTGCAAAGATATCTATTAGCTACATAGGTTCTAAACACATGTGTGCAGATGCATATTTGATTTATGGTAGCATATACATATATTACAGTAGTAAGTCATACATTCCTCCAAAAACCATACTTGTATAACTGCATGTTCAAAATGTTAAGAAAGCTGGATCTAGTATATCTTTTATATATATCATATATTCATAGTGTACCTGTTCATACAAAACTTGTGGTTTACATAACTGTCTTCAGAGGTGGCAAAATCAGTGTCACATCTTGCTGTGAATCTTTGTTTATGGCTATTGCCAAGTGAAACCTGTTGTTATTCTTAATGTTCAAATTAACTGAGTTTTAAAATTGTATGACTTTAGGAGAGGGAAATTTCTTCTATGAAAGATTAAAAAGAAATTTTTGGTATTGAAAGATAAATGCATTTCTTCTCTGGTGTCTTTATTTTTCTAGTCTTCTGATTCTGATTGATGCTTTTGTCTTTCTCAGCTTTTTTCCTTCACTCATGGTTTCCTTTTTCCAGGTTAAAAAAAATAATAAAAAATCTGTGTGTTAAACTGCTCAGTATATTTTTAGTTTGTTTTATCTGGAAAATGTCAGGGTGGATTGCTGTTGTCCTTATGCAGGTGAAAATATAGTAAATTCCATGAGTGCAGGACAGCTATGACTTGTGGGTAAGAAACTGAATGCCGGCAGAGGGAGAAGAAAATGTTTGTTTGCTTCCCAGTGGGAACAGAAATGAAACTGAATGGTGAACTAGTCAAAGAGCTCTTAAGTCTTTGTTCATGTGAAGGCTGACAGTTATCTATCTTGGGGGATTTTGTAGAATTTTTTTCTGCTGTAGATAAAGAAACTGTCCATCTAAGGTTGTGCAGTAGTATCAGGATGAAAAAAAGAAATCACAGAAGTTTATGGAGAGTTGGGGATTACAGCAATGGCTCAAGTAAGAGTGAACATTTTAATATTTTAATGACTACACAAATCGTGTACTCTGATAGCCAGAACATGAGTTTTCATTACATATGGTTATTAAGGTAGGGCTGTCTGCAGGCTACTGTTGTATTTGGGTTAACTGCAAGATGCTAATGCTTTGCCTGGAATTCTTCCAATTCTGTACACTTCAGTGTGGCAATTTATATTTCAACTTTATTTCAGTTTTCAGAGAGTTTTAGAAAGTATTGTATTACAAGTGAATATTGTTTTTTGCAGGCACCAGCTGCCTTTGGCCTGGTTTCCTTCCTGATGCACGCTGGGCTGGAACGGAATAGAATTAGAAAACACTTGCTGGTCTTTGCGTTAGCAGCACCTGTTATGTCAATGGTGACATACTTAGGGCTAAGCAAGGTAGGTCTGTGATTTGTTGTACCTAAAATGCAGCTTAGTGGTGGAGTTTGGGGAAAGGAATCAATGAGTTTCATAGAACATTATTCCAAACTGCTTGAAAAATTTAGCAGAATGGAGATGATAGAATAAGTAGATGAAAAGGTAGCAGTATGAATGCATGAAATAAAAAATAACCCATGCTTTCCATCAGAACCAGTGACATAACTCCTATAGAGTTTTGTATAGCTTTTTGTACAAGGCTGGTTTCTGACTTTTTTTTGGCTGCTCCCCACTGTGAAAAATTTATTCATATACCAGCTTTTGTCTGGTGATAATAACTGAGGAATTTTCAGTGTTGCTGCATGCATTTTAATGTGCAGGTAGAAAATTGTAGAATGGCTTGGGTTGGAAAGGACTTTAAGATCATCTAGTTCTAACCACCCTGCCATAGGCAGGGGCACCTCACACTAGACCATGTCACCCAAACGGGCCTTGAACATTGCCAGGGATGGAGCATTTACCACTTCTTTGGGCAACCCATTGCAGTGCCTCACTAACCTCACAGTAAAGATCTTCTTCCTTATATCTAACCTGAACTTCCCCAGTTTAAGTTTGAACCTGTTGCCTCTTGTCCTGTTGCCACAGTCCCTGATGAAGAGTCCCCCTTCAGCATCCTTGTACGCCCCCAGTAATATTTGTTTGTTTCTCCCACCATCTCAGAACTGTTCCTGTATGCTCAGAGTCTTTTTTGTACTATGTCAGAGGTTGAATCCTCAGCTAGAACAGCCTTTTTGCCTCTTGCACTCCTTAAAACCATAGTCTTGTCTTTATACAACAAATGGCCTGTGAAGTGGGCCACTGCATATGACTCTCTATCTCTATCCAAATTAAATGCTTCTGTTTCTCATAGCATTTCCTATGACTCTCCTGTATTTTTAATTGCTGTGGGCCATGCTGGTGACAGACTATGGTGTTGTCTTGTAAGGAATCTAATGTGATCTCATGAAAATCAAGGCATGAGAGGAAAGATTAAGTAAATCATCTGGGCTAATCTCCTTACTTGATGAGAAGGACTTATATTTCATACTACACTACAGGAGACAGCAGAAGGGGTTGGGTTTGTAAATAGAAATACGAATGCTCTTTGAGTATTCTTTTAATACAGACTTACTAGGAGTTGGGTTTGCATTTTGCAAACAGAGAATTGATAAGGCATAAGGGCTGTCAGAGTGGTTTTATAGCTCCAGAGTAGAAGATGCATCTCCAGTCTGGAAAAATAACCTTAGGACTAACACCACATTTGAATTGGAAATTGTTCAGGAAGCGTTTTGAAACTGATGCAAGTGGGTTTGCGTTTCATTACATTTAATGATGTGTCCTGTGATCTTAATCCTAGTATGAACCTAAAGAGGTACTTAGTTTTGATCCAGAAGATGCATTTCTTTATCAAGTTTGCATGGAAATTCTCAAAAGATTTGGGTGTTCACTTGTACATACAAATGAAAAATTGAATGAGTGATGTTTTGGGACTTAAATCTAGCAAATATTGCTCTGACCAGCAGGGGACCAGATATTTGAAGGCTACTATCTGATCTGAACTCTTTTTCTAGAAAAAGTAGGGGAAAAAAAGTCTTGTGAGTCCTTCCTAAAATTTGTGGATTAGCAATATAAACATTTTTTTTAAGTGCACTTTGTCATTTTTGGCATCTTTTATGTTGCTGTGAGATGCTCAAACAAGGTGTTTCATTTGGCACAGACCGACTCTTTTCTTCTGTTAAGGATTCCTAGATGTCCGCAGTGAACTAGCTGGGATGAGAGGTACCTTTCTCATGCTAACTTTAGCATGTCATGTTAGTTGTTACATATAAGGTGCAAGACACAAAGTAACACATTGAACCCTTGTCTCTGTGAGAGAAAAAGAGTTGATAATCAAGTCCTACTGTGTCTGGTTGCTTACAGAATTTTATTATTGGTGGAAGAATATTTGCTTATCTTTATTTTTGTTCTTTCTGACTTTTTCCATTTCAGAGCAGCAAAGAAGCCCTTTCAGAAGTTAATGCCACCGGAGTTGCTATGCTGTTTTCTGCTGGGACTTTTCTTTATGTTGCCACAGTTCATGTCCTCCCAGAAGTAGGAGGAATTGCTCATAGCCACAAATCTGAATCAAATGGAGGAAAAGGACTCAGTCGTCTGGAGGTGGCAGCCCTAGTAATAGGATGCCTTATTCCTCTAGTTTTGTCCATTGGACACCATCACTAAATGCTCGAATTTCACCGTTCTCCTCGATCTGACATGAGCAGTAACTGTCGGCTGCTCCCTTTATCATTGTCTCTTACCCGTCATCCATCCCATCCACTTCATGGAGTTCAGAGGGAACGTTAATTGCAAAATGAGGAATACTGGGAAAGCTTTTAGTGTAGCAAAATGTACTTTGATAGCCGGACGTAATTCTGTGTAACTTTCTTTTCTGAAGACATTTGCTATTTTAATTGTTACTTCTGGCCCTATTCTCAGGGAAGATGGAATTTGGAGTTTAAGAAAGGTGAGCAGGGAAGAACATAGCGACTCATCATGAAATTTCTATCACCAAAATATCCTGCAATTCAGCTTTCACAGCTGAGAGCAAAAACAAAGGATGGCTGCTGTGTGAGAGGTTGAAGTCTTACTAATGATGAAGAGGGTTTCCCCTCATTGGTTCTGTGTTGTCCTGACAATGCAACTGGTCCTTGTGATGTTTGTCACTAATTGTATGGCAAAAGTGGGCTGCACTTGGAACTCTGGACAGCACTGCAATTGTCACAGAAGTGTCACTGATAGGAAAGAATTGGTATAATCAAAGTGTAGGATTAGAGTAGGGAATCAGCTGGTTAAGAAAGTGCAAACAAATTTTGCAATGAATTCCAGTAAGACAAAGAATAGAAGCAAGGAGAGTAGTGTTTTGATTGTTTATGCAACTGTTAACAAACTTTTAAAAGGCACTGTTTCTTGGGAGATGGTCTTCTGCGAAGTCCGGAAAGCAAAGGCACCAAAAACATTAGTAGGAATTAAGTATTGGGTGCTATGATTACACTACCGCTACTGTTAAGAGAGATAGCCGTAGTGTCCATTGAAACTGATCTGCTGTGGGCTCTGAAGAGTAGAAATCTGATGGAGACAGCTGTTGAGGGACCAGAGAACTGTATTAACCCATTTTCAGAAGTCTGGACTGCTGAAATCAGTGAGGGTGCAGGGATTTATATCATTAAATAAAAGGTGTTAAGGCTATCAAAATAAAATGTTTAACTTAATATTTGTTACATATAGAGTATAAAGTGTAACTAAAACAGTTCTGAACAAAACCCCCACAAACAAAATACCCAAATTGGTGGGTTCCCAGTGGAATGGTTAGGCATCTTGTTTTTCCTTTGGGACCTCTGCATTTGCCTCTTACTTAAAAAGCATTACTTTTGGTGAATCTACTGGAGGACTTATTGCCAACTGCTGTTGCCTCTCACTGCAGAAGAGTGATAGAAGATTCCTCCTTTCCAAGGCACAGCCTTCTCTTGTCAGACATCATTTCTCTTATGCAAAATATATTATACTCTAATAACTGAGGTGCATTGCAAAGTCAGGAAAGCTTGACATGGACGGACTCAATATAAAATTATTTCTTTAGGGGAAAACTTTTTAATGCTATACCCTTTTTAAACTGTAATGCCTGCACTTTTTAAAGATAATGTTGCCAAATTATTTTTTTTCTTTGTTTCAAATGGATTTTTCAAGGCTTGAAATATCTTAACTGAAGTGCTTCTTGTTTCCATCTGAATGAGTGTCTGTTTCTCATGCTGTTTATTGCGTGTACTACACAGGCCATTGTGCCACTTGAACTTCTTTACATTTTTGTCATTGTCCTCTGTCTAGTAATTCAGTAATGGTTATGGCCTGGTTCTTGGACTAGTGATTGCTTTGTCTGTTGGCTTTGTAACAATACAGGTGTATCCCAGGATTGAACCTAGTATTGATGTCTGGGAGTGCTTGTTCATTTGTGTGTTTTACTATATAGAATCAATGCAAAATTCTTAGAAATCATTTTTTTCCCACGAGACAGTATTTTCAGATAGAATTAGTGTATCAGGCCTAAACAGGCATTTTTGACATTAGACCTTCAGAAGTTCTGAAAAGCCACTGCAAAATTAGTGGCATAGATGAGATCCTCTCCTGCACTTTATTTTACAACATACATATGCGACTTCTAAGTTACCTGTTAAAAAAGGTCAGTGATATAGGTCACTGACACATGAAAATGATGCATAGTGATGTTTTCACCAGAGTTCCCAGTGTTCTTCCTGATTTCCCCCTAAATACATTCTTCCTTGATAATCTCAGTGGTTTACTTGCTTAATCATTCCCCATAACTGTTTCCAGAAGCTGGAGAGTTTGCAAGATCTGCAGCAGAAGCAGGAGATAGCGTAGTGTGGCACCAGATGTGTATGTTTTGTAAAACAGTAAGCTTTTTTCTTTAAATTATCATCTGTCACTTGCACTTCCACCCTACTAGTTAAATGGCATCCTGACTGGGTTCCACTTCTGCCTCACTCTATGTATAACAATAGCAACAGTTTCAGGAGGTATAGGTAAGGTCTCATTTTATGCCTTTTTGCTCCAGTGTTGGAGAATGTCGATAGTACCTTCTTACAAGCATCAGTGTGCACTGATGAGGATGTGGCTGCCAGCCTTTTCACTCTGCTGTAACTTCTGGAGTATTAATCATCAGAGGTGCTGCTGCTGAGAGGTGTTGTTGTCTTTCTTTTCCCCTGGCCCTCAGATCCTATTCCCAGTTTGTGGGGCAGTCACCAGAAAGGGTTATACTCAGTTTAATGATTCATGAGCTAGAGAGGCTGAGTTACAGCAGCAGGTGAGAGTTTTTAAATTAAAACATTGGCACTTAAAAATTGGCACAAAAATTCTGATAATGCATACTTTTCATTTTGGAACTTTGTTAAGTGGTAGAAGACTTCTATTTTTTCCTACCCATTTAGAAGCAGCAATAGCATTTTCTTTTGGCTGACTCTGTTATCCCTGTGTTGAACTACTATTTTCAATTTTGTAGCTGAAACTGCAGTGACTAAGGAAGCTTTTGGTTATGTGATAAGGAGAACGTAAAATTCTAAATGATCAAAATTTTCCAAATTGTTAGTTCCACATAGAAGATTATTTTCTTGAAGCAGAGTATTTTAATGAGTTAAACAAAATGGTCCATTTTATCATAGCTATGTTTTTACCTTTTTCCCCATCTGTCACAGTAAATCCAGGTGCTACATGTAGTCAGTGCCATCTGGTATCATTTTCTACTCCTCAGGGGACCTTGGGCCGAACAAATTCCTCTTACTCCCTGTAATAGCCATCTTTGCCCATGTTCTCTGCTGTGAGGTAGGTGGCAGCAAGTCTAGCACTTTAACCAAGTGCATTTCCTTCTGTAAATTCCTCTAGGAAATCCATAATCTTCTCATCAGCTGTATTTTCTGTTAATGATTCTTATTTGACGATAGGAATTAGATTGAAGCTGTTTGTTGATCCTGTTGTGTTCAGCTACTTTCCTTACTGTTCTAATTCTTCTATTGTTCCTTACATAAAGAAGGGAAATATACTCTTTCAGCACCCGATGACAGATGCAGAAGCTGCACTGACATTAACTTAAGTGAGGGTGGCAGAGCTGTCACACCATGATAGGAATTCTTCATAGTTGTGGCATGTCAAATGATTGGGTGTTAAACAGAGAACCCACTGTTGACTTCAAGTAACTGTTTCCAGGTGGATTGTGTAAAAGGCTGATGCTATCCAAGAGACCCAGGAAAACTGTGTTTTTCAGGAACTAGTTCAGAGCCTTCAAGGAGCTTTTGGTGGTAGCAGGTGTGTCCTTGTGATATCAGCTGTATGCAGAATGAGAGAGATGCTGTGGAATAAATGGTGCTGCTGCTCCCACTCCCTTCCCATTCTGTGCTGGGACTTGGGAAGAAGAGAAAGGAAGTGTATTTATATTCTTTTGGGGGTGGTGGGGGAAGGAATGGTTGCTGTATGATGAATTTCAGATTCCTGTTCACCTCTTTTAAAAATAAAGTTGTTTTTTTTTCTTACTGTCCTTTTATTACATCCCTTAGCAGCCCTGGCTTTCTAGGGGAAAACACTGCTTGGTCATAGCTGTTTACCTGACTCCATGTATGGAACTGTGATTTTAATATCTCTTTTTCAGAACCATTTGTACACGAAATCATTCCATGAATGGCTGCCTTATGATTTTTCCACTTTAATTGTGAACGGTTAAAATATTGTTGCCATTTTCAATTTGTTTTATTATATTAAATTTTTACTAGGTGCAGTGCTTTGGAGTTGGCTTGTCATTTATTGCATGGGGTTTTGTGACAGCTCCATCACAGAACAGTGACAATCTTCAATGGGGTGTGTGCAATGCAGGCAGTACATTTTGTTTAAGCGTTTTCTACTTCACAACATCTGAGTGTCTCCTGGAAGCCTGAAGTGTGAAACTGCTGGGAGATGTTGGGAGGCAGTCTAGCAGGTTGATTTGGACGTGGGTATGAATGGGTTTACAGTTATAAATACAGAAATAATTTGACAGCTCCACTTGAGAGCAGCATTTGACAGCTTCTGTCTCCCACAGTGTTTCGGAACTGGCATTGCCCTGGAGCTACCTCTTCCTCCATCCCACTCCCCAGGGAGATCTCTGAAGCTTGCAAGGCAGAGACCTCTTCAGAGGGCCAGGATGAGATGACCGGCTCAAGGTTGCTTCAGGCCACTGTTAAAAAGCTGAAGGGCACCATGGGCTAAAGAAAATTGAGAGCTCAGTACAAAGTGAAAAAAACCTTGTCAGCACCAAGCCCAAAATGCAAACACTATGGCCCTCCATTCTTTTTGGAAACTTTGTGACAAAGTAGCTTTTCCTGTATGGGAAATATGCATGCAAAGATATGAAGAAAACCTTAGCCTGTGTCTTGTCCTTATGTTAAGGGGCAAAACTGCTGGTAAAATCTTTCATGCTCCTATTCTGTGTGGTTTTGGTGGTTTGTTTTTTATTTTTCCCATCCATCTTTCTGCTCTTTTCAGGCACTGAATCACATCTCAGCTTTCCTTTTGTCTGCCCTGCAATCCTACTGGTTACCTGTTCACAGCTCTCCAGAGCTGCTCTCACCCTTTACTATCGACAGTTTTTCCTGTAAGGCAGCTTACCTTCTTCCTGTGGTACACAATGAAATGAACGCCTTTGTTAAGCCATAGTTACCTAAATGTTCTCTCTAATGCTCGTTGTGGTAGTCATTGTAACTGAAAGTGGACTGTGTTCTTGCTGTGAAGAACAATTGTCTTCTCAGGCTCCTCAGTTTCTCTGGAAGGGTTTTATTTGCCTAAGACATAACTTTGAATTCCAAAGAATAGTTGGAAATGAAATTTTAGTAGTGATTTCAAAGAGGTGCTCAGGCAGGGCATATAAGGAGAGGTTTGGAAATTAATTCTGTTATCTGAGCGAAAACGTGGGACAGTTGTAGGGTTCTTTATTTGGTTGGAAAGAAAAGATTAATGTAGGACATTTCAGGCTTTTTAAGGTCTGCAGTGTCACACAATGTTTTAGCTACTTCACTCAAGTGCTAAGCAGCCTTCTCAGCTAATAGGTTACTTTTTATTTTTCTCATTAGGAAAAAGTATAATATTTCTCTATGCTTTCTTAATCTCAAGAGAATGCAATTAATGTAAAGTCAGTAGGAGAACTGAAACAAATGAGTGTTGCTATTATAGGTAGAACAGGCAGATGCAAGAACGCAAGGATGGGAAGGTGGTATTTTCCCAGACAGGCTCTTGGTTTTTAGGCAAGTAAAATTCAGCTCTCATGATGAAGCATTATGCTTTATATTAACATTTTTTTCAATGTATTTAATAAAAGTGTCACCTCAGTAACTGGAGACTTAACCACTGTAATCTGTTGTAAATCCTTTTGGATATGTGAGGAAGTGATTTCAGTGCATTTATGTTACAAAAGTTACCACTAAAAACCTGAAGAGCAAGGAGTTGTGGTGATGGCTGTGGAGTGTTCCTTCATTTGTTAAGGAAAAAAAAACATCAGCATTTTTATCAAACTCATTAGGGATGAGCACAGCTGCAAGAGGATGAGCTGTCATCTATTGTTCTAGCTTACAAATTAAGCCATTCTTCTACTGCAAGCCTTACCCAAGTATCCCTGCAGGCAGAATTGCACAACATTCCACCCTCCTTATCACAGCACTTCTCCCTCTTGTCTGAGATGTCTAGAGATTAACAAACCTTTACCGTGGATGGAAAAAATGGATGGAAAAATGCCTCATTCAGGAAGCTTGTAGAGCTAATTCAAAGTAAGCTGTATTATGTTGACTGACGCCAAAGGTACACAGTATTTAGAAAGTCTAAAAGCAGAGGTGAAATTCTTAGAAAGCGGAAAATGCTGGTAATTATATGATCACATTTATGTTGGAGTCTGCGGAAGTTAATGGGCTTCTGCTGTCTGAAGAAACGTGTTAAATTAGATACTTGTGGTTATACTGGGCTGAAGAGGATTGCAAAAACACTGCTTAGAAGCCTTGCTAGTCTCGTACACCTTGCCTTACTGTACCTCTTAGTCAAAGCTTTTCTTGCTTGCCTCCAGAGGGTGAAGCTCGAAGTAAAACAAGTCATGTTTTATGACTGCAATGGGTAACCCGTGTTCTGTTTCTGTTTTGACAGAGAAACTGAGGGACCGCTGGTCTTGAATGAAGCTCTGCTCCTGGTATCTGCTCTGTGCAGATGCTTCACATGAACATGACTTGGTCCCTGCAGCTTCCACTACTGAATGAAGACCTAGTTAAACCAGCTAAGGAGTGTATCTCCAGTGGGCAGACAGTAGCCCTGGCTCTCATTTACTTCTTGCTGGACTGTTATGTCAGATCTTAAAAATGTTGATGGTGCTCCAGTTGTTTACCTGTGTTAATATGCAGAGGTATTATGTTTTCCCACTGCATTATTCTGCCAAGGAAACTAACAAATTCTTCTTTTTGCAGGATTTTTTTTGGCTGGCCACCGTACCCAAGCTACTGCATGCATATGGGTATTCCTGTGGTGTTCTGGATTTAGTGCCAGTGTCAGAGGTGAGGAATGGTGGGTGAGAGAAATCAAGGTATATACTTCAGTTGGGTAGGGACATTGCCAGGCTGGACATTAAGCCCCAGTGTACCGAACTCTGCTTCCGTGCCCTTGTTACAAAGGCAGCACTTCTGTGCTCAGAATTAATAGAACTGAGTAAGCAGTTGCACCTTGAAACATTGCGCCGTCCCCCAGAATAACTGCTCTAAACCTGGTCTCTGATCTACTTGCTAGATCTTGTGTCATGGTACCACAGGGTGCAAAGGGTAAGGAAATCCTTCAAAAGTGCTGCACTGGCATTTATGTAGCCTGTGCTACTCACGTGTGTGTCATTGACTTGACTTCAGTGTTTTCTGTGCAGGAGGCTGCCAGCAGAGCTGGCTAAGCCATCACTGCTGAGCTGTGTCACCTAGTCAAACCATGTCCTTGGTAACTCTGCTGTCACCTTTGAGATAAGGCTAAATAATGTTGATTGCAAGCAGGTAAGGCACAGGTAAAATGAAATACTCTAGGAAAGGTTGGCAGAAATGCAGCTGGTGTGCATGCTAAGCAGCTCTGAGCATTGTTATAAAACCTCTTTGGGGAAAGGTTTGTTCTTCCCCATCCCTGTGCATGGAGATTCAGCCGCTCTCAGTGAGGAGGAGTGCTCCCATGGCTGCTGTGCCCACCACAGCCTCAGGAGCAGTGTGGCTGATTGGGCACCAGTCACCATGGACACGCAGGAAGGGAAGGGAGCACGTGCTGGTGGGTTCAGAATCTGAAGACAGAAACAAAGCAAACAGGTAGAGCTGTATTTATTTACTGCTCTTGAAGAGGCTGTTGGTTGGAAATAGCCTATTTCACTATTCCAGCATTTGTGTAAGCCATGTGATCACTTCATGTCATTTAGGCATGATGAGGGGGAACTGCTGGAAGCCTATGGGCTAGCTTCTGGGGGAAGCTTTTTCAAACGTAGCTGATCACTCTGGTGTATTCTGACCACTCTGGTGTATTCTAAAGTCCCTAAAAATGGCTGTTGAGGAGAAACCTTAAAAAAACAAAACAAAAACCCCAACCAAACAAAACCCCTACAAAAAACCATCCCCAAAACAAACCAAAGAAACACCCCCCCCAAAAAAACAAACAACAAAAAAGCCCAAACCACCATCAGCAAAACCCCAGAATGAATAATGAATGAGTCTTGTTCCAGAAGAGAGCTCTTAGTAGTATTAACTCCCCTTCTCCCAAAAATCATCTCCTTTATATGCTGAGAGAAATGATCATTGGCTGTGGTGTCAGCTCCTGATCAAACCAACCCCCAAAAGCCAGGCTCTGAGTGTTTACTGTCCACAAGGCTACGGGCTGGCTGCCTGCTATCAAATCCTTTTGCTTCAGTAAACTGACATTTTATTTTCTGTCTTCCTGTAAGTCTCCTGAGGAGGTGCTATATCCACAGCCATAGTTTGATTAACATGACTCATGGACCATCCAGTGTGGATCTGCATGGATATGAAGGTCTGGGGGCTGGTGGAGGGCTTTGTCTGGAATGAGATGCTAGGAGCATGTGATTCCTACCAAGGGATGATGTCAGATGGGGTTATATATCCACAAAGGCACTTTAATGCCTGTTTGCTGAATAACTTTTCTTTGAGCTCTGCAGGTCAGCTCTGAATTCCCATCTGATACTGAGCTAATTTAATCATATGTAAAAGAAACTGTCAATCTATCACACTAGACATGGATTGATGGTGGTTGCCTTAGTTCTATTTAAAATAGCATCCGCACACAACTGTACATCTGGGAAGCTGGAGCATCATTTTTATAGGTACGTATGATATTTTATCTTCACATAACCGAAACCTGAGCTGGAAGTTCTTTTTATTTCTACACATTGTTCTACTATAAAGTACTACTGTAAGGCTGCCCAGAACATAAAGGTATAACTTTTCACTTAAAGAAAACCCCACAAATACATGCCTTCTCCTCAGCTGCAGTTAGCAATATGTGTATGCTTAAACTGAAAGGCGGTATCTTCCAGCTGGTGGGTGGCCTGTGATGATGGAGCGTTACTCCTGCACTACCTTGTACTGCTTGCTGCTTCAAAGGTTATTTTGAGCAAAATTTTTTTGGCCTGATGTGTAGGAAAAATAGGGACAACACATTAGCAAAATAATTCCTGTATCAGTACAACCTGTCTCTCTGCAGGAAGGTTTTCTGAGTAAAGCTCCAGCGTTTTCTCTCCAGGATGCACAGCTCTGCTTCCCCTACAAGCCATCATGAATGACACATCCATGTAAAATCTTTATTATTCTGGAACAGAAAATGTTTCAAAGAAAGCAGGTGAGCTTAATCTGTATACTTGGAAGTCTGGCCACCTCAGGTTGCTGTGCATGTAATAGATCCAAGCAAGTAATGGCTTTTCTCCTCTGCTGCTCTCATTGCAAGGCAATTCCACAACCCTCTCCCTGTGATGGTTACACAGCTTCTCATTTATTCATGGCCAATTTAGGCCAATTTGTTTTATTGGAAGCATCAACCTTTACCAATAAATTAAGAGGGGAAAGAATGCCTGAAACTAGACAGCAATCAGATTTTCTCCTTTGGTCTCATTTAAACAAGTGAAATCCTTTTAGTGTCCTGCCATACTATGGATTAGCTATACTTGTGGTCATCCCTCGAGTCCTTTTCTGCACCTCTTCAGGGCCAGGAAATCAGTTTGGCCTGGAAATCAGTTTGGCCAGAACTGTACAGAAGGGATTGCATGTGAGTCTGGTACAAGGGTTTATGTCTGCCTTCACTTCTAATGTAGACCACAACTGTACTTTTCTTTTTGCACCGGTGACACAGGATTGTCCTACTAAGGTCTTGTATACTCAGGTCTTCCTCCTCTGTTTTTGTTAAATAAGATCCCAGATTAAATACTAATTGATTTTCTCTGTATAAATGTCTTTGTGCTTTTGGGCTGCTATGTTTCACCAGAGCTTCACCAAGTCTGCCTGTGCTTTCCTAAGGAACTCTACCCACCCTGTGGTGGACCCTTTTCTCCTGGATGCATTTGTGACACTCTTTTCTTGATCCTGAAATTCCTGGCCATTAAAGGAAGTTTTGCATCTGGCAGAAGTAACATTGAAGAACCTTTAAGCTGGCTCTTAATGCTGTTACCTTCTATATGTGAGAGGCAAGTTGCTTAGACCTGCTGTGCTGCTCTCCCGCTCTTTCCCTCAGACAGGCTTCCGGTTTATTTAGACTACTACACACATAAAGGAAATGTTAACATAACCACTGTTATTACAAATTACTTTGTCCAGTTACAAAATTCACCCCACAGCTGCTTATTGCCCTAAAATTGCTGGCTCCTGCTATGGTTAACTCTTGGTCACTCAACAGAATTGAGTTGCTCTTTCCCTCCCCTGGAGCTGCCCATTCTGAAGAATTTGCTGTGAAAGCACAGTTCCTTGCTTGTCCTAGAGGTCTCCAGAGGAAACAATACCTTTGAACATTAAAAAAAATAATGAGATAAAGACCTCTCTTTTCTCTTGGTCTGCACAGGATAAAAAGAAGTAAAGAATCAAAGAAAAGAATCTGCCTTTTCTCACTGCAGGTCACTGCAATCAGATCTTTGAATCACTGATGCACTACAATGACAGGGGCACTGGATCGTCCTATACAGGAGCTCTGTGATTTTTCACTGCACATTTATATATTAAGGTGATACTCTTGGGCCCAGGATCCTTGTTATCCTTTGTGCAACATAATTCTAAGGAACTATTCCCTCTCCTGGTTATGGTTAGTATTTTCTTCTCAGTGCAGTATGTTGAATAGTTACTACAGCATTAATGCTGCTTCTCTTCTGCAATTGTGTTCAAAAGTTGGGGCTCAGGTGAGATGGAGGCAGTATCTGCTGCTCTCCCCTCTTCACCCTCTCCCTTAATGTCACTCTGAGATGGGCTTTGGTGCTGCTCAGGACATACCCTATCTGGGACCAAAGGCCAGTCAAAGCCAGGGTAAGAGTTAAGTAACAAACTGCTGAGTTTGTTGACTCTCCAATCTAGTGATCAATAGTGACTTTAATCAGGGACCTGCATCTATAATCTCTCTAATACCAAATGCAGCCTGTGAGCTTGAGGCAGGCTGTCTGCGTTTCCTCAATTTAAGATGCTTTGCAAGCGCCTGTGACCATACAAAATGAAGTGAGCCTATGTCCTGTGCTGTGATTTAGCCTGTGGCAAGTTCCCAGGCTTCTAATCTCTAGAAATAAGAAAGGACTGTGTGACTGCACTGTGTTGCTTCTGAATAACTGCATTGGGAAGAGCTGACAGTTAGCAAGTACAGCATCAAAATCAATACATGTAGGATGGCACAGGTTAAAACACAAGCAGATGCTTCACAGCATGTGTCTTTATTGGTTATACCCCAAAACTCCAGATGCTTTACCAGGTACAATGCAGGCAGTTTTTCCCCATATCCTAATCATGGATGGAAGGCAGGGTGCAGGAAAGAACAATCTGATGCTAATGTATCTTCCTGTGGGCATTAATAAAAACAGGGGGTCTTTTGGAGGACTGTATTTCTGCAGGGATGGATGGTTTCAAGAGAGGAGCAAGGACCTAAGGAACCAGAATAAAAAGCTTGCAGTGGGAATACTAAACAGCAGATGAATGGAGACTTGTGTGAGCTGTGTGACATATTCCTGTGTACTTCTTCTATGGCTGAGAAGGAGCTTGTACCAAAGAAGCTGGGCAGAGGCTGTGCTTGCCACATCTCCAAGATGTAACAAGGCATGGAGGCAGGCAAAATTCTATGTTCTAGCTTTGATCAGCAATGGCCCTTTAAGGCTGAGCAGGACGTGCAGCATGGACACTGCCCAGCTGAGCCCAGCAGCCACGTGAACTGTGTGTGATGGGCAGTGCCAGGCTGGTACAGAAAGAGCCTCCCGATGGCAGAGGGAATCTGATAGAAATTATTGCTCCCACCCTGTCTGCTCCCCTTTTCCTTGGGACAAATGAGAAGAACCTTTCTCCCAGAGCAAGATTTTGGGGTACATGTCAGGGTAAGAGATGCCTGACAGTAAAACTTCCAGCTCGCCCTGATTTCTGCCTGGGATGCTGCAATGTCAAGTGAAATAACCTTCCAAGCTGGCTCTAGTGCAGAGGTATTTTGCTTTATGTTATTGCTAGGAGCTTTCTCTCTGAGCTCTCTCTGCTTCTCTGTGTTCCTGATCTCTGGCTCTTCGCTCATTTTTTTTTCCTTGGGCTGGGAGGTGTGCTGTCTGCAATGCATCAGGAAGTAATACACAATGAGGGAACTCTCATCATCTGTGCATCAGGGGGAGATTTACTGACTGAGTGCTGAGCAGTCAAGTTATTGATTCAAACCATAGCCCGGTCTCTCTGTCTGCCGCTTGGAGTGGCTGGTTACGTCCTTCTGGTTCACTGCATTTAATCGGATTCCCTGAGCTGCCACGCAGAGGGGGAGAGTTAGAATCAGATCCATCTATGATGTTTGCTTCAAAATCCAGTTCTGTATCCCCTTCTCCATCCATGGAGCAGGCAGATTCCGATGCTCTGGACATCAGCACCAAAGTACAGCTTTATGGTGTGCTCTGGAAGAGACCCTTTGGGAGGCAGTCAGCCAAATGGTCCAGGAGGTAAGCCACAGTTGCTGAGGGATGCTCAGGTGAAAAACAAAGCCTAAGGGCACTGCGGTAAGTTAGAGCCTGAGTGCCTGGCTCTTCAAGTGCAACTAGCCAGGCAGAGACTGAGGGTGAAACTTTGGGCATAGCTTCCCTGCTTTTCTGATGCTTTTCACACGCGGCACCTGATTGTGCTTTTCTTTATCTGCCCAGACCCTGTGCTGCATGCACCTTGGGGTGGGAATAGGGACTAGCTTCCTCCTCCAGATACTTATGATCGTTTAGTGAGGAAAAGGGTCAGCTCATGTATTTTGCCCACAAACTGCTTGGCTTTTTTCACTAGCACTTGTTAAACCTCTTTAAGTCCTTTGGGTGTGAGATGGCTAGGTTGAACTGACAGTGCATGTGGGACTGTATGTACATGTGTACAGTCTGCTGGGGCTTGTGGACCAGTGTCAGTGTTGCTGTGCTGTCTGATGGTGATGGCATGCTTGGAACAGCAAAAGCAGACTGACTTCCCTGCAGAGAAGGTGGCTCCAAATTCTCTCCCATCTGGTGTTAGGGAGTTGTAAGCTGCTGCGTGTTGTCTCTCAGAGTCAGGAGGTTTGGAGCTGGAAAGCATTTGCTATAACCTTTTACTGAGGATGGAGGTATGTTCTGTAATGTTGAAATGATGGGTCACTTTGAGGTTATAGTTGATGTAGTTTGTTCAAATCACTGAATCTCATGGGAGAGTTTTCCATTGGCTATCAAAAGGTGAGAGATGACTGTTTATGGATGGTACTCACACAGAAACATGGTACAGCTCTTTCTGGAAGTACACGATCCAATGGATTAAGCCTTCCAGCATTCCTCGATGGCAGATTAATGTCACTGCTGGTAGACATCATTGGCAAATGATTCAGTTAAAAGACTAGCAGCCAAGAACTTCCGTTTTCACGATTCTACTGCCAGAGATGAGTTTTGTGACCCAGGATTGTTGTCATGACCTATTAAACAAGGATAGCAGTACTTACCCACCTTCAGCAGTTTGATATACGCAGATGAAAAAGGCTGTAACAAAAGCAAAGTAATGGTGTTTTGCCCCCTCCTCACCTTTCCACTGGGGAAAGGCACAAATGAGTCATTAACAAATGACAGCACAGGAAGCCTGAGCTACTTCTGGACCTGAAAGGTGGTTTTGTAGTCTTGGTAGTAAAGAGTGTCTCAAGGCTTTTTTGAAGAATAAATGAACCTGCACATGAGCAATGTCTGTTGGCTGCCTCTAGTACTTACCTTTGGTGGGTACCTTTTTGCTGCAGGCTGCATAGTGAACACATCAACCATTTCTAGCTCCAGCTTTCCCAGTTTTGCTCTGTGTAGTAACAACAGGGCTGTCCAGTCTGAACCTGTGAAGATGGCATAGCCTGAAAAATAGTCAAATGCTGTTTGGGAAGCAGTTTTGTGTTTGTAGCCGCCTTTGACTCGGTGCAGGTTTTATTCTGTACTTCCCCCCACAGTGGCCTTTTTCACCCCAGAGAGAATTTGTGCTCCCTACTCAGCTCCCAAACATTGGTATTTAAATGAATTATGCCTGGAAGCTAATGTGGCTGGGTTATGGAAAACAAGTGGACAGACTAAAGGAGGAGAAGGTAATTTGCTAGGGAGGAGATATTCTTAAAAGGCTTTCTTCTTCCTAATAAAAATTTCTTGCAGGCAAATGGCTCGTGTCTGCTCTCTCTGTCATTACTTATTTAGTGCTGTTCTATTCCTAGAAGTCACCCCCATCTTCGTCAAGTGGTAAATATTTTAGTGCTAGCAGGTGGGAAGAGGCCATGGGGCAAGGGTGATGTGGATGGTCAGCTGCAAGCACAGCAGCTGGGAGTCCTGGAGACCAGAGATGGGTCTGTGGGAGATGAACACAGGGGGTCTGTCGGGTTTCTGAAGTAAAACCACTGGAACAGGAGGAGCAATAAGGTTGGGTTTTTTTACCACAGGAGAGATCTTCTTTGCAGTAAAAACCTTATATGTTATTATAAGTTGTTTGTGAAGGAGAATAAGGAGCAATTCATCCATTCCCCGGCCTACCCCTTCCATGCCCAGCAAGACACAGCTGGTCAGTGCGTTGTTGCATGAAAAGGAGAAGCTTCCCATTCCAGTTAAATTAAGAGAGAAAAATTGACTATTTCTAGATGCAGTTGAGGATCTGATCTCTGAGCAATGTAGATTTTGTCCTGACATCTTGGACTGAACAATAGAACTACTCCTTGTTCTAAGGAAAGTCTTTCCAAGCTATGGGAAATAAACCAGCATGTAACAGGAGGATTGACCACATGAGGCCATCAGCCATGAAGAGGTGGCTGTTGAGATGCATGATACTGCTTGTTCCCATTCATTTGGCTGTAGCAGCAGTGCTGTTGGAGACACAGAGAAACAAAAGTGAGTGTTTAAGGGAAAGATGGAGCTTAACTGGATAATGGATCAAGGAAAAAAGTCCAGGCATGGTATCCAGTGCTTTGGAAATCGAAATCCCAGGTCTGGGGATTTTGCAGCTTTGATCAGTCAAAGCTTGGGTCGCTGCATATTCTTGGCCCTTGATTTATGGTTCTACTCTTTCCACCAACTGCATTCCATTCTTCCTTTGAGTTTATAACAAGCAGTTTAGTCAGTTCAAATACAAAAGTCTCACTGGTACTGGCATCAGCCTGGCATAGAATTAAATGCACAAGGTACAAGCCTGCTCTGGATGTTGCATGAACAGGGCGCTGTACTTTTGTAGGTAGGAAGTGACACATCCTTCTCTGCTGTGAATAACCCCAGCTCTGTATAGGAATGTCAGGTTCTAAGCTGACTGTCACCATTCAGGTGTGAGACTCTGGAGCTAAGGGGAACAGCTCCAGGAAGGCATCTGCCCAGTGGTCAGAGTCAAAAAAGCAAGGTGGGGTATCAGGAATTGAAAGGAGAAAAAGTACTACAAAATATGCTGATACATCTGAGTAAACCCATCAGAGATGCCAGGTTACTGCTGGAAGGGGGGAAATGCAGCACAGCTGAGAGAAATCTCATCTTCTCTGTTCCCAGTCCTGGCTGTGGCACTGCAAAGCAGGCACATAACCTTGTTTTCCAGCAGACTGGTTACCAACAGTCGCTAGATGTGGTCACAGGACAGTTGGAAAGGGTAACTGTTTTGGACTGTTTCCTGCTCAGGAAAAAAAACCCTAGAAAGCACATGGCTGCAGAGCAGTGTGTGCATGAGCAGCACATGGGGAGCAGGAGCTGCTGAGGCAGCGGTGCTCCGAGTCAAGCTTCCCGCTTACCCTTCTCCGCTTCCCACTTGGCTGGTTGCTGTCAGGAAGCATCCACCTCTTCCCGCTCCTTGCCTGACTGCGGGCCTCTCCAGCTGCCAGGCGCCAGGAGGCAGACAGGAAAGGCTGGAGCTGTCAGGAGAGAAACAATGAGGGACAGGTACTGAGGTTTCTGAGCTGACATGCCGATAAAGATCATTTGCCCATCGTTTCCCTGAGCTGTCCCTAGGGAGAGAGAACTGGGCTGTTCTAGTAACTGGGATTCGCTGCCTGTGCTCCTGGACCGGTGCCTGGAAAACCACCATTGGAAGGAAGGACCAGTGAGGCTGCTGCAGTTTTATAGTGTAAATACTGAACTCGGGCCATTGTCACTTCAAACACTTTTACGGGGAGACTATCTAATTAATCTTGTTAGTCCTCTGTGACACAAAGCAAGCACTTCGTCCCCAGAGATCAGGTATCTCTACTTGTCCACCGTGGAGTTGTTTTGCCTAATCCTGGCAGATCACGCCTCTGGCTATAGATCCAAGTGACTCATGACTGTTACTGCTCCTCTGCTGATTTCAGTTTCATTACACTGTGGTTTCAGTGGTTTCTTAGTGCAGGATCTAGCGACAGGAGACGGGTGACCCAAAGAAATAGACCATGCATGAATGGCTTCTGTTATCGCTTGAGCTGCATGTGGAGTGTGTGCACCAGGTCTTCCCACCTTCGTTGCTGCTCTCTAGGCTTTTTGCTGCTTTGCTTTTAAATATCTTTTTTTGGTTCCTTGCTTGTATTCAGAAAGCTTCCCCTGTCTCTCCAGTACTCCCTTTAATTCTGCTGGCGCATCTGTGCCTAATTCAAGTGTGTCCAGTGTCTCCTGTCTTAACTGGCTGCATCTCCCAATTTGCCCTTGGCCATCTTCCCTTTCTGCTGTTACTCACCTGGCTGCTGCTTCAGTCTTCAACTTGCCCTTGAGTCTTGTACCTCTTCCTCCTTCACTCTGTCACTTCATCCCTCTTTTCATCATGCTGCATCAATTTCCTTGTATTGTTGTAGGTAGACGTTGTCCTGAAAGTCAAAGTAGTGATCTTGGTTGCTTGGGTGTTGCCTTCCCGGTAGGGATAGATGAGGGAATAAGTTCTGAGCATAAACAGGTACTGTTCATCAGTTAGCCAGTTTTTCAGTGTTTTTTCTTTCGTTATTTGCTGTGGAGTTTGTTGTTGTTATATTTTTAACTCTTAGTTTGTACATTTTCATTCCAAATTCCCACAGATTCTCTCCATGTCTGTAAGATCGGGGATCTAAAAGCTCATTAATCTGTGAGATCAATTCCCAGAGATCTGTGCTAGGCTTTACTCTTGGTTTTGTTTTGGTTTTCCACTGGAGCATACTATGGGGATATCGGGAGCACTGAGTAGACAAAAAATATGCAACAGACTAAAGCCTGGCTTTAACTGGGGTTAACAGATTAGAAATCACACATAGTTAAAGATCTTTATGTCTTGCAAATGTTTGTCAAGGTTGTTCAGCCTGAAAAGACTATTGAAAGTGACCAACAGACTTCCTCCATTTCATGTGGTGTGTTGATTTTTATACTTTAGTTTTGTATTTATAGCCACAGTATCTGATTCACTCTGATCCACTGAACTAAGCACAGGCCAGGCAGAATTGATCTTAAAATGTGTTATTTCTGTATTTATTATGCTGATGAGGTAACATGTGCCTCTAAAAATCAAGTTCTCATTGACCTGAGCACTAGAAACATAAAGTGAAGATGCAGCTACTCATAAGAAAACTTTTTAATGGAGTTAATGATCAGAGGTGTGAAGAAAAATGAAACAGGAAGGCTTCTGCTGCTCGCACAAGCGATGCGGACAGGAGGAACCAGAAACCTGCCTGCTCTGTGGAGGTCTCTCTGATATCTGCCTTGGCCAGGGTCAGCTCTGAGCCTGCTGCAGGGGTCATGGCTGCCTTTGCCATGAAGGCAAATATGTGTGACAATATCAATCTTTGTTTCACACTGAGGTGAGACCTTGATGAGTGCACCCTCTCAGCACTGTGTCCCACAGAGATGTGCCTGATGCATCTGCTTTGAGGCGGGTGCCTCAAAGTTGTGTGATCAGTTCAGCCCCCACCTTCTCTGGGATGCTCCTTCCTGACCCTGCTTACTGGCTTGAAGAAACTGTTCTGGTCCCTGCTCTGTGACAGTGGCAAGGGATTTAGCATGGAGATTTCCATCACAGGGAAAGAAAGTAGTGCTCCCTGGGCAGTCCATCTCCCTGTCCATCTTAGGCACCCCTTACAGGGAGAGTAGGGACAGCCGCTGCAGGTAGGGTCATGTTGCTTTCCCAGCTGAGGTGACATTACAGGCAGCTCCTCTGGGAGGTGCAGTGGCAGATGAGCTTGGGCTGGAAGGGAGATGTTCCCTGAGTGAAAGGTGGATAGTAAGTGCTCTTACCAGTTACCTAGTCAGGTAACTTGCTGTACACGCTGCACTGTGAATGAGCACTTTTTCAGTCCTCTGCCAACTAAATGAGCTCAGTGCAAAAGGGTGATTTTAGCACAGAGTTATGCTGTTCTGTTTAGAGAGATTTTGCCAGGTTGTGGTCAGGAGCAAGAGGTGAGATTAGGCAGTCAACCATGATGTTTTTGGAGTAGCAAATGGGAAGACAGTGTGTCCTGCTGAGAAAGTAAGCTGGTGGTTTCTCCCCACCTCTGATGTCAACGTGAACACGTATAGATAAGTAGGCAAGGAGAAGAAAAAACCTGGGGCACAATAATTGTTGTTGGTGTTTGTACATTCTGAACATTTCTGGGTACGATGCACAAGTTCAATCACTGCCACTCTTAAATGTTTTGGAGCAAGGACACAATAGGTCCAGAGCTTGAGAGCCTTGAGCTTTCTGCAGGCATTCAGAAGCTTCATGTTGTTCTTTTGGCTCCCCTGTGAGCTCATGGCTCATATTTCCATGGCATTTGGCAGTTTCACCTATGCCAGAGCCATGGCAGAAGAGCAAAAGGTGGGAGCTGGTGGAAGTGGTAAAGCTTTCCCCTCAGTGTAATAATGAGAACTGCTATTAATAATGAATTATATTATAATTATATATATTATTTTGGTATTATAATTTTCCGCCAGCTTCCACTTCTTTCTTTAGCTTTAGGAACTAAACTGGTACTAAATTGCTGTGCTCATTTGTCCTGGAGAGAGCGCTTGGCTCCATCTCACAGGTCCTCTGCTTCCAGAGAGGACTGGGGTGGGATGGGCATGTGGAGGTATTAGAATTGCTCTTGTGGATCAGACCTCTTGCCCACTAGCCCATCACTAACAGGGGCTTTAGTGCTGCCCGGAGAAGTCTTTTCCACATCCCATCCAGTGGAGGCTTTCTGCCCAGAAGCAGGAGGTTTTCTTGGGGCTGTTCTCATTGTTCACAGAAATGCTTCATCCTTTCCAGATTCCTCATGAGCTCTTGTCCTCAGGACCACATGAAAGCGATTTACACAGCAGTGCTTTGTGCAGTGTAAAAAGACATTCTGTATTAATTTTCAGCTTATTGCCTTTCGCTTTCTTTCCAAATCCCTCTTTTCTCATATTAGAAAACACAGAGCAGTGCAACACGTTTCCTTTGTCAGTTAATCTTTTGAAACTTCTGTACTAAACTTGTCCCCATTTTTTTCAGCTGTTCTTCAGCATTTTTGAGAGCTGCAGAGATTTAGACCAAATTGAAGCTAAATCAGGTATCTCCCCCCTCTACCACTGCCTGCAGGGTAAATGTAACCTCAGTTTTCAAAGAGAAGAGGGACTCTCCCTGGGGCATTTTGGACATGCAAATAAGCTGAAAGTGGCACTCCTTTAATCACGATTTTGAGGACACACTCCAGCAAATTAACGACTTGGTTTACAGAAGCTGTGATCTTTTGTGGCTACTACAGAGTGTTCCTCAGAGCATACGTAAGGCTGAGCAGAACAAGGCACATTAAAATGTGATGTGTGTGAAGGAAAAACAAAATTCGATGTACTTTGTATTTCCAAAGGTCAATGAGGGTAGACTTTGCCAGGAGCTCTGATTAAAATAGCTCTAAAATTTATTCCTCCTCCTGAGTACTCTTGTGGCTCATCTTTTGCCTTGAGTCACCTGATGATGCAGATCGGTGACTCTCCCTGCCATAGACTCAGAGTTACAGTGGAAAGACTTCCCTTCTGGCTTATGCAGAATGGGAGGGAAGAGGGTGGCAGGGAATAGATTGAAATAATAAGCTTTTCATTGCTCTTAGCCCATGTGAGAGAGACCCTTAAAAAAAGAAGCAGTTTTCTTTCAAGAGGTTGAATGCAACACATGGGCTAGATAAAACGTGCACAGGTCAAGATGCCAAAAGGTTTTGGCTGTGCTTTTGTCTTGGACACAGACCTCCATCCCATTCCCCTGTGAATAAACAGTTCTGTGTGCATGCTGTGGCAAACTGCAAGCACAAAGCACTTGAGCTTGGCACTTAGTGTTAAGCACTAGCTCTTGGCTACAAGCCCAAGTAAGGCACCTCACCTTAGGCATAGGTGGGAACAGTAAACTCTTCTGCTCAGAAAGCAACGTTAGATACGTGGTGATTTTCTTGTGCTGTGGAACCATGATCACTGTTCTAGCAGAGTTTATTTCCTTTCTCTGCCTTAAAGGTTCTTCATCATTAAGGAAAGTTTCCTGCTCTACTACGCTGAGAGTGAGAAGAAGAGTTTTGAAAGCAATAAATACTTCAATATCCACCCCAAGGTGAGCAGCGTTTGCCTGGGGAAGGGGGGTTATTCTCTTTGTAGCTTCCTCCCCCTCCACAGGCCCAGCAAGTGAAGAGGTAAGTCAGATCCAGAGAAGCCCCCCAAAATGCAAGAATCGTGTCAGTACCTCGTTAGGTTCCTCAATGATTCAGCACGACTTTGATGTTTTTCTTACTGAATAGTATATGTATTCACATACTTGTGGATATGAGAATGCTGTTGGCAAAGCCAGTGGTGGGTCTAACAGTTTTGGTTGCTGCTTGCTCCTAACTTGTACTTGCACTCATAAGCAGTCACATCCATCCCCTGCTAACCCCTCAGCCATGAGCAGCAGCCTCTATCAGAAAGCTGTGTGGTCTGAGTCTGCTTTTTCCTCTGCAGTCTCTGGAGGCTGATGAAGCACATGTGCTCCCAGAGTGTAGATTTCACCCAGCCCGGTTAGGGGCAGGAGGGCACCCATCCATCCCCATACAGCATGTGTGGGGTGTTGACCTACTGGTGGTGACTGTAACAGATGCACAGCTTCTCTCATGGGATCACGTTGTGAATCTGCAATGTCTGACCTTGCCGGGCAATTACCTCCTCCTTGATAAGAGCTCTCACTTCCATGTCCTACCTAGCAGCCTTCCCTCCAGCCATATGCAGGGGAGCCATCTTTACCCCTGTTCAGATACTACTTGGAGGTCTCCTGAGGGTGGTGGGAGTCCCTGTGATTTTCAGGAGCTGTGTGTATTGTCCCTCTTGGGTTAGGCAAGGCAGGGCAGGGGCCCACAAGTGAAGAAGGGTGAAAGTTCAGCTCCTGGTTAGTTAATGGCTATACTTGATTTTGATGACTGATGGGAGCACTCTGGTTTATCTCCAGGGTGTCATACCCTTGGGAGGCTGCGTCGTGGAGCCCAAAGAAGAGCCCAACATGCCTTATGCCATAAAGATCTCTCATGAAGACTTCCACGTAAGTAAACTTCTTTTCTTCTCAAAAAAACCACCCCATAAACACCACAAAACAGGTTATTGCTGGTGAGCAGAGCTGAATTGGCAGCATTTCCCACCCCACCAAGGTATCCTACCCTCTCTGGGCAGACTACCCTGAGAGAGGGTGGCTTTAGCATCCCAAGTCCCCTCAAAGCTTTGCTGCTGCTCTTGTCTTGACAACCAGTGAGGAAACTTGCTCTTTCTGACAGCAGGTCTTATCATACTAGAGGACCAGTAGACAGAGGAGCCCTAGAGCTCACATTGTCCTATTGTTTTATTCCTGCCATGACCGCTTGCCATTCACATCTCTTCCCAATGTGTGGTAGATCTGGGTTATATTTGCTCCCGTGTGATGCCTCCATAGACGTGGAAGCCTGCAGTGAGCTTTCCTCCCACTGTAGCTGTGTTACCTGTGTCCTGTTCATGTCCTGGGTGTGCAGAGGTAAGGCACCAGCCTCTCTAATCCAGGCTTTTTTCCCCCTCCCCTCCCCTCTTCTAGGGTAACATTGTTCTAGCAGCCGAATCAGAGTTTGAGCAGGCTCAGTGGCTGGAGATGCTACAGGAGTCTGGAAAAGTGTAAGCTTCTTTCTATTCCTTATTCTCTTTGATCTGCTCTGTAGATGTGTGAAGGATAAAGGGGAAGAAACCTGACTAGAAGGGCCATGGGGAAGGCAGAAAAGCTCCCCTAGACTAGCGAGACCTTCACTTGCCTCCTGGACTCATTCTTTCTTACACAAGCATGCTCTAAAACTGACCTAAATCTTCCTGCCCGGGTGTAGTATGCAGTACAGCTCTTTGTTACCAACCCCAGACCGTCATATGTCAAACACTGATATACCAGGTGGCATCTGCTGTCCCTCTCTCTTGCTCAGAGAGGTGGGAGCTCCCCTAGACCATTTTGTATGGGAAGGAAGGTCCACAGGCTTGACGAAGCTGTGGGTCAGAAAACCTCCCTGAGGTGCAGGTGTATGAATTTGGGGTAAGGTAAGAGCAGAACAGGCAAGGTGCAAAGCTTGTGAGCAGCTGTCTCTGTGGCTCTACACCTCACTGGTGAGCAGCGACCTCACCAGCACATCCTTGTTCTCCTTAGCTGTCCTGGTCATGCTGAGACGTCAGTAACAGCCATGAAGCAACTGTGTGACCATGGGTGCGCATTGCTTCTGCTCAGGTCCTAGGGCACTCAGGCCATGCAACAGCAGGATTTGGTTTCTGGAGACAGTTTAATTCTGAACAGCGGAGGCAAGCTATATCCCAGGGAGGAGATGTTAGCAAAACATTTCCAGCCCACCTACAGTGTGAGAGAGTTTGATTGCTGTGTGTGTACGCTACTGAGTCCGTAGTCCACTGAGAATACTGGAGAGATCTGCAGTTTGTTGGCCACCAGCTCTGCAATCCCTCAGTACCCAGGTGCCTGACAGTGCAGTGAGCAGCTGTCCTGCAAACCCAAAGCAGGCTCTTCCTAAGTCTCGGCAGATGCAGGAAGAAATAGCACTTAAAGAGGGACTTGACTTTCCCAAGCCAGGCAGAAGCTTGCAGAGCCATGAGGTTTGAAGCAGTGAGAACTTCTCTCTGTCCTTCCTGGCTGCATTGCAATGTGTGTATGTGGTCTCTTGTGACTGTAGGGACCATAGCTGCTCTTTCAAGCAAGTTGAACTTGTAATACCAGTGTATGTATGCATGTGTGCATGGCAAAGGTAGTATCTCAGTTAATTCCAATGTTATGATGCTGAAAATGTTCATTTCTAATTAATGGGGAGCACAGTGTTATGGTGGATCAGCCCAAGCCAAGCTCTGAGCTGCTGCAGTGAGCCTGGCTTTGGTGCTGGAGCAAGATGTAACCTCCATGGTATTGTATAAACCGTAAATGCAAAGCTGTTCATTAGAGCTTTATGGGAGCATGTGCCCCGTGGGACACAAGACCCAAGGCAGAGGTCAGTCACCCACTCAGAAGGAGCAGGCTTGGCCACAGCAGAGGAGGAGGGATACGGACTTAGCCCTAGAGCAATTTTGAGTTGTTTCTTTGATAGCACAGGTCTGCACTTGCCTTCACTAATGCTATACTCAACGATTGCCAAGGACAGTAATTTGGGGGCCAAGTAAGTCTTTCAGGAGTGTATGGGAGGGAAGGAACATGGCTGCACAGTGCAGGAAGGGGTCTTACAAACAAGTCACGTGTACCTGCTTATTTCACAGAGCCAGCATTTTGTGTAGTGCTTGCTTCAGTATCCCAGTACTAATGTTTAAAACAAAGATCTAGACTGGCTCCTATCATACAGCAGACCACCTGCACCCAGTTGACAATCTGCCTGAGACACCCCCTTCCCTCCCCTCTCTGCTTCTGTTCTTTCATCAGAGAAGGAGAGTGATGAAGCTCCAGTGCCTGCCTAATCAGTGCTGATGATAGCCTGCACATGAGGAAAAGCAGAGATTATGTGATTTATGCTACCAGGGTCAAGCTGGGAGCTAAGCAGCAGCCAGAAAAGCACAGCGTGGGCCAGTAAATTGATCTGCAGTGAATAGGAAAGCTAAAAGGACACAGCTGAGATCTTCTAGGCAACCTGTTTTAGTGTCCTGCTGTTCCTAGATGGAGATTGTAATGCCAATGGCACTGCAGCACTTAATTTATCATCCTGCTCCCTCATTATAAAACCAACCAAAGGAAAAAAAAAGCCCCAACAACACAAAAGCAAAACCAACACCCTCAGAAAACACCAAGTCCAGAGACTGAGATTTTGTTAAATAGGGGAAAGAAGAAAAAGTGAACCCAGCATGGAAAGCATCTGTTTTCTCTCTCCTTTGTTTCAATTTCTGTCTGCTGCCTCTTTACATCTCGGGCTGGGTGGTGTGTGTGTGTGTGTGTGTGTGTGTGTGTGTGTGCCTGTGCCTGCACAGCTGCCTAGCACCTCCACCATCACAGTCTGCCCAGTGATCCCTTCAGCTCCTCACTCCTTTCCCAGCCTCCTGGTTTGATAGGGAGACCCCTTACTCAGTGCTCAGGGGAGCCGATGGTCTCTTCAGCCTCCTGACATGGTGTGCTTGGACTTACCACACTGGGCAGACTTAGAGAACTTCTCAGAAGTGCCAAAGCCCTGACTGCCAGCTGGCTGGGCTCTCTTCCCACCCAGAGAGGCTTCTGCTGCTCCTAGTAGGGGACGTGGGCACATGTACACTCTCTATGTCCATAGCAGCATTCCCTGCACTGGTTGAAAGCAGACTTAAGTTGGCAATGAGGAAAAAACCAAAACAAAACAGGTAACATACTACATATGTCCCATGGAACAAAAAAACCTGATTGTGAATGCTCTTGAGAAAGGTAAAATGCAGGCAAAGCTCCCAGTGCTGCAAAAGGACTAGGATAAATGATCTTTGAGCTGAAGAGCAAATGGAGCTCTTACACAGCTTTGGGGTGTCGTTTTCACAAGTATATTATAGGGGTTCTTTCTACTTGTCCCAGGAGCCTTCCTGACCCTGTGCTTCCCAGTACCTTAAGCCATGCAGCTTTTTCTGATAGAAACTCACTTGGTAAGAAACACAAAATTGCTCTCCCCTCAGCTGAAGTCACGGCCTGAATCACCCTGTGGCTGCAGTTACACGCTGGTAATGGTTCCAGCAGATAAAAGGAATAAAAGCTTACATGCTACACAGTGATATGAGTGCATCTTCTGAGTTATACAGCAGTGGGTGTCGTAACCTTTGAGTTACAAACAGAGAAACATCTTGTTAGGCTGGGGAAAGGAGGTCGCACTGAAAAGGTGAATCTAATAAACAGACACCTTAAAGGCTGCAGCTGTTTTGGGACCTTCCGAGTAATCATAAAATAAGCTCTGTCATGCTCCCCACCCCACTCTTGCAATGTTTGCTCTTGATTTCTCTGGGGTTAGATTCATCCTGTATTAGAGAGTATTAGTGGAAAAACACATTTGCACTCACATGTTCTCACTCAAGATGAAGATGTCTACCTGTGGGCAAAACATCAACTTTTTAATTAGCATTCTAATTTCTTCTGCACTTCTGAATATCCTAGATGCTCATTAGCTGAAAGAAACCCAGCTGTCTGCGAAGAGCACAAGGCAGTGCTTGGGCTGCTGGAGCTGTGAGCTCCCTAGTCCCTGGGGTGATGTGTTTTTAGTGTAATTGTCTGGCTTTTGTAAGAGATGAAGTACAGGTTGCCTTGACACTGCTTTATAAGAGGTTGCCAACCTAACAGCTTCTGAAAAACTGTAATTTCACATGGCTCACAAAGAGGCCTGGTACCAGAATGCTTAACAGGTATTTAATATTAATAAGCTCCCTTAGGATTTAATGAAGATGGCAGAATTTCTGGGCAGCAATTGCTGTTCCTGTATGTATGTCTATATAAATAGATCGGGATGAATTTTATGTATGCATTTTATGTGTTTAGGTATTTTGTTTTCTAATGGAACATTAATAGAAGTGAGCAGCGAACTCCGTTTCTGGTTCTGTTTTTGATTTGTGTGTCCTTGTCCTTGGTATTTAATATCTGTATTAAACCTGGTCCATCAGCTCAATCAGTAATGGACATCTGCTCCACAGGCCTTGTTTTAGCAGCTTAGTTTCCTAATATGTTCAAGAGACCCTGAGATCCTTAGGCCAAAGTCCTACAATAACTCAGGGTACTCTTTGAATATGCCTGCTTCCTTTGACTCTCCCTACTTACTAGTGTCTTGTCAGGCTTTTGTCTCGGGTTCTTCACTGTTTTTACAGGGAAAGGCACTTAACACATGGTGTAGGGCTAGACACCAAATCCTAGTGGCTTGCAAGTTTGGCAGAGGAGGGATTGATTGGTTCCAGGATGGATGATGAATAATAGGAAGGCTGAAGGTAGAAGACTGTGTGAAGGAGTCAATGAACAGTTAATAACAGTTTGAAGGGGAAGAGTGGCTATAGCAGCAAAATACTGGAAATGCTGCAGAAGACAGTGCCACTGTCTTGATAGACTGCTAGGCTGAGTCCTCTGCCTTGCTCCGTGGGACCCTTAGTTCTCTCTTACATTGTCTGCTTTGTGTCTGCTTTCCCTAGGACCTGGAAGAATGCTCAGCTGGGAGAAGCCATGATTGAGAGCCTGGAAGCACAAGGACTGCAGCTGGCCAAGGAGAAGCAGGAATATTTAGGTAGGAAACTCTTACTTCCAAAAGCCATAAATCCAAAAATAGCCATTTTGCTTTTCTGGAGTTGTCAGTATGGCCAAGCCAAGGATTTACAGGTTTACTGGATGAAGCTTTGCAGTAGTCAGCAGCTGAAATTCAGGTTTGAAGGGAGTTAAAACATGAAAATGTAAAGGTAGGATCTGGACATCTGTGTGGAGCATGAAAGGAACGTGCTTTGGCCAGCACGCTGCAGTCCTGCAGCTCCCAACGGCTGGACTGCACAAATGTTTGCTGTCCCTGGGAAGTTTGGATGTGCTGATTTCAGCTGCTCACCAGGCAAAGAGCCAGTACCTTTGTCTCCCTGAATCACGTAGGACTGGTATTTCTGAGGCTAATCACAGCTTTTCATGCATGAGTTCTCCTCCTCCAGATGTTTGCGTTTTTTTGGTCTTACTCAGTCTTTACATTTGCTCACATTGATCATATTGGAAGGGATAGCTTTTACATGGGCTTCTTTGAGGTGTCCAGTGTTAACGGCTAATTTGCCATTGCTCTTTCCATGGGCAATGGAGAGAGAGCAGTTGCTCCAGATGAACATAGAATAATTTAGGTTGGAAGACACTGCTGAACATTATGTAGTCCAATTGGCTACTTGGAAACCAGCCTCTGGATGGCAGTACCTTGGGTGCTCTGACTGCATTGGGCAGTCCAGCTGTCTCTTCCCCACGTTGCCCATAGCAAGAGCCAAGGGAGAGTAGCCTTAACCCAGACACCTCCTAAGTTAGACCATTCCCCAAAGTGTAAGAGACCTTCTGACTTGGGGGCTGCTGATCACATGCGTGAACTCAGTGGCTTGTCTGGGCAGTCATCTGCTTTAAACAATCTAGCAGCAATATCGAGTGCTTCAGGTTGGTGATTTCTTGAGCAGGGATTCATGGTATCTACTCCTAATGATCAAGCCATTGGAGGGATCTTGAAAAACCTGCATTTCTGCATTCATGCTGATCGGGGGTGATCTCAGTATGTGGTCTCACATATAACAGTGATCATAATTCAAGTATCAAGGCATGTTCGTTCTTGCCACCTAAGTGCCATTCACACATGTGAGCTGATGTACGGCCTCATATATGAGGCAAGCAGGTTCCACACCTGACAAAGCGATAACAGGGAGTGCTGTGAGGAGGACCTGGAGAGACAGGAGGAAAGCTAGAAACAGGAAAGTTTTGTCAAAACATTATTTTGCAAACACTGGAGCAGCCTAAGAGACTGAAGGGTGCCACAGTACAAGACAAGGTGATGGAGGAATAGAGGAGTACACCTTCTGTGGCAAACAGGAGATCATTTGGAATATAAAATACATATTTCACTGGGTTCTTTGGTCCATGACAAGAACATTCAGAGCTGGTCAGTTGTCACAGTTGGTTACTTTCTCTTGACAGCTATTGTCTATTTATTCCTATATAACTGCTGAGGCTTCTGCCTCAATAACCTTACCTTCAGTGATCTGTGTGCATCCTGCAGTTAAGCTTTGAGGTCAGGTGCTGCTCCTGGCAGCAGGTCAAGGCTCTCTGGGGAAAGCAAGCAGTGTTCCAGGAAATTCCCTGGATCCCCCAAGTTACCTCTCAACTGTCCCCCACACAGCTGTAACAATTAAAAACTGCCCAAGGCAGAGCCTGTTTACGGTTAGAGCATCGGTGCATCAGGTCACAGTGTAAGGATCAGGGCAGAGCCCCATGTGGGCATGTGTCCTTAGTAGACAACAGCAACTGATGTTGAGGGGAGCTATTATTAACACGAATAGTTAAGAATGGTTAAGGAGTTTTGTGGCTAAGTTAGGGGATTGATTTCTGGGCTTGGCTGGGACATGCCAAGATCACAAACGGGTGCTGGCAGGTGCCTGAAGGAGAAGGGTGATGTGCCAGGAGGGTAGGGATGGGGCACAGAGCTGCAGGAGAACTGACTCTCTATGCAGTGGTGCGTGACTCTGTGCACCTACTTTCTGGGCGTTTGCTTCCTTATGTGAGAAGCGGAGATAAGAGTATTTTCCTGACTCAGAGGATTGCAGAGGTTAGTTCTTTAATGCTCTTTAAGAATACTTGAGAGGAAACCTTAGAAGGAGTACGCAGCAGTATGGTTGCTTAGTTTATTAAGTC
Source organism: Neopsephotus bourkii (assembly GCF_033783945.1). NCBI lineage: Eukaryota > Metazoa > Chordata > Aves > Psittaciformes > Psittacidae > Neopsephotus > Neopsephotus bourkii. The sequence continues at coordinate 3,002,340 of NW_026902266.1, forward strand.
ATTTAGCAACCTGGAAATTACAGAACATCCCATTACTGTCATCTCATCCTTTGGATTCTCCCAGACAGATACACACAGAGCAATAGGGAACACTGCATTTTCAAGCCTCAGTCAGTGTTTCATGCCCATAAATATTCCCACAATATAAATTGCTTTTCTTTTCCCTGCATTTGGCCTTTTGTGTTTGCAGATAAGCTAATGGAAGAAACAGAAGAGCTGTGCCTGCAGAGGGAGCAAAAAGAGGTGAGTGTTCATCACAAGCCAATTTGCTTCAACTTCCATGTGCAGGACTGGGAGACTGGGAGTTGTCAGTTGGAGGGCATATCAGGGTTCAGGGAGGGAGGTTTTGAAGCCAGAAAGTGTCTCCAGCCAACCTATGGGTCCTGTGGATAAAGAAGGGAATAAGAGCTGTGCCGTGAGATCAGTCCTGGAGGTGTATCCCTGCTGCCCTTCCCAGGCACTTTCCATGCAATGTTCTTGTGATATATGTCTCAGGAGAAAAAGGGAAGAAGAGCTCATTAAATTAGTATTCCCTGGATTGAATTATACACTTGTTTTTTGGCAGATTCAAGACAGCTGTGGCCATCAACTTGTCTGCACAGTTAGAAAGCAAATGAACAGACCTGGCACTGTTCTAGTGTAGAGATAACTGTTGTGAGAACCAAGCAGCAGCAAAAAGCAACATCATTTGTTCTCTGGACACACAAGAGATGGGGAGAATAATAAACATTGCAGTGAGGAAAACTCAAGAGAGCACTCCCTTAGATGTGACTATTACATCATAATTAAACAGGTTTCTTGTTTTCCAAACTATTCCTAACTTGTATTTGCTTAATATAATAAAAGCAGTTCATGTTCACGTTGTTACTACATCTATACCAGCTTTTATAGCATTATCATGAAGTTATTTTACGATAACTTTGAAAGTGGGTTGTCCTATTACATGGTAGGAAAGCCTGCATGGATGTAGACCACCACATTGCAATCTTGCAAACTGCTGCATGCTCTTTTCCAGTTAACCCAAAATGGCTGTCTCCCCTCTTTAGCATAAGACAGCAATGCTGACCTTGGCTTCTCAGGCTTATGTTTTTCCTGTGTGTGTTTCTGGAGAGATCAAGTCCAAAGGTGGCTTGGACACTTCTTTAGAGCTAAGTTACTTCTGCCTTTGCAGGGAGACATCCCTTTCTGGAAAGGTAGCCTGCTGCCAACTCACGGCCATAGAGAGGGAAATGCCTTTGTTTAAAGGTCCTGGAACAAATCTCTGCTCTTACAAAACCATGCATGGTATCTTTGCTGTCCACAAAGATCAGATAGTGCCAGGTTAGTCTGAAGGAGTTTGGTACTGATGAAGGAATTAATATATAGCTCACTGAGCTGCTCTGGTGTGACCTGCTGTGAGCCTGAAGGCTTCAAAGCACGATGTTGGGAAAGCAGCTTGAACCATGTATCTGCATCATGGAGCAAGAGACTTATTATGGACTTACCTGGTGTCAGGGGTGTTTTGTGACCTTCCTGGGCCTGCAGCAGGAGTTCTGCCTACAGCTAAGGCTGCAAGGGAACCTGACCAGGACTCTTGCTGTACTTTGTCCCTGTGTACCTTCATTTGCAGTAGGTCTCTGTAAAGCTGCCCCCTAGACCAGGGTAAGAGACTGTTTCATTGCTTGAGGATAGCTTGTGGTATTCAGTGCTCTTTAAGCGTGATTTTATAAGCACTGAGGTAGTGATGGGCTGATTGAACTGTGCAAAGCTGTAACTGTGCAGTTTGTGTTTTCCTATCCCAGCAGGGATGGGAAACGAGGCTGAGATAGTAGAACTGTCACACTTCAGTGCTGAGGCCTTCCTGCATCCAGGCTTTCTGTACCCGTACCTGTGGGTGCCTGGAAATGGTACATGCACGGTGAGTCCAGATTTTCCAGGGGGCTTTGGACCTTCTGTATTTTGCAGCAGAGCTGATCTGTGCAGGGAGCATATCCAGGACTTCCAGGTGCCTGGTAAAACGGCAGGGACTTCTGGATGTATGGAAATCCTCAACCAACCTTCAATTCATTCTAACTGCTCCTGAACAAAAGGGTGGTGGAATTGGACACCCCGTGGCTCTGCATAGCTCAGGTTAAAAGTCACAGGCATTGGTAACAGGGAAGCCTTTCCTAATTTTATGCGTGTCATCAGAGTACATTCCTTGCCTTCTCTTTCTGTCCAGGAGCTCGAGCGTCTGAACCAGGTGTTGGAAGCAGAGAAGCACCGGTTTGAAGAGGTGGTACGGGAGCTGCGGCTGGAGCAGGAACAGATTAGACGGTAAGGTGGGAAAAGCACAGGGCAGGAAAAGGACATGAGCTCCCACACTGGGCAGAAGTGCTGCTGTGGTGGTGAATCCAAACAGTTTGCAAAATCCACCTATTTTACACATGCTATATTAACCAAACCAGGAATGGTTGAGATCCATTTACCTGCATTTACTCTCACTTGTGTGACCAATGGAATCCGCCTTAGCTTCGTTTTGCATTCACGGCTCCAGCAGCTTCATTTTCAGAGGGCTGGGACATGGATGAACCTAGATTAGTGAGAGTAGCATGGCAATGGACAGGTCCTAAAGGATTTCAGAGAGGGAATTAGTTTGATTGAGTGTCCTGCCATGTGGGCTCCAGACATCTGAATCTGGTTTTCCATGGTCAGCTGAATGATGAAGTTGCCTCACCAAGAATAACCTTTTCATTTTAATAGTTTTGCTAGCCAAGATATGAACAGTGAATGTATTTAGAAAGGGAAGGATCCATGTGCTTTTCCCTGAGTGTTTGAAAGGCTATGTTTTGCCATTGCTCTCTTGCTCCCTTTTTTCTCTCTAAATAACATCTCAGAAAAGACAGTGTGAATTTGCAAACCATTTTCGTTTTCATAGACCTATATCTGTTTAGATATGACTGCCATGTCTGAGCTCTCCCCATTACAACCTGGAGGCCCAGTAAAGTTCCTGGAGGCCCATAGCGTGTTCAAGCCGTGATGATTCCTAGCAAGCTCCAGACTCTCCGGGGCTGCCTGTATCAACCACTGGTCGCAGGTCGTGCACTAAGAGATCCACAGTTTGTGCTGTCTGAGCATGGTCTGTGGGGCTAGTGTTCCCCTGCAATAGCTGTCACCCTTTTTGCTTCTTTAGGGAGCTAGAGCTCACAGCCCGCTCCCTTAAAGGAGTGGAGGAAGAAAAGAAAGAGTTGCGAAGCCTGACACAGTCCTTACAGAAAACTCTAGAGGTGAGTGGCCACTTCTCCCCTCTGAGTGACAGCATTCTGGGGATGATCCATGAGAACTTACCAGGGCTGAAAGCAATGCTGTCCTGTGGAATGAATCTAACACGCACTAGTGCCAGAGTTAAGTCCTGTGTGGATGAACAGGTTCATTTGGTAGGTGATATGAAAGTCAAAATCCCCTGCAGAAAAGAATGACTGGCGCAGAGCCCAGCAGTACCAAGTGATCTGATGTAGGACAATAACCACAAATTGCAGTTTGCTTGAAGAGTAGGGAGAGACTTTTCACCACACAGGGAGGCTAGTGGTGGGAGAGGCTAAAGAACCTACATGTAGGAAGGTTTTCACCACTTGACTGTAGAAAGCCACAGCTGAACAGATCTTGCTGTGTTGACATGCCAGTTCTGAACAGGAGGCTGGGCAAGAGGCTACCAGATAGTCCCTTCCAGCCAACATGGCTTTAAATCTGTGATAGTGTTCTGACATATATATAACAATGCATATATATCTTCTTTACATATATATACTAAGTGCATCTGTCTAAGTCCTGGTGGAATTTGGAGCAGCAGAAACACATTCCTTGTTCACAGAAGGGAGCACGGTTCCTAGGCAAATTGTGTACCACATCAGAATGTAGGAAACAGTGTTGATGTATTAAACCCTTTCCTTCCTTAGTATCACTCTTGGTGGAAAGTGGCTTTTCTAAATGGATATGGTTTATGAAACTTCCACACAGTTTGCCTTCTGAAGCCCCAAAAGTTCATGTCAGATCATGCAAGTTTGTCCAAAAATCTGTTGCTGATGTTCCTTTGAGCCCATCTCCTTGCCCACAGTTATGGGTACGAAAGAACTGGAAAGCTAGGGAAGGTGCATTCAAGCCCTCTTTGCCCACCAGACTGGACACCTCACAGGAAAGCAGCATGGTATGTCTTAGAAGTACCACACAGTGGATGTGTCTAGTTAACACTAAGGAGTAGGTGAGGAGGGAAGGCAGAGAAGCTGCCTGCATCAGTGATGCACTAGGGACGCACAGGGCTGCAGTTCCTGAGCTGGGTTCTTACAGCAGGTGTTGTCAAAAGAGCCTGCCAGTTCTCATGCCCTTCCGTAGCAAAGGCTATGGTGGACACTTGTTCCTCATAAGAGAGGTCCAAAATGAAAACCAGATTTTGTTATTCCTGTTTTTAACCTGAATGAAGCATGTGGATATATGGACAGAGGGACTTAATGGGGAAACCCAGGCAGGAACAAGAGCAGAACTGTTAGACTTGGCTGGCACTCACAACCTCTGCCCTTCTTCAAGGAGCTATCCCTAGAAAAGCAGCAAATGCTGGAGATGCTGGAAGAAAATGAGAGCCATCTCCCACCTCCAACTAGCCCCAGGAAGGAGCAAAACCCCATCAGGGGACTGCATTGCAACCTGCAACAGATTGAAGAGAAGATGCAGCAACTTCTGGAGGAGAAACTCTTGGCAGAGAAGAGGTGAAGTGGGGATCTTACGGTGGTGCCAGAGACAGGGATGTGGGAAAAGATACAATCCAGTGTGAAGAGGGTGGTGGGAAAAGAGGTAATTTTCCCCCTTGCAAGTGGGAGGCAATCAGAAAATCAAATATTTCCAGGTTTAAAATTCGGGTCACATCAAAACTGTTTCCTTGTTTATCCTGACCTGCAGAGAAGCAAGATTCTTTTTAATTTCCGTTCTTGGGTTCAGTAAAAGGAAGAGGACACTTGTGCGCTGCTCAGGCTTAGTGCTGCCTAATGTTGTGCCTGTCTGCTGACCTGCTTTTCAGTTGCCAGCGCAAGACAAGTCTGGAAGCTTGCTTGGTTCTCATGGCAGGAGTTGACATTATAAACACTTCAGATGGAAAAGAGTGAGGCAGGGCAGTTGGACTCCTTGTTGCTGCTTGGGCCTGCTCCTTTCAAATCAGGACTTAGGCATATGAATCCGTCTGGTGTTCATGGACTTGTCCATAAGAAGTGTTTAGTGCTTCTGGACCTTGTCTAGGGGTTGAGAATGTTCCATTCAAGAACTTTACAGGTTACCCAAGGAAGAAGTAAATGCTCCATCCCTGGCAGTGTTCATGGCCAGGCTGGACAGAGCCTTGGGTGGCATGGTTTAGTGTGAGGTGTCCCTGCCCATGGCAGGGGGGTTGGAACTTGATGATCTTAAGGTCCTTTCCAACCCAAACCATTCTATGATTCTATGAACTGTCCACCTGGCATTCTCTAGCAATGCCTGTGTTACCAAAGTGAAACACGGACAGCGCTCCTGTTAGCACCCCTTTGCTCGGGGCAGCCAGGTAGTTAAGCATGCCCCATCACGATACTAAGCCCCTTCCCTCCTGTGAGTTGTGCTGGGGTGGGAATGGTCATTTTCCTTTGCTTTGCCATGTACCAGGATGAAGGAGAATGAGGAGAGGTCCCGAGCACTGGAGGAGGAGCGGGAGTTTTACTCTTCCCAATCACAAGCATTGCAGAACTCACTCACAGAGCTGACTGCAGAGAAGCAGCAGACAGAGAGAGACCTCAAGGTATCCCCTGTGCACGTTGCATATTGCTGTCTCTGGGCCCAGAGTCCTCTCATTTTCCCTTTCAGTTTATCCCCTACCAAGTGGGAGACTTGGTTTTATTGTTTTCATTTTGTGCTTACAAATTTCATATCATGGTAACATGTGAAGTTGACATGTTGTATCTTTGTAGCACTACTGTTTATTTTCTTATTCTGAGGCCTGATTAACCCGTTCAGTAAAAGTCTTTTCAATTGCTCCTGTGAAAGCCTCATCTAAAGATGGAGGGGAGGAAAAAACAAAAGAGGGAAGTAGACACAATCTAGAATAAATATTATTTCAAACAAATGCTTATATGGACATTGCAGAACTGAGCAGAAATCTCTCCTCCTCACTTGTGCTCAGAGAATCAATCTTGAGATTTTAAATCTCCAGGAACATCTGCATGAAACTGAATTCAAAAGCGGAGGAATGCAGGTGAGGTACCAGCCCTCCTTCATTATCCCAGTAGTGGAAGATACCTTAATTTACACAAAGGTAGTTGGACAAAGTGTGCTATTGTATTTTAATCTAAGTAATGTAAAGATTATACTTATTATTGGCTGTTTGACACTCAACCTTCTGCTACAAATATTTTGTCCGAACCCCCTTACCCCCAATTCTTCTTTTTCCTTCACCTCCAAGATTTTGTTATGCTGTAACCTTCCACTTGGACAAACTAAAGCTACGTTGACCTACCCTGTATTAGTTATTCTCATTTGCTAAGTTACTACTGATAAAATCCTTTATTTCTAAATTTTCCTGTTTGTTGTTTCTGAAACTAAGTACTGTGCACCCCTCTGTGGGAACTGATTGCCTTTATCTCAAGTCTGTCTCAGCTGGAAAGATGTCTTCCTGTTCCTCCTCAGCTGCAAGTACTTGAACTCACATATTGAAATTCCACCTCTGATTCCACATACAATGAGAGAGAAGCAGTGAAAATGAAAGTCAGAGTAAAGGAGAATTACTAAAATAATGTATATTTCGGTTTCAGATTGTGTCTGAAGACACCAGGAACAACATTTGTGTTGTCATACAATATTTCTGTTGGTGTTCCTGACTGTTGTCTTTTCATTTTCATTTGCTGGGGGGCTCCTCACAGACCCTGTGAGTTAGCAGGGTGGTTATTGAGACACAAGCTGGTTTTCAGCAATGCTCACTCTCTTCCTCAGGCTGAGGTGAAGGTGCGCATGGATCTGGAGAAGAGACTGAGAGAAGCTGAGGAAGCATTGCAGAGCTTGGAGCAAGGCTTAAACTCCCTGGATTGCAACAAGGAGAAAGAGGAAAAGATGAAAGCAGATGTCAGTAACTTGAGAAGTAAGTCAGTCATCCATCATCCTCTACTGATCAGCAGGTTCTGAAAGAGGAAATATTTCTACCCATCTTCCCAGACACAAAAAGAACTTCCCAAGTTAGTGAAGCTGCACATAACGTGCTCTCCCAACCCCTTGTACCTCAACCACACCTCCTTTTGAGAAGCCAGGACATGCTATGCCAGCACTTGGTGTTTCTCCATCAAAGGAGGGCAAAATTCTCCCAGCCTGCCTTGTTGTGTGGAAGACAAACCTAGGGGCAGAGATGAGCAAATGCTTTCCAGAATGTCAAACAGGAAAACTGTGGCAGAGCTGTGAAGACTAGCTAGATCCAGTTCCCCTCAGGATAATCTTTTCTCAGCCTTCATTATGGGAACATCATCAGTTTAAGGAGGACTGTGGTTGCTGTAGCAATGTGCTGGTAGGTGACCCAGCAGGCGAGGTCTGGATCCTTACTCAGAGCTAAAAGACAGCGTCAGCCCAGCACTGCAGTGCTGAGATGACTGCAGTCCACAGGTCAGGTGTAAGGCTCCTCACAGCTTATCCCGTTCTTTGCCTTTTTGTTTTGTTTATTTTTCTGGTAAGATGGGCCATGATCCTAGCATCTGGCTTGAGTCAGGTTTGGGAATTGACACTTTCAGCTTCAACTGTGTTGAAGTCCTGCTTGTTTTCCATCCTCAGGTACAGTTCAGGGGAAGGCTATTATGAAGATCAAGTATCTGTGGTTTGTTTCAGTAAAAGGTGGATATATTGGGCCACTATAGAAAAGTCAAAAAGGCCTACACCATTCTGAACACTATTACATATAGAAGTATAAATACATGTATAAATAGTTTATATACAATATTTATAATTGATACGTGTAAAAAAATAAGTATTATTCAGTAATTTCTACATCATTTTTCTGAACTAAGACAAAAGGGCATGATTCTGAACTTCATTCTACTGGCTCAGAGCCATGGTAAAGAAAAACAACAGAGCTAAAGTGGATGTGTTGAGCTCAACATTTGTCTTGAGCTGAGCTACCTGCGCAGGATATAAATGAGTAACTTCTGGCACCGAGTGTCTCCTGACACTCATTTCCAATCTTAAGTTTTGGGGATATTTTCTTCAAAAGTGTAAAAATGTACTCATGAGCAAGACACTGGAGAAAGGGAGGGACCCGCAGCATTTTAATGTCAGTCCCACCACAGATTGCTTCAGTCCTTCCAAGTGATTCCTGAAGCTCTGCTCTGCGCTTTCCTGTAAGAGCTGGGGCTCATTAGTGCACGAGCCCTCTGAACAGCAGGGCATCAGCAACAGGCAGGAGGACCGCAAGACTGGAATGTCAGAAGATATGCCAATTAGACCATGCAAGCAGAAATGGACCAGGAAAAGCAGCTTCTGGGCCAGATCAGGACGGAGTAACATTGTTAGAGTTTGGACACAGGGCTTTGCAAGGAGCCTGTAATGTGTGTATGTAAGTGCCACTACTTGCTATGCTATTAAGAAATCCCTGGCCATGTATGCCAACACTTCCCTTTCTGCAGTTAGACCTCCCTGGTTTCACACTGCATTCCTTCCAAAAAAGTGCAGTGAGCAAAGCTTCAGACCCCTCTCTTGCAAGAGAGTTGAGAAGTTTTATCATAACAGAAGCTGAATCATGAGTGGTTTTGGGAATGGTTGATGGGGAATAGATGGTTGCAGTTCTTTCTATAATTTGAGTATGTACTTGCTGGGGACTGGAAGGTTTTGTCGCTATGTTTTTTCATTCTGATGGTATTCTGGAGCTTCATGGACTGCTGTTTATGAAGATCTAGGGAGGTGTCGAATGTCATTACCTGACTCAGCCCATCATCATGTGCAGTGCCTTGTGACTGGTTCATTGCTTGAAGTGTCTCTCCCATCACTGTTCACAGTGATGTCTTCTCCCCTCTGCAGAGTTCTTTGAAGAGTGCATCCGCAATGCTGAGCTGGAGGCCAAGATGCCTGTGATCATGAAGAACTCTGTGTACATCCAAAAGGCTGCCACTCGTCGCATAAAGAGCTGCCGCTTCCACCGCCGGAGAGCCAGTGCTTCGTGGAATGACTGTAGGTTTTGGGCAGGTTCTTACTCTATATCCCACAGGAGCAGGTATGTGCAGATGGGGCTGACAGAGCAGTAAGGTCATGTGGTTCATATTTCATATTCCCTAGCAGCAGCACAGAGTTACAGAGAAGCTTGGAGCTTCCCGTCTGTGTGCTGATTGTCTCTTCAGGTATATTGAAAGGTAACTGCTGTGATGGTCCTGAGCCCCTAAAAATCCATTCTCAAAGCCAGCTTCATCTGAATGCTTAATCATAGGCTGATTTAGGTTGGAAGAGACACCTGGACATTGTCCAATCAAGTATTCGGGGTGGCTACCTGCAAGGTTAGGTCAGGTTCTCTTTAGAACCCTAAATAAAAGACAGCTGTAAAAAAAGGAAAATATCTTTCCGTGCCATCAGCATTTTCCTCCTCTGGAAACAGTACAATGAAGCTGTTTCAGTGCAATGTTTAGCTTATTCTTTGCTAGGTTCTCAGTCACGTTGATCGCATGGCTGGTGTGCTCTAGTGAAGCTTTTTCTTCAGTTTGTGTCCCTGATGATGGTGCTGACCTTTCTGTGCTGCTCTTGTTTCAGTGAAGCAATCCCAGTCCTTCATCTTCTCGCACGCAGAAGCTGAAAACATTGAGGAGCTGAAAGAAGCAGCCAAAAGACTGAGCCGGGACCAGCACTTCAGGGAAACTCTCTATCAGATCATGAGGTCGCAACAGGATTCTGCTTCAGGGGATGAAAAGTGACTCTTGCTGGGAGGGGTTTTCTGATCTCAGTTTGCCGTTCAGCTCTGCAAAAGTTATGCCACTGGGCACTAGGGTCACAGGGGAGATTTGCCTTTTGGTGGGAAAAGTGGGGGAAAGTTGTGAGTAGGCAATTCCCTCAGGTAGTGGCTTTGCTTTAGTTTGAATGCTCCTGTAGCCTGGCAGACCTCTGCTGGTCACTCCAGATCTGTTTGCTTCAGCCGCTTATGTTAAGCCATGACTTGCCAAGACACCACGGTCGGTGTTATACTGAACCACAGACTGTAGCTTAGGAAGTGCCTCTTCTTTCCTTTCGTGTCTGGTCTGTCTGCCAAACACAAGTGCTTCTGAGAAAGCCCTTTATCAGCCAGCACTCCAACTAGTGTAGCCTCCCCAGCCAGACACCGCTTACCCTGTTCTGCCTGATCCCCCCCAGGAAATGGCTCGCTGCACACCCCCAGTCAGCTTTGGTGAGGCACATTCCCTGGAAAGTTTGCTGAAGACTGCAGCAGTCCCAGCCTCCCAAGCACAGGCAATAATATCACACGCAGGGCAGCCTCCTGATGCTACACCCTTTCAAGCAAATGGTTACAACACAAGGTGAAGACAACCTGAGGATGCTGAGGATTTGGCTCCGAGGAGGATCATGTGCAGAGAGTTTATAGGTAACTCAGTGGCATCAATGCAAGCTGGAGGGGTGATGTGTTGTGTTGACTGTGGGCAAAACATCCTGGGGCCACGTTTGCACTTGTTTTATACTGGGATGTGTGGCTGTGTCACTGCTGGAAGGAGGAACAAAGGTATGTGCTGCAGATGTTGTTTGTGGGCAGGTTCAGTGTGGAGGAGCCTTTGATTTGGCTCCAATGACTTCCTCACCACCTCTGTAAAACAAGCTGGAGGACAGGTGGGTGAAAAGTGTCCAGCAACAAACCCCATGACTGCTTGGAGAATCAGTCACTGTGAGCAGAGAGCTGTCAGGTCTATGGAGGTGGGGAAAATAATCTCTATGTGCTGCAGTGAATAGCCTGTGTCCAAGACATTGTACTGCTCTCTACCAGCCCTCTTGATTGCAATTTAGGCTATCTTGGTCAAACTGGGATCTCTGACAAGCCAAGGCTGCACTGGGAGAGGAGCCGTGGACAGCCTATTCAGAGGTGGGCCTCTGGCTGGCCTGTGTTCTCCTTCTGAGTGCTCACTATGTGGTTATTGCAGTGAAGGATTTGCCCTCAGTGTGGTCATTATGTATGTTACAGGAGAGGGATCCCTTTGTGGTGGAAACCTTGCAGCTTCTCCCACCTATTTTAAGCAAGTAGCTGACTAATAATTACCCTTGCTGTAGCAACAGCACTGCCTGGTGCTTACAGAGCACTTGACAAGCACACTCAGTGATGCTGTTATCCCCATGGTATACATTGGGAAACAAAGGAATAAACAATTCATATGTGAATAAAGTTAGCAACAGAGGTACAGTTGGGACTCAGGGGGTCTTGTGTGCAGATTTTCTGGGGCTTTCAGGGCTGTGCCACTCATCAGTATTGCTGGGTATTACATAGGTTCAGTAACACTGGTGTAGCTGCTTACCTCTCCCATGCAGGCTGGGACACTGTCCAGTCCCAGGCTTTGTATTCTGTCTGCCTAAGTTCTTTCCCTAAAGGTTCAGTGCTGTTTCTAGGGAGAAGTCAGAGATAAGGCTGATGGGAGGGGAGCCCTGGCTTCCCAGTCAGAGGAGAAGCCTGATGCTGGGTGGAGGAACATATTGAGAGGATGTGATGCTCCTGGAGGGCATCACTCTGGTGTGATCAGAGGAAAAGCACTGAAAGCACAGCCTGTATTTTCCATTTCAGGCAGTTAGCAACCAGTATCCTTCTGTGAGGCAATGGGAGGTTTTATACAGTCAGAGGGTCCAGCCCTGAAAGCTGACATTTTTGTGATGTCAGGTAATGCGATAGGAAAAGAGAATTTATATCCCTCCTTAGCATACCTGATGCTTCTGTGATTTTATTTTTTTTTCCCACTCGTGCTTGCTTGTTAGAAAGCCACAAATGAATTCTTGCTCCTACAAGGCTTAACGGCTCAGAGAAAGCAATACAGAGCTGGTTTTCCCCTTTACTTTGTCATCACATTATCTCTGGCTGTTTTACAGTTAGAAGGTCTATATTATGTGATGCTGGAAGGGACAGAGGAAAGGACAGCCAGGGAGTGTATCTGTTATTCAGGCAGTTAGGAAAATCACCCTGTGGCTTGTCAATGCAGCACCATTGATCTATTATCATCAAAAGCCACAATATCAGTCTTTACAAAAGTATTGTACTCAGGAGGTAGCCACATCAGGTCTTCCTTTACTGTACATATGGACAGCAATAAATAAATAAAAGTTATGCTGACACTAGAGTGAATTCCTGTGTGTTCTTGACAGACTGTCACTGAAATCATGTTAAATTGCCTCTGCAAGAGTTGAGACAAATCATTGTGACATACTCATTTACTGGCAGTACTCTTCCTCTGCTTCACCGAGTTGTTGTGTTATGTGTTTAACATCACCTCTCAAAAGGAGTGGGTGTATGTAAAATGCTCTTACCCTGCTTACCCACCACTATGTGCTTTTAAAATATGTATTAAAGACAGAATGTGCCAAATCTAAAGAAGACATCTCCCACTTGCTTACCTGAAGCCAGTGAGCAGCTCTCTGTGTAGCCAACAAAGCATGCCCTAAGCCACATGCAGTAAGATGCTTGCCATCAGTTGTTCGTTGCTGCAGATACCAGTCCTTCAGGGAAACCAGTCCTGCAAGCTCAGAGTGAGAGTTACCATAGAGCTTGGTCTGTGCACTATAGCATCTTAATTAAGTGACTGTTTCCTTATTCTGTCTGAAAGGACAGAGTTACAGATTTCTATGCTATCTACATATTATTAATGCAGTACAGTAACAGGAAGATGGCTTAGGGAGTGACCTACCTCTGTTCAAATAACCTCCACTAGTAAACTTGGGCCAGATCACTTTCTCCTATTGGTAAAACAGGGAATGAGATGAGCACTCTCTCCACTGAGAAGAGCTCCCTAAAATGTTACCTCATGTCCAAGAATAGGAGAAGATAGAGGACGGTTTGCACCTCTAAGATTTCTTCTCAGACATGGCAGAAAAACTAGATTGGCCCTGAAAAGTTTGTGATAATTATTCCACCATGTCCATCTTCTGGCTATCACCTGGGAACTTGTCTCCCCCTGAAGGTTTTCCCTGTTGTCACATTTGGAGACACTTTAAAATATGGTTTCATTTGCAGACAGTGACAAAGGTGAAACTTACTGATTCTCCTCTGCACTGTCTTGCCTACTTTTCACAGCATAAATGGTGGCTCCTGCTAAGGTAAATTTAAGGGCTAATTTCATCCTCCACATAAGACCTCCAAAGCCTCCTGGCTGTTTTAGTCCCCAGTGTAGAAGAGTGGTTCCTGCATAAGGACAGGGTGCTCGCTGCCCCAAGGCTTTGCTCTTGCACAGAAGTAAATGGCAAAGGAAGGCAGCATGAGCTCTGCTGCCTGCAGTACGTGCTGCTTCTTAAAGCAGAGAAAGTGGACAAGAAATGGAAACTGCCCTTGGGGTCAGAAGTCAACAATAAAGGATAAAGGGTTGCTGGTGCGTGTTATGCATTGCTGTGCTTGGCACACAAGTGATGCAGGCTGGTAGCAATTTTCAGTTACAGAGTATGGCTTTGTTTTTTTAGTTCAGGACGGTAGGCTGGCTTTCTGCTTAGGACATTAGTGTATGTCTTTGAAAATAAAATCACAGTTTTTCACAGAAATAGTCTGTTTTGAATGTTTTTCAATGCAGTTGCTTTTTGTGGCTGCTAGAGGAACAGAAGACAGTTCATGTTGTGCCTGGTAAGTTTGCGCTCAGGAAGGTGGCCATGCTCTGACAGTTTTGTCCAAGGCTTAGCTTCAGGTAGGTCCTGGGCATTGCCTGGACACTCATCGCCCCTTTGTGCTGGTGTGACTGTGAAGGATGCTGTTATTTCTGTCATCTTCCACCTGATGTACTTGGCACAAGGACAATCCTGCAGTTTTTCACCTAGTCCTTGATGATTTGTAATCCACCTAGTTTGATGTTTGGCCATGAATGGGAGACATGGCCAAGCTAGATGAATTGGCTATAGTCAGTCACCTGGTTGCCTGTCAGGGTGACAGTCACGATGAGTGGGCTCAGGTGGGACCATGAGCTTGGCAACCACATGTCGTTTGTGGAACAACTTGCAGTGCCTTTCTGCCCACTGAGGTAACATCCATCTTCTATACAAGTAACATTTCTTTCTTCCTGCAGGCTACACTCCAAAGCCAAAATGGAGAAAGATCCAACTGAGTACTCAGTCAGGTCTGTGAGCCCTTCCTGCTCCTTTCTGCCACCAGTACTAAGTACAGTGTACACTATAGTGCTGGAACCAACATCTTTTTTTGCAAGTGACATTTCAGAGGAGAAAAATGATGAAGGTCATTTTGTGGGGATAACAAAGGCATCTTTTGCTAACTCAGAGGTGTTGCAATAAATAAATTGGCAGGATCATTTGTTCTTATTTTGATGTATCATGAAAAATGCAAACTTTGCATTGCTTAAAATGGTAAGTGAACTCTGCTTACCCTTGAGCTCTTCTTGACTGCATCCCTGCCTCAAACCTCTTTTTGGAAATGACCCGAGAGTGGATAAGGTCCTCTCCTAGAGATGCTGCTCCCATTGGTTTCTTCATCATTAATTCTGTGGGCAGGTGAGAGCTCCATTGTTTCTCCATACATCAGCGGCTGCCTGCAGGAGATGCCAGCCCCTGTTCCTCCAGCATGAGGAAAACAGGTTCTGGGTTTTGTTGTTTTTGTTTTGCTCTAAACTCTGCAAAGTAGGAGTAAATATAGTTAGCATCTCCATTTCAATAAGGCTTGAAAACAAGATGTTTATGCTGAGTGCGAGAAAACTGATTTACTGCAAGGGGATTAGGCCCTGTTCAAAAAGAGTGCTGGGTTTCTCAGCCTTCACGGAGTAAGGCTGGAGGCTTGTGTTAGAGTCAGTGCTGAAAGCACAGTGTGTATGCAGAGCCTGGTCTGAGATGCTTCACAAGCACACAATGACCTTGGGCGACAGAAGTAGGCTGTGCTCTCAGGTGCACTCATCTCAGTGATGTTCAAGGCTGTGAGAAGAATTTAAATAACAAGGGAAGAAGGTGGGAATGCTGTGTCTTTTGTAGCAAGATACCTCAAAGATTGCCAGAGAGAATGGAATAGCCATTGCTTTCATTTCTCCTTTCCTTTCCTGATTCTGCTGGAGGCACAACACTTGTGTTCGCAGCAAGCAAGGAGAAGGTGAGGAGGCTCTGCCAGGAATGAGATTGAAAGTCAGGAGTGCAGCAGATGCTACTGAAAACTAGAGCACTGATCATAGGGGGTTGATGTGTTTAAAAAGCAAACAAAAATGTCTTCTGGCAAGTGCATCTCAATAAGCAAAAGAGAGCTGTCCTTCTCAGTAAGCAAAAACCACCTCAGGTCCCAACCAGAGTTCAGTTCCAGGTGCTCAGAGAAAAGAGGTCTGCAGTTCAGGCCCTCTTTACCTCCTCGTGACTTACTGCTGCTAAGCAAGATATGGTGAGAAAACACAGCCGAGCTTGCACTGGCATGACCCAGCTGGGTGATGTGGGGACATGGCTTATGGCTGATCTCCTCTGCAGGCAGCAGCAGCTGTGCAGGGATCACAAGTCAGTCATTTGATGCTGGAAAAGTTTTGGGTATCTAAACATTGACTGGTAGAGTCTGGAAATTCATGCAGCTCTCAATGGATTGGGTGTTCAGAAACTCCTCTCACTCTCTAGATCCCTCTCTGTTCAAGTGTGCAGTACTTCAGCAGATGCTCTGACCCATGAAGGGATGCAGGGAACAGCAGTGAAGCAAGGCGATCTCTTTTTCTTTGTGCTTCTGCTCCTGCTCCTAAATTTCTCTTCCTGTTTCTCCCTGCACACAAATACAGAGCTGGTGAGGCTTAATGCGGAACTTATTTTAGATTACAAGAAGAAACGTGCAGGCAGAGCTGGTTTTCCTCCCTACAGAGGGAGAACGTGGGCTTCAAAATGAGGTTAGAAAATTTCCAACCAGTCAAAGATACCATAGATGGGTAGAAGTGTGCTTATGACATGCTGAGATTGGATGAGAAGGAGCTGCAGGACACACTACATTCAAAGTCTGAAGGCAGGGAGAAAACGAGTTTGCTTGGAGGAGATGCTTTAGCCCCTTGGTTTGGCTCATGCTGAAGGAGCTTCAAGAGAATGTGTCCATGTTCTCCTTTTAGGTTGTGGCTGGCTCCTAGTTCTGGCATGAGATTAGGTTTGGTGGCACAGAAAATCCCTCTAGCTCTGGCCAAGTGCTGCTGAATAACAGCTGCGTTCAAAGCAGTGATAGTCGTGTAGCTCCAGGAGCACCCTCAGCAAAGGATGTGCTTGACACCCTTCCCAGCTAAACTCAGAGGGGCTCAATGTCGTGAGAGCCTTTGGCTTCCGCATGCAAGCGAGCAGGAGCTCAGCTGCAGCCCTGCTGCCACACAGGAGCAAAGACCCCTGTGCCAACTGCTGCTCCTGCATCCCCAGCTCCCCACTGCCTGCTGGATCCCAGCGCATCAGGGCAGGCCTTTGAAACCCAGCTTCCAGCAGCAGGGTGGAAGAAGGGGGGATTTAATCATAGAATCATAGAATAGTTAGGGTTGGAGATGAGCCAGCCTTAGGAAAGACCATTGTGAGCAGGCATGGAAAGTTCTTCTCCCATTCACTTCCTGAAAGGAAAATACCTCCCTGTCCTTGCCGGCGTAGCTATAAGCACCCAATTTGGCTCCAAAGTGCAGTGCAAGGAGGATCCAGAGGCTGCTGTCAGAGGGGCTGCACTGGGCTCTGTTTCTTTCCCAGACCAGGACAGAGGAGAAGGGGAAGGGAGAATGGTTTCTTTCCAGGTGTTTTGGAAGGAAAGAGCAGACCTAGCAGGGAAACAAAGAAGAGCTTTAGGATAGCACCCTACAAAGGAATAAAGTGTTCTAATAATCCTTTCCTTGTACAGATGTTTCTGGTCCTTGGTTGTGCTGCATTCCCTGTAACTCGGGTTTTGGTTCTGTTTGTACCTGAAAAGGGTCGCAAAGTTAGAAAACAAATACTGCTTTACACGAAGAACATCCTCTCTCCACCTTCACACCCAAGCTCCCTCCCAGCTCTGGGCAGGACTGTGAAAGGCAAGCTGGCTTCTCCCTGCATTTCCCTCCATTCTGTTCCCTCTGCTTTCTGTTCATTCTCCCTTGGCTAATTGTGGCAATCTTTGCAAAGTGGAACTCAGCATCACCCCTGCAGGGTCCTCAGCACCCAGGGGGGATGGTGCTGTCCCAGGCAGAGAGGAAGCCCATGCTGCCATGGTGGAGCTGGGTAGATGCTCCCCTTGGAGAGTGCAAAGGAGGTGAGAGATTGCCTGCAGAGGATCGTAGCTGCTCATGCCTTTTGCTTAATGCTGGCTTCCTGTCTAGAAAACATTATTCATTCTGCTCACAAAGTCTTTCTGATTTGAGTATTTCATGCAGAAAACACGCAGCGATGGCAGTGAACACCCCAGGCTGTCAACCAGGCACCTTCCTTCCCAGCTTCACAGCCCACCTCACATGTGGCTTGGGAACACATCCCTCTTACAAGCATTGGGATGTTCTAAGTATTTCTGAATGTTGTGGAAAAGGGAACAGTAACTGCTTCCTTGGAGGAGATGGTATGTGTGTGTCCCAGATGGTGGGCTTGTGGGAAAGATGGAGGGAGGGAGGGAGCTCCTGAGTTGCTGTAGCTGCAGTGCAGCAAGAAGAGGTGGTGTTATGAAGAAAGCTTTCCTGGTTTGAGGCAGTGAATACATTTGAATTGTTTTGCAGAATAAACAGCTTGCACTTACTACTGCTGTAATGGGATAGCCAGAGAAGCAGAAGCTGTGGCTGCTTCTGCAGCGGAAGGCATCAATTATGGAGGAAGGAGAACATGTTGTATGAGGTCAGGAGACAATAGGACAGACAGGTCTATATTCTGACTTTTCTTTGCCTGTCCAGGTGATGTTTGCTGTGGTAGGGTGTGAGTTCCCAAGGTAACATGAAATGAATCCTGCCTCCTTTCTGAGGAGAAATGGGTCAGTGTTTGCGATCCCCACAGTCTCAATAGCACAGCCTGACATGTTATAAATGCTAATTATGGTAGTAAGATCACTTACTGAGTCACTTCAGCTCACTTTGTGAAGACTGTGTGTGGAGAAATGGAGAAATTATACAGCAGAGGGATGTGGGTACTCATCTTTGCATGGACAGCTGCAGGAAAGGCAAATCAGATTTTATTTGATGGAATCTCCTCTCTCCTTAATCTTTAGAGATTTAATGAAAAGCTTAACATTAGGAAAGACCACCACAGCCCCTAATCTCTTCTTCTGTATGCCACAGACAAGTACATTTCATCTGTTTATCACTGGGTGAATTTTAGTGTTGTTCTAATCTATGGTGAGAAAGAAAGGCTTGGGAATGGCATCTGCAGCACATCATCTCTGGCACTTACTGGGGACTTCTCCACCTGCATTAATGCTGCTTGGACCAACACACACCTAAGCAGACCCCAGAATGAAGCCTGAGGTGTTTAGGAGCAGCAGCTGGCTGGGGAGTGCATGGCCTGGCAGGCTCCCTGGTTTGGCGGTGCACAGAGAGCTGGAAGGCAGAGGGGTCTCCAAGGGAAACCTGCAAATCCAGCTGGCAGCATTGGAGCAAAGGGGAACCAAGGTGCTGGTGCAAGCGAGCCCATCTCATGCAGCTGGATGGATCTTCAGGCCATACCACTTTTCATGGAGCTGGCACCTCTAACAGGGAAAAGGAAAGCAGTAGCTCTCTTGAACTGTTCACACTCACTGCTGGAGGGGCTGTGTTTCATCACATTTATTTTCCAAGGGCTGTTTGTATCTGAACATACACAGACCATTTTTTTGGGAAAGGTGTATTGATACTCAGGCTAGTTATTGTAGCCTTTGGAGGCTTGGGGCTGGGAAATCCACTGGAAGAAACAACCCTGCCCTTGGTGGCCGTGCTGTCAGCTGGAACACGGTGGCGAAGTAGGGAAGTCATGGGTAAAGTCTACTTGTAGGGAAGAGGTGAAGCTCAATGAAATGTGAAAATCTGTCTAAGCAGAGGTGCCAGGCTGGACTTTGTGGAAGGATAAGGCAGCTCATGCCATCCCCCAGCTGACCTGTGAACTTGTGGAGCCATTGCCCTTCCTGGGGAGCAGCTTGCAACTTGGCCAGAACAAGCTCTGGCATATGTACCCAGGCACAGCCTGCAGCAGCATACCTGTGGAGAGAAACACAGAAAGAAAGGGTAAAGCAGTGCTTGACTTTGACGTGGTTAAAGGGGGTCCTTACACATCTGTGCTCTAGGTGTGATCTGTTTTAAAGGGCTTGTCCAGCTTTCTGCTATGGACAAGGTGACATTTAGGTTTGGATTGTGGTGGCTGTGGGGGCAGCAGCTGTGGGAGGGACACAGGGCCTCTGGCAGGCTGCAAGGCAGACAGCTCTCAAGTGCATGTTTCCCCATCTCTGCTCTTGAGAGTCACTTACTGGAGACATGGAACTTTTACCCTAATTAAGAACGATATAGAAATAAATGTAATGTCAAACTTCCCCAAAAGTGCAGAGATAAAAGGGAGGGGAGCTGAGGAGCAGCAGCTGCCAAGTGGAAAACCCAAAGCTTTATTAGCGCTCCATTTTCCACATGGAGCACCACGGGGTTTTGTCTTCTTCAACTGAGATGAAACTGGAAAAAGGTCTTTTATCTGTGGCTAGCTCACCCAGGCCGCTTACAGGGCAGGGAGGTTATTTATCCTACCTGCCAATCCTGCCTGTAGCTTGTTTACCCAGGAGGATGAACAACACACACATAACCTCATAGAGCCCCTCTCCGCGGGACATGTGCTCTTCAAAAATCCTCAAGTACTAACCTGTCCATCTACTTTGCTTTCCTACGAAAATGAAGCATCGGGAGTTGTTCTGTCTCTCCCACCTCCCCACACTTGTGACCTCTATCCACTGAGCTTAATAGATACACAGAGATCGCAGTGTTTGTCTGACCCTTCATGTTGTGGATCTGAAAGTAATAAAACCATTTTTGGTCTGATTTATAGCTGAAGAACAGAGGAATCTGCCAAGCAGGCTCTGGCCTAATCTTGTACCTTAAAGTGGGAACTGCTTATCTCACATCCCACACTAGTGCCGCAGGAATGATCTCCTGGTGGGAAGACAAAGGAGAGCAGTGCTTCTGGCTGCACGGTGTCCCTTGCTGTTCACAGGTGAGGCACGCATACTCAGCAGGGTGTGGGTATTTCACAGACAAGCAATAACTGTGGTCTTTAGGGAGCAGCTGGACTGCAAAAGGTGAGATGTACTGAGGGAGGTGGGAAAACAACTTTTGATTGCTTAGCTGCTTTTGAAAGGTGCAACAAGGAAGATGTAGCATGTGAATAATTTCAACAGAGTCTTGGGGAGCTGTCTTCTTGGCTGAAGTTGAGACATGAGTGTTCCTCCTCTGCAGTTACTGACATGTGCGACCTCCAAGGAGTCACCTGGGGAGCTGGGAGCTATTTGTATCACCCATCTCTAGGTAGGGAGCCTCATCTTCTCATCTTGCACCTTCCCCATCGATGAAGCAGTGCTAATCTCAGGCAGCAACCAGGCAAGGGGCTGTGGCTCATCTTGCCTGGATGTGCACAGGAGGTCCCAAGGTGTTCACAGCAAAGCTGCATGAGCTGATGCTCGATGTTAGTCCCTATTAAGAGCCTGGTTCCATAGCTTTCTGTGTCAGTTCTTCTCACTTTTTTATGGTGGCAGCAGATCTCGATTCCTTATATTTAAATCTCAATTAAAGAGTGTTTTCACTGATGCCTTAGGCTGCCAATACACAGCTCAGTGGGGCTGCCCCTGTATGTGGTGAGCTGGGGGGGGCTGGCAGGTCCTGCAGCTCTGCCCCAGTGGTCTAGCTGAAACTAATGCATAGAACCTATGCCTTCTGAAACCATATGTGGTCTAGCTGAAACTAATGCATAGAACCTATGCCTTCTGAAACCATATTTCTAGATATATGTTTCCTCTGAGGTCATTTTTCTTCTGGCCCAGACTTAGTGCTCGGTTAGTTCTTCACAGCCTATTAAAAGCTCTTCCTGCGTAATGTTCTCTCTTTAGTACACAGTGCCAAATATATCCAACCACCAAAACCTTCTGCTCTCAGAGGGACAAGTTTGGCACAGGGGGTATTTATGGGAGGGGAAATGTGTGTGTGCACAAAGCTCAATACCATTTTTCCTGTGTTTATCTTCCATCAAGAGGCCTCTCAGGGCAGGTGGGAAAAGTCACACTGCACTTCCGTAGCATCTTAGTGGTGTTACTCTCCCAGAAACAGCCATAAAATGGTGGCTTATGGGTTTGCAATGACAGTTCAGCTCCTTGTTTCGTTCCAAGCCCTGGCTGTACTATCTGTCAGGAAGATAATTCCCTGACCTTGTGGTCAGGGGATAAGTGCTTTGCTTAGTGATTAAGCCACTGCAGTATATAACATGGCATGTTTAATCCCTTTGGTAGCTGGTCCTGGGGAGGGGGGCAGGAGCAACTGCAAAAATACCACGGCTTGTGATAAGTCTGGAGACCTCAGAAATGGTGGCTGTATATGCCCATCCTCCTAAGTTAATTTGATGGCAGACTGGAAAATCACCAGCATATCTAGGGCACTGTTTTATCAAGTGATAGAGCCATAAGGTGCAAAACCTCACAATCATCTGATTGTGGCTTAGGCATGTCAGAAATCAGGGAGTCCTTTTGCATGTTGATCCTGTCTGCTGGCTGGCACATGTAAAAAAGAAGGTTTATAATTATTTTCCCTTCACTCTGTCAATGGGGGAAGGGACTCCTGAATAACCAACTAATCCTGCTGACTTGAGCTGGGGAAGGATGAGATACAACCTGTTCTGCTGCTTCAAAGTTGGGGCTTGGATATGGCTGTGAAACATCTGGCTGGCATGCTGGAAATACCCACAAGCCTGCTTTAATGTCCAAACAAGTGCAGCCTGTGCACCAGGGTGTGGATGGATGCATGACCAGGTTTCACAGCTGTACAAGTCATCGAGGGCTGAAGCCCAGTCCCGCTGGTGATATTTAGGGTCCTGTCTGCAAATGAAATCAGAGTGAAAAAGCTTTGACTGACAAAGTCTAACTTAAAAGGTTTCATTCTCCCAACCAGCCTTCTGTCTACCCCCTTCTGCTGAGAGTCTGATTCCTGCCCCTTCCAGTGCTGGAGAAGGTGGGGACATGAGCCCACATCCAGCCTGCCAGCGATGAGACACTTACCTGGCTTGAGGGAAGACCCTTTTTTTGACAAATCCTCTCTTCCCATGCTGTCACTGCATAGTTGAGGACTATAATCCCCCTTGTAATCTAGCATTTGCCTTTCAGAAGCTCCCTGCCCTCCTTGGGAAGAGCCTGAGCCCCAGGTTTTCATTGGCTGTGGTGTCATCTCTGCTTGGACACAGGAATGTGCTAGTTGTCACCATGTGTTTGCCTTTGGGCTATTGATGTTACCAGGCATAAACCCAGCTCCACAGTCTGGTGACCAAAATCACTGCTTACAAATAAAGCCATGCATGGATCTGACCTTTGTGTGACACTGCCAAACAGCTATCCAGTTCCCTAATGAGAACTGTGCTATGGGCATGTTGTGGGTCTCTACCAGCAGTTTGATACTAAATTTGGTCTTTAAGAGAAAAAGAAAAAGCAGAGTTAAACCAAACTGCAGCAGAAATGTGCTGCTTTAACCTGTGCTCTTGAGCTAGATACCTCTTCTGCAGCTCGTCCTCCTGATCTTAGACAGTAAAATCTTTTTAGTACCAGCTCATACTGAAACACTAACGGAAGTGGTCCTCATCACCCTCTGAATCACAAGACCACTCTGGGCACCCCAGTCCACTGCTCTAGAGCCCAAAGGGTAGTAGGTTAGCTCAGGCTCCCTGCTAAAGACATGAGATGCTGCCTGCCAGCCCCCCAGAGCAGCACCCACAAAAGCCTAGGGTCAAGGAAGCAACCAGTCTGGAGTGCTCCCACCATTCCTCATTCCCTGAGAGTATCCAAAATGTATGAAAGGAGCTTGCATATCTGTTGCATGAGACCTAGAAACCATGTCTCCTATGATTTGAAGGTTTTTTAAATCTCCTATTTTGCCATTTTTCTTTTCTCTCATGTTCAGCATTTCTTTCCTCTGGTGAGACATTTTGTCCCTTTGCATTTGTGCTTCCAACTTCCCCATAGAAAAGACTTATGCTAAAATGATGCATCTGATACACTGAGCCCCTGGACAGCCTTGCCTCCTTGCAGGATGCCTCTCTGTACCCGAGGACATTACGGTGTGTTGTCATGGAGAGGATTTGGACCGTATTGCTGGGTCAGCAGGTACCAGACAGCATGCGAGTTTATACAGCACTGGCATCAGGATGGATGGAAAGGACCCCTGCGGATTCCAGGAGACTTTGCAGAAATTCCCCTGGTAGCTTACAGCAAATTTTGTGCGCATCTGGGGACTCGCAGGCTGTGGCTGAATCATGTGTCATCTGCACTGTAGTACAGTGTCTTTGCAGGGAGGGATCTGCAGGTTCCCAGAGACTGCAGGAGCTGCAAGAAATCTAGAGTAGCACAGTGTAGTCTGATCAGAGACACTTAGAGAGGACAAGAGCTCTGGGAGTGAACATCGCTGCCTTCAGGAATCTCTACTTCCACAATGTTTTGATGAAATCATCAGTAAAATGCATTGAAATACCTGACTGCAAGGAGGTAAGTGCAGGTTCTTTGAAATGTTGTAGGAATCACAGAATACTTCTGTTACAAGACAGAGTGCCTTCTGCCCAGAAAATATTAGTACTCACAGCTCCCACGAGATGTGAGTTGGAGTGACAGCTACCATGCAAAGTGATATAGAAACCATCTACAGCAAACCTAAGATGTCAGGTGCTCTAGTGTTGCATAAAGCCCTGAAGAATCCCTTGGTTTACCTATCTGATAGCGTTTTCTGAGAGCAGACAGGTTACCTCTGGTTTACTGAAACAATCCTCCTTGGCTTTATTTCCTCCTGTGCCTTCATTAGGTGAAACTGCTAGCAGAAAAAGCACTGTCATAACTCAGAGCTTTTAAGATATGTCCAAAATTCCTTAGTGATAACAGGTCATGCAGAACTAAATAAGCTAATTAGGAATTTACCAGCAGAGCCATAAATAGGTTGAAAAGCCCACAGAGAGAAGGTGGAGAATACTGGACCGGTTAGTCCATCCTAAGCTCTGCACTGCTAGAGTTAAACTGCTAACGATGACCGAACTAGTCTGTTTAACTTTGGCTTGGTTATATTCACTCTTCACTGGTAGTCATGGCAATGGTGATAGGGTGCACACATTTTAGACGGGATGCCAGCCTCTCCCCAAAGAACAGGTGATGATGACTGCAGAAAGGAAAACTTCCCTCTCATGCAAGAAGGGGCACTACTTCCCATGCCAAGCGCTGGTCTAATCATGGCGGGCAAATAGCTAATTGCTTCTTCTGGGGCTGCCAGTACTTGCCCCATTCATGGTACACTGCCTGGGAAAAGCAACTCAAGGAAAGCAAATCAGCAGCAATGCTGCTATTTGAAAATCAAACAGTAGCATCCCTTTGCTAAGCCCCAACATCCTAGCTCTTCCATAGGTTTTCAATGTACACTGCCCAAAGCCTAGATTCATACAGTTCCTATAGTTGCTCATGCACAGGCATGTCCCAGTTTAAGGAAGAGCAGAGCAAATTAGTTGGCTTGAAGCCTCTGCAGGCAGGTGGAGACTTGGATACACGCTGTGGTCAGCTCCCCAGGTACCTAGCTGCAGTCAATGGGAGCAGGAGCCTCAGGACCAAACCGGCTAGGAAACAAGGGCAGCTTGAATCTGGTGGGAGCTGAAAATGGTGCAGAGGCTCCTAGACAGTGTCTGAATGAGGGCTGCAGAAATCCCTTAATGAAAGCAAAGCGTCACTCCTCTGTCAGGCTTCATGTCAGATGTGGGCTGAGTCCACACAGGACAGCTGTGTAGTGGTCCCTCTACAGTGAAAATAATGCCTTTCTGTTCATGGATCTTACCTTTCCCTTGAAGTCTGAAGAAACAGCTGTGGTAAATGTGAAGCCTGTCCCATTCAGCATGTATCAGAAAGAGGTGCACAGGTAGCAAACCCTGTGAACAGAACGGCCGCCCTCCTAGGGTCTAACAAAATGCATGCAACTTGGCATTTAGCAAAACTCTCAACTGCTGGCATGATGCTCAGAGCTTTATTCAGGAGGGAAAGGAAAACAGCTTTCTGCTTTACCTACACATCTGTGTTTTGAGCTTCCTTCCTCCATTATTATCCCATCTCTTATAAATCATTAAACAATTGTTAAAAATAGCACAGCTTACTTTGGAGGTGATTAAAAAAGAGAAGAAATTATACCATCACCCTCTTACAAAACAAAGCATTCCTCGTAGCACGGTACAGACACAGAGCCAAATCTCTTACTCCCTGCTGTTTAGTTTGCTGTCTGACAAGTATCTCTGTGCCAGCTGCTCTTCCTCTCAGCTGTGCTGAGCTGTTGTTTAAGCAGACATTGTTACCCAGGAACACAGTGTGCAGCACAGGGTATTGACAAACTTGTTGCCCAGCCTAAAAATACCAACTGATACGTGACCCTGTCATCCTGTTGCTTGGGTACAGTGCAAGCAGGGGGAAATTTCCACCAAGCTCTCGGAAACATAACCTATCCCACTGTGATTTACATAAATAATAAAAAGTTTAATATATCCAGGCTGTATTCATTCCTGGAGTAATTCTGCTGGCTCTAGGGAGAAAACCAATGAAGTGAACTGGATCCTCTAACTTTAATGTGCTGAAAGAGTTATTATATGCTGTCATACATACAGATATAAGCAATTCTAGCTAGCCAGGATGGTATAAGGATTCTCAGTGAATGCCTGCTGTTTGATTTAACATTTCCATCTGTAGCTCCTGCCCATCTCTGCTAATGCACCCTCCTCCCACCCTGCCTCTGTCCCAGACTCTCAGCACAGCCTTATCTATGATACTCATCTTCAGGCCCCTCATCTGAAAGTGCTTCAAAGTTCAGGGGGCAATGCCTAGAAGTGGAGGCTGGCAGCTTAAAACCTTCATCCTCAGTAAAGCACCAGCTTCAGAGCAAGAGCCAGAGGAGCTGTCACAGCAGGGGTACAGTGATATCCTTCACTTGCAACCAGGAACAGTTAATTAGAGGGATGCTTAGGAACAGGGAGGACCAGAGAGCAAGCTCCAGCTACATCACAGAGGTCAGCATGGCCCGGGGCAAGTCACATCAGTTCTTTCTGCTTCATTTTTCCTGTACTTAAGCTGAGGGCAATAATTAGTTTACCTCACAGCCAGATCCTGAGATTCGATGCAGGGAACTTTGTAAAGCACATAGGAAGAAAATTTCACTGGCAGTTTGGTTTTGTAATACAGGGTATTTCTTACTGCCACAGTGCTTTTGTAATGTGGAGGATTTCTTGCTGAACAGCATGGATGTAAGAGATGAGTGTGAAGTTGCCAGAGAATTACTTAGGTCCTCTCAGACTAGAATCTTATAATAAGGTTGTGCTTCACAGCAAAGAGCCATGCTCAAAGAATATGACAAAGAAGTCAGACCTATATGATTATTTTATGCCCTAGCATTAGGAGGCATGTTGGATGTGGGGCATATCCCATTATGAAGGCTCTGAACACTGTCATTCCCCAGATTGCTGCTTGCTCTGCATAAATGGAGAATGTGCTTCTAGGTATCTTGTACAGAGGAGTTTTGCATTTTTATTTCTTCCCAGCGTTTTCTCTTCAAAACCTGATTTATCTCATCAAAGAGAAGGGCAAAGCTGGCTCCTGCCTAAAAGGATGATTTTCCTACTGTACCTCAGCACTGGCTCTTTACAGCACGTGCTACTTGATAGCCAAGGGCTTGTGGGGCTGCACACTCCCACAAGGAATTGAATTAGGGCTCTGCAGGCTCACAGTAGAACATGCCTGCACTGTGCTGCAAAGTAAGTGTCACGGGTCTCATTTCCAGGACTAGAATAAGCCAGTTTTCCTCTTCTTTGCCTATGACAGCTAAGTCAGATTCTAAGCAACTTAATTCCCTAGGACCTTGACTCAGCAAAGCATTAAATGAGCTTAAACTTGCACACTTTGAAAGGAGCCTGGCAGGTCCATCCCAGAGCACCTCAGCCCTCCTGGATCTTGGTGGCTGCTCTACTAAAGAATAGCACAGTCCTAGGTCTGCAAAACAGAACTGTGTGCAAAGACAGCCACGGTCATCACCTGTATTTAACTAGTTTGGTGTCTCACCCTTGTACCTCCCAGCATCTGCTTGAAGAAAAACCAGAAAAAGGTACAGCAACCCCTCCTTTCAAAATGGCATTCTATTACATTTTTGTCTTCACTACCCATGGAAGAACATCCACAGCTGAAAGCAAATCTCTGCAAGTTCTGGTGTAACAGTTGGGGGCGATGAGCTATCCTCACATCAGATGTGGTCAGCCTGGCTCTCTCTGAGGTCAGGAATGGAGCAGAAAATCACACTTCCCTGAAGAAGTCATGTCCCTAATGACAGCTAGCAGAGGTGGTTCTGGAGCTGTTCTCAGCCGAATGTCTGGAAAACTAGTGGTTGATAGACTTTGTATTGCAAATTCTGTTTCCCACGTCTCCCTGTCCAAGCTTGGCTTAGTAAAGACAGGCACAACAAAATGAGTCTCCTCTCAGAACTGTGTGCACTGCCTGTTCAGCATTTGTTTAGTGAACAGAATTTCCCTGGCATCAGGAGAAATTTTAGCACAGAATGAGCCTGGAGCCCTAGCATCATGAAAGCATCATGAAAGAAACACAGCAGGTAACAAAGGTAAGAAATCTAACACACATCTCTCTCACCCATGTGGTGAAAGTATTTATGGTAAACTGGGTTAAAAAATACCTTGTGAAATATTAGCCAGTGGTGGTGCAGCTGCTCCTCCTAGTAGTTTTTGAATTTGCCTTCCAAATTCAACCTTGACAGACATCATGATTTAGTGATGAATTTCATGTGAAGAGGCTGCATGTAGGAGAGACTGCTGGCACTCTCAATGGCAAGATGCTATCGTCACAAAATGCAAGACTCCAGCTTTAGCCTAGATGCTGTTAAACACTAGACAATCCACATAGAATCACAGAATGGTTTAAGTTGGAAGGGACTTTAAAGGTCATTCAGTTCCAACGATCTTGGTCTGTGAACACTCAAAATGTGTGAAGGATTCATCTGGAGCTCAGGTTTTTAGTCAATGCTTCCCGCCATGTGTGAGTTCCCTGATGTCTGATACAAGATGAATTCATCCTGTAGCCTTGAGTTCACAGAAGTGAGAATCACAGGGCACTTTGCTCAAGGAAACCAGGCTGCACTGTTCTGGAGCCTCTGAAATGACTTGTCTTATTCTGTGATAGCCAACTGTGTGACAGACTTGTGATACTGTGCCCTTGGTCATGTTGTCCCTATGCAAAACATTAGTATATTATGGGAGTCTTACCGGAAAATGAATCCCAGGACCTGGTCCTGTAATTCTTTTTAGAACATTTAAATGGTATTAGAAATTCTTCTCCCTAATGTTTCAATATCTAAACTTCAGAAAGCCTGTAAACATTCAGAGTGGTTTCTAGCAGGTCAGCTTCTAGAAGTAGTCCCAGTCAATGGGCAATAGTAGGCAGTACAGTGGTTCTCAAATGGGGTTAGAGGTGCACCCACATGTCAGTGTTTGGCTGTATATTTGAATGTTCAGTGTCATTTGATCCAGATTTTGGGTTGTCCTGTTAGATCTATGGGATCCAACATGAAACCTGGAGCTAGACTCCAAACATTAAGGAATTGAAACCCAGGAATTTGATGCTAGCTGAATCTAAGATGTGTTGTCAGTCATTGAAGTTTCCCGGTAATTGTCCTTTTGTTACTACTAAAGTGCAGGTATTACAAGGTCTAGTGGTCATTCTGTGGCATGCACACAAATGGCCAAGAAGCAAAGTCCTGATTATAATCTCATGATTGTAATACAGCAATAGCCTAAAATGTGTTTTCTAATCAGCTGATCTTTTGCTCTAAATAAGCTGTGATAAGCTGTGATTTACTTCTGAGCTGTAACATGTTGCTTTCTTTGATTTTTAGTTCTCCCTGGCCTGTGGCTCAGTATCAAAACCACCAAATAAGCCTCATCCAAAAGGGTTTAATTTCTGTTCCCACAGAAATCCAGCAGCAGAACTCCTTCTCAATTAAACACAAGCAGAAGCAGACCAAAGATATCTCTCATGCCTCCACTGAACTTGCTGACTTCATTTCCCATGCTGCAGTTTTAAACAACTTACGAACTCTGTTGGCTTTCACAGACTTTAAACTACAGAAATAAAAAAATATCCATACACATATTGATGTCTTTTGGAAACAAAAATATTTTTTCTTAGATTGCACATTCAAAACTTGAGCTGCACACTGCACAGTACAGGAACAGTAGTTTGCCGATCCAATTACCACCATGTAGGTGCGTTTTGATTAGTTCAGCTCTAACCCCACGGTGTCAAACTCGGTCAGCAGCAGGAGATGGACTCCGGGTGTAATTACAGTCAGGGGTCAAGACATGGCTCCTGTGCTGTGAAGCATTCTCACTTTACACTGGAAATGTCCCCTCCGAGGGAGGTTTGGACAAAGCCTTCAGGTAGATTGCAGTAGACCTTTGGGGGAAAAAAAATGCTGTTCCAGTTAAAGACTGTGTCTGCTCATTTGCCCACCACATTTTGCCTTCTTTCTGCTGTTTCCCAGCTCTTCCCATCTGCCCTCTGCTAAATGAACCAGGCAGTGAACTTCAGCCACAGCACAATGATGCAGGGAGCAAGAGCCCTCATATCCATGCTGGCAGGCTTTCTCTGCAGCCCCTAAGGCTACAAACAAGATGGAATGTTGGCTATGTTGGAGTCACTGCAGATTTCGGCCCAACTGTAGTGCTGCCAGGAAGTAAAGAAAGTTCTGTGCAGGCTGGATTTGGGCCATTGGGCATCTCTTTCCTACATCCTTGCAGCAACAAGGGCACACATGGCCCACTGTGCTATGAACAATATGTGAAGAACACTGTTTTTTATCAGCAGATTTAAAACAGTATGTGAAATAGCTGCCACGTTTTTGTGCGGTACCCTGTCCCCCCAAAATAAGAATTTAGGGTGGTTGTTGGTTGTGCTATTTTTTAAATGTTAATGCAGAGGAGCTTCTTGATGCATTATGATGGACAACTGGTGATGTCTTCCCACTCATCCATGACAAGATCTTTCATTTCTTATTCAGGTGGGCATGCAGTTCTGCTTCCAAGGCCATTTTGTCAAACGTGCGCATGTTTGTCTCCTCACGCACCTTTTCCCGGACATGGAAGGATGCCCGAGCAACAGACCTGGCATTTTCTAAGACAGTCTTCTTCTCCTTGAAGATCTGCTCACTCCTCTCCAGCTTCCTCTCTATAGAGAGGAGGGTCTCCCTGCGCCGTAAGTCCTCGTACTGTTCCACCTTCTGCTTGTTCATCTTCTGCACTTTCTCCTTCTCCAGACGGCTCAAGACCACCCTGCGGGCTTTTTCTTGGACAGCCTCTTCAGCCACCTGGGCAGCATGCTGGAGCTTTCTCTCTGTCTCTCTAGCAAGGGCTTCCAAGTGCTCCTTCTGCTCTCTTTCCCTCTTCTCTGCTGCCAGTTTGGCTCTCTGGATCTGCATGTCCTCCCTCCTGGCCTTCTCCCTCAGCTCCTGGTTCCTCTTCTCCACTAGTTGCTCATAGTTCTCCTGAGCCTTCGTCAAACTCATCTCCAGGGAGGCCTTCAGCATTTCCCTTTCTTCTGCCTTTTGCTTGGCCAGCTCCTTGAGCAAGGCCTCATGTTTCAGCTTCTCTGCTTGGTTGAGCAGTTTCTTCTCCTTCTGCAGCTGTACCTCCTTCTTCAGCCTCTTCTGCACAGCCATGGATAGCTTCTCTTGCAGGAGCTGCTCCTCTCGCTCCTGGTGCTCCTTCTTGCCCTCCTCCTTCACCTTCAGGTTGTGCTCTTGATGAAGCTTCTTTTGCTTGTCCTCCTGGATGGCCCTCTGCAGCCTTTCCCTTCGCAGCCGCTCCTGCTTCTCCGCTTGCTCCCTCCACCTCTCCTCGTGCACCATGCGCTGCCTCTGCTTCAGCAGAGCTGCCTCCTCCTGCTCCTGGCTCAGCCTCCCCCGACGCTTCTGCACCTGGCTCTCCCACAACCGCTGGCCCTGCAGGAGGGCCTTCTGCTTCTCTTTCTCCTCCTGCTCCTTCCGCTGCTCCGCCCGGCGCCGCTGGCTGTCCCACTGCAGGTGTGCCGCTTGCCGCTGCTCCCGCAGCAGGCTGGCCTCCTGGTGCTTGGCGATCATCAGCGCCGCGATCTTCTTGTCCCTCTCGGGCACCTCCGAAAGGCCCTTCTTCCTCTTCACCTCCCTGACGATCCTCTCCACCTTCTGGGCGGTCTGCGGCGAGTGGCTGAGGTCGCCCAGGCTGAAGCTGCGCCCCAGCAGGGAGCTGGTGGCGGCAGCTGCTGCCCCCCGGCCCCGGCCGCCCACTTTGCCGCCGCGCTCCCGCAGGCTCTCCCCGCTGTAGGAGGACGAGGCCCCCGACTCGGACGAGGTCTTGCCCCAGCTGCCCTCACGGCGCTTCTGCAGCGAGTCCAGCGAGTGGCTCTTGGCCTTGGCACCCCCGGACGGCCGGGCCTTGCCCCCTCCATGGGGCCGAGGCCCGGCAGCGGTGGCAGCAGCACCAGCAGCCCGGGGCGCGCCGCGGGCGGCGGGCGAAGGCGGCAGGCTCCCGAGGGGTGCGAGGATCCGCCTCTTCTCCTCCCGAATAATCCGCTCCCGCTCCTCGCGGCACTGCTGCAGCTTGCGGCGGCGCTCCCGCTCGTAGGCCTCGTAGAGGCCGGCGGCCACCCGCATGGAGCGCCCGGGGGCCTCCCGCAGCAGGTCCCCCAGCGCCCGCGGCAGCAGCTCCACCGGCCGCACGGCGCAGCGGGCGCAGGCCTCCAGCGACCGCGGGCTGGTCAGCACGTACCGGCTGCCCTCCGCCGCCGCGCAGTCGAAGTTGTACAGGTCCAGGTGCAGCAAGGGCGACTGCTCCCCTGGCCGGGCCGGCTCTGCTGCCGCTGCCCCCCCGGGCGCCGGGCAGGGCGGCGGGGGCGGCTCAGCCGGCGGCTCCACCATGGCTCGGCCTGCAAGGGGAGAGAGCGGCGGGCGGTGAGCGGAGCGAACGGACCCCTTTGTCTCCCCGGGAAGGCGCCAGAGCCGGGAGGGCAGGAGGAGCTGCGTCGGTGCCACCTGGGCCAGGGGAGGGCAGCCGTGGGGGACGTTCGTGGAGGGAGGAGGTCCGGTGGCGTGGGGTGTCGGGTGGAGGGGGATACCTGGGGCGGGGAGGTGTGTTTGGGTGGTCGGTGGGCGTGCGTGGGGCGGTTTGGAGGGATAGAGGCGTTTGGGGTGACGTGGGGGGCGTTCAGCGTCCCTGCGGCATGTTTGGGCAGTAGGCGCAGGCTTGTTTGGCGATGAATGGGGGTGCACGGCGTGTGTCTGGGCCGGCGGCTGAGGACTCCGGTGTAGGGGGTGCTGGGGAGATGAATGAGGATGCTTGCGGTGCACCGGCTTAGCGGTGCGGCGGACAGGGCTGTCTGGGCGTGAACGGGGATGTGGGTGCACGGGGGTGTCAGGCAGGGCTGGGAGCGGGACCGGGACCGGGACCGGGACCTCCCCCCGGGGCCGGTACCCATGGCGCAGGACGGACACCCCCGGCCCCCCACAGCACTCACTCACTCACCGGGCGGGCGCGGCGGGCAGCCCCGCGCTTTGTCTCGGTGCTGGCAGCCTCGGGGATCAGGGGGGTGGCGGCGGCTCCTCCATGGCAGCCCGGGCCCCACGCGGAGCCCCCACCTCCGGGGCGGCGGGCACGGCGGCTGCCCTCAGGCTGAGGCGCCCCGCGCGGGGGGCGGGCGCAAGCGGCGCGGGGGGAACCCGCCCCGCGGTCCCGCGTCGGGGCCGCGCCGGGCTGGGGGCAGCGATGATGCAGGGCGGGCGTCCCGCCCCCGTCCGCTGCGGCGGGAGCGCGCCGGGGCTGGCTCCGGCGGTGGGCAACGCCGCTGGGCGTGTGTCCTTCCCGGCAGGCATCCTGCATCCCCGTGTGTGCATCCCTGTATCTCTCCATGCCTCCGTGCACCTGCCCCTCCGTGCAGCTCATCCCCCCTGGGAGCGGCGCTTCCAGGGTTGTGCCCTCTGTTTTGTGCTGTGCCTGCACACAAAACAAGCCCACCTGTATTTACAGTTAATACAAACAAGGATAAAAGGGGTGTAAGAAGGAGGAGGGGATGCTAACCCAGTTTTTACAGATGGCAAACTGAGCCACAGGGAGATGAAGGTGCCTGCCTTGGGCTACCTAGGGAATTCGTGCCAAGGCACAGTTCTCAAATTTCAGTTCAAAGCCATTTCCAGCAATGAAACACGATTTCCTTCAGTGCTTATCCAAGCTATTGCTTGCTGCTGGGTTATGTCAGGGCTGACAAAAGGGGGAACTTTGAATATGCTGATTGCAGTTACTTTGATATTCCCCTCTTTCTACAGGGATCCTGGGCTCAAACAGCCTCAGTGGGGTCGAGGAATGCCCTGCTTTTAAAACACCATTCAGCAAAAAGGGGATTTTATCTGGTTGTGGAGTTGCAGAGCATCTGTGCCACATAGTGGAGCAACTCTGATTTTGTCACGCAGAGGACAGTGGTAGCAAATGCACCATTAGCTACTGTGTTATGACTTCAATGCTTTTCAGCAATTTCTCATTTAACCTCTACAGGAGCAGCTTAATCTGCTTTGCTGTAATAAGGAAGGACTTGGCACTCACTAAAGGACTTCCAGGATGGCCCAGGACAAGGATACAAAGCAACAGAAGAAGAACTCAAGGCCTAGGGAGTCCTTGGAAGAAAGCTGGAAAGCTGCAGGTTAGTTGTGGTTTCATATTGTACACGCAAAGACTTTGAATCATGCTTACCCCCATGCTGATGAATGCACACAGTAATACACCCACAGCAAGTGGGCAAACTCCACCAATAAACTATATTGGTCGATGAGAAACTCAACATGAGCCAGCAGTGTCTGATAACAGCCCAGAAAGCCAACCATATCCTGGGCTGCATCAAAAGGAGCATGACCAGCAGGTCGAAGGAGGTGATCCTGCCCCTCTACTCTGCTCTCGTGAGACCTCACCTGGAGTATTGTGTACAGTTCTGGTATCCTCAACATAAAAAGGACATGGATCTGATGGAACAAGTCCAGAGGAGGGCCATGAGAATGATCAGGGGACTGGAGCACCTCCCATATGAAGACAGGCTGAGAAAGTTGGGGCTGTTCAGCCTAGAGAAGAGAAGGCTGCATGGAGACCTCATAGCAGCCTTCCAGTATCTGAAGGGGACCTATAGAGATGCTGGGGAGGGACTCTTCATTAGGGACTGTAGTGATAGGACAAGGTGTAATGGGTTCAAACTTAAACAGGGGAAGTTTAGATTGGATATAAGGAAGAAGTTCTTTACTGTAAGGGTGGTGAGGCACTGGATTGGGTTGCCCAGGAAAGTTGTGAATGCTCCATCCCTGGTGGTGTTCAAGGCCAGGTTGGACAGAGCCTTGGGTGACATGGTTTAGTGTGAGGTGTCCCTGCCCATGGCAGGGGGGATTTGAACTAGATGATCTTAAGGTCCTTTCCATCCCTAACTATTCTCTGATGCTATGATATTGACTAATTTGATCTCATTCATTCATCAGCATTGTAGTCTGCAGGGACTGGTTATAAAGCTTGGCAATTACTTAAGTGAAAAATCCTCAGGCTGGGAACAGCTCTCTGCTGTCTGAAGAGCCCAGCTCACTGGCTGATGGAGCTGACCATTAGCACTAGCTGCAGCACCGTAGCTGTCAAACTATGGCTGTGTTCCCTCCTCACAGGAAATACTAAGCTGGTAAGTGTATATGCTAGGTAAGGTATGGGCTTCTCAGGGCCTTTAGCACATTACTGTTTCAGCCTCCAACGGGGCTTGCATTTGGGCCTTAATCTTTCAGGTTTCCGTGTGGATCTTCAGGAGCCCTATAAATGGTCTCATGAATGCAATTGGAAGGGTATTTACTGGGAGATTTCAGAAATAGCTGGATATGACTTTTATACATACTATCCAAACATGGACCCATATCCCTACCTCATCAAGACTAAAGGAGATTTGGGATGGGGCAGGAGTAGATCTCCAGAGGAGCTGCACGGGATCACTGCTAGTGAGTCATTTTCCCCACACAATTATAAAACCTAGTTCTCTGTTGGCTGGAAATCTCTAGAAATCTGTGCACTCTGGCAGAGCAGTACTATAAGATTACTTTCCTGCTCTAATACACATTTTCTTTCTTTGCATTGCTGTTAATCATAGCAAGAGATAGATGTGGGGCAGTGGAAAGTTGGGACCACAGACTGTGGAGGTGGAAGTATTTGTATCACTTCAATAAATTCTTCTGTATGCTATTCATGGTAGATGTATTAATTACTTTCTTCCCATGCAACTTTAGAACCGCCTGTGCCTGCATTTTTCTCTGCTTTCCTTGTAAGAGCTGTTTCACAGCCTATGATTTTACTCATTGGTAAGATGTTGCTAGTTACTTTCAGCTTTTTTTTTTCCTCTTTTTGTTTTATCTTCCCTAGTAAGTGTTATGCCCTACTTGGGTTTATGCCTTAGAAGTTATTTGTAAACTGTTTCCATATCCCCTCAGAGCCAAAGAAAACATACTGACATAACAGATCAATCCCCTGTAGTTGCACAACTAACTATCACCTTTCTTCTGACCTCCTGTCAGTGTATCAGGCTCTCCCAGTAGCTGCTGCTCTGAACTGAGCAGAGTGGGGTTTTGCCTAGCACTTGACTCAGTGCTGCCTGGTATGGGGTAGCTGTGTGCACAGTCTTGGTGCTGATGTATTGCCTTCCTTCTTCCTAACATCTCCTAGTGTCCCTTTTAATTTGCTAGCTGTCCTAGGTTTTTTCAACACAGTTTGACTTTTCAGAACTGTCCCCCCCTCTGCCAGGGGGAATATTAGCTGGTGAATTATTTCCTCCTTGCTAAATAGCTTTTGTTTTGCAGGTTCAATCCTGCCTCCAGCTAGTTTGCAGTTTCTACTCTCTCCTTCTCAGGCTGTGTTTACATGGTTGTTGGGAGGATCCTGACCTAGCTATTGTGTAGCTTCTCCAGCTCTCAACCTACTCTCTTTTGTTCAGAGCCCTCCTGGTTTTGCACCAGAATGTTCCTGCACATTCCTGAGCCCTGGGAACAGGGAAAGGTGACAGCCTTGGAGAGAAGAGAGTAACACAGCTTTTAGGTTACAGGCTGCTGGCATCTCCCAGGCACAGTGCCCTTCTCTTCCCAGCTGCTGGCAGAGCACAGGCACCCAACACCTTCCTGAGCATGTCCCTTCTCTGCCCAGAGGCAGCTACTGCACCTCTTCCAGGACATACCAGAGCCTCTTCAGTACAATTTTCTGTCAGCTGGATGGTTTAAGCATTGGTTTAAAACTTTAATGAGTCACTCAGTCTGAGATCTTAATGATCTGAAGATACTCACCCCCATGATACTCTTGGTCCCTTCCTTCCGAACAGCCCCTTGCCACATGCCATAATCCTTTGTTTACAGTGCTGCAGCCCATGCACCTAAGTAATTCTGCAGCCTGCTCTTAGCTGATGTTGAACATAAAGTCCCGTGACACTTTCCACACTGGGCTTGCCTGGTAGCCAAAGGCTGAAATCTATCATGCCACAAAGTTGGTGTAACAACCTGACATAAGCCAAAGTTCTCCTCCAGGAGATTTCAGTGTTGGCTCCTTTTATCCATTTCC
Organism: Neopsephotus bourkii; assembly: GCF_033783945.1. NCBI lineage: Eukaryota > Metazoa > Chordata > Aves > Psittaciformes > Psittacidae > Neopsephotus > Neopsephotus bourkii. Next base: position 3,039,261 of record NW_026902266.1, read on the forward strand.
TATGCTTTGCTTTGGCTTTTGTTACTCTCTGCTTTTGTTCTGCCTGCATTTACCTTCCTAAATGGGTGGCAGGATGGGCTTTTGCCTTCCTCCATCTGCTGCCACAGTCTGTCTCTGGGGAGATGCAGGGAAAGCCTCCCTCCTCCCGGGCTTTAAGCATTGTTCTATAGCCCCCTCTCAGGCTGTTCCAGTGCAGTAACTGCCCCCAGCCAAGGCACCCTTCCCACCACTCACAGCCTAGAGGCTCGGCTTAACGTTGTCATCTGTGGCTGGGCCTCAGCCACTTCACGTGAGTCTCCTGGGAAATGGAGCTTCTGGCTGGAGCAGATGTGCAGAGCAGGGAAGCCGAGGAGATGGGCATGAGGAGGTAGCTGGAGACGGCAACATATGGTAAGGGCAATGCAGAGGGCTGCTGCCAGAAGCAAAATGTTTGGCAGCCACTGGGGACACACTTGCACTACAAATACGTCATCCTTCACTAATTTAAAGCCAGAATCTAAGGGCAACATTTGGATCATGCTGATAGTGAGTTGTTATTGGTATTCATCTTGATGAGTAACACTGGTGTGTGCTTTTGCTCTCTCATCAAAACCACTTGGTCCTCAGTAACTAAAAAGTTTTGTTGGTGTCTAGCTGAAAGCATTTCCAGATGGTTGGCAGTCTCTGTATTAAGGACTGGCAGCAGTGTTGCTGCATGGGTCCTTTCTTGGAGTTATGGTGAACAGCTCTGTACTTGGCTCTGTGCAAGCTGGGCACATCCACAGTGGTCTTTGTATTTGGGTAAACCTATGCAGTTACCAGGGCAGTCTGAAAAACATATGGTAGGTGGCAAAGAAAATTTTTAAAATGAGGGAAAAAACCTTGTCACTGCATATTTCCATGGCAACAAGTGTAGATGTGAGAGCAGATTTTAGGCTGGATGGGGCTTTGGGCAACCTGGTCCAGTGGAAGGTGTCCCTGTCCATGGCGGGAGGGTTGGAACGAGATGATCTTTAAGGTCCCTTTGAAACCAAAGCATCCTATAATTCTGTGATACTCTGTTGTCAGTTGTTATTTCTGGAGAAATTTGAGAACTGGCATATTTTGACTTGACCCAAATTCGAGATACAGCTGCCGAGCCCGATGCATTCAGTTCTCCTGGTCAGGCTTGGCTTCATCCGGAGACCTCATGAGTCAGGAGGGTGTTACAGAGCCCTTGCACATGGTGAATCCTGAAGGGCAGATTTGGCCCCAGGGTCATAGAACAAACTTACGATAAGGCAAACAAATACATGAATCACTCGGAAATTAGTATGGGGACATCTTTGTTATGTGAGGGGTCAGAGTACACTGTTGGAGTGATCTGTGCAGGACCACAAACTCATCTCCATGAGCTATTATTCGTAGACAAATAGTGCAGTGACCCAGAATCATCTCTAATGAGCAAGTGCTATTGAGTGTAAACTCAACAGGAAGGTACATGCTAATGCTGGTTACATTTTCAAGCTGAAACTGAAATGCAATTACGTTCCATTCATTTACTTGAAAACTGTTGGTTTTGAGCAAATGATCAGCCTTGCATACTGCTTCAGTTTCCAAGCTGTGCTATTTATTCTAGCACAGCCTGGAAAACACAATGTGAAGCTATTGAAGAACAGTGGGGAATATGACATTGTTGGTGATGCTCTTCAGGGGAAGTAAAATGCAAAGTGTAATCAAACAGAATAAACTGTCAGATTGAGTGGATATCTTAAATTATTTTAGCTTTAACTAATCTGAGGTGTTTATTAGCTGAATAGTAAGAGGTTCTTTCTCTTCCTGTATTATTTCTACCTTGAACATGGCATGGATTTTATTGGTTAGGTATTTGTAGGAGAAATGCAAAAATCTCACATCACTCTTTATTCCCCTGTCAGAAGCCTCACCAAAACACAGTTTTCCAGGGTCTAGTATTAAATGTTCCAGACTAAATATGAGCTGCTTTTCCATTCCTAGATTGTACTTAATCTTGCCTGATGGTGCGGTGCCAAGGAGCTTGTAGATAGAATGGAAAGATTCGCTAATTGATTCTGCTCTCATCAGGGAGTGAAGCACAGCAGGGAGCACAAGAGAGGAGTCAGGAATCAGGAGCTGGAACCTCCCTTGCTTTGTTAGCCATACACCCATGCTTATGAAGTATAAAAGAGGTATATGTGGGCTTTGCACTCAGCCTGCCTGCACTCAGTTAAGACCATGATGCCTTCCTCCCGAATTCAGGAGAACTGAAAGACAAATATCATGCTTGTGGAGGCAGAAGATCACACATGGGCAGAGTCACATCCACATTAGGCCTAGTGAGGTGGAGCGAGGTGGTCGCCCAGGCCTGAGTTGGTCCTGCTGTTTTAACACTGTTTAACAATAACCTGAGCTATCGAGTCTGTCTTTGACAACAGCCAAACCCCCTTATGAATAATTCTGCTTAATTACAGATGAATGTCTGCAGCTGAAGCCTACTACTCATAATGATAGGATTATATTTAAATTCCTCAAAATTACACCTGTATCTGTATGTTTAGACATTGAAGGGGATAAACTCTACTCTTCTTCTATGGCATGAGCTGGGATTCCTAATTCCTTAGATGAGAGAGCATTTGTCCTGAATCCCAGTTCCAGTGCATTTCAGATCCTGCCATCTGAATCCCATGTCATCAAAACCTCCCTGGGAAGGGAAACTGTCCTACGTGAAGAGTAGGAGAGTACAGCTGGTGATGGTGCCAAATAGATTTCTTTTCTGTTGGTCTGTTACCTGGGAATAAAGCCAGCTGGAAGATGGCTGGAAGGAAACCTTCCTAACTCTGATCATATTTGCAATCAGTTTTTAAGACAGATGTTGCCTCAGGAAATATGAAAGTCAGCAGACAGGAGTTTTGATGTGCAGCTTTGCAACTTGAAAAGGGATGAGGTTTTATAGAAAGGAAAGAAAATGAAAGTTTACAGCTTCCTTGAGGTGTACAGAGTCACTGTATGCAGCCAAACAATGCAAAATCATGTGTAAAGAACAGGTGGGAATCCAGAAAGTTAACAAATGTCCTGTAGCAAAAACCTACTGTGTAATAGAAAGACTTTTACAACCTTTAATTTTGAAGAATAAGTCAAGAAATGACTTTCTGAATTCAATTTTCAAAATTGACAATGAAAGAAGAAGCTGAGAGTCAATCAGCTGCTTTTCACAGGAGATCCTGGAACATGGAGTTCTTGTTGGAAAGAAAGAAGGGTTGAGGACAGTGGGTGTTAGACAGGAATAGGTTCAGTTCTTTGCTTTGACACTTTTTAACCTAAATAAATGCTCTGAGTGAGTATCTTTGGGATCTGGGCCTCCCTCTTCTGTCTGTGAAGTGGAATAATATCACCTTCCCTAAGCACTGCATAGCCAATGTGATAATGAAGCTGTATATTACATATATTAGATAAATTTGGCAGCAGCAGGATCTCAAGATGGTTGGAAGGTAATTTAAATTAACAGCAGGATTTTACAGTGAAGGTGATTTTGTCCTTCAGCATCTTTGAAACAATCCCACAAACAGGCAAGAGGGGCTCCCCTGTACCTCTTTATTGTAGCACATAGGCAATGATACAGCTACTGTATCATTGAGCAGGTACTAATGGGGGCAGGATGGATATTTTCCCCTAACAGTTTTGTAGAACTGGTGTTTCGTATGTGTATATAGGTCAGATTCTGCAGTTTCTCTGCTCACACAAAGTCTCACTGGACTGAGTGATTTGGGTTTTGTTGCACCTTTTTTTCCTCCAACTCCCCTGCTTTTTAGCACAGCGTAGGATGAGATTCATGAGATGGTGCTGAACAAGCTGATACAGGTCCATGGCACTGTAGGCGAGTTACCTGGGCAGGATGGCATCTGCACAGTGGTGCTGTGCCCAGGTGAGTTGTTCAGCTGGGATTTGGGTGCAGTTCTCTTGAACAAGGGTAGAGGCTGATTTCAGGGTGGCTACCTAGCTACCCCTAGGAAGCAACAGCTAAGAAGGCCAATATGATCTTCTGGTTTATTGGGCAAAAGGTCTCAAGCAGAGATGAGGGAGTGCAACACCAATTTACAAGGTACCAAGGAGACCCTGACAGAATGCTGTGTGTTATTCCAGTGTCAGAAGATCCTGCAGGCAGCACTCTGGTGTAAATTACGTTTGAGACAGCTGGGCTAGTTAGGATGATCAGCAGACCCATACACCAGCCTTAGGACAAGGACACTGAAAGGGCTTCCATCTTTGAGACTGTAAAATGAAGTTTGAGGCAGGATGTTGCAGACCTTTAAAAATACACAAAGAACCAGGCAACTTGCTCAGCTGTATGTTCTATGTTTTGCTGTGCTAACCCAGAGGCATGTCAGTACCAACCTCAGAAATGCAGGCTCTGAAGAAACCGCTCCCATGAAAACCAGGGTGGTTTGGTGTTTGACTTCAACATGAGCAAGACCTACAGGAAACTCCCTTTTCCTTGCTCTGAACATTTAGCCCTTAAGTGAAGTGGAATTAATACCATTGTGCTGTGTGGCTTGAATCTAGCACAACTGGAGCAGAAGTCAATTTGCTGTATTTGAAAGAAAATTAATTAAGGCCTCGTTTGTTTCCCTCAGAGAGAAAAGCTCTGGGTAGTTTCCAGGAGATGATTTGTTTTCCCTGAGCTTCCTTGGTACAGGCCTATATGTACAGAGCAGATGTTGTACATCTTCCAGTCCCTAATCCCTGTAAGCTCCAGGCTGCAAGCTGGGCTTTCTGGTTCCTATGGCAGTGTTGCAGCCCCAGTGGTTGCTCCACAACTGCACACTGCATTTGAAGTCACAGCAAGGCATATTATCTTAGCAGAGTGAATACTGGCAGTACTCCAAGAAGGGAAATGCCGTGGGAGAGATGATGCTCATGGTCTGATTTAGCCTCACCTGTCCTTCATCAGCAGATTATGAACTGTGTGGAGGGCTAAAGGGATTTAGAGACAAGAGGTTCAGCATCATCCCCTTTGCTTCTGAAGTGCCCCAGCAAGGCAGGAGGATGGATGGTGTGCCAAGATTTCTATCTTTGCCATGTTACTTCAATAGTGCTTTGGAGATGAGCTTCTCTATTTACATCTACTCTGAATGTTAATAAATGAGTAATGCCCTGCTAAACATGAAAAATGTGTGTGCATTCCAGTGCATGGTCCTGGAAATGTAACCGAGGCTGGCAGAATAGGAAATGTGTGCAGAAGGAAGTGGGAGAAAACAAAGCAAAAAAGGAGAGGTGAACTGTACAGGACACTATGGGCTGTGGGGATTTCAGGAGCAAACTGATTTGCTGCTGCACAAATCCCACTTCAAACAAGTTGCCAATGAAGAGGTCACATAGGTGTTATCAGCAAGAAGGCAAAGGAGCGAGAGTGTGCGTAGCTGTCATGTATGCCCAAGTGGGAGGTGCTGTTTGCCAGAATCATGCCTTGCATGCTGCCAGCTCCAAGGAACAAAAGGCACCTCTGGTGTGATGCCAGCTATCCACTTTTCCACTGGAATCTGGATATGGGGGGTTGATGGAAGCAACTCCAGGTGAGTAGCACTCTTGCATCTTAGTAGTAAGAGTTTCAGAGCTGTCTCACTATGAAGGATTGTGAGGGAGCCAAAGCCAAAACGTCTTTGGTGACCGAGCTGGGTGCTGAAGGGTCTCTGTAGCAGCTTGTTGCTGAAGTGAAGCTGTCTCAGTCTTTCAGCTTGCCAGCTTGGGCAGCTCTGCAGAGGAGGGAGCAGATGGCATGGAGCAGGTACAGCGTTCCCTCCTCGTCTGCAGGAGCACATAATGCTGGGGAGGAGGACACTGCACCGGATGGTAACATTACCAGGGCTTATGGGCAAGGATGGATTGTGTCACAGCCTGAGGTAACATTATCTCTTAAGCTATTTTGTTCTCTGATAGTGCTTCGACTGTCATGAGACCTTTTCCAGCTGAGCACTGCCATCAGGAATTACATTTTATCTGTGGCTTCTCTCTCAAAAGTGAAATTAACTTGAAATGAGGGTCATGTTAGATATGTGGCACCTGTGCAAACATCGATAGCCTGTGGAGTCCATCATGGGACAGAAGAGAGGGGCAGGTATGTATGTGAGGGTGAAAGGTACCATTTGTTTTCAGAAGTATTTGAAGGGCTTTTGGCAGTTTGAAGGATAAGATAAGAATTTCATGGCTGGGATTAAAAAGATGTTGCTTTTATCTGAATAATCCAGTGGCAGGTCTGGATCTGGATGTCAGCAACTGTCCCTGTGGGGATCTATCAAGGCATGCAGAACAGCCTGTGTTTGCTGCGCTAGGAGAGATGCTTTGTATTGCTGTAAAACAGAGCTTCTCCAGCCCAGACTCCCCTACCACCCTACTGCTGTGGGTTTGCCAAGGGGGCTGGGGTGAAATGTGATGTGGGGCACCTCACTACCCATGTATGAGCTGCTGTCTTCCCGCAGCCCCCTGCCACATGCTGCAAGCTGACACAATGCCTATTGGTATCTCTGCCAGGAAGGAATATATCAATGGGCTGAGTCGTGTGATAGTAATACTCCTCCTGTGGAATAAAAGCAACATCCATAAACAATAAGAAATTAATTGTTTGATCAGATGGGGCTGCACAAAATAAGCATGCTTTGACCTTCTGATGAAGTTTGGCAGCATTCATGCTTTAAAATTTATGGTACCCAAAATTAAAAGTTTCAGTTCATTATTTCTTGTCATATCTGTTCAAGCAACTGGAAAGACTTTGACTGTCAGGAAAATTGTGCCAAAATACCTGCACTGAGACCATAAACTTTTTGCCTGAGGGAGAGGCACACTGGTGCTGGCACCTCCTGATCTTCCTTTATTGACGTGTAATGAAGGGAAAATATTTCACATCCGCATTCAGAACCTGGAGCCTGAAAAGAGTGGAACCAGTAGGTCATAGGTCCTGGACTGTGAAGAGGGAAGTACCTGTCAGTTGCATTTACTTCCTCTGAAACATCGTCTGTTGGCTAATGCCGGAACCAGAATATTGGGTTAGACAGATCGGTGGTCTGGTGCAGTATGGCAAATCCAATGTGAAAAACATTACTTCATGTCTGTATGATACTTTGGACATATAATCTGTAAATTCTGATTTTTGTGATTCCACGATAAACAAAAAAGCAAGCCAGATACATCAGTGTATCTGAGACCTCAAAGGGTCCTAATTACAGTTATAAAGAGAAGTATATATGAATAAGAATTAGGGAAGTGAGGTATAACATAGAAATTAAAAAGTACCTCTAAATAGTTAAAAACTTTAAATAGTTGAACCCAAAAATGTGAACCAGCCCCCGTGAGAGACCAGTTTAGTGAGGATTTGCCAGGAGTTGCACTTTTCTGTGTGCCTTAATGCCATGAGCAGAGGGAGCAGTGTGGCAGCCTCCTTTCAGAGGTATGTGGGTTTCTGAACTTCTCTCCAGGTCCGGGAGATCGGCACCAACGGGTCAAACCAGAGCAAAACGCAAAGGACAGAGTGAAAATACTGGCTCGTGTCCGAGGTTTCACAAAGAGAGCAGCTGTGTGAATTGGTAGGTCTGTGTGCAGCTCTAACTCCCACTCTCTCCCTTCCTGCCTCCAGGCATGTTTTCCGGGTGACCATGTAGGTTTTTCCTGCTTCTTGTTTTTGAAGTGCTTTGCAAGAGTAGTGTTTATGGGAAATGTTTTGTCATGTACCATATTAATCTCCTACATCCGATCAAGTGGTGGTAAGCCATTTCTATAGCCTATTATGGGCTTTTAGTAGGAACCACCAGTGTGCTTTTGCAGAAAGATAGGAAAAGTAAACTTCCCTTCCACCTTTCCACTAGAGCTACGTTTGCCTCCCCCAGCTAAGAAGGAGAACAGCTCACTCTCCATAGTGAAATGTGAATAATGTAGCAGATCCATAGACGGTATTAATTCAAGGAACAGAAAGGAAAGCAAAGAGATGCTTCCTGGTTGGACAGAGCCTTGGGTGCCATGGTTTAGTGTGAGGTGTCCCTGCCCATGGCAGGGGGTTCGCACTGCACGATCTCAAGGTCCTTTCCAACCCGAACCCTCCATCGGTTCTGGGATCCCGTCTCACGCACCGCGACAGCCAGAACGGCAGCGCCCCTCAGCGCCCCCCATCGGCCGCGTCGAGAGCGGCCTCCGCGCGGCCCCTTTAAGGCCAGGCCCGCCCCGCCCCGCCCCGTCCCTGGTGCCCTGCCGGCGGTGCGCGGGGCGGGGCCTGGCGGGCGGCGGCGGCCGGGGCGTTGGGCGGGTGAGACGCCGGGGCGGCCGGGGCGCGCGGCCGCCGACCTTCAGCCCCACCGCTGCGGCAGCGCCGCCCCGCCGCCCCTGCACCCGGCGCCGTGACTCGCCTCGCTTCCCCTCGCCTCGCGAACCGCCGCCGAGCCGCCCGGTGAGCTGCCGCGAGGGGAGGGTGGTGCGGCCCCACCGCGGGTTGCGCCGCTGAGGGGCCGGCCGGGGCGCGGGCAGCGGTAGCGTCCTGGCTCCGGCGGGGGTGGGAGCGGAGGAGCGCGTCTCGGTCGCCGAGTGAGGCGGTAGGGGTTTGCGACGCTTCCCCGGGCGCGGGGCGGAGCGGCCCCTGCGGGGAGAGGGAGAGACCCGCCCGGCGGCCGGCCCCTGCCCGCGTGGCCGGGGGACGGCGCCCGCTTCCCTCGGGGCCGCGGCGGGGCTGTCCCGCCGGGGCTGTTGCATAACGTCACCGGCGGTAGCGGCGTCTCCCCCTCGTCACGGCAGCGTGTGGCCAGGTAGCGGCAGCGCTGGGCTTCCTCCGAGGGCTGCGGGCTTTAAGGTGTGTAGTTAGGCGTGTGGATCCCCCCTTGGTGTGGGGAGGACCGCTGGGGTTTAAAATCCCCGGCAGTGACAGCCGGAAAGTGTTCCCTGTTCTGTGTTACCTTTAGGACGGCTTATGGGTTCGTGGAGAGACACGAAGCGTCCGGGAGCAAGGTACGGGAGAGGGCACTGCTGCAGATGGTCTAACGTGGGAAACTTTGTGTTCTTGAGGGCTTCATCTTTGCTTTCTTATTTATGGTGCCCTGATAGCGCATGGAGGTCAGACCTCCCCTGGCAGCTGCCTTCACACATGTGCAGTGCTCGTATGTGTGTAACGACTCTGTCCTAAATCCCTCGGAGGACTTGGAACTCGGAAATAGCCGCGTCGGGCTTTTGAGAACTGAAAAGTAGTAACTTGTTAAGTACCGCTAAAATTGAGTAAAAGAAAAGGAGTAAAAGATGAAAGAATACCGTAATAAATAGTTTTTATTTCTACATGTACTTAATGCAAGCAGTGACACGTTGGATTTTTTTTTGTTTCCTTTTTTTTTTTTTGGTGTAGCATTCTTTTGAGCAGATTAATGCAAATACAGTAGTTTCAAGTGGGTTTATTCTCAAGGGGGTCACGTCGCTGGGAATGGACTTGGATCTCGGTGTAGTTACAGTAACAGGTTTTGTTGGGTGGAAGGAGGTGAGAGAAAGTAAACATATAAACTAAAAATATCCTGAAGCTGCCTTTGGAATGGTCCAGAGCTAAACTGAGCTGATGGGCACAGAGGATTTTGCACTTGTCAGGTTGCGCTTCCTAGTGGCTTTTTGTGTGTGTTCCCATAAATGCTATTATGTAATGGTGCTTCTCTTGGCAGGAGTCTATTGTCACCGTAATTCCTGAGGTTTCTGGAGCAGCGCAGCTTGTTCGGGAGAGTCATTGTCAGAATAATGGGAAGAAGAGTTCTTAATAGGAGGTTTTAACCTCTTTAATTTTTCATGCAGTAGGACTAAGCTCATGACATCTGGATCTGATCCAGTGTATCTTTCTTTACTGTCCTCTGTTCAGCTTGTCTTTCTCTTCTTCTAGGCTGCCCTATAGGTATCAGGCACTAGCTTGCCTGCATCCAGCATCAAAGCTGGGAAGACATAGCCTCTTTCCTGTAATAACAATTTTTATACTTAGTTTTTATGCGGGTTCCCCATTCCCCTCCCCCCCCTCCCCCCCTCCCGCAAAACAGAAGTGAGCTAGTTCTTTTCAGAGTACTTAACTGTTGCTTAGATAAAAATACTTGAGATAATGGGAAAAGGGGACTCTCCCAGGCTACATCTCCAGTTAGAACTTGTCTGTATACATCAAAGGGAGGCAAAATGCCTGAGCAGAGGGAGAATTTGCATATTAAATGCCAGTGCTCTAAGGATCAGTGCTTTTGTGTCTGCAGTTTGTCGTTTATTTCATCTACTGCTTTCTCTTCAGGTGTCTGTCATAAGTCTCTTTGTAAGTCTGCCTCCTTTTCTTCTTTTCATGCCATGCTATTTCTTGGGGGGGCATACTTCTATGCAGAGAGAATAATTCTTTCCAGTATTGTAATCTGGTGGTCAGTTGTGGCACTGGCAGTTTTACAGCTGTCACTTGTGTCTTTTTATAACTTGCGTGTTGTTTCTGGAAGTGATTCTGTAAGCAAAACTTGGAGAAGAAAGTAACTTTTTTTTTTTTCTTGTTTGGAGTTTCATCTGCTCACTTAAATTGGTTTATCTGTTACATAAATAACTGTTTTATGGACCACTGGAGAAGAGAGTACAGTCTGAAAGTAGGAAGGTATGTTTCTTAAAGGGGCCACTGGGAGGAAGGAAGTGTGCCTGTAACCTAATCAAGCTTATAAAATCAAAGATAACTGTTACCACTTTATGGTGTTGCATCTCATTGTAGAGCAGAGTAACACATGACAATGACCGCTCTTAGACAACTTGTTGTAAAAACACAGATGGCCTCATGTTCCTGTTTGAAAGTCTTTTTTTTATACGCAGATGCTTCAGTGAGGTCTGTGTCTGGGAAAGTACTGACCTGGAGGCTGTAATTTCCCAGCTACAATATTACTGTAACACAGACTTTGGTTCTGTCACCTTTTCTCCGCTTGTCATGCAAATCGACCACACGTGGTCTGTGAGGAGGGCCTGTTGTCCTTGAATTGCTCAGTGCACTGTCTCTGCTGAAACAGTTTCCAGACAGTTGTCAGCAGAGTTTATATTTAATGCAACATGTGGAGGTGCACTGAAATGGCTGCTTGAGCTCGTGAGCTGCCTGGGGAGTCAGCAAGCAGTAGTTACTGAAGTCATTAAATGTGTGTCCTGCCTGTGGTATAGTGATTTTTGATGGGATTAGTTCTGTCCTGTGATCATGTTTGTTTTCAGCTATTTTATTCCTGCCTGGAGAATTGTTTCAGCTCTCAGTAAGAGGAGTCTCAGTGGTCTTAACCTCAGCTCCTCAGCTGTGCAACCTTTTAGCTGGAGACTTGGGTTTCTGTGTCTGTGGCTGTTCCTGTTGCATCACTTCTGCTTTTTATCAGCGCTACTTGATCTCACCACAGCCATCTACTGCAGTACTGCCCAAATATGTCTTTTGCTTATTTTGCGTTTGTAAGAAAACACATGTAAGCTGCTGGCAGCTGTTAGTTCAGGAAGGTTGATGGTGCACCCAAAGTCTGTCAGGCTACTGCTGTTTTCTACTCTTCCTTTAAAAGTTGCATCTCTTCCTGATAACTTGGGATCCTCCCAGAGAAGCTCATTGCCTACTGATACCTGCTTGAAAGGTCAGTAGCTTGGAAGCCTTGGTCCTGCACTTTGCAGTCTGCACCCTGTTGTGTGCTCTGCTTGGTACAAGGACTCCCCGCAGCTCCCCTACCCTCTGAGCCACTTGTTGGCTGCTATAACCAGCTGATCCCAGCTGATCAGGCTTAGCTGGGTGAGAGGCAATCTTTCACTGGCAGGGCTGGGCTCCGGGGATGGGGAGGATGCATCAGGGATTGAATTCTTCTTTAGGAGTGTGTAAATAGAAACATGAAGGCGTTTCCTAAAACAGGAAAAGGGGAAACTTAACCCATGTGTAGCAAAGATGCTTGCTCATAATGTGGTATTGGTTATGGTAGATTCCTCTTGCCAGAAGTACAGTAGTCTGTAATTACATTTATCTAGTTGTCATGACAAGTGTGATGTCTTTAGAAATGCCATCATACATGTTTAATCTCTGTAAAGAAGGTATCCTGGGTACACATTGAATTACTTCAGATGTAACAATGTAACTCCTAGCACAGAGGGTAGTAGTTAGGGACAGGTAAATGACACTGATGTCTTTGCAAGTCCTGTGTAATTCACCTGGTTTTGCTCTTCCATAGTTATGCAGACAGTATTTTCCCTGACTTTGCCAGCAGGAAGTGGAAATGCTTCTATAAATTTCAGGAAGCAAACTTTTGTATGTAGCAAGAAATATTTTCACCCACCATGCACATGCTTTAGTTTTGTTATTGGGTAATGGCAGTTAGTGGTCTCTCACAGGAAGCCTGATATTCTTGCATGGCTTACTTTGTGATGCAGTCTGTAAACAGGGTGTTTTCAGACTCAGCCTAGTGATGCTATAAGAGACTAGAGGAAGCCTGGCCTGTTGTTTGCTTGCATATTAATTTATTTTAAACTATGATAATTCAAGACACTTTATTGAAGGTGCTCACACTGTCCAAGAGCTGCAGGACCAGAAGTTAAAGGCACGAAACCCCAACCTCTTTCCCACAGCTTCAGCTGTCTTTTTGCCCCAGCTTTCTCTTTCTTCACCTGTGCACTGAGTGGTGGGCAGGCTGTGAAAGTGGAGTGTATGCCGAGAATCTTCTCCGCTGTGCAGAGGACAGATGTATCATGTTGCTCTGGTGATTCCCCAAGAGGAACTGCTATCCTGGCAGCTAGCCCACACAGTAGTAAATGTGCTTCCTGGTATAGGTGAGTGTTAAGTGGAATGGGTTGGTCATCACCTCTGCAGCAGTAACATTGTCGGCAAGGTAGAGTCCAGCTTTTGGAGCTAGTACAACAGGGTAGAAGCACATTCGCTTCTGGAGGCGCTTTTATGTTGAGAATGAAACCCTGCATTGTATTTTACTATAGACTAGGATGCCTTCTGTTCCAGCAGCGTAAACTCACTTGCCATAGGAATGACTTCCTTGTAGATCCTTTAACTTTGCTAGGCTGAAATGTGTACCATTTCAACCTCATGCTCAGAACTGAATCAGTAATCTGCATGTCTGTTCATAGCTTCCTTAGCTTACACTTTAAAAGCTCCAGAACCATTTTGAAAACCTTAAAGCTGTTCACATTTTCCCTCAACTCATTTTCCTCCTGGCCTGTAATTAAATGTTGCTGTGGTTTGCTGCTGTTCCTTGTTTTTCCTTGCATTGGTTTAATAGGGTTTTGTAGTAAAATGAGTGGGAATTGAAAGAATGTCTGATCAAAACCAAGTTTGCATCTTGTTTGAAGGCAAAGATAGATCAAAAGTTATGCTGGAGTATTGGATCTCTTTCTGCAGGACTCTTAAGGGAGCACAAATTTTAAGAGGGAAATCCTCTTGATACATCATTCTTAAAAAAAGAAAAGCAAATCTGGAAAAAAACCCCAAAACAAATGAAAGTACACCCCCCAATTTCTGTAAGTGAGCTTGAGAGTGATGTTCTGCTGCTGCATAAAAATACGCATCTTTCAATAGCTAAACTTGCAACTTGATTTTTCAACAGTAGTTCTTAAAGTCACCTTGCTTTGAAAAGAGCTTTAATTTGTATGTGTAGTTTTAAATACATAGATGAGTGAAATGCTTGACTGTCTCTGACCTATTTAACATGTTTCTGTTGTTTTTGGTTGTTGTTTTTTTTTTTTCTTGGTAAATAACTTCTGGAAAGTCTACAAGAAGTAGGCCTGAAGTAGCCCACACTAACACAATTACACTGTGGGATGTGCCAGATCTGCTTTGTTTATTGGAGCCCTATTGTGCCAGTCACTCTCACAAGGCATTTTATTTGTTAGACCTAGTAAGGTGCTCTAATGTTAATTGAAACCCCTTTAAATGAGGGGTGGGAGGAAGGTGAAGATGCATACTGGGTATGTGTTGCTCTTTTATGAGCCAAAAGGCAAAAGGAAGTTGATGTGCAGTGAAGAAGACTTACCAGTAATGCATGCTTCTCTGTTCTGTGGGCACTCATTGTATTTGAAAGTTAAGGCAGCAACTGCCTCCAGAATAGCCTGTGTACATTATCCTTCGGTGTTGGTACACAGCCTGAGGAGGATCAGTTCTGTGCCAAAACACCAGCCCGGAAGGGTGATGACATCTCTGCTTTTCAAGAGAAGGGTCAAAATTGCAGAACATTGCTCAGAGGGTATGAAAGAAAGCTTCACTTCTCCATCTGCCGCCACATATGCCACTGGCGACCCAGTGGCCACATGTGGGTTCGTCCTGAAAGGCTTTAAACCCAGCTCCTCTCTGAGGGCCCCTCACTCCTTTTGAAAGTCCAAAAAGGGCATGCTGCTTGCTTCAGGAGAGGGAGGCTCCTGTTTCCCCCCTAAGAAAATCTAGTAGTACATCTTTATAAAACTAAAGCATTAATGTAAAGAGCTGTGTGATCCTGAAATGCTGCAAACTGGTTCTGTGGTGTGCAACAAAAATATGCTGGAGACTCATCACAGGCTTTGCCCTGGCTTTGTGAGCAGAGTCTAAAACAACACAAGCCTGCTATCAGAGATCCATTAAAACCCACCTTATGGGTCTAGGGAGCAGGGTTGTATGATCAGGGGTTGTCTCTTTTTGTTTAGCTTATGATTGTTTAAGTTGAATGAGACACAAAGAGGAGTTGCTAGGTTTACTTCTAATTTAATTAGCTGTGAGAACCTCCATCTCAAGTCTGTTTCTGGTGTGCTGTCTTGCAGGGCTTGCACAATTCTGAGACTGAAAAAGCTGTCATTTAAATGTGACAATGAAATGTTCAACAACAAAGGAGATCTTTAAGCAGGCTAGACAAAAATTCTTTTCAGCTGCACAGCTTTTACTTTCACTTTTGGATGACCAGTTTGCTCAGTTCTCTGCTGCTGCGCTTTCCAAAGTGGGGAAGATTACCTTATTAATAACATTATTTTCTTATTAAGTCTTGGAATTTTTAATGTTAATGCTGAATAAAAAGGCTGTGTGGGGATAAGGTTTAATAAAACACTCATGGTTCTTTTGGCACTATGGAAGTAAATTCCATTCTCTTGTGCTTGGAAGTATGCAGTATTTGTTTTTTGTGATCGCTAGGTCTTGCATGTGTGTATCTGATGGCTGGACTTACACAGATTAGAACTGCATAATTTTGGGTCGCACCTGAGAAGTTTCTATCCCATTGAAAAAAAGAATTTACAAAGTTTGAGTTTTCAGTGTTTTCAATAACACTCTGCTGTGTTTGAAACTGTGACCTGTTCTTATACTTGAGTAGTTTTGAATATTCTTTGTTTTGTAGCAACTTGTGCAGTATATCTCAAACCCACATCTGCATTTTGTGGTAATGTCTGTATCTGAAGCATAGCTGTGTCCTAAAAACATTGCGGAGCTGCTTCTACCTTTCAGCTCTTTCATATGACAGAATGCCATTCTTATCCCCTGTATATTCATAGCTAATATATATTTTTTTTTGTGTTTTCCTAGGTGTGTGAATCAACTTATCGTCACTGAATCATCACTTTAATCATACTGACTTGACAACCATTGTATGCCAGCTTGTCTCAAACCAGGTAAGATGAAAGCTAATACTTTTCCTGACGCTTTGCTTTAAACCCGCATTTCATTCAAATGCTGTGACTTTCCTGTAGACTGAAGTCAGAATGTGCTGCTGCCTTCCATGTTCTCCTTCTGCAGGGAGACAGCCACGTAACTGTTATCATTGCTTCCTGTTTTGAAAGCTGGTGTTCTAAAATGTTGTTAGGGTCTGACTCATTTGTAACCATGCCTTAGCATTTTTGCTGGCACCTCTGTTAACCTGTTTTTCTGTGGTGGTCAAATACCACAAGCTGTTTTTTTACCTGGTGTTCTTTGCTCACTTACCACTCCCTGATTTTGCTGTGGAAACTGTTGTGCTCTTGCCTTCCACAGTTGAGCATGCAGGATAAGGCACCTGCACTGTCTGAACTTTACTCTCCAACAGAAAATGGTTTTGTTTTGATTCCTCCCTCTCCCAACACCCTACCTGCTCCCAAACGTTACCTTTGAAAACCTGTCTTGCTTGTATATTTTGCTTTAGTGGTAAGAAACGGCCTGAATATGTCTTCCAGAGAGCTAAACCTGTTTTTTGGTCCTCATCCTTTCATCCCCCTTTAAAGAAGGGTTGTAGATTGGGGGTGGGGAGGAAATCCCTCTAATGCTTTCAACAAGGTTATTATCCAGTGCTCTAGGGGAGTCCTAGTGCTGACAAACTAATGTGAGCTTTTGTTCTGATGCTAATCAGGATAGGGATAATTCTTCTGACTATGCCCTCTTTCCCCTCAGAAGATCCCTCTAGCAGCCATAAGGCATTAAGCTCCTTTGCTACCACTCTTGCTGTGCTGGCCTGTTGTCCTTGTTTCCTGCAACTGCTACTTAGAGTACACAGGTTTGAGGTTTGAGAGGGTCTTGTTAGGAGTGCCCATTTAAATCTTTAGAGATTTTTTTGAGTGCTTCCGAGTGATACTTGTACACTTCAGTTAAATAGGTATATTAGCTATTTCAATGAATGTGTCTGTATTTTTTTTTTGTATTAAATAAAATACT